>NC_133326.1:364910252-365510252 GCF_042186555.1 Aquarana catesbeiana | reverse complement strand
TCAAACCATGGGGTTCTAATGTACCCATCTGGAATATCCATTTGGATTCATTCTTGCTGAGTTCCCTCACTTTATGGGAACCCCTCCAATGAGCCTTATACTTTTGAATAGCCCAGAATTGGAGACCCCTAGGGTCTCTGTTATGATACCTATCAAAATGTTTTGAAACACTGTGTTTTGGATAGCCTTTTCTAATGTTCTGGATATGCTCTCTTATTCTCTTCCACATTGGTCGTTTCGTTCTGCCAATGTATTGAAGGGAGCAGGAGCACTGTAAAGCATATACCACCCCTCAGTCCTGCAAGATATAAAATCCTTTATTTCAAATTCTTGTCCAGTATTTGTTGAAGAAAATTTCTGACATTTGTATCCATTTTGATTAGTATTTATGCAGGCATAACACCTTTTACGGGGATAGAATCCTTTACCCTGAAAAAAGGTTAAATCAGTTATTCTCTTGGGTGGGTTGGGTACATTTTTAGCTATGATGTCCCTTAGAGTTGGAGCTCGTCTATAAATGAATCTCGGTTTTTCTGGGAGTATATTTGCCAGAGTAGTATCAGTTTTTAAAATAGACCAATGTCTTTTTATAATCCTCTCCATCCTCCTGTGTTGTACACTGAAGTCCATTATCAGAGGTATGTCATCTGTTTTGTCATTTACCTTGATTTTATCTTGGATCAGCGCTTCTCTTGAGGTTTGATTGACTTCTGTTATTTTTTCTTCTATAAAACATTTATTGTACCCTTTTTCTTCAAACCTCTTACCTATCCACTGAGCTTGTTTAAGATAGTCATTATTTTCTGAACAATTTCTCCGTAAGCGAATAAACTGGCCCTTCGGGATGTTGATTAACCATGGCTCATAGTGGCAACTCGTTACTGGTATATAGCTGTTCCTTTCCACCCGTTTGAAGAAAGTTTTTGTGCTGATGATATTGGCTGTTAGTTCTATTTCAAGATCAAGGAACTGGATTTTAGTCTCACTAATTTGATGTTCAAGTTTAATATTTTTTTGGTTCATATTCAAACGTTGGAAAAAGGATCTTAAACTCAGTTCATCACCCTTCCAAATAAAAATACAATCGTCTATGAATCTTTTATATAGAACCAGTTCTTTTGGAGTATTTAAAAAGATGGCATCCTCCTCCCATTTTGCCATGAATATGTTGGCTACACTTGGGGCATATTTAGCTCCCACTTACCAAAGATTTCTAAGGTTTGCGGTGGATCAGCGCCACTTACAATTCATGGCCCTTCCTTTCGGTCTTGCTACAGCACCTCGAGTGTTCACAAAAATTCTAGCTCCGCCCTTGGCAAAACTAAGAGCTCAGAGCATAACAGTGACAGAAGAAGATTCCTCCTTTTCAGGTTAAAGCACACTCAACTAGAGCAGTTAGTGCTTCATGGGCAGTGCATCACCAGGCCTCCATGGCTCAGATCTGCAAGGCTGCAACTTGGTTTTCAGTCCATACATTCATTAGATTCTATTAGGTGGATGTAAGAGGACATGAGGATCCCGCTTTCGGGCGCAGTGCGCTGCAGGCAGCAGTATAGTTCCTCTGGTCCGTTGGCGGTCTATTTTTTCTGATCTGTGTCTCCCTCCCCTCAATTTGGGCATTGCTATGGGACATCCCACTAAGTAATTATCAAAGTCTCTGTGTCTCGTGATGTATGAACAAGAAAATAGTATTTTTAAATACAGCTTACCTGTAAAATCCTTTTCTTGGAAATACATCACGGGACACAGAGCTCCCGCCCCTCTCTTCGGGATCATACATTGGGATACTTATTGCTTTGCTAAAAAACTGAGGTGCTCTCCGTATCGGAGGGGTTATATAGGGGAGGAACTCGCCTAGTAATTAGGGTTGCCAGTGTCCAATCACCTGATGGTGACTATCTAACCCACTAAGTAGTTATCAAAGTCTCTGTGTCCCCTGATGTATTCCCAAGAAAAGGATTTTACAGGTAAGCTGTATTTAAAAATCCTATTTTTCCCGCAGATCCTTTGACAATTCTTTGCTTACCCCATGACTCAGAATCCAGAAACGTCAGGGCAGCACTGGATGAAAGATGCAAGGGTGTGTCAGGATTCCAGAATCTCATTGACCTTTTACACACACACACACACTAATTACAAGCAAACAGATCACAGGTGAGGATGGTTACCTTTATTAGCCATTCAAACCCCTTTGTGTCAACTTGTGTGCATGTTATCAAAATCACCAGGGTATGTAAACTTTTGATCAGGGTCATTCAGGTAGTTTCTGTTGTGATTATGATATAAAAAGAGTAAACACAGTTGATTGATAATAAATGGCTTCAGCCGAACACTAACCATGAGTGAAAGAAATGTTTTTGTGTTATTCATATTCTCTGAAAAATGGCCAAGAAATCATAAATTCTGCCAGGTTATGTAAACTTATGAGCACAACTGTATATTTGTAACTTACTAATCATGATAGTGTACTGTAAGCTATAGATATATTACTTTCATCAGAGTTCCTCTGAGATAGACTGCTTGAATGTGTGGAGGGGGTTCCCTGAATCCTCTGAATACATGAGGGTATTGTGCTGAGGCCTCAAGAAAAAACACTGTGATGAGGGAGGCATAGTAGGGGATAATTTTCACAAAATTGCCAGGCTAAAAGCTTGGGCTTCTTGGACTAGAACATTTTACAGTGCTCAGAATTCCACATTTTGTTTTCATGCAAGTCATAACAGTTAAGTCATTCAGAACCAAATGACAGATTTGTTAGGTGTTCTCACAACCTGCAATTATAAACAAGTTATTTTCACTGACTTTTTATGATGGGTGTACTGACAATAAAGCAGACATAGCGCAGCACAAGGTGTTAAAAAAAACAATAAAAATGTAATTGAAACAAAAGGGATTTGTTTCAAATTAAAGCAGAGGTTGTCGTTTCTTAAGTGAACACTTTCCTATTAATTTTAAATATTTATAAGCTGTTATCAGAAGAATACAGGTGTTTTTTTCTCCAAGCTCATCATTTGCATTACTCCATATACTATTGCAGTGACTGAAATGAACAAAACCCAGAGCAAAATAATTCATATATAAGTTTTGCTTTTGACTGACAGGTCTGAAAATGAAGGAATGTTTGAATTCTCATTGAATCATTCCATTTTGTTCTGAAAATATAGGCCTCATGCACACAGGGCATTTAGTCCCAGTACATGAGACACTGGTGTTTTGGTGCAGACAAAAAAGTACAGGCTCACCATCTAGCCACCCTGTAAAACTCTGAGACACTAAAAGCTGCTGTGGCTGAACAGAACTGGGCAATGCACCAATGTTCATGGCAGTATGTACACAAGGATAAATGCTTGGAAAACAGACTGCTTGCATTGCAGGCATTTGTCTTTGGGTTTATACTGTCTTCAATATTGGTACCACTTGGTGCACTGTCCAGCCCTGTCCAGCTGAAGCAGATTCTGTGCATTCGCACTTACACGTTTGAGAAATAGATCGTACACACAAGCGTAGGTAATCCCAGATACAAAGAAGCATCCGTTTTTAAAAGTACAGCCATGTAAAACCATTCAGTTGTGTGCCAGGGTGTACATGCCACTTCTGGCTCCCCAGATGAGGCAAAACACCCAGAATTTTACACTGAGCATATTTTCAGATTTTCGCCATCTGTGTGCATGTGGCCTAAGGACTGTAAATATTTTGGCTGGTGCATTGAGTGTATAACATAAGTAGGAAATGGGGGTCAAGCCCGTTTTCAGAAAAGGAAACCAATTTACCACCTTTTCAGATATTTTCTGTAATACTGCTTACCTGAAACCACAATACAAACAAATTCATCAGATCAGTGGCCTTGAAGGATCACAAAGGCTGTGGAGCTGTTGGGTTTTTACAGTTTAGGAGATAAATAATGAATGGATCCGAACACAAGACACCCCACGCAAAAGGTGGTCTATAAAAGATATTGGGTTGCATGGCTCCAGCTACGCAATTTTGGGATACACAGGCAATACCATGATGCAGAGCATATTGCAGTTTTGACTGTATAGAGTATGACAGCAGACAACCATGAAGAGCAACTCTTCTATCCATTGAAAACTGCTGAAGCATTTGCAGCAGGCTGTACTGTTGACTGGAAGAACATCGAAGGGAATGTACTAAGATGGGAGCAGCCAGAATCTGGAGCAGCTGTGCTTTCATTTTAAAAAGTGGTTGTAAACCCTTACATATATAGAGAAGTGACTGACCCGTGATACACAGAGATTAAACAAATCCTCCTGCATAATGTGTACCTGTTTATCTGCAGTCTTCTCTTCTCTACATCTATTCTCCATTCAAAGTCCAGAATTTACAAAGCTTCTTTGAGATTTCAGAACAAAAGGTGGCAGAGAGCTGAAATTACACTCTGCAGAGCTCTGGAGAGCTAATTGGAGAGAAGGGACACCCCCCCCCCCCTTTTCACACAGCACACAGGAGCACAGCTGAGGCTGTCAATCTTCCTGTTATTTTTTTCTTTTGATGTCAGGAAAACTTGTCAGAAGTGATTCATGCTGATAGCAGAGGAACGAGGGAGCAGACAGAAATGACACTTAGTGCTCTGGATTGGAACAAGTACACACTATAGAGGGATATGCTTAGTTCATATTTCATGTCTGAGGTTTACAACCAGTTTTGGTGAATTTCCCCCATTGTTCAAAGTCCCAGCTCCATCTGCACTACTACAACTGTTATAGACTCACTTATCACTTCACCATTCGGTGTCAAGCCGTCACGTGACATACCGATGTCTGTGAGAGTGGCCCCTAGATACTAAGGGATCTTGTGTGTTTAAGCATCTACCATGCTACTAAACAGAGGTTTTCATTCTCTGGTGGGCAGCCATCTGCACTAAGTGGCATAGCATCCCTTCTGAATGAACATAGGAATTTGTGATTTATAGGAAGTGATTTCCATTTAACAGGTAATGGTCTTCATACGCTGACTTACAGTCATTGTTTTAAAATAAAGCAAGAGCATGTAATTTACATTTATTTATCCATCCTTATAACCTACCGAAAACAGACATTCGATAATTTGTTGTATTGAAGTATTATCATTTTTAACATACGGTACCAGTTTCAGCCCACTGGCTTCTGCTGGTTATCTTCTTCGGTTGCTACAGCTGCCAGGATGAATTGAAAGTGTGGCAGCATTTGGGGGGTTAATAGAGAGTTACAGCTATCTGGTCTGTTGGCTCACTTCCTGCTCCTCAACTCAGCTAATAGGTGTTGCTGGAAATCACAGTTACGCTGTAAGACTTCTAATTTCACGCTGGCAGCTTCCAAGGCAGGCAGGACAGCTCATCTTTTCTATCTACCCAGAACAGCTTAGGATGAAATATATTGCAGCACACCACAGACAGACCGCTGCTTTTAAAAATGAATAATGCATGCCCAATTATGACATAGATTAACCACTTTTATACTTTTAATATGTAGGAAAGGGCCAGAAGGAATCGTTTTTATTTTGTAAACACATACGTTGGTCCTCTTTAGGGCTTGGAAGATTTAGTTCACTTCTCATGAGGAATTCCCTTATAAATCAGAGCTAATAAGTGAGATCAATTTTTGACCTCAGTTAATGGCAGGTTCGCTAAAGTGCTCCAGCCATTAGCGGCTAGTAATGACCATTCATTTCATTGTACGTTAATGAGTGGCGCAGAGTGATGTGACTGCACAAGGTGTTGTAGTTTGGGAAGCAGAGTAGCTATAGAATGCTTTATTAACATGCCCAGGCATCCATAAGTATTTCAGAACAGGAACAGTAACTGATATTAATTTGTACATGGAATAAAAAGTATACATGTAACAACTAAAATAGTGACATCTATAGGTCGGAGGTATGAACACCGCACAAGGTATCTCACTAGAAAAATAAAGTATTAGGGGGCTACACACAACTAACTTGTGGGTTTTGTGCGAGTTAGCTTCACTTTCCCATTAACTTATATTAAGTCCAGCGGTTTTGGTGTGGTTTCAGAAAGTGCCCCAAAGATGCAGCATGCAGGAGTTTTGCTTCACTTTCTGAAACCACACCAAAACTGAAGTACCCCAGAGAAGTCTATAGAAAAGTACTGCTAACCCGCACAAAACTGCAGGTTAGGGACGCTTTAGCAAAAGTGCAGCGGAGCAGTGTGAAGCCTCCCTTCAGACTAAAAAGAGAGACTCCGCTATTTCAGGCCTGCCAAAGGCTAGCATGATTATGTGCTACATGCAAGAAACTTGTAGATATCTACTACAAGTGTAATAGTCCCGCAGTTATGAATTCCAAAATGTATTGACACAAAATCAAACACCTGATACAGTGGTTCACTAATGCGTTTCCATCATAGCTCAAGCAACTCATACAGGGGGGTTTAGTAAAGGTACAGTAAATAGGCTGTTCACTTCATGTACCACTTTGCAATGGAATTTGCCCAAAAGCCCAGTGAATGTTAAGTTTCAACTCACTTAACATACCCCATCACGTACAAGGAAAATTAAGAAAGACAGCATTTTTTCTTGCACATCTTTGGATAATAGAAATTAGAAGAGCTTTGCCTCATTCACTAAGCGAATGGGTTCCTTGCAATATGAACAGCCTATTTGCCTTTAGTAAATCAATCCCATAGTGTTCCATTCAAGGCTTTTCATGTCACATAAACCACAAACAGGAAAGGCACCATGCACCAATAGGATCTTGCAATTCATTTTGAACCGTTGATTGTATGTGTCTCTTGCTGATGCATTTCACCCCTTTATGGAACAGTACAGTGGTGGTCACATAGACACAAATAAATGCAATAAAGTACAATATTGGACAGATGTACAAAAATTGATCTGAACTTTATTCTGCCTGTAGCAACTGATCAGTTTCCAATTGCTATTTCTGCAACCCAGGTTTAAAAATGCAACAATTATTGTGATTAGTTACTATAAGCAACAAGAATGATTCCTTTCAGCACACTTCAGCAAAGCTTCATGAAAGGTGTTAAAGAGGTTGTAAAATAAAAAAAGTTTCCACAATAAAAAAAGAAGATGTTACTGTATATTTACCTGCTCTCTGAAGGGTATCACACAGAGTGGCCCTGAACCTCCTGTTCTGAGGCCCCGTACTGGCGTTCTCTGCCCCGCCTCTTCTCTGTGTGCCACAATAGGAAGCTGCTTCCTATGCACCGGTGCAAGTGCGTTAACAAACTGGGCTGTCTGCAACCATAGATACATGCAGCTTGGCACCACCCCATCCACTGCTCCCTCCTTCCACTTTTGTCTAAGCTAAGTCCAACTCATTGATGACACACTCACTAGAATTTGTCCATCTGACAAAACAGACAGGGATCCCTGTATCCACCCTTGATACAGGACTCTGGAACCTCCTCAACAGAATGAGTAGAAGATTATCCCTGGGTACAATGTCCTGCAAGACAAATTAAAAAAATAAA
Source organism: Aquarana catesbeiana (assembly GCF_042186555.1). Classification (NCBI taxonomy): domain Eukaryota; kingdom Metazoa; phylum Chordata; class Amphibia; order Anura; family Ranidae; genus Aquarana; species Aquarana catesbeiana. The sequence continues at coordinate 365,502,802 of NC_133326.1, read as the reverse complement.
TGTCAAACAAAATGCAGCACATCTGATAGGGAATACGTCCCTACATATACATTTATGGAGGGGGATTAAAATAAAATTGTAGTTTGACATGGCCCCATTTGTGGAAAAGTGGAACTTTTGCTCATTTGTCTCCTCTCCCCCTCAGGTGCCACAATTGGCACCTTTCGGGCGGGGGCAGGTGTCCTGTTCCCACTTCCGGGAGTCCGCACCGCAGTCCATGACATCACCGTGGGGCTCCCTCCTCCTCCCCCTGTCCCAGGGCCAATAGGAGAGAGGAGCGGGGCCTCGCACATGTGCAGTAGGGTTCACGGCGTGAAGCCGTAAAGCTACACTGCTGAGTTCCCTTACCCTCAATGGCGGTGGCAGCAGCCGATAGCTGATGGAAACATCAGCTGCGGTGCCGACATCACTGGACTCCAGCACAGGTAAGTGTTCTATTATTAAATGCCAGCAGCTGCAGTGTGTGTAGCTGCTGGCTTTTATTTTATGTCTTTGGGCGGACCTCCACTTTAACTTTGCTACTAACTTGAAGGCCTTATGCACACAGGGCTTTTTAAAAAACAAGCTTCAAATTCAGTTCCGACACCAGGAAAAAGTGGCTGTAAAAAAGCATTGTTAGAAGCGTTTTGCATTGGTGTTAATGCACGTTAGCCGTGTTATTTTCCACTCCCAAATCCAATTACTACAGCTTAACCACTTTAATACCAGGCACTTTCCCCCTTTCCTGCCCAGGACAATTTTCAGCTTTCAGCACTGTCGCACTTTAAATGACAATTGCGCGGTCAGGCAACACTGTACCCAAGCTACATTTTTATCATTTTCTTCTTACAAATAGAGCTTTCTTTTGGTGATACTTGATCACCTCTGCGTTTTTTATTTTTTGCTCTATAAACAAAAAAAGACCGACAATTTTGAAAAAAGATAGGCACTGACGGCACTGATAGGCAGCACTGACGGGCACAGATAGGTGGCACTGGATAGGCAGCACTGATGAGGAGCTACTGACAGGCATGACTGAGTGGCATCTGAAGGGCACTGACAGGCATTACTGATGGGGCACTGATTGGCACTCTTATGGGCACTGGCAGGTGTTTATTATGGGGTACAGGCTGGCAGGTGATGGGCACTTATTGACAGCTGATGGGCACATCTGATGGGGGCTGCACTGATAATCAATGTGCTGATTATCAGCGCAGACCCCCTCTGACAGGGAGAGCCGCCAATCGGCTCTCCTTGTCAGCGTGAACCAAGGAAAGCCATTTACCGGCACTTCCTGGTTCACGCGATGATCAGTTGTGATTGGTCACAGCTGATCAAGTGGTAAGAAGCCTCTGTCAGAGGCTCCATACCACAATCGGTATTGTGGTGTGTCAGACTGACACACAGCACCTCCGATCGCCGCACTGCGCACCCCCGTGGGTGCACGCCCCGGCTTGTTATCCTGATCACGTCATATGATGTCCGATCAGGGTAACTAAACCACATTGCCACCGTAATATTGCTATATGGCGGGTGGCAAGTGGTTAAAAATGCTTGACGCGGCTGTATACAGCGTTAAAGCGCATTTATCTGCGTATAGCCACGTTTAGCAGCATCAAGCTCCAGAACGTACTAGCCCTGGGTTTTTTTTGCAGCTTGAAAATGCCTATGCCACTTACAGCTCCTAAAAGCCTATGTGTGCATGGTCACGTAGAATAACCTGGAATGGCGTTTTTAAGCTGTAAAAAAAAGCCTGACGCCTCTAGGAGCAGCTGTAAAAACGTCCTGTGTGCATGAGGCCTAACTCTGTGCCTAGCAAGCTTTGTAAAGGCACAAACTACAGATAATAAAGACAAATAATTGTTCATATAAAATGTTACTTTTGCTTTTCTAATAAAATGCAACAAGAAGAAGCAACTATGTATGGGACCTCCTTGACCTTATGGACCTGGAAATGGTTTGTTCCATCTACATTCATTGTTGCCATCGCCTAAATGTACCTGTTGGATACAAAAGACAATTTCTGATGCTTTCATTAGATTCCCTTGTGTACAGGAACTTTTATATCCAAAATGATAATAAGTATTGTTCTTCCATAGTTGCCTAGCAATATTCAGCTAAATAAAACAGTAACTGGCTTTTTAGCAGTATATTTATAATCTACTTATTTTGGAAAGGAACATAATGGAAGAAGTCTGACAGTAGCTTCATTCAACACCCTTATAAAAGATGGCTTGCTTTAGTTGCCATGTGTCATAATAGTGCCATTTAGCGAACACAATGCTTAGTGAGGTGCTTATTTTTAACTTAGCAAAAAAAAAAAAAGTCTTATCGCAGGTATTAGTCTTGAAAATGTCACGGTCACATAACTTTTATTTATTGGTCCTACTGTCGCAGAAGATACAGTATCTCTCGTTCCATTGCTCTGCCACAGCTTTAGTGTTATTTTTAATACGCTCCACCCGTGTGAAGTGGTTATTTAAAATGTCTGAGCTGTGATAACGTTGAAGTCTGAGGAGTAAATACACATTTCCTAGTTATCAACTAGCACAGACTTATGTTGCCAAAGGCTTTGTATGTTATCTGGAGCTCTTTGGGTCCAAGAATAAAAATGAGCTGGGCGGCAAACATGCTCGGCTGCCACTGTAAACATTTATTGTACGACACACTCTGCTGCATGGAGATATTATGTATTATAGAAATGTAAGCGCATATATTTGTCAGCTACTTTTTTGAGTCTTACAAAATCATTATGTGCTCTAATTAGTTATTGGGAAACATCCCCGCTTGTTAGTTGTGTATTTTCCATTTGAATGTGCATATGTAAAGAATGGAACATCATCATCATCAGCAACCTTATTCATTCACCATGGCACATAACAGCATATATTGAGACCAGGAGGCATTGCCCTGCTTGGTGTAGCCAATAAGTGTAGGAATAATATGAGAGTTGGGATTTAAGAGGAGAACTACAGGCAAAAGATACAATTTAGTAATATATTTGTAATTTGTAAAGCCATTTATCTGAATTTCCTTCTTTTTTTTTTTTTTTGGGGAACACTCTTTGGAAAGGAATTGTAATAATTTACAAAGCCTGTATAAGGAGGCCTGTAGCTGACATCATCTTTTGTGTAGGTCAGAAAACAAACCAAACATAAACACAAAAGTACTGTATGTACACACCAAAGATAGGCTGACCACCAAAGTCCTAGTCACAGTATATAAAAAATTTCCAAAATTCTCTTGCTGCTCTCAGCCAATGGTGAGGCAGAGACCCAGAAGAGCAGACACTTTTGTGCACATTGGATAAGGCTTGGTTAGCTATTGAGGGGGGGGGGGGGCTGTGGGGAGCTGCTTTTTGAAGGTTTTTTACCTTCATTCAGAACCACTTTAAGGTCATTGTCCTGCTGCATCATCCAACTTCTACTAAACTTCAGCTGGTGGACAGGCACCCTGACATTATCCTGTAGGATATTTTGGTAAACTTGGGAATCCAGTTTCCACATGATGATGGCAAGTGGCTCAGGCCCTGAGGCAACCCAAATCATGATGTACGATGTACCCTCTACTATATGTAACCGTTGGGATGATGTTTTGATGTTGGTAAGCTATGCCCTTGTTGCACCATACATAGTGCAAAGTGTTCTTCCAGAATAATTCAACTTTTGTTTCATCAGTCCACAAAACATTTTCCCAGTAGCGTTGCAGTTTGCCATAGTGCCCTTTGGCAAACTTCAGACGCGCAGCACTTTTTTTTTTTTTCGGAGAACATTGGCTTCCTCTGTGGTGTTCTGCGATGGACACCCTGCCTGTTCAAAGACTTATGTATGGTAGACTCACGAGCAGGGATATTTTCCAGTTCCAGTGATGTCTTCAAGTCTTTAGCTGTTACTCATGGGTTCTGCTTTACCTCATTGGGGATTCTGCATTGTGCTTTTGGAGTTATCTTGGCTGGGTGCCCACTTCTAGGAAGAGTAGCCACATAAATTGTCTCTATTTATAGACTATTTGTCTAACTGTTGACTGATTGATGCCTGATAAGGATGAGCTCCAGCGTGTTCTCACACTCCACGTACAGAGCCCGCCAGGAAGTTGGCACGACGCTGCGCTAATCACAGGCAGTGAGACATTTTCCCGATGTGCGGCTGCAAAGATCAGGAAATGTCTCACTGCCTGTGATTAGCGCAGCGCCGTGCCGACTTCCTGGCGGGCTCTGCACGTGGAGTTTGCGAACACGCCAGAGCTCATCCTTAATGCCTGAACACTTTGAGATTGCTTTGTATCATTTTCCAGCCTGCAGATCAACTACTCAAATGTCTTTAGAGAGCTCCTTTTTTGTGAGGCATGGTTCACATAAGCTGATCCTTCTTATAAACATAAAACTTAAAATGTTTGAGTGTCTTTTATCAATAAAAGTAGTTTTAAACTACACCTCCAAACTTGTTTCATTGATTGGACTCCAGGTGTACACACTACCGACTCCAATTAGCTTTCGTTGAAGTATGTCGTTTATGGGGGATTCCCCCCGGAAGAACACACCAGCCAGTTAATCGGATGCTGATTGGCAGACCTTTTTTGGTCATGCCTTTTCGACAGAAGCAGGCCGAACAGCCAGTTTCTGTTGGATCAGCTACTAAACACACAGGCCAAATGTCAGCCGGTTTATATGGAACAGGCCGATGCCGTCTGATATTTGGCTCACATGTACGGCCCATTACATTTACAATTCTGTGAATGGGTGTGTTCAGTGTTCAGTAAAGACATGAGAAATTAGAGCTGTTTGTGTCAGCTTTAGCACATTGTGTTTGTCTATTGTTGTGACTTACAGTGCCTTGAAAAAGTATGCATACCTTTTTGAAATTTTCCACATTTTGTCATGTTACAACCTGTGAAGAAACCCTGTCCTCAACATGTCCACCTTAAATGCTTCCTTTGTCCAGAACCAGCACTATCCAAGACCTTTTAGCCCACTCAGTCTCCAGCCGTAACTCAGTGTAGGGTGAACAACAACATCAAACTCCTTTATTCAAGCACATGTTACCACAGATATACAACTCAGAGACACTCTCCCCCCACCCTTAGATTCAGGGCAGGGTAAACTGTCCAATCACAGTAGACACACAGGTCAGGTGTATTCAAATTTCCTATTAGTAAACAGTCTTATCAGCAGGGAGAGCTGTTGGAGGAATTTGCCCCCACCAATCTCACAGGTAATCTACCCACACACCCCATAATATCCAAGGCAGACAGACACAATAGAACATTGGAATACAACCCCACCCCAAACAATCACAGCCAAGAGTCCACAACAGCATGAGACAACACACAATATATACGTATATACAACATTCCAGTGTGGCTGTACAGTGTGCCTAAATAGCACAGATCATAGTGGGGTTCTCAGTCACCCTGTGCCCCTAATGGACGCAGGGTGATTTACACATAAGAGGGGCCAGGGGAGCTGGACACGGAGTCTCCAGAGCTCTCCAAGGTAAGCTCCACAAACTCTGTAACACAAACGTAAACACAAACGTAATGCCGCGTACACACGGTCGGACTTTTCGTCTACAAAAGTCCGACAGCCTGTCCGACAGACTTCCGGCGGACTTTCGGCGGACTTGCAGCAGACTTTCTAACGAACGGACTTGCCTACACACGACCACACAAAAGTCCGACGGATTCGTACGTGATGACGTACACCGGACTAAAATAAGGAAGTTCATAGCCAGTAGCCAATAGCTGCCCTAGCATGGGTTTTTGTCCGTCGGACTAGCACACAGACGAGCGGATTTCGGGGTCCGTCGTAGTTACGACGTAAAGATTTGAAGCATGTTTCAAATCTAAAGTCCGTCGGATTTGAGGCTGAAAAAGTCTGCTGAAAGTCCGGAGAAGCCCACACACGATCGGATTACCAGCCAGCTTTAGTCCGTCGGCGTCCGTTGGACTTTTGTAGACGAAAAGTCCGACCGTGTGTACGCGGCATTAATGTATTTTATTGGGATTTTATGTGATAGATCAACACAAAGTGGCACATAATTGTGAAAGGAAAATTATAAATGGTTTTCACATTTTTTAACAAATAAATATGTGAAAAGTGTGGCATGCATTTGTATTCAGCCCCCCTGAGTCAATAAATTTGTAGTGATGTCTCTACCAGCTTTGCAAATCTAGAGAGTGACATTTTTGCCAATTCTTCTTTGCAAAATACTATTAGATAATCATTGGGTTGTTAATTTTAGTTATGTGCTTCATATAAAGTCCCACTTTCCCTCTCCTTCTTTTAATATGTACCAGGGATGGAGATATAGGAATTTTTTAGTCATGACCTCATTTAAAGTCCCAACTTTTTCCTCTTTCATTTCCAAGTAATTTAGGGATGAAAGCACATAATATCATCTGTGACACATTTCTGCCTATTTAGATTTTATTTTTGGATGCTCACTGGGGGCGGCTGTGGTTTTCTTCATCCCCGGGAGCTGTGACACACATTATAGCTGTGTGTGTGTGGGGGGTTAGGCGGGCACTCTCCGCATGTCGACGCCACTCCCACGTGTCGAGCCGGTTGCTCAATTTTTGGCGCCGCACGCCGAGACACTGTTTTTTCAATCTGCGTACTTAATGAGGAGGGTTTTTCACACTGTCACCTTTTTCTTATCAGTATGATAAGAATATGAGACCCACTACACTATTCCTTTTCTATGTACTTGGTTTTCTCACTACTGCTAAAGTGGGGATGGAAAGTATTCAGACCCCCTTAAATTTTTCACTCTTTGTTATATTGCAGCCATTTGCTAAAATCATTTACGTTTATTTTTTTCCTCATTATTGTACACACAGCACCCCATATTGACAGAAAAACACAGAATTGTTGGCATTTTTGCAGATTTTATTTGGCTCCATCTGTCTTCCCATCATCTCTAACCAGCTTCGGTGTCCCTGCTGAAGAAAAGCATTCCCACAACATGATGCTGCCACCACCATGTTTCATGGTGGAGATGGTGTGTTCAGGGTGATGTGCAGTGTTAGTTTTCCGCCACACATAGCATTTTGCTTTTAGGCCATAAAGTTAAATTTTGGTCTCATCTGATGAGAGCACCTTCTTCCACATATTTGCTGTGTCCCCCACATGGCTTCTTGCAAACGGGACTTCTTCTGGCTTTCTATCAACAATGGCTTTCTTCTTGCCACTCTTCCATAAAGGCCAGATTTGTGGAGTGCATGACTAATCATTGTCCTGTGGACAGATTCTCCCACCTAAGCTGCCATAGTCCTCTTGGCTGCTTCTCTGATTATTGCTCTCCTTGCCCAGCCTGTCAGTTTAGGTGGACGGCCATGTCTTAGGTTAGCAGGTTTTAAGTTTGCAGTCATGTCATACTCTTTCCATTTTCAGATGATGGATTGAACAATGCTCGTGAGATGTTCAAAGCTTGGGATATTTTTTATAACCTAACCCTGCTTTAAACTTCTCCTCAACCTTAACTCTGACCTGTCTGGTGTGTTCCTTGGCCTTCATGATGCTGTTTGTTCACTAAGGTTCTCTAACAAAAGTCAGAGGGCTTCACAGAACAACTGTATTTATACTGAGATTAAATTACACACAAGTGGACTCTATATACTAATTAGGTGACTTCTGAAGGCAATTGGTTCTACTATATTTTAGTTAGGGTTATCAGAGTAAAGGGGGGCGGAATACAAATGCATGCCACATTTTTCAGATATTTATTTGTAAAACATTTTGAGAACCATTTATCATTTTCCTTCCACTTCACAATTATGTGCCACTTTGTGTTGGTCTATCACATAAAATCCCAATAAAATACATTTATGTTTTGGGTTGTAACATGAAAAAATGTGGACAAATTCAAGGGGTGTGAATACTTTTTCAAGGCACTGCAGTTGAGGATCAGATCACATTTAATGACAAATTACTGCAGTAAACCAGTGAATTCCAAAGGGTTCACATACTTTTTCTTGCTGTTGTATATACCAATGTCTCAGATATGTTCATAGACAAGTCAGTTATTTGGTGTGGCTTTGCTAAGCAATGCCAACCCTTAAAATGATAAAGGTTCATTTTTTTTTTTAAATTAGCAAACATATTATACTTACCTGCTCTGTGCAAGGCCAATGGCTCTTGCTGCTATCAATCTATCCAATAAGGACCCGAGACAACGGCTGCAGCCACTGGGCTCATGCATGTCGCTGGAACGATCGGGTTCAGGTAAGAATAGGGGGGGGCGGGGCTCTGGGGGCAGCTGCAGCACAAAAGGTTTTTTCACCTTAATGCATAGGTTTAATTTGAGAAATACTTCAACTGACCTGTTGCTCCCTGACCTGTCTGAAATAAATCAGAACCACACAGACGCAACTCTCAGTATCTCACAGGCAAAAGTACAAATGTTTGGCTCACTGTCACAACATGACCGTTTTTCCTGTCACATAACTGCATTCCAACTACACAGCACAAACTCTTAGCAATGATAGAGCTGCCTCTGCAGTGCACAACTAATGGACAAGTCTAATGCCCTGCACACACGACCCGTTTTGCCGTCGGAATAAACTCTGAAGATTTTTCCGAAGGAGTTCCAACTAAATTCCGCTTAAGCTGTCTTGCATACACACGGTCACACCAAATTCCAACCATCCAGAACGTGGTGACGTACAACACATACGGCGGGACTAGAAAACGGAAGTTCAATAGCCAGTAGCCAATAGCTTCCGTCTCGTACTTGCTTCAGAGCAAGCGTCATTTTGGTGCGTCGGAACAGCATACAGACGATCGTTTTTTCTGAAAACTCTTTCTGTCGGAAATTCCTCTCGTGTGTACATGGCATTGCTTTTTACCAGAGGAGTAACAAGGTCCAACATTTAAAGTGAACCAGGTTCAAGAACTTGCACACTAAAGTAAAAGCAATTTAAAACATCACTTATCTTTCATTCATCTCTGTATCTATAAGCATTGTGGAAAAATTTGTTTTCAAAGTTCACAACACAATTAATTCATTTTCAAACTCACAACACAGTTATTAAAATATTAAAGTGGAGGGACACCCTGAAAAAAAATTTAAACTTACCTAAACCCTTGTTGCTAGGCAGTCTTCCTAATCTGCCTCTTCCTATTCCGCGGCGTGTTCTTCTCCTTGGTGAGCAGCCCCGTTGTCTTCTGGGAACTGTGTGTGTTCCCAGAACACCACGGGGCCATTCACAGAGCGGAACGCCGTGCCGCTCACGCGTGCGCAGTAGGAGACTGGCAGTGAAGCCGCAAGGCTCCACTGCCTGTTTCCCTTACCTAGGATGGCGGTGCCGGGACCCGAGAGCCGAGGGACGGGTCGGCCTCGGGCGGCCGACATCGCGGACACCCAGGACTGGTAAGTACTTATTTAAAGTCAGCAGCTACAGTGTTTGTAGCTGCTGACTTTAAAATTTTTTTTTTCAGGCTGGAATCCCGCTTTAAGCTTGCCATATACCAAAATTTGTCAGCCAAACAGCACCTCCATCCAGTCAGATTCTTGTGATATTTGTGGATCATTGAGAACAAATTACTTCACATTACAAGCAGCTAGAGAGGTCAGTGGTGGCTTGTTTGAAAACTATCCTACTATTTTTTCAAGGCTAACACCATCTTTTACATCATATTACATCCATATTTATGGAGCAGTGCATGTGCATGCTAGGTTATCAAGGAGCAGTGCATGAGTAGTGAGACACCAGGCCAGTAAGATTACCTAGTATCAGTTCCAAATCATACTTAGTAAACTTGTGTAGAGCACCCCCTTAAGGGCTGCAGATGAACTGGGATTCCCTACTCTGCACAGCCAGGCACTCCAAATTTTCACAAGCACTCTTGAGACAGAGAACAGTCCGTGACTTTGTTTTTTTTGTATTTTTTGAGGGTAATAACTTGGATAGGGATGGGAGCTTATGGGATGCCCACTGACTTCAACAACAACCTCAAAGACAACTTCCCGTATACAGTCTCTATATACAATTCCTCTTCTTGCTCCAGCATGCACTTGCTTGCAGAACTCAGCTGGATCACTGGATCAGATCTGACAGTCACTCAGTCAGATTAAAGGCGATAGCCCATTACAGACAGGAACCCAAGGCCCCTTGTTATGTAGCAAGAATTACAGTGTCCAGCTTGTACTATTCCTCCTATAGTTACTGATCCCAGTACCACCTCTTCAGGCACTGCCAACCCACCTAGCTGCAGCTGCTCCTTTCACTAGCCCTCCAGGCTAAATTCTCCCCACAGTCCTCCAGACTGACACTCACCAGCCCACCCAGCTGACTCTCAGGAGATCTCTCAGACATGCTGACCTGCTCCTGCTGTCCTCTCTCCTTGCTCCCATGCCTCCTGGAAGGGCTTCCTATGTGTGTTATGGTAGGATCCTTCCAGCACCCGAGCACCAGCTCAAGGTCAACCCCCCCCCCAGACTAGAGGGCACCCTCAAAGGCCACCGACAGCCTCTTCAGCACTCCATCTCCATCTTCCACCTGACTGCCCCTGCCGACTTGCCTATTTATGAGGTGGCCAGCCCCCTGCCAGCTCTTTACTTGGGATTGGCTGAGGTCTTCATAGATATTCCGAGCAGCTCCTCCTAGCCTCCACCCACTATGTCTAGAACATTTTCCAATGTCCCAGGAAACTGGGGAAAGCACCAGAGAGGCATCCAGCCCTGAGTCACACCAACCCTGACCCAGATTCACAGCTCAGGCTTAACCCTTTAAATTCTCCTACACTAAGAACCTGCTACACTTGCTTTATTATATCACAGTACTACAGAACTCAAAGCAGAAATCTTTGTTGAAATATGGCAATAGACAATGACAAATGGCAATAACAAAAGACCCATCATGTATAGTTCAACAGTTGCATATGTTATGTGCTGCTTAATCTATGTTAATATTAAAATCATGTTTGTTTAGTCTAGTGGAAAGTGTTTCATCTAATTGCTACATCTTTTGGAAAAGTAATATTACAAGCATATTACATACTCTTAGGCAGTATTTAAACACTGTAACAGCTATAACTTAAAGTGGAATTTTATCCAAAATGTTATTTAGGTTATTTTTCAGAGTAGAAAAGAGAATACCTGTCAGGTTTTATTGTTGTCTTATTGGGCAGATTTTCCTTTACTTCCTATCCTGATCCTGGTGGCAATCTTGTCACAACATAAGGCAAAACAAAAAAAAGAAACTCACCATATTCAGTTGTTTGACCTCCCCCGTGCTTTCCACCTAAGTGTTATTGTTAACAAAATGCCACTGGTTTGAGGACTGTTGCTGTTTAATGGTATATCAGTAGAGATGTCACCAACTAAAGTGCTTCTCATAGATCAGGCTGTGGGATGTGCGTAGACACAGAATTGTAGGCTTTTATTGCATCATCCTACACTGATTACATGACAGGCTGTAGAAATGTGCATTGATACAACACAAAATATGGTGGGCACATTTGACTCTTTAGGGTAAAAATAAACAGCTAAGAAGACAACGATTTTGTAAGAGAAAGTATTATGTAAAATCAGTGCTCGCCTTTTATTTTTCTACTGAGTCATTGGAACCTATGTGTAGGTTTTATACATACTTGCAGCAAATCTTCAGGATGCAAAAAAAAAAAAAAACAATCATACATTTTAAAATTGCTTTTATTTTGTGCATTCAATATCATTGGGTGCAGATCTAAATGAGAAACATTATAGTACATATACACTATATGGCCAAACACATATGGACATACCTCCAATTTATTGAATTCACTGAAGGATACTGTTAATGTTACAGCATACAAAGACATTTTAAATAACTGTGTGCTTTTAACCAGGTAGTAGGTAGCAATTTAGTGAAGGTCAGTTTCTGTTCCAGCATGATTGTGCCCCTGTGCACAAAGACAGGTTCATAAGGACAAGGTTTGACCAATCTCTGCTATTGGACACCTTCCAGATGCATTGGAATGCTGATGACAGGATAACATCAACCATCAGTATTCGTCCTCACAAATGTACTTTTGGCTGACTGGGTATGAATTCCAACAGATACACTATAAACTTTTGTGAAAAACCCACCCAGAGGGGTGGGAGAAATTATAGCCAGAAAGAGGGGGGCAGGAGAAATCCATATAAATGCCGACGATCTTGCAGTTGGATATAGGTATAATGGTCAGTTGTCCTTTAGGTCATACAGTGCATTGAATAAGTATTCATACCCCTTGAACTTTTCCACATTTTGTCATGTTACAACCAAAAACTTAAATTAATTTTATTGGGATTTTATGTTATAGACCAACACAAAGTGTCAGACAATTGTGAAGTGAAAGGAAAATGATAAATGGTTTTCAAAATTTTTTACAAATAAAAATGTGAAAAGTGTGGCGTGCATTTGTATTCAGCCCCTGATTCAATACTTTGTAGAACCGCCTTTCACTGCAATTACAACTGCAAGTCTTTTTGGGTATGTCTCTACCAGCTTTCCACATCTAGAGAGTAACATTTTTACCCATTCTTCTTTGCAAAATAGCTCAAGCTCTGTCAGATTGGATGGAGAGTGTCTGTGAACATTAGTTTTTAAGTCTTACCACAGATTCTCAATTGGATTTAGGTCTGGACTTTGACTGGGCCATTTTAACACATGAATATGCTTTGATCTAACCATTCCATTGTAGCTCTGGCTGTATGTTTAGGGTCGTTGTCTTGCTGGAAGGTGAACCTTCGCCCCATTCTCAATCAGCCCCAGTCTTTTGCACACTCTACACTGTAAAAGATTTTGTGCTGGGTCTACTCAAAAAAAATGAGGCAACTATTTGCATTAGCTTTTTACGTACTGTCAACTAAACTTATTTTTGTCTGACTCATTAGACTTTTCATGTTTTCAACTGAGTTGTTTTAAGTAAAGCAAACTCAATTTTTTTCAATTCATAGACCATAGTGTTTTAAGCTAGGAACACATACCTTAACTTGTCTGGAACTATATTTTTTAAGTAAAGCCAACTCAATTTTTCCAGTTTATAGACCATAGGTTCAAGTAAAGCCAACTCAATTTTTCCAGCTTATAGACCATAGGTTTAAGTAAAGCCAACTCAATTTTTCCAGTTTTTAGACCATAGGTTCAAGTAACGCAAACATAATTTTTCGAGTTTCTAGAAAAATTTAAGTTAGGGACACATGCATTCAATTATTTATTTTAAGTACTTATATAGCACCATCAATTTATGGAGCTCTTTACATATACATTGTACATTCACATCAGTCCCTGCTCTCAAGGAGCTTTCAATCTAAGATCCCTAACTCACATTCATACACATTTTAGGGACAATTTACACAGGAGCCAATTACCCTACCAGCATGTATTTGGAGTGTGGGAGGAAACCTACGCAGGCACAGGGTAGAGCATTCAAACTGCAGGCAGGGAGTATCATTGTCAGGATTCAAACCAGTGACCCTTTTGCTGCTAGACAAAAGTGCTGACCACTACACCACTGTGCTACCCTATCACTTAGTTACTTAGTTTTAAGCAATATTAAACATTTTTTTTAACAAAAATATGTAGACTAATACATATCGGCCTAAACTGAGGAAAAAAATGTTTTTTTATATATTTTTGGGGGATATTTATTATAGCAAAAAGTAAAAAATAATGCGTTTTTTTTTCAAAATTTTTTTGTTTATAGCGCAAAAAATAATAAAAAATGCAGAGGTGATCAAATACCACCAAAAGAAAGCTCTATTTGTAGGAAAAAAAGTACGTCAGTTTTGTCTGGGTACAATGTCGCAATTGTCAGTTAAAGCGATGCAGTGCCGGATCACAAAAAATGCTCTGGTCAGGAAGGGGGTAAATTTTTCCGGGGCTGAAGTTGTTGGGTCCGGGGCTGACAATTGTGCGGTTGTGCGACGCTGTACCTAAACAAAATGGATCTTGTATACACTGCTCCTTCACCGCTCCTGCCCATTGAAATCAATAGGGCAGCGCGGCTATACTGCCGGCAAAGCGCTGCTGCAGCAGCGCTTTGCAGTGGTTTTAACCCTTTCTCGCCCGCTAGCAGGGGGGTAAAACTGCCCTGCTAACGGCCGAATACCGCCACTAAAATGACGGTAAAGCGGCGCTAAAAATAGCGCAGTTTTACCGCCGATGCCGCCCCCACCCTAGTCTGAAAGGGGCCTAAGGTTCTCGAACAAACCTCTGAGATTAAATTACACACAGGTGGACTCTATTTACTAATTCTGACTTCTGAAGGTAATATGTTCCACTAGATTTTAGTTAGGGGTATCAGTGTAAAGAGGGCTGAATACAAATGCACGCCACACTTTTCAGATATTTATTTGTAAAAAATGTTGAAAACTATTTATCATTTTCCTTCCACTTCACAATTATGTGTCACTTTGTGTTGGTCTATCACATAAAATCCCATTAAAATACATTTACATTTTTGGTTGTAACATGACAAAATGTAAAATATTATGAATACTTTTTCAAGGCACTGTATAACGCTTTGCTTCACTGCGCCACAAAACGTATCCCCCGGTTGCGTTCAAGTGAATGGGGCTGCCCTGCAACCACCCTGCAACTGCGTGCAATGCATACAGTTGTGGTGCAGTGGTGTAGGCTTTTAGTGGTTAAACAGGTGGTGAGGAGGCAACATAGTGCTTCTCACTGCCTGCCGAATGCCTTCTAAAAAGCAATTAACTGTATACCTCTTCAGAGGGTTACCAAGACTATAAAAGAGTCTCAAGTGTTACAGGCTGCATTGGTTATTGGTTACCTAGCAATTTGTATTGAATGTGGCTCTCATCTATTTGTTATAAACTGATAATGTACTAGTAAATAAAAATAAAAAGTCACGCATTAAACAAAATAAATCAAATGAATAAAGTCCTTGTGAGTAAATGTCCAACAGCAAGAAAAAGTGCATATAAAATGTGAATAAAAAAATTTCTCATTGGTCCAATAACTGATGGTAGAAGTTCAGGTAACGCAAAATTTATGTTAGATGAAATGCTTACCAGATAGCAAGCCAAGTGGGACAGGTGGATATAAACCCAGCCTGGGCCTTTGGGGAACCAATCCCGGTATGTACTGGACGAATCGCTCTTGTAGACCGAATTGGATCCACAAAGGTTTTACCCAAAAAAATTTATAATAACGTAGCGTAATACTGACACAAATTACGTGATAAAAAAGAAGAAAAATAATTACTTTAAAAAATTTACTATGTGACACTCCACGAGTGACAAATCATGTGAGATCATAAACCATCCAGTGCTTTATAGGCACAAAATGGAGTTTAAAGTGAGTGACATGCAAACCATGCAATAAAGTGGAAATCTCCTATATGGAGAACCAGTGCAAAAACCTTCCAAAAAGGCAGCTTACCAGATGTTAAAGCGGGGGTTCACCCACACCGCCAAAAAAAAAAAAATATTAAAAGCCAGCAGCTACAAATACTGCAGCTGCTGACTTTTAATACATGGCCACTTACCTGTCCCGGGGTCCAGCGATGTCGGCAGGGGACGCCGAGAACCCGCTCGGTTCTCGGCAGCTGCCGACGCCATCCTAGGTGAGGGAATCAGGAAGTGAAGCGTTGCGGCTTCACTTCCCGGTTCCCTACTGCGCATGCGCGAGTCGCGCTGCGCGTCCCAAGTGGTCCCCGCTCTCTGCTGGGAGCTGTGTGTTCCCAGCAGACAGCGTGGTTGGGACGGAAAGAGGCATAGACTCCCATGGGAGTCTATGCCGGAAGTGGGTGCAAATACCTGTCTTAGACAGGTATCTGCACCCCCCTCCCCCCTGAAAGGTGCCAAATGTGACACCGGAGGGGGGGAGGGTTCCGAAAAGCGGAAGTTCCATTTTTGTGTGGAACTCCGCTTTAAAAAACAAAAGAACATGTAATTAACCACCGGATGATAAATGGAAAAAGGGGTTTCCAAAGCCGCTTACCAGAAGTTAAATAGAAATGAATATATAACTATCCACCGGATGATAAATGGAAAGGAATATCCAAAGTGTAGCAAACCACATGAAAATCCTGCTTACCAGATAGCAGACTCTATAAAGGCAGACTGATACAACCACAGAACCGGCTTCCTGGCATGGAGCTGCGTGGATCCATCATGACATCCATATCTCAGACTCCGCAGTATACATATAGTAAAGGATAGTGGCAATAGTGTAATACGTTTAAACTAGTTTATTTTTAAAAAAGTAACACTTACAATATGGCGAAATAAAAGGACACTGCCGGCCGGCATGCAAACAAACTCCCGTCCTCAATAAGGCAACGTGGTGACGTCAGCACGTCCCTCCCAGACGCGTTTCGGCACAGGCTGGCGTTTTCAATGGGGAACTCCATTTTGTGCCTATAAAGCACTGGATGGTTTATGATCTCACATGATTTGTCACTGGTGGAGTGTCACATAGTAAATTTTTTAAAGTAATTCTTTTTCTTCTTTTTTATCACGTAATTTGTGTCAGTATTACGCTATGTTATTATAAATTTTTTTGGGTAAAACTTTCGTGGATCCAATTCGGTCTACAAGAGCGATTCGTCCAGTACATACCGGAATTGGTTCCCCAAAAGCCCCGGCTGGGTTTATAGCCACCTGTCCCACTTGGCTTGCTAAGTAATTTGGTAAGCATTTCATCTAACAGAAATTTTGCGTTACCTGAACTTCTACCATCAGTTATTGGACCAATGAGAAATTTTTTTATTCACATTTTATATGCACTTTTTCTTGCTGTTGGACATTTACTCACAAGGACTTTATTAATTTGATTTATTTTGTTTAATGCGCGGCTTTTTATTTTTATATTGGTGTGTTTTCACTTATAGCCGCAGCTTCACGTATAAGTTTCTAGCGCAGTTTTTTCTTCTTTCTTTTGATAATGTACTAGGTCTGTTGTCTTAAAGAAGAATTCTAGGTATGGATATTTTATGCAGATGTAGCGCCCTCCCAGTTAGGTTGCTAGGATGTTAGGTAAATTTAGTCTATTGGCCTCCACTAGTCTTTCATGGGAAAATTGTACTCTGAGCTGAGCAAAAGAACTGTTCCTAAAGTTTGCAACATAGAGAAGAGTGTCCTCTTATTTATGTTAGTGGTTCTGGAGTATCCCATGCTACCCTACTCCCCATCCAAGTTATCTAACAATAAAACCACAAGCAGACATCCCCTAGACTTCTCTTTGTGTTAGTGTGCCTGGGCTGTGCTTTGTGTGCTCTGGCAGCCTCTGCATTATTGAGGGAGAACCCTGGTCATTATCATCATTTGTACTGGAAGTGTACAGTGAATTTGTCTTTGACCATCATAAGCCAGAGGCCCTCTCGGGGGAACCGCTACACATAGTTAGATTGGTCCAGCTTGGGAAAGCTAGAAATCACTGAAGTAAGCATTGCACTCCATTGATCTTCACATGTTTCCAGGTCCCAGGCTGAGTTACAGGCCTTGCTCCATTTTGAACACAGATGGTTTGCTGCTGGGCTTGGGCACTATCCAGAGAATGCTTTGCATCCCTGACCTGCCTCTCCACCTTATCCAATCAGAGAACACTTTGAATTCATTCAGAAAATGCAAAGGATTCTCTGAATTGTGCCGGTGCTGAGTGGCCAACCTCCTGTGTGTAAGGGTAGGTGGGTATGGTGATTGTCACATCCTTCATGTTTCCCTGCTCATTGTGCGCCAAGCAAGGCTCACATGAGGGGCCTACCCCAGGGTGGGTTCTTCTGGGCTACACTAGGCACCTTAACAGAGTCACCTGCCTTGCACATGGGATACCTTGACCTTTGTGCTGAACACTGTGTACATTTGAGCATATAACTGTAGTTTAGTTAACGCTCCTGTCCCATGTCGATGGATGCTTTCACTGTCATGGCTGCATTTATTAGGGACATGCAGAGCCAATGCCCTCTCTACCTGTCCAGCATATTATAACTACCTCACTCTCAGTAACGGTATGAGGTCCCACCATTCCCCCAGCGTGGACTCAATGCATGCACTTCACTCGATTCTTACACTTATGTACCTGTGTACAGGTTGAGGGCCCCGGCAGTGCAGATCTGCTCCTGTTGCTATGGTAGATGAATCGCAAACTGAAGGAGTGCCGACAATATCTCCCTCACTGCAAGAGGCTATCTCACCTGCCACATGTACACGCTTAATGACAGGCCACTAGAGAAACCTTCATTACCCTTGGTAACCACTTGTATCTTCATACTGTATTAACTCTTGTGCTTTATCTGACCCACGATGTAGACTATGCATGTGCCAGTTACTTGCATAACACCCCTTTTTAATAACTTCAGACCAGTTGGAGCAAGGTTTCAAAGCTTTACTAAAAAAATAACATGACAATGACAGTCCAAAAATTAGTGCAAACACGTTCCTAACATCTTTATTCCATAACTAAGGCCTGCTACTGTCCCATCACACTTGCTCAGGTTAAAGCGGAGTTCAACCCAAAAGTGGAACTTCCGCTCATTTGTCTCCTCTCCCCCTCCAGTGCCACAATTGGCACCTTTCGGGGGGGGAGGGGGGACAGGATACCTATCTTTGACGGATATCCTGTTCCCACTTCCGGGAGTCCGGGCCACGGCCCAGGACGTCACCACGGGGCTTCCTCCTCCTCTCCCTGTCACCGGGCCAGTAGTAGAGAGGAGCGGCGCCTTGGGCATGCGCAGTAGGTTTCCCGGCCTGAAGCTGTAAGGCTACACTGCCGGGTTCCCTTATCCGCAATGGCGGCAGCAGCACCACCCGACAGCTGATAGAAACATCAGCTCATTTTTTTTTGGGCGGACCTCTGCTTTAAGTCCATAATTGTATGAGTCCATAGTGTGTTTAACTCCGATCCGGCAATTCTGTGGTCCTCCAGCCTCCAAGAACAGCATAGCAGCATAGCAGCATTCTAACCCCACATTCTCGGGCTCCATCTCACTCCGTTTGTTCCCTCTTCAATTTTCTTCTCCCCCCCCGGGCACAGACCCCTTGTTCCTTATATAATGAATGGAACCAGTGGGCCAGGCCCAGCAGAGCCCGCCAAGAAGAAAACCCGGGAACACAATTAACTCTTAGGTTCCCGACTGGGGCAGTGTAAATGAGCAACTATAACCTCTACTTGCCTACATGTGCTCAAAGGGCACCTGCTCAGCACCGGACCTGGAAGCTAGTGGAGATCAGTGGAGTAGCGGTGGCTACTGCAGCGATTTCCAGCTTCCAAGGGGATCAGCCAGGTATGGTATATACACAGTTACATTGGTCCAAGCTGGACCAATGTAACTATTTATAAAATATCCCCACCTGCAATTCTTCTCAAAATATTTGTCACATGGAGATGAGGTGATGTGTTTCATCTCCTAGAGTTCCATATATCATAATCTAGTATTTTAGTGCAATCGAAAAGTTACAGTGGTGTTCTGAAAAGCATTTCCTTTGCATTTTTGAAGCACCATTAATGGTTTTCATTGTGCACTGTAAACAACATTGGAAGAAACATACAAATTATTGATATTTATGGTCATTTTGATCACTAAAACAATACTAAAGGTAAAATTTTAAGAAAAATAAATGTGTTATACTTACCTGCAAAACCATTGCACAGAGTGGACCCTTACCTCCTCTTTTCGGGTCCCTCAATGGCGCTCCTGGCTCCTCCCCCTACTGAGTGCCCCCGCAGCAAGCAGCTTGCTATGAGGGCAGTCGTGCAGGCTCACTCCTGAGACCTGCTTTGTGTATCCACAAGACCCAACCCCTGCTCCCTCATTTCACTGGCTGTGATTGACAGCAATGGCTCCTGGGCCAATGAGGTTGCAGAGAGCCAGGATAGCAGCTGCTCTCGTGCACATCACTGGATAAAGGCCAGGCTCAGGTAAGTATAAAGGGGGCTTGAAGGGGGTAAACTACATACTGAAGGTTTTTTATCTCTATGCATAGAATGCATGAAGTAAAAAACCTTTAACCTTTTCACTTTAAAAAGCATAACTAAACACAGCAGGGCCCTGGTTAAAAATATTAATGAAGCCTCCTCCATGTCTCATTCAACAGCCTTTGATTTTTATTTCATTATGCCCCTAAAGTAGGGTAACATTTTGCATTCTGTTTTTATAGATCCAACTAGGATTGGACAAAAAAACAGAATTATGAGACTAACAAAACAAGGGCTATTTTGTTATTTGCAGAATTTAAGACAAGCTGGTAAATACAAGAGATTGAAGAGATAAGTCAGGACCCTCTGGCCTTGTGAACCCAGGAATATTGAAACCCTCTGCATCCTAGTTATTCATGAAATTTGCATTTTAGTTGCAATTAAGGGGAACTCGATGAGTAACAATTATTGTCCATAACAACCAGCAACCCAATGGCAAAATACTGACTCAAAGGGAGGTTCCGCTAATTGCGATGAGGTCTGTTGTGCAGGGTAGGAGAGGCTTGTTTGAGTTTTATCAACCACTGTCTTTTAATATTACATGAATGTAGACTGGATCCACCCTAGTATTTTCATGTAATCTACTTATACATGCAGGAGGTTTGTCACTTTTTGTTTACTAGCAACAGTGGAATAAAATCTAATTAAATGCATATATTATAGAGATAATGTGTCATAACTACTTTACAATGTAATTGTACCCTACAATGTAATTCTGTCTTATTTAAAGGGTGATCCCACCTAAAACTATTTCCTTTTTTGGTAGATACTGGGGGGCTAAGCCACCTAACACCTGGTTTTAGATTTGTCAGAGACTTGGTTAATCAAATAAGAGTCCTGGCTATGCACAAATGTTGTGACCATCATAATTGGGTCCTGCTATTCCTGTGGAACATGCCACCATCTTGATATTCTCCGTTGGGAGGGTGGCTTTTTTTCCTGCCATTTCAGAGCATGCATGCTGTAAGATCCTGCACTACAGGCTAGAGAAATTGTATCAAAATCACATGATACTTCATCCCTCAGTGAAACACTGCTTCTTGGGATGTGTGATGTGGATATCTCAGGAGGAAGCAAATGGCTGATCATATGCTATCCTTGCACCCGCAATATGAGTTATTTTGAGGGGACAGCAAATTTACACTGTTATACAAGCTGTACACTCACTACTCACTCGCGGCGGCGGAGGCAATCGGATGCTGTCACTAGCTGGGCACGGAGACGAGTGAGGGGAAGATGCCCCCACCCATCTCCATGACATTGCAGGGCGGAAGCGACGTCAAAACGTCACTTCCGCCCATAGCTCTTAAAGGACCATTTTTTATTTATTCTTTTTTTTAAATGACATTTTTTTTTTATTGCATTTTAGTGTAAATATGAGATCTGAGGTCTTTTTGACCCCAGATCTCATATTTAAGAGGTCCTGTCATGCTTTTTTTTCTATTAAAAGGGATGTTTACATTCCTTGTAATGGAATAAAAAAATGTGTAAAAATAAGAGATAAAATAAGAAAAAAAAAAATTTTAAACGCGTCCCGTCTCGCCGACATCCTCATTGGCAGGGAGAAGAGCGAGTTGCAGGAAGGACTCCACCAGGACTCTCAGTTACTGAAAAAACAGACTGATTTCTCCCGTCCTTAGTACAGGAGAACCAGCCTGTAAATTCCAAGAGATGCCAGACCAGCGCTGTCAATAGCGGTGGCAGGACAGCAAGAGGAGGCTGGGGAACCCCACAGTGGCAGAACACCAGGGCCCCGTGGCAAGACAACCTTTGCAACCCTGATAGTTCTCCCACTGCTTTGGACCCTTATATTTTCTTGGTATGCTGGTGACATATATCTCTTGTTTTCTGCCACCCTGGGGGAGGCCCCAATACAGTAGGAAGGGAGTTCACTGCAGAACATGTGAAAGGGCCGTTGTGGGATTGCAGTAAAGGGCCCCAGGATATATATAGATATATATAGATCTATATCTATAGATAGATAGATAGATAGATAGATAGATAGATAGATAGATAGATAGATAGATAGATAGAGATAGATATCTATATATATATAATTGCATTTTATAGTTGCCCCCTACTTTTGTCCCTGTCCCCCCATGTGCCCCTCTAAATATGAAAGCTGGAGACGCCACTGGCGTCCGCATAGGAAAACGGTGTTCAAACCACACATGTGAGGTATCGCCATGATCATTAGAGCGAGAGCAATAATTCTAGCCCTAGACCTCCTCTGTAACTCAAAACATGCAACCTGTAGAATTATTTAAACATCGCCTATGGAGATTTTTAAGGGTAAAAGTTTGTCGCCATTCTACGAGCGGGCGCAATTTTGAAGCAAGACATGTTGGGTATCAATTTACTCAGCGTAACATTATCGTTCACAATATAAAAAAAAATGGGCTAACTTTACTGTTGTCTTTTTTTTTTTTTTTTATTCAAAAAAGTGTATTTTTTCCCAAAAAAGTGCACTTGTAAGACCGCTGCGCAAATACTGTGTGACAGAAAGTATTGCAATGACCGCCATTTTATTCTCTAGGGTGTTAGAAAAAAAATGTATAATGTTTGGGGGTTCTAAGTAATTTTCTAGCAAAAGCAGTTTTTAACTTGTAAACAACACATCTAAAAAAGAGTATCGGTCCTTAAGTGGTTAATAAATTATCTGCAATTGTGTAAGAGGGCAGGAAGAGGAAGTAGACAAGAGGAAGTTCATTTTCTGGGTGATGGGCAGCTTTATCCAAGTTTCGTTGTGCTTATGACACAGAGACATAGGACATGCTGAATGACCACTGAGTCATACTTGGATGTGGAAATTATGGAAAATTGTTATCAAATACTTCCTGTAATTTTCCTTTCCTGGTGTACCATCACGTCAGCACACCATGGGTTAACCCTCCGTAGGTAACCCCAAGTACCACCTCCAATAGATAGGATAAAAGACCCACCCTCATAATCCCAGTGTTCTTTAACTAGATAGCGACAGGCCACCAGGGCGGGAAAGTTGTGCTGACGTGAGGGTATGCCAGGAAAGGAAAATTACGGTAAGTATTTGATAACAATTTACCATATTCCTGGCTAACCTCACGTCAGCACACCATGGGATTTAACTAGCAATAAAGAAGAAGGGCAGGAAAAAAACAAAAGGACACTTAGCCAAGATATGCTGCATAATAAGGAAAAACAAATTTTACTTCTCTTGTAAGGCTGACGAGACCACTGCTGTCCCAAACTTTGTGGATGCTGTGGCATGAATATCCAGGCTATAGTGGCGCGCAAAGGTTGTGCAGGAACTCCAGCTGGCAGTCCTACAGATGTTTTCTAGTGGAACTTTAGCGTATGCTGCCCAGGAGGCTGCCATCCCTCGTGTTGAATGAGCATGTGTCACTTCCGGAGGGGCCAGACCTTGGTTCTTGTAGGCTGGGATGATGACCCTTGATACCCAGGAAGAGATCATTCTTGATGTTGCCGCCTCACCCCTTTTGGCGCCCACTGGGAGGATAAAAAGGTTATCCACCTTCCTAATAGGAGCAGATCTTTTCAGATACATGGCCAGCAGGCTCACCAGATCCAGTGAGTTGAAATCCTCTGTTAGTGCAGATGAAGGTATTTGGTTAAAACTTGGGAGGATTGGAGCAGGTCGGAGAATGGCTTTTGGGGAAGGATCACACAGTAAGATTCTTTGCAGGACAGAGCCGCCAATTCTGAAACTCTCCTTGCCGAGACTATGGCCACTAAAAACACAATTTTTAAGGTCAGGGACCATAAGGAGCAAGAGTCTGGAGGTATAAATGAAGGTTGTTTGAGTGACCTGAGGACCAAGCCGAGATCCCAGGAAGGTATAAGGCATTTCCTTGGTTTAATGCGAATTGCAGCCTGCAGAAAACGCCTGATTAGGGGATCTTCAGCCCACCCATGCCTGCTGAGACATGATAGGGCAGAGACCTGCACCCTAATCAAGTTATATGCTCACCCTATATCTAGGGCTGACTGCAGGAAATCCAGTATGTTTGGCCAAGAAGGAGATTCAGTAGAAAGGTGCTTGCGTTCAGCGAACTTTACAAATTTCGTCCAAACATTTTCATACGTGCGGTTGGTTGAGGTCTTTCTGGCCTTCATTAGAGTCTGTACCACCTGTGAGGAAAGTCCCTGAGCCCTTAATCGGGCTGATTCAGCAGCCATTCTGATAGTTTTAGTTTTGCCGGGTTGGAGTGTCACCACTGGTTCTGGGTCAAAAAGTCCCTCTTGGCTGGAAACGGGATTGTCGGGGCTGACAACACCTTTATGATCAAAGGAAACGAAGGCCTCCTCGGCCAACAGGGAGACACCAACACCGTGTGGACCTTCTCTGCTCTGATCTTCAACAGGACATTCAATAATAATGGGATTGGTGGAAAAATGTACACCATCGGAAAGGCCCAGCGGATCGAAAATGCATCCTGTGTTAGTGCTCCTGTGTAACTGTATCTCGCCACAAACAGGGAAAGCTAAGCATTTTATGGGGTCGCCATCAAATCGACCGTGGGCGTGCCCCACTTCCTGAAAACTGTCCGGAGGTACCTCGGTTGGAGTGACCACTCGCTTTGTTCGGGGAAATGTCTGCTCAGCTGATCTGCCAGTGGATTCTGACTTCCTGGGAGATATGCTGCTGTCAGGTCCTGAAGATGCTCCTCTGCCCAGGCAAAGATATCTGCCGACAGGAGAAGGAGTGTTAGACTCCTTGTCCCCCCTTGGTGGGCAAGGCCTGAAGATTTTGGCACCAGGAAGATTGAGAATAGAAACCTCCCCCCCTCTCTTCTGCCGGTACATGCATAATGGCCCCTTTGGAGAAGAGTTCATCTATATAGGTTCGCAAGGACTGTCTCTTCTCGGGACACCCTGGCCACTGAGTTCTCACAAAGGAATTTGGAGGGTAGTGTAAGAACTCTATAGAGTATCCGTTTTCTAAAGTGTCCAGCGATCTGTAACCCTCGCCGCCTAGACCCTCCAATAGGAGCTTAGCCTCGCTCCCACTGGACAAGCCTGGGCGGGCGCACCCTCAAAAGGACTTTTCATTTGTTTTGGCTGCCTGTGCTGCCTTAGACTTGTTCCCCATGGAGAAAGGAACTTTGAGTCCCTCTCCATTGAGGTCTCTTCCATCCTGACCTGTACCATTTTGCCTTCTGGAAGCATTTGTAGGTTGACTGACTGGGTTGTCCAAGTGGTTTCTTTCGGCCAGGCTGAGGGAGAGGAGCCGCCTTGCCTCCCGTGACTCTCTTAATTGCATCATCCAAGGTCTTTCCAAACAGTAGTTTGCCGTTGTATGGTATGTTGCACAAGGCCTGTTTGGAAATTCCATCTGCCGTCCAAAGGCGGAGCCACAGGGCCCTCCTTGCTGTAAAAGCACTGGCCATAGATCTGGCTAATAGCTTTACTAAATCTACCAATTTTTTTGTGTCATGTCCCCTTTAAGCAGCTTACAGTGAGGAAAGGCAGCAGGGTGCAATGAGCGGGCAGCTTGTTAAGTCCACAGGCAGGTCACTAATCAGTGAAAGACTAAAAGAAGAAAAGAAAGATTACTTACACTACAGCCTCACTTATAAGAAAAGGAGGAAGAGAGAGACTGTGTCAGACTTTCATGTACCTGACTGATGAACCCGATACAGCAGGGGTAGGTCTTCCTTACGTATCTGGTTCCCGGCCCCTGGTAGTAAGAACAGAAGGCACGGGAGCACAGAGTGGTATGAGAGCCTGGCGGGTGGCTTGCAGAGGTAAGGCCCAGGATCCAGGTGTAAGAGGACTGATGGTCCTTGATAAGCTGAAGCACAGGCAGCAGGTGCAGAGCAGGAGCGGGGAAGACAGGTCCAGGCACAGACAGTCAGCACAGTACAAGGGAGCAGGCAGATTCAGAGTCCGGGTCACAAGCAGGGTTGGCAACAGGTGGGCAGCGTAGTACAAAGGAGCAGGCAGGTTCAAAGGCAGGCCAAGGTCAGGTGCAGGCAGACAGCAAAGAGGAATCCAATAGACAAGCTGGGTATCAGGGGGATCAAACATTCAGACAGGTAAACAGGAAGCACAGGTACTGGGAGCTGCAGATCGGACAGCACTGAGCAAAGTGCATCAATGGTTTAAATAGGGCGATTGGCGCCAAACCTCGTGCGCGTGCCCGCATGCGCCCGCACAACGGCACGCACGTGCGGCGCGAGCCGGCGCACCCCAGGGTGCCCAGCACTGAATCTGTTCTGGGAACCTCTCTGACAGACTGTCTTACCTGGAACTGACATGCAGAGAAAACAGGAAGCATGGCCGCTCAGGCCATCTGACTCTCTGCCTTTTGTTTGAATCAGTTGCCAGGTGATTGGAGGGGAACCGCCCTCCAAACAGGATAAGGAACAGAGATAGTGCCCGGCGCGCTGCTAAGGAGACATAGTATGGGAGAAAAACAAGAAGTGCAGCCACAGCGTCCCTGAGAAGCACCACATAGGTCAGTAAATAATGTGCTATCTAAGCAACAATGCCCATGACCCAGGCGCAAGGGTACCCTGGCTTACAGGGGATTTACCACCCATACACAGGGTCTTCCAACCCAGGAGAGGCAGAGAACCTGGGGGGAGGTGCGGTAGGGGGGATACTGCTCACCGACATCGATCCGATCTGGAAACTTTTGGCAGGTGGCCTGGCCAAAAATGACGAACACAGGGGATTAGGAGGGTGGGTCTTCTATTCTATCTATTGGAGGTCGTCCTTGGGATTACCTACGGAGGATTAACCCATGGTGTGCTAATGTGAGGTTAGCCAGGAAATATATTTTAGTGATGAGCATAAGTCTCAAACCTTTGTGCATAGTAAACATATTACTGAAATGCATAATAGTTATAAAAGATACACTTTAATCTCTATCATACTGGTGTACTGAACTGCATTTCTTTTAAAATCTTGCCAGCTTGCCAGTCTGCCTCTTGCATATGCACAAACCTGGTCTTTTTTTTTTTTTTTATATAAAACTTACACACAGCTTTCAGTTGAGGTGAATGGAGTGTAGGCCACTCATGCACACACTGGCCAACTGGGCTGATATTGGAAGAAAGGCCGCAGGGTGTTTGGTAGACCTCATAGTTAAGATCTCCAGAACAAAGCATCATAGATTAGTATTTACTATCTGAGCCCCCATTCAAACTTGAGTGTTTTCTGCTTATTTCCTTATGCCTGACTAAAGCCTGGTACACATTACAAGTTTTTTTTCCTTCAACCCAGCTGGTTGAAGAAAAAAACTGTCAGCTTCGGTCAGAGCCACTGTACTCACTATGTAAAGTTAGTACAGCGATCTCCCCCCACTGAGTTGTTGTGTTCTGACAGGGGGAAGCCCCAGAACACTCTGATCAGCGCTCTCTGTCATTGGCTGAGAGCGTTGATCTGGAGTCGCTCGGCTGCTGGTTTTCCAGCATGCTCGTCTGACAGACCAACATACACACGAGCCGAATGTCGACTGTTTTTTTTTTTAACCGGCCGATGTCTCCTGACATTCAGCCCATGTGTACGGGGCTTAAGCTTAACTTTTAGAGACTCAAATTTTCTGGCCCATTCACAATTGTGCATTCAGTCACCCTGCACTCAAAAAAGTACATGAGCATTTTTTAAGTGCATTTTTGCCCCCAAAAGACTTCTATGAGTGCACCTCTAAACATGCGATGGACTCCTTTTGTGCAGAAAAAACTGCTCTCCTCTTAAAGAACTGCTCTCCTCTGCTTCTGAGCCCCCGCAACCAAATACCTAAAGCTTGATACGCATGGAAATACACTTGTGCAAAACTTGTAAAATGGTCAGAAAAAAAACCTCTATAAAATGACTAAGAATACACTGTGCTTGAACTCTGCTCATTTGTGAATGCAAGCTAATAAATAATAAGCATGGGGAAAGGGGCCCAGTAAGGAATACTAATACTAAGACTAACCCATATTAAGACATGAATAATGCTACAATTAAAGTATGCATGGCATTACAGATTTTTTTTTTTTTTTTTTAGAATGTGTAAAATATTTATTGAACACGTTTCATGCATTACAGATCTTTAATTAGCATTTATATTTTTAATTTGTTTCTAAATAATAACTGGTTATTAATATTTGGAAGTAATAACACTACAGATGGTTGATCCATGGAGTATCTGATTACTTTAAGATTGGAAGGGATTGTTTCCCCTGCTCAGGGGCGTAGCTTGAAGCTTGTGGGCCCTGATGCAAAAATTGACTTAGGCCCCCCCTCCCCACTTCCACTGTGCGTGCTGATACTCCCACCACACACCAAGATACTCAAAGTGGCTTAAGAGTTTTGCGTTCCCAGAGTTACTCCTTACATCAGAGCACAGGAATCACCGCTGGAGAATCAGAGGATAGGAATCACCGCTGGAGAATTAGAGGACATAGACCCCCTGGCAGGTCACTTGGCAGAGCTCCTTCCCCATCCCAGCACTGTATACAGCTCCCCCCCCCCCCACACACTACACAGAGCTGAAATCATATTCCTTTACACACAGTCTGTCAGGCTTCACAGGGTGTATCTGCCTTTTATGTTGCCGTTCTGACCTGTGAAATTCTCTGGTCGGAACCGCAGTGTAGTTGCAGTAGGCAGATACACCCTGTGCAGATCGTGGCTGACTGGCTGTGTTATAAAGGAATGTGATTTCAGCCCTGCGGAGGAGGAACAGTATAGAGTGCCGTAATGGGAAAAGAGCTCAGCGGCCAGGCATAGCATCCAGGGTGGAGTGGGTGGTCAGGGGGCTTTGGGGGGGGACTTTGATATAGGGGGACAAAGCCATGTGACACAAAATCTTGTGCCTGCAGACCCTCAGGGGCCCCTCAGGTGGTGTTAAGGGATTTGGCTTAGCAATTTCTGAAGGTTTCTCTGTCAGTGTTGGCAGGTGTTGGGGAAAGGTCACTTACCCGAGATGTGTGTCTTTTCCCCAGTTGTCAGGGAAGTGGGGTAAGCAGACATCTCCAGGTGGAGGGGGGTACAGAGAGTCCCAGCTGGTGAATAGGAGACACTGAGTGGTGTCTTACCTCACCAGTGACATTGGTTGTATCAAGGCTACAGGACGGCACTCTCCTCCTCTTAACTCGCTGAGCTTGGTTACCATTCCATGTTGCCTGACACTTCCTCATGCTGGGCTGTTCTCACCCTGTTCTCCTCTCCATTCAGGAAATGGCTCACAGTGCAGTACCAGAGCATGGCTGTAGGGCTCTAGGGCAGATCGGAGCTGGACTTTGTTGACGATATGATAATATGACAGGGAAGCTGCAGGGGCCCCCTGGAGCTAGGGGCGGGGTTGCAATTGTGACCCCTGCAATCCCTTATGCTACACCCATGCCCCTGCTGAAGCAAACTTTACCCTGCTTCATGGGTTGTTGTTTTCTTGTCTTCCTCTGGGTCACCTGTGGGTTTAGGGGTCTGCAAATGTAGGTTTCCAATTGTATATATTTAGTTTTTTATAGGTTGAACATAGTGGACTTTGTCTTTTTTAAGCTATGTGACTATGCAAATTTAAAATTTACAGTAGCCTTCTTAGGTTGAAATACAGGCTGCACTCACCTATTCCTCATATTAAAATACAAAATGAAATATCTCATTTCTGTTAGTGTATAGAAACTTCTTTATTTAGGTTTGTGTAAGATGTTATATAGCTTACAGTAAGTTAAAGAGACTCTATCACCCTTTATTAATTTCAGCAATAAACTTCCCATGAAATTATGTGCTAAATTAATGTAATTTATGCATGTTATTTACTGCCTTCCTTGTGCAGACATCCAAAAGGCTTGAGATTGCTGCTGGGCACTGCCATCTTGGATGTGGTATCAGTAGCCCCAGCAGACTGAGAGGTGCTATTCAATCTATAGTAATCCCCTTCATTCCCCCCCTGTCAGGTACTTAAAAGGTTATATAGAGAGGTGAGGGGAGAGGCGAAGGAGCTGAATCAGCACAAATAGTAATAAGACAATCCCAGAAGAGGAGAGAGCTATGACACGGAAAGAGTGGGGAACTGTTGCTGATCTAAAGAATGTACTCTTCCTGAAGTGGTTGAATTTCCTAGCAAGTTCAAACACACTTTGTAAAATTGAAAAAAAAAAGAAGTTTATGGAAAGGAAAGGTAGGTAATCATCTAAAATCTATATGTGCTTTTACCTGCATTTTTTTAAATTGGTGACAGAGTCTCTTTAAGTGGACCTATGTGTACTTAGACACAAGAAGAAAAAAATATTTTCTTATGTTTTAATTTCCAGGCGAATGGCTCAATTTACTATGCCACATTAGGATCACAAGGGACAGGTCCATCACTAGTTGCCGTTCCAAGCAGTCATCATAATGTTTTGGTCAACATGTGAGTATATTTAATTCTGTTTGGCTCAATATTAAAATAATAGGATTTCCTTAACAACGAGAATTTGGGCTGACATTTGGACATAATCTGCTTTTAAAATGCTTGAAATGTTTTTGTTAAAAAAGTGTGCTCCGCCTCCCTAAAGATACTGGCAAGAAACATCAATAATACAGGCTGGTATCGCCAAACCAAGAGGCTGTGAGCATGCATTAATAACAAGCTGTAAAGCTATCTGCATTGGGTCCTCTAAGTCGGTATCCTGGCCATTCCAGCTGCAGAATAAGCAAATCTCATTGAGATTTACTAAGACCATGGGGGTTATTTACTAAAGGCAAATTCACTTTGCACTACAAGTGCAAACTACAAGTTCAAGGTGCACTTGAAATTGCACTGAAAGTGCACTTGGAAGTGCAGTCGCCGTAGATCCGAGGGGGGGCATGCAAGGAAAATAAAAAACAGCATTTTAGCTTGCACATGATTGGATAATAAAATCAGCAGAGCTTACCCTCATTTCAGATCTACCCCTCAGATTTACTGCGACTGCACTTCCAAGTGCACTTTTAGTGCAATTTCAAGTGCAATTTGCACTTGTAGTTTGCACTTATAGTGCAAAGTGGAGTTGCCTTTCGCAAATGTCCAAACAAGTTTTTTTCTCCAGAGTTTTAGAACATAATTAGTTTGCTATTTACATAGAAACATTTTCGCTTGGTGGTACCGCTTGACCTATAGAGACAAGGTAGATTTCATCGGCATGCCAGTGATAACGTTGTCCACCTTATACACCTTCTACACCAACGGAGAATTCCTGGGTTCCTGCTTTCTTTAGATCTCTATAAACCATTCAATTTCCTGTCTTGGGAGTACCTGTGATTTGTACTGTCCCACTGGGGCTTTGGAGAGGCCATCTTAGCCTGGATTCCGGCCTTGTACTCGACCCCCCCCCGCTTCGGTCAAATATGTGGGGTTCTTTTCAAACCCCTTCTCCATAATAAGGGGCACAAGAAAGACAAGGGTGTCCTCTGTTCCCGGCTCTTTTGATTTTATTGCTAGAACCCCCTTGCTTCACTCCTTATCTGCCGTTATGCAGTCTTGGCAGTTCTCACACTTGTCCTGGATAGGCTGGATTAACTCAGTGAAAATTAAAATTTTGCCCAAACCCAGTGTGGGTTCTGTCATATTTCCTTTGCTTGCTCCAGAAAAGTATCTTCCATTTCATCTGGGCCAATAAACAACCCAGGATCTCCAGAGCAACCCTTTTGGCGCACAGGCTACAGGGGGGCCTGGGGGTTCCTAATATCACTGAATACTACCCCGCCACAGATGTTCCTCTGTGGGTACTTTTAGAACTTCCACATCCTAGAGCCCTGCTTCGCATGACCCATGACTTTTCCGAATCAGATTTCCTCTGCTACCTTCAAATTCAGCACTGGCTCACCTCGCTGCGTGGAACTTCTACGTACCCATTTAAAAAAACTGCATTTGAACACACCCTCCAGCACTCCCTAGGATCCCTAAGCCTTATCTCAGCCCTCTATGCTTCTCTGAGTAATCGCTCATCTTTCAGCCCTCTCACCTATGTTACTCAGTGGAAACAAGATTTGACAACTGAGATAGACTTAGCGGACTGGAGTGTTGCATGGTCTTCTGTGGTCAAATGCTCATTTAACACAGCCACCTCAAAGGCAGCATATAAGGTGCTTTTATGTTGGTGTTGGGTCTTTGCCTGTATTGCCTGTGCCAATTCAACCTACAGTGACCACTGTTTCCAGGGTTATAGCCATCGGGGGGGGATGTTTTGCGCACATGGTGGACGTGCCCTAGATTAACGGTTTTTGGTCCGGTGTATTTGGCCTCCTATTCACTCTGTTCCTTCTGCCCATACATAAAGAAGCCAAGTTTGCCTTGCGAGTCTGTTTACTCATCAGCAGAAGCTCGCTTCCTACCTTTTTATGTCAGTTAAAAGAACGATTGCCCAAGCATGGAAAAACCATCAGTCCCATTCCAGGGGGTGAGAGATCGTATGACCGCATTGATGCTCAACAAACAATGTCCAGCATCCGCAACGACTCCCATGCTATGTTCCTTGATCTGGAAATTGTGGCTGGCGTATGCCTTCCCTACTCTCCCTCAAGCCAGCTTGGGCTGCCTATGACGAGCAGTCTCAATGCTCCTGAGCCCTTGTCTTCCCCTTCTTCTTGACCTCTGGCCTCCTGATCCTTTTCCCCCCTTCTCCTTGTCTTTTCTCCAATTCTCCACTATTCAGGTGCGCGATCCCTTCTCCTGCAGCGCACAGTGCATCCCTTCTCCCTAATGTTTCTGCTCTGTTCTCTACCTCTTCTGTACTTGTATAGGCTGTATATTTCACCACTCTATGGGTATTATTGGGCCCAGGGGATGCCCTGTTGTTGTGGGGAACCTCTCCAAGACCCTCTGGCCTTTATGGCTTATTGACTATGCCTATTTACTGCTGTTGTGTCAGTTCTCGGTTTTCTTATATTGCCTCTTATTTGTCTTCCTTTGCCATCATGCAAGCCAACCTTTGTTACAAATGTTAAAGCTAGCCGCTGCATGGGCAGGACTGCTGTATGTTAATTCCTTGGTAAAACCGAATAAACTTTATTGAAACAGAAAAAAGTTGACAGGATAATAGGGTTTATCCAGGAAAGACCAGAAACAGATGACTAAGGTCCAGAAATACAGCACTGAAGTATAAACAAATGCTTGCACATAAACTGCTGGTGTGAAAGTTTCAGGATCTGTCCAGCCTTTCAGGGATACTTAATCTCTGTATCAGTTGGTGAAAGGCTCCGAGCAAGGTTCAATCCCTGAAAGTGTCTGGTCTTCACCAGAGGGTCTGATGGAGAGGTTGGGTTTGACTTCAGGACAACTGATTAGTACAGACGTAAAGTGGAATGGGAAGTAAGAAGCAGAATTGCAGTTAGGGACAAACCAGAGTTGTGGACAGGCAATATGTTAGCTGGGCCCTGATTCACAGTCAGCAACGTTCATGCTGGCCAAGAGCCCCCCTCCCTCTGTCCTCAAGCAACAGAAACAAGATGGGGCACCAAAATACCCAGAATACAGAGGTAATCTGCCATTTAGTTACTCACATGTTCTGATCTAGAGGCCCAATTCCTGAAATAAAGCCTTTTAATGTAAAACTATAC
Source organism: Aquarana catesbeiana (assembly GCF_042186555.1). Lineage (NCBI taxonomy): Eukaryota > Metazoa > Chordata > Amphibia > Anura > Ranidae > Aquarana > Aquarana catesbeiana. The sequence continues at coordinate 365,469,406 of NC_133326.1, read as the reverse complement.
AGTTTGAATTTAAATGCAACACAGGGATGCCGACCAACACTTACATATTCTTCATTTATAGGTTCCCTTAGATGGGTCAACCTGAAGGGGGCCTATACTGAGCCTACCCCGAAGGGCACACTTCACTCGAACTATAGCTTGCATAGTGATATCTTTTAGGCTATCCCTTCACATCAATTTCTGCCCTTAAAGCTTTTCCGGCCCCATGCAATAAAGATTATAAAGAATTAGGCTAGTGACATGGGTACCACAACGGTTGGCAGGCTGGGGGCTCGATCAGAACTCTAACATACTGTATAAAGATGTTATATGTTCCAACATTAAAAATATAAACAGAAGCACAAGGCATGACACCAGACTAGATTCTTACTTAGTTACAAACATTGATAAAACAGTAAAACATGTATATAAAAGTGATAACTGCCATTCTCTAGCACATTTAGAAGTAGTTCACATATAATAATTAGGATCAAGCAACTCCCTCCATTCACCAGTAACGGCATGCTGCCTGTAAACATAATAATGTAGGTTTTCACCCCCAGGCCCAAGACAACACAGCTTTATCCATACAGATGTGTCTTCCCTAGTCCCACTTTGTATAACACCTGCAAAACTCTTGATGACAAAGTCTCCTACAAGAGCACATGAACTGGGCACTCACAAATGTTCCCAAACAGTAGCCTGATGTTGGCTTCAATGACCCAAAAAAGGGCCACAGGGATATACAGAAAGTTTAACTTGTAGCATTCTCGCACTCTGCAGACCAAATAACGTTGGAACCGCGATGAGTGGGTAAGCCAGCATCCACACCCCTGACCAGGAGGTAGATAGGAATTATCCGCCCGTCCAGCTGTTACAGGTTTCACCGGCTCCTGAGTACCATCAGGCACCCTCTCCACCATGACTAAGGTGCAGATGCCCACAAATGGGTTATAATTGTCCGGTACAAGTGCTGCTTCTCACCCTCTTGGGATAGCAAGCTCTCCAAAGTACTCCAGAAGCATCTCCAGGTTCAGTTCCAGTCTCCAAATCCTGCTCTGCCTCCATTACTCCCCGGGATGCCTCCAATGTCAACTTGACAGTAGGAGAACACTTCTCCGCTGAAACTCCATCCCCTGGAGTGACTCTTTTCCTTGCCTTGGTTCCACAGGCACCAGATTAGAGCGGAATGATGTAACTCCTGCCTCAGCCATCACACCCAAAGTCAGCTCTTCAACTGGAGATAACAGGGATGATGATTCTTTTTCTCCACATTCAAGGGCTGCCCATGGATGGGCTCAACCCTAATGGTAATGGGGGAACCTGTCCACAGCTCACTCACCCTGTATTGGCTGGGACCAAGAGAGCCTGGCTCCTCCACTTCTAATCGATCTGCCAGATCTCCCTCATCATAAGCTGCATCCTCTTCCCAAGGCATTTTCATATCTTGTGGCTGCTCACAATCCAGAAGGACCTCAAACAAGAAGGCATTACACCTCCCACAACATGCCCAAGGTGCGTAAGCATTTTAAAATTTGGGCGATTAGGGACAAGATTTTGATCACACCATAGCAACACAAGACAAACACTTTTTATGGCACTACCCGCAGACCGGTATCCATTGTCATCCCCCTGTATATGAGTACAAACATCCAGGTCTAACCCTCTTCTCTGAGGCATTCTTCCATAGAAATAGGAACATAGCTGTTCACACAGCTGACCAACTGCTATTGTGTATTGTCCACTCCTCCTTCAACTTCGCCTTCTGGCACAGTTGCAAAATAAGAGCAGATAAAGAAGGAGATTTGGAGAGGAAAGATACTGTACACAAATTACCCAATTATAAATAACTAAGCAACATAAATAGGGTGGTGAGAAATTCAGATTGCCCGAATAGCTCTGAGGGATGGCAATTGTATGAAATTGTATCTCCATGCTCAAGAGTTCTTAGTTTTAAACGTGTTTTTTTTTTGTTTTGTTTTTTCTAAGTACTTCATCTTGGGTGCATTGATCACATTCAAGTTGAGTCTTTAAGCCACACACATACAGGGTCTAAAATGCTTATTAGCTTAAATGAACACAGCATGCATAGAAACACTGATTTCATGTCTCATGTTTACTTTTAACAGGGGTATCGCTGTCCATCCATACACAGCTCATGGACCAGATGAAATAGATCTGCAGAAAGGAGAAGGTATTCGTGTCCTGGGAAAAATCCAAGAAGGCTGGCTCCGAGGAATTTCATTGGTCACAGGAAAAGTTGGTATCTTCCCCAGCCATTGCATTCACCCAGTACCAAGGTTAGTACTGTAATATATATAAAATGTCTACCTAAAACTACATTTAAACAACATAGCTTGTTATTTAGTGAAGAGATGTTAGAAAGAAAAGAGAAAGGAAGGAAGGAAAGAAGAGAGGAATGGAAAAAGTTGTATCTTACATAATTGCAGACTTAAATTTGAACTCCAGGCAAACATCCTCAAGCGGAATCCCACCCAAAAGTGGAACTTCTGCTCGTTGTACTCCTCCCCCCCTCCGGTGCCACATTTGGCACCTTTCAGGGGTGGGGGGGGGCAAGATACCTGTCTAATACAGGTATCCTGTTCCCACTTCTGGGAGCCTCAGCCGCTGATGTTGACGTCACCGCCCAGGCTCCCTCCTCCTTCCCCGGCTGCAGGGCCTGTAGGAGCGGCTTCACTGACTCTCAATGGTGGCAGCATGCACTCGACAGCTGATGGAAACATCAGCTGTGGTGCTGACATCGCTGGACTCCAGGACTGGTAAGTGTCCGATTATTAAAATTCAGCAGCTGCAGCATGTGCTCCACAAGGTCCACTATAATATAGGTTAGGGTAGAGTTTGGAAAAACCATACTATGATATTTATATTTATACAAAATTAGTTGGATTTTCGGTTGGATCTGGACAAATATTTGCAGTACCACTTCCTATACTAGGCTGTTTGTTGTGTAAAATTAATATATATAAATCTAGATTTATAAATGTTTAAAAAGGAGCATAATACTAAAGCTTTTAAACATTCTGGCAATTGCTAGAAATGCTGCAACTTTGACTAAAATGCCTTCACGTTACATACTAAAATGTATAGAAATTACATACTGCGATTCTGTAATTATACATTTCGCAGTCACGATGCATTCCATAGCGATCCTGTTTTCCTACACATTGTTATAAAGGTGTGGTTGTGAGGAAAATTAGATCTACTTTGAGAAAATGCAAATGGAAATGTGGGTGAAATGTAAAATCATTGAGAGGGAAAATGCATTAGCTCACTTTAAGTGGTTACATTAGTAGTTACAGTTCTGGATGGTCATAATGTATTGCATATAGCTAATATGAGGGGATGGAACCATGGATTGTCATTGCTACAACAGTAATGGAAGAAAATTCCTTGAAAGCATGAATGCCATTTTAAAGGGTGGCACCCTGTAGTTTTGGAATGGCTGTTTGTTTTGTTAATTGCAAAATGTATCCTTTTTGTTTTTAACTATTTTTTTTCTTACATCCTGTTTATCTTTTTATCTGATGCTCTTTGTTTGCTGGATCTGTGCTTACAGCAACACTTTGAAATCCATTTTTACAGCTATCACACTTTCCTTGGGATGTATTGGCACATTAGTTAAATACAATTTAGCATCATTGTTCTTTTTGTGTGGGTGATTATTTCGCATCACACCTTTCATTGATGAAACCTTTTAATAAAATGTATGTGACGCTCACCTCCGGAGGGGCCACTGAGAATGATACAGCTTCTCCCAAAGTAGTACAGAAGCTGCCAGTCACAAGCACAGTTTCATGCACACCGACAATTCTAGCTCAGTCTAGCCAATATCTATTTAGAGTTTATTGCAGGAGTAACATGAAACAGGAGAGGGGTTCAGGAGTTTCAGGATACTCCATGAGGATCAACAAGAAGACAGACTTTTAGCACAAATTCTTGTAGTAGCATGTACACATTAAAGTCCCAACCAGATACTCACAATGTCCCAGGATCTGTCTGTCACTCAGCCTCCACACCTCAGTGAGGGAGATAAAAGATCCTTCCCCAGACCAGGACTTAAGAACAGTGCCATTCAGCAAAAATCTATTAGCAATCTTCTCTAGGTCCTCAGCTCATCCTGGGGCCCAGATTGTCACTTTTGTCTCAGTGTAGCTGTTCCCCTCCTAGCAGAGGAAAGAATACTCTGGAAAGGCCTTTCAAACATTTATCACCCCCAGGCACCTTCCGGAAGCCTTCTTCCAGGGATTGGCTGGGGCATGATAAATATTCATACTGGATATTTGACTCTCCCTGCCCTATATTGTAGAAGCTTCTTCTAGGTGGTGAAAATCAAACACCCAACTTGGGAAACCTTGACCAAACAAAAACAATAAATGCCTGCACTACATGTATGTATAGCCAGAACATTTTATATCGTTTTGGATAGTAGTAGAGAAAGATTGGAAGTCTTATCAAGTTGTTATTGCTGTGTCCCCACTGGGTAGATATTCCAAAGGAGACACCTGCTCTTGTGGCTGCTGTCTCTGAGGCTATTTCACCCCACTTTGTAGAGATTTTCTCTCACTTTCTGTTGGGTCTCATGTACAGATTAGCAAAGTGAAATCTTCTGAGTACTACAAAGTCAAGTAAAAATAAACAAACCATTATAAACCTCCCTCATACCATAGAAAACTAGAAAAAAAAATAAACAAAAAACTTTTGTCTGTATGCATTCTTCAAGAAGCCATAACCCTTAGCAGTACACAGCCTCTTAAAGTGGGAAAATACTATTTGAATGTTCAAGAAATACTAGACTATCAAAGCCATTGTTAAAGAATATGTTTACCTTTTAGAACCAGTACACAGGGTGTAACATGTAACATGTTCTAGTTGTCCGCCCTCTCCTCCTCAACAACTGAACCCCCCCCCCCCAGGTTTAACTCTTGTTAAACTATTACAAGTTGTTGTTCAGTAAGTAATATTTTGCATTTCCTTTGTGTGATTTATGGGTCAAGCACCACCTGTGCTCAAGCTTCTCTGTTTATTACATACCTGTGGATCATGTTCCTGATGGAAAATTTGTTATACATTCTACCCCGCTGATTTTCTTTACCTTGGCAGAACACGTCTTCATTTACATTCATGTGTGAATCCTCATTGCCTAGTACGCTTGAAATATTCAGGCAATGAAATGGAAATTGTGGTTTGTGTTCTTAGTGCTCATTCTGCATCCTCTTCATTGTTCTCCCCCTAAACCATAACAATAAAAACTAACTACAAGAAAAGGCATAAATAGAACAATAATAAGCAGCACAATCTTGCCACCAAGCTGGCAATTCTGAATTGCAGAAGCCTATTTTATCCTCCCAGAAACGTCTGCACAAATGAAATTAATCGGTATGTTGGTTGCTTTGCCAGAGAGTAGCCGTATTATTAAACCATAAATCAAGAACAATAGGCAGCCAAATACAACACCAGCCAAGATTGTGAAAATAGTACCATATGGCATAGTTTAGGTTGAATTATGTGAATTTAGACTTTAACCGCATGCTTCAGGGAAAAGAGACACATTTATGCATCTTTACCAGTAACGTATACAGATTCCTCTTTCGTTAATTAAAACACTTAGGGGCATATTTATAAAACAGAGAATCTGACAATTGCCAAGCACTCAGTGCAAGTAAATCTTCCTGGTACATGTGTTAAATGACACCACCGTGTTTGGTGAGTGGTGTCACTGCTTTGCAAATATGCCCCAAAAACATGCTTTAACTGAATGTAAAGTTTGCAAAGCTTGATGGCTTCAACTGAACATGACCTGACCTGAAAAAAAATTCTAAGGTAACCTCTTAATTGTAGTGTCTGCAAATATTCATTCTGGCATTCAAATCCAATCCTGTGGGGTCTCCTTGAATCCTAGGCTCAAGCTGTAGGGTTGAACAGAGGACAACTGTATGTTCTGATACCGTCTAATTTAATTTAAGTATTTTATCCATATTTGATACCTCATATGGCCCTCTTGATTATCCACTATCCGAGATGCCCCCTAATAGGATTGGCAACCTGAAGAATAAGAGATGAATAGCCTCTTGGATAAGTAGCATATCAACAGGCAACGTCAATCCGGTCACTACACAGACTGGGTCTAGCTCCTTTAAGAAATCTTCTGTTTGGTGGACGTATATGAGAAACAGACATTGATAAGAAGGAGCCCTCGCACGCCACCTTTACGTCCAGATGAAGCTACACACCCCCTAATGTGAAACGCGTTGATGTCAGTTCCGCTCAGACGCCACGCTATGGCGACATCCCCCATAGGTGTCTGCGGGCCTGCACACTGAGGGAAGGACTATGACCGTCAGGTCTAGGCAATTAGAGGGAAGGAATCTGAGATGCACGCCTATGGACTCGATTTGATACCTTGGTGACAAGTCTCTGTGCTCGGTGACAAGTCTCTGCACACAGCAGTTTTACCTTTCCCTCAACACAGCGCTCCTCTGAGCGATATCTTTTTGAGGATATGAGGACCCTGCGGGAGCCAAGCACATATAAAGGCACGCACCACCACTGAAGCATCTGACGGGATTTGCCTGATATCGGGAGTGGTAATGTATTGCGGTTGCTTGCACCCTCTGCATAATATCAAAATGACCACCAACTGTGCACATTGTTGACCAATCATCTCTCCACCGGGACACATGTACAGTGATCCACATGTACCAATGGACTCTGTCTTTGCTCATATATGAAAGGTTGTTTTAGCCTGCCCAGTGCTGTAATAGACATCACACGGGACTATCTCCACTTGAGCCCACACAGGATATATGGTGTCTCATCCTTTTCCTTCCCTGCCCCTCCTTCCCACTGCCGGCTCAAGCCCCCTGGGGGACTGGTGTTAACCTATCTGCCATACTCAGCAATTGCTGGATACTCCACTTCAGTGGACGGCTAGGCTGACACCAATTTCCTTTGCGTCTGGATGCTGTTGTTGTTTTATTTTTGTTACATGTTGTACTGTCCCCCCAGTTTGTGGTTGCTTTGACCAGTTCATCAGGGCCAGTCTGCAATCTGTACCAAGGGTAGTTCACTATTGGTTTATACTCTTTTATCGACATGTTCTTTTTTGTACCGATTTAATAATACATTTTTGATAATAGACTCACCACGTGTATTGCTCTTCAGTAAGCCCCATCTTCTCTAGGTCCCCTTCTGTCTGGGATATTTTTTATTCAAGCTGTACATGGACCCTCAAGTCTTGCCAAAGGTAAAGCTGGCCACACATGGATATTTTTTTTCATTCAGCTAGTGGGCTGAAAAAAAAAATGAACACGGGAAGAGGATGTGAGTATTTCCCTTTTCAGGACAATGTATTCTGACTGCAGGGCTCTTCTCTGTAAGAATACTTTGATCAGCGTCTGCAGCTGCTGATCGGGAAAAGTTTTCCCAACATTCTCATTTGACAGAAGTTAATCTAATCATCAACTTTGTTAAGCGGGGGCAGCCACATATAGATCGAAGTTCAGCTGGTCCCTGCTGAAGCAGTCAAATTTCGATCCATCAGTAGCCAGCTTAAGGTAATGCCCCATTTTCCCCCTGTTTTAATTCATGGCCCCCTTATTCAAATGTCATATTCCAGGTTGTCATTTGGTTCTGGTACTTAATGATTAATTGTTATCGTGGGGTGGGGCTTAAAGCATAACTAAACCTAAAAACAAAAACCTTATATATTGTAGCTTACCTGTAGCACTACCCCTAAGGAACCGCTGAGTTTTGGGTCCTCTGCACAGCCTGGCAACACGCATATTCCAACTTGCATCCAGACACAAAGAGCAGTCCATAGGCTTGTTTTTTAGGATTTATTAGGGATTTCAACTTGGATAGGGTAAAAGGGGTTATGAGATGCCCAACTTGATTAGAAGAACAATAAAAATTAGGACAAATTCCTTCGCTGGCACACTGTAACAACAGATACTTGACTGTGCTCCCTCCTGAACAGCAACAGTCTTTAGCAAAGTAATCCCCTCCTAGAAGTTTAGTATTCCCTGAGTGGATTTTTAGCAAAGTCCCAACTTGTAGGAGCTCTTGGTTCCCTTAATGAAAAATACCAGTCCACCTGGCTGTGGTAACTACAGTTTCTGATACCAAGGCAAGGAATTTTGTAAGCAATAAATTCTCCCCTGAAGACTTGCCAAGAACTTGCATAGGCCCTGGGGGTGTAGAGGTACTTACACTGTCGTTGTCCTGCAGCTATGTATAGAACTGCTTTCAGGCCTTCTGCTGGACTGGTTCCTTTTTTAGGCTGTCCATCCTCTGTGGACTGCAGAGTAGTGGAGCTCCCTCTGTCAACTTTCCTCCTTGCTCCAGCCTGGAAGCAGAACACCCCCCTTCTCCGGGGCCCCTTCCCAGGCCACACAGCAGCACCTGAACCATCCATCTTCCACCTGACTCCCCTGCTGGCCAGGCTCCACAATAATTATGAGCTGGTTCTGCCACCCTGCCAAGCCTCCTGCCTGGGGATTGGCCCAATTCCCATAAGTATTCAGATCCCTGCCTCTATCCCCCCTCCCACTAGTTTCTATAAGTTTCCATGAAGCCTCCAGAACCAGGGGGAGGCGATAGAGGACTGTTCTGCAGATCTTAGGGCAGGCCAACCTAAGGTTCACCGTGGATAACCATACCCAGTCACCGTGTGCAAGTAACAGCTCACCTTGCCTTTTCTTGTCAAAAGTTATTTTATTGTGTTCCTGGGTCCTGGTCATGGTTTACTGTAGAATTTGGTTGTTGGAGGCAAAGAAATTAAATTTTTCCTGAACTGCTGGTACTGTACATTCAGGGAGGGAATTAGGTAAGAATGAAGGATGGAAGCCATAATTTGCGAAAAATGGAGTCTGTTTGATAGCGGAGCGAATGGAGTTGTTGTAGGCGAATTCAGCCAATGGGAGCACAGAAATCCAGTCATCTTGGGCAAAAGAGGAGAAACAGCGTAGGTATTGTTCGAGAGTTTGGTTTGTTCTCTCTGTTTGCCCATTGGTCTGGGGATGATAGGCAGAGGAGAACGACAGTTCAATATTCAAAGCTTTGCACAGAGACCTCCAGAATCGGGAGGTAAACTTTACCCCCCCCGATCTGAGACGATATTGGCTGGCACCCCGTGGAGTCTGATGATTTCTTTGATGAACACTTGTGCTGTTTCTGAAGCTGAGGGGGTACCCTTCATTGGAACAAAATGGGCCATTTTTGACAGTCGATCTACAATTACAAAGACGGTGGTATAGCCCCCCACCGGAGGTAGCTCGACAATAAAATCTATGGATAACATCTTCCATGGCCTGTCTGGGACAGGCAGAGGTCTTAGTAGCCCCCATGCCTTAGTTTTGTAACCTTTGTTCCTAATGCAGGTTGTACAGGATTCCACAAATCTTTTGCAATCCTTACATACCTGAGGCCACCAAAAGGTACGCTGTACCAGATCGATGGTCCTGGTTATACCGAAATGCCTAGCCAGTGCATGATTATGACAAAGCTCCAATATGGACACTCATAGGCTTTCGGGTATCTAAATCTTGTTTTCGTGCCAAAGCAACCCATCTCTGATCTGTAGTTCTGGCCCAACAGAAGGTCCCAGTCTTGTGGAAGCTTGCTTAATTTGCGAGAGCAGGTTTCCCTGAAGCAGAAGAAAATTCCCCAGGGACAGGATGGTGTCCGGAGGTGAAATTTCTTGGAGTTTGTGAAACATCCTGGATAGGGCATCAGGTTTAGTGTTTTTGGAACCAGGGCGGTAAGTGACATGAAAGGAGAACCTGGAGAAGAAGAGGGCCCACCTGGCTTGTCGTGGCTTCAGTCTTTTTGCAGATCTCAGATACTCCAGGTTCTTATGATCTGTAAAAATTAGGACTGGATTGGCAGCTCCTTCCAGAAGGTAGCACCATTCTTCTAATGCAGATTTTATTGCTAACAACTCTCTATCTCCTCCGTCATAATTTCTCTCTGCCACAGACAACTTGCGAGAGAAGAAGGCCACCGGGTGCAGCAGGGCCCTGGTTCCTTGCCTTTGGGACAGCACTGCTCCCACAGCAATTTCAGATGCGTCTACTTCAAGTACAAATGGCAGAGAGGAATCTGGATGTTTTAATACGGAAGCAGAAGTGAAGAGGCCTTTGAGGGTCTCAAAGGCCTCTTGGGCTTCAGAAGACCAGTGAAAACATGTTCCCTGTTTGGTTAATTGGATAATTGGAGTGATGATGGCTGAGAACCCCTTAATAAATTTCCGATAGAAATTGGCAAATCCAACAAACCGTTGGATTCCCTTTTGGTCTGTTGGGACCGGCCAATCCAGTATTGCAGCAATCTTTTGAGGATCCATTTTAATGCCCCTACTGGAGATGATTAACCCCAAAAATGGTATACTTTCCTGCTCAAACTAACACTTTTCTGCCTTCGCATATAAGCCATTCTGTCGAAGCCGAGCCAACACACTTCTGACGTGCCTGCAGTGAGATTCAAGGGAGAAAGAAAAGATTAGTATATCATCCAGGTAGACGATGACAAACAGATCTAGAAAGTCCTGTAGAACGTCATTGATGAAATATTGAAATGTAGCGGGAGCATTACACAACCCGAAGGGCATCACCAAGTACTCAAAATGCCCATAGCGGGTACGAAAAGCAGTCTTCCATTCGTCTCCATCCCTGATACGGACCAAATTGTAGGCTCTGCAGAGGTCAAGCTTAGTGAACACAGTGGCAGTTCCAAGTCTTTTGAATAGTTCTGGTACCAGGGGGAGAGGATAGCGTTTTTTTACTGTGATTTTATTTAATTTGCGGTAGTCCACGCATGGTCGAAGGGTATGATCCTTTTTCTGTACAAAAAAGATGCCCGCGCCCGCTGGGGACGTGGACGAGCGAATGAAGCCTTTCTTTAAGTTCTCATCAATATAATCCTTTAATGCCCCTTGTTCTACCTCTGTCAGGGGGAAAATCCTTCCGAACGGGATTTCCGCTCCGGGAAGCAGCTCGATAGGGCAGTCATAGGCCCCGTGGGGTGGTAAGGTCTCTGCCCCCCTGTTTACTAAACACGTCTAGAAAGTCATGGTAAACTTCTGGGATTGACTGATGTAGACTAGTGTCTGTGTCTAGGCATAGCAAGGTAGTGGCCCTATGAGCGTCTTGTGATCTGCAGAACTGCTGACAATAGGAAGAAGAAAAGGCCCAGTTAATGTCAGGTTTGTGCGCTTGTAACCAAGGCATGCTGATGATTATAGCGAACAAGGGTGAAGCAATGATGTCCATGCGCAGCAACTCTTGGTGAGAGTTAGATATGGTAACGGTATTGGGATGGTCTCTTGGGTGACAGGTCCGGACTTGATGGCGGCCCCATCAGCCAGGTGGATGGAGAGTCCATGGGCCTTTGGAAGAAGAGGGATCTGATGTTTTGCAGCAAAAGAGGAATCCATGAAACAGCTGCAAGCTCCGGAATCAATAATGGTGGTTATTTGCAGAGTCTTTCCGGGGAGCTGTAATGAGACAGAGAGGGCAAAGTGAGATGTGCTTTTGGCCAGAGGAACAACATAGTCAGTAGACAGGGAGAGACACTTACGGAGCTTAAGAGGGCAGTTCCTGACGTAGTGTCCGGGTTCCCCGCAGTACAGGCACAGATGTTCTTCCTGGGTGAGGGAAGGCCGAAGGACCCCCAACTGCATGGGTTCAGGCGTATTAAACGTGGAGGTAGGTGGTGCTGGTGGAGTATGACTTGGAATCTTTGGAAGCATCCAGGTTGGGCGAGAAAGTCCTGTAGCCCTCTCCGCCCTACGTTCTCTTAGACGTCGATCGATCTGAATGGCCAAATCGATCAAAGCATTCAGAGTCTGTGGTATGCCAACTCTAGCTAACTCATCTTTCAGGGGATCAGAAAGTCCCATGCGGAACTGGTAGCGGAGAGCGGCATCATTCCAATTTGTGTCTGCGCTCCACCGTCTGAACTCAGCTACATAATCCTCTGCTGCCCTGCATCCCTGCTGAAGGGTAGGCAGTGCAGTTTCCGCAGTTAGTGAGAGCTGGGGATCTTCATATAACTGGGCCAATGCGTCAAAGAAGGTGGTGAGGTTGGTCAGAGACGCATCCTTTTGTTCCAGGAGACAATGGGCCCAGGTTTGGGGATCACCTGTAAGCAAGGAAATCACAAAGCCCACCTTGGTGACCTCCAGGGAAAAGGTGTGTGGTTGGAGGGCAAAAATGAGTTCACAGGAATTGCGAAAGGCCCTGAATCTACTTCGATCTCCGGAGAGTCTTTCAGGCGTCGGAACTCTAGGTTCTGAAGGAAGCATCAACATGGTTGGAGAAGGGCCAGCTGAAGAAGCGGAAGGAGGGGCTTCCTGGACCCCGGTAGAGTTAGACAGGGCTAATACCCATTCTTCAAGTCGGGTGTAGCCTTGCTGTAGATTCTTGACTGCTTCAGTCAATCCTGCCAGGTGTACACACAGTTACTCCATGGGAGAGGTTCTCTGCTCAGACTCAGACATGGCTGTCTGCTACTGTCACGTACCTGGTAGGTTTTGAGCCCGAAATGCAGAGAGAGGCCTCCCCTACGGCTCCCACTCATAGCCCTCTGGAATGGGGACAGAGGACACAGGAGTGAGGAGTGGTATGAGTGCCTGGCAGGATCAACAGTCCGCCCAGAAGTCCAGGAGTAGTTAGGACCCAGGAAACTGGAACTGGAGAGAAGACAGGAGACTGGAACGCTGACTGGAGCCAGTAACAACAGCAGGTAAGCAGGCAGAAGACTGGAGTGCTGGACTGGAACCAGGAATGCAGCAGGCAAGTAGGCTGGAGACTGGAACGCTGACTGGAACCACGAACAACAGCAGGTAAGCAGGCTGGAGACTGGGATGCTGGACTGGAACCAGGAACAACAGCAGGTAAGCAGGCTGGAGACTGGGATGCTGGACTGGAACCAGGAACAACAGCAGGTAGCAGGCTGGAAACTGGAATGCTGGACTCGAACCAGGAACAACAGTAGGTAGCAGGCTAGAAACTGGAATGCTGGACTGGAACCAGGAACAACAGCAGGTATCAGGGATCAGGCAGAAGGATCGTCAGACAGGCCAGTGATCGATATCAGATGGACAGCAAGGGTACCAGGGATCAGACAGGAGAATGGTCTAAGCAAGCCAGGGGTCAGGTGCAGGCAGATAGCTGGGATGGTCACAAACAGATAGCCGGGTCAAGTAACAGGTAGTCTCAGATCAGATCAGGTTTTGACACACAGAACGCTGTAGAGCAGACAGCGGGGACTGAGTGTGACAGGCAGGTTTAAATAGCCCGCCTGGTGCCAACAGGGATGCGTGTGTGTGCGCCCGTGTGCGTGCGCGGGCGCAATGGCGCCCGCAGACGCGCACCAATGAGCCTGGGACGCCGATTACTGGCAGGATCTTCCTGACAGAGCCGAACCAATTTTCCTACACCTATTCTAACACTAGATGGTGCTACATACCAATTATTGGATATGGTGGCTGCATTTCACCTGGTGATAGGCCAGTGACACACCTCCTGTCTTTAAGTGGCTGCTCATCCACTGCATTTATGGAGTAGCAACATTCTTGAATAGCAGCATTGTCAATCAGTGGAAAGGGTAGTGTTGGATGGACTAGAAGATTTTAGTGACTAACAATGTAAAGCCCAACTCCAGCTAACACTTTTTAAGAAGTTTAAGAGATTTTCTTTTACCTTTTTGGATAAAGATTTTACATAAATGAATAAAGTTGACCATTATAAGCACCCCTGTCAGTGGTAAAATTTTTGTCTCAACCTTCTAACTGCCATCTTTGCTGGAAAAATTGATCTGTTAAAAGAGGCTGAAAAACAACATACTCACTGGCCGAATCACTAGGTATTACTGGGGGACTTAGAAAAGCAAAAACTGCTGTATTAGCTGGGTACAGATAGTTAGTCAGCAGATAGGCTGAACGAAAAAAAAAAAACATATCCCCCATCCATTCAAGGAAGTTAAGTGGCAGAATCCCCCCTCCAGGTCATTGTATTCTGATAGCAGGACTCAACTCTGTCAGAATACACTGATCAGCTGATGCAGCAGCTGATTGATGAAAGTCTACCTGAGGCTCCATTCACACTAGCGCGTTTTTTGATGCATTTTGCATTTTGCAAAAATGCATGGGAATTTTTTAACATGGGTTCCTATGGAACATGTTCACATCAATGCCTTTTTGTATCTCTGCATTTTTGGAAAGGGTCAGGGACTTTTTTTCATGCAAAATGCAGCGTTTTGCATGTAAGGCTCGATTCACACCTATGCATGTTGCTTTTGAGCGTTTTTGGAGGTTTTTTTTTCATGCTTGGCACGTTTTTGAGCCGCGTTTTTGCCGCGTTTTTGCCGCGATTTGCGTTTTGCGTTTTTTTTTTCTTTTTTTTTTACAGTCTTAAAAAAAAATTACAAAAAATAAAAAATAAAAAAAACAAAAAAAAAAAAACGGCAAAAACGCACCAAAAACGCACCAAAAACGCATCAAAAACGCTGCAAAAACGGTGCACTTGCGTTTTTGATGCTTGTCCATTGAAAACCATTACATGCAAAATGCTGCTTTTTGCATGAAAAAAAGTCCCCGACCCTTTCCAAAAACGCAGAGATACAAAAAAGCATTGATGTGAACATGTTCCATAGGAACCCATGTTAAAAAATTCCCGTGCATTTCTGCAAAATGCAAAATGCATCAAAAAACGCGCTAGTGTGAATGGGGCCTTATAGAATTCAATGGACAAGCATCAAAAATGCAAGTGCACCGTTTTTGCACCGTTTTTGCACCGTTTTTGCACCATTTTTGCAGCGTTTTTGCAGCGTTTTTGCAGCGTTATTGATGCGTTTTTTATGCGTTTTTGCCGTTTTTTTTTTTTTTGTTTTTTTTTTAGACTGTAAAAAAAAACTGTAAAAAAAAAAAAAAAACGCAAAACGCCGCAAAAACGCCGCAAAAACGCTGCTCAAAAACGTGGCAAGCATGGAAAAAAAAACTCCAAAAACGCTCAAAAGCAACATGCATAGGTGTGAATGGAGCCTGAGTGATTGTTCGATAGACCTCGATCTAATGATCAGCTTCTGTTGAACAGGGAGGGCCACTCACAAATCAAAATTCTGCCAGTATCTGCAGGACCAGATAAACTTGTATTGGTCTGTAATAGTTTTATATGTCAATTTGTGAAAATTGATATACATATAAACAATGAATCACATGCATAAAATTAAGGATAAATAAATAAATAGTAGTGACTGTGTAAAAAGAGGTGAAAAAAAAGACTAGACTAGAATTTGTGATAATTAGTATATATATAAGCCTTAAAATATATACACCATGAAACAAATAAATAATTAACTCGTGAGTGAAATACACTGATATTGAGATAAAACGAAGGATAAGATAATCCCACAAAGTAACAGTCCAAAAAGGTGACCAAAAGAAAGCAATCATCCGTGAAAGTGCCAGGAAAACGAAGGGTATCTTCTGTGTCTCTTCACACTCAAGATGAAAAATTAAATGCGCCTACCAGATGGCGATGACTGCTATTACGGCACTCTCGCCCAGCCCAGGGAAATCGGTCTCCCCACAACCCAACACGCACAGCAGCAACTGCCAACAGATGATTCTCAGAGATATAAAACGAAAAAAGTCCATAGTGTAGCATGTAAAAAAAAGATCGATTTATTGAAAGTAAAAACACGCTTACAATGTTGCAGTGGGTAAGGAGCGGTGAGATAAAATATGTGTATCTGTAAACCTCCACTTCCTAAGTTCGTGTATTAGCCCATCCGAGAAAAACTTGATGACGTCGCAGGCTCCTCCCTACGCGTTTTGTCACGATAGGACGTCATCTGGGGATTGGCCAAGCTACAGCATCATCATGTTTGGGTATTATATACACTACAGGCGCCATCTGGACTACTGGCAACCCAATCCACATAATGAAGGAAAAAATGGTTCAGCCATCTTAATTGCTGGCCGTCAATGGACATTAGAAAACTTGAGTAAATCTAGAAAGTGAAGGAAAAGGAAGCGCTATCTTGTGGTGAAAAAGTATTCTAACTAATATAAAAAAATATAGGATGGCACAAACAAACCAAGAAAGAAGGAAGAAAACAGACGTCAGGCACCGCAACTAACTAAAAATTGGTACATTAGCCATACATAAAGGCTGCATTTATAAACACCAAACACAGTCCAATAAATATAAAATACATATTTATGTAAAATAATTATCCGCATGTGAAAAATAAAGAAATAAAACACTGATATAAAAAATAAAAAATATTAAAATAAATTAAAATTATTAGGAATTATTTATAAAACAATTAATGTCCCAATCGACGTTTAATCCATATGGTACAAAATATTTCATATTAAAGATCCATCTAGTTTCGAGTCTAGAAATGGATCTGACCATATTGGTGCCTCTCCAATGGGGACGTATCTTATCAAAAGCAAGGAAGAAAGTACCTTTCAATTTTTTGTTGTGGTATTTTGCGTAATGTCTAGACAAATTGTGTTTAGTGAACCCTCGCTTAATATTAGCCACATGTTCCAATAAACGCACATGTAGTTCGCGTTTCGTTCGCCCAATATATTGTTTGGAACATGGACATGGAACATGGACACTGAATAAGACAACATACTGAGAAAAGTCTCACATTTCCTCCCTGTAAAGGAGTTAATTTGGCAGGTACTGCATTTACGGTAGGGAAAAAAACCTTTCATGTTATGAAAAAAAGAAATAATTTTGGGGGGATCAACTACATTAGAGGCAACACTAGGTCGCAAAGAAGGAGCACCCCTATAAATCACTACCGATTTGTCTGGAATAACCACCCCAAGTACTTTATCATTTTTAAGTATGTTCCAATGCTTCTGAAATATTTTCTTGACAGAGAAGTGTTGATTAGAATAACCAGTAATCATGGACCATCCAAACTTATTGTCAGGTACAGGATTACGTTCTTCTTCTCTATGTAGCATATCCATATTGGCAACCGGTGGTATTTTGAAATATCAGTGCAGTTACGCCTGATGCGCTGAAACTGGCCTTTAGGGACAGCATTTAGACAGCGCCATCATGCCCAAACATGATAACGCTGTAGCTTGGCCAATCCCCAGATGACGTCCTATCGTGACGAAACGCGTAGGGAGGAGCCTGCGACGTCATCACGTTTTTCTCGGATGGGCTAATACAAGGACTTAGGAAGTGGAGGTTTACAGACGGAGACGCCGCTGGGACTAATACACATGTTTTATCTCACCGCTCCTTACCCACTGCAACATTGTAAGTGTGTTTTTACTTTCAATAAATCAATCTTTTTTGTACATGCTACACTATGGACTTTTTTCTTTTATATCCCTGAGAATCATCTGCTGGTAGTTGCTGCTGTGCGTGTTGGGTTGTGGGGAGACCGATTTCCCTGTGCTGGGCGAGACTGCCGTAATAGCAGTCATCGCCATCTGGTAAGCGCATTTAATTTTTCATCTTGAGTGTGAAGAGACACAGAAGATACCCTTCGTTTTCCTGGCACTTTCACAGATGATTACTTTCTTTTGGTCACCTTTTTGGACTGTTACTTTGTGGGATTATCTTATCCTTCCTTTTATCTCAATATCAGTATATTTCACTCACGAGTTAATTATTTATTTGTTTCATGGTGTATATATTTTAAGGCTTATATATATACTAATTATTACAAATTGTTTTCTCTGAGACTTTGCTTTAGTCTTTTTTTCACCTCTTTTTACACAGTCACTACTATTTATCGATTTATCCTTAATTTTATGCATGTGATTGTATATGATGATGATGTATATCAATTTTCACAAATTGACATCTATGAGACTATGCCTTAGTTTTTCTTAGTCACTTTCTTTTCACTACAGATAATTCTTAGCACTGCATCTTTTTTGTTTTATTTGTTACTTTGAGGTTTGATACTAGACTTCTAGGTGCTGGCAGCTTTGTTTTTTACACATATTTTATTCGCATATATTATTTGTTCTTTGAGCGCAGCTTTTTTCTCGATTTTCCATTGTATTGGTCTGTACCCAGCCTTAATGCTACGGACAGACTGTATAAATCATTTTTTATTCTGGCCATAGTTACACTTTAACTTAAATTCCGAAAAGTGCCTGCATTTCAGTACTACTGTTACCTTTGAAATGTTTTAGGCCAGTTCATCAGCTAAGGAAATGGTTGAATAGTGGAAGTTTTGCTTTGAAGTTAAAATTGATAGCAGTTTAAACTCTTTGTAGTTGGAATACTTTTACTGGGGACACTTACGCAAGATCCATGCTATTTTGGTCTCCTGTAGCAGACAATAACAAACACTTCAATAGTCTGAAGGTCTCCTTATTGCACACAGAGATTTTCCAGTGTGTTGGGAAATCTCTGTATTAGAGGGCCAGTGTTTAGTGAAAGGAAGGAAAGTGTTAAATAGATGTACATTAGTCTGTCTGGTGAGACACATAAGAAATGGCAGCAGGTCCCTTTGCTATAAAGAAGGGGCAGATTTTCTACCTGGCTGTCATTGTCAGAGAGAAGTGCTTTATTGTCACTGAAAGTGAAGGTAAAATTAGTTAGGACAAAGAAAGCATTAAAGAAAGTACTGACATTAAAATAATAGCTCTAAACACAACAAAACATAAATAAATGTATTACAGAACTACAATGTAAATGCTTTCATTAAATCTATTTTATTGATGGGGCAATGTTTAAATAATTTTCTGCTCACGCTTTTCCCTGCTGCTATGAATTTAAATCTTTCTAGCAGAAAAATCTATGTCTGCTACATTATATAATACAGTACATATATATTAAAAATGATACACATCAAGAATGAGAAGTAAATATTGTTCACAGCCGGTGAAAAATGTATATATGCCTTGTGGCAGGAGCTGGGTTTTACTGGAAGCATGATGCAAACAGTCAATAGGTTTCATTTATCCAAAGTGTTTGAAAGAAAAAATGTGGCTTTCATATTACTCAATCAGAGTTTAGCTTCCATTTTCTAGCGAAAGTTTCTAGTGAAACACAAAAATGTAATTGGCATGGGCAACAGACACTTTCCCTTTGGATACATTTGATAAATGCTCTTTAGATACACAAAAGGTATGTTTTAAAAGCTAAAAAAAAAATATTGAAGGAACTATCTATGTTGAGCTTTACAACCTAACAGTTTATCCCTTTTATCTTAAACTTTCCTGAAAATTGTTACTCAAGCATGAAGACCCTGTTGCAGCCAACCAGTTTAGTTTATTTATTTTTTTGTTTTGCAGTGAAACATGTAATGATAATGATTTTTTTTTTAATAATCTTTATTTTAATTTTCAAAATACATATAACAAGACATGTCCAACATTTCACGTTGTAATGAAATCGCTGACCCACATGGGTCCACCGTGTACAGCTTAACCAGATGAACAGAAAAGAGAAAAAGTACAACAGTAAAATAAAATAAATATCCTGCGGGTTTTGTGTGGATTGACCGAGATTATTATCCTCTGCTAATTACCTAGAAACATCACCCAGATGGCGATGTTGTGGGTAGCTGTTGTAGATGTGTGGAGTAGGTAGTGTGTATAGTTCCCCCGGGCAACAGCCCCACTCCCGGTGGTGACCCAGGGGGGACCACCAACAGGATCATATTGAGGGTATGGCCCCCAGCCTGCAGCCAAGGCAGAAAAACAAAATAAACTGGTGCTCAGAGGCAGTGAAGCAATTAAAATAAAAAAATATAATTAAAAAGTCATAAAAAAGTCATATGCTGAAACAATACCGGTGTAGCATGAAAGGTGTTAATCGACATTGACAGGTGCTGGGAAGCAGTTCATAGTTCAGGGAAAAAAACCATAAGGAATAAACAGTATGTGGAAGACAACGGATATGAAATTTATCTTGTGGGACACTGTATCCAAAGTTCACGAAGGGCAGCTCTTCTCTGGAGTGAAGTCAGCTCAGATCCATCAAAGACAAAAAACAAAAGGAGAGGAGCGCCGCTAAGTAGGTTGATTTATTAACAATTGACAAATAAAAGTATCCACTTACATGTAAATACGGTATGTGCAGCAAGAGGGTACATTCCAAAGTGGGAAGGTAAGAGGACAATCATCGATTCCCAGGGACGCCCCAAGCCTATGCCGCAATCTGACGGGAAGCCAGGACGGAACACAGTCTGTCTGCGCAGAGGAGCGGAGCAGCAACCCAGGAAGCGGCTGGTGATGTATAGTGGTGGGGAAGAACACAACGCGTTTCCGAGCTTGCGCAAGGTCCGTACGGCACATGCGCGCTCCTTTTTCAAGTGTAAGGTAGGGGAGAAGCAAGGAGCTATTTATAGCAGGCATCTGTTGACTGAGACACACTCACAGCTGATGGATTAACCAGCGGTGGGTGTAACCTAGACCATAATGTGTAATCAGGAAACTCTAAGTATAGGCTTGGGGCATCCCTGGGAATCGATGATTGTCCTCTTACCTTCCCACTTTGGAATGTACCCTCTTGCTGCACATACCGTATTTACATGTAAGTGGATACTTTTATTTGTCAATTGTTAATAAATCAACCTACTTAGCGGCGCTCCTCTCCTTTTGTTTTTTGCAGCCAAGGCAGAGGGAGGGGTCCCAATAGCCTCCAACTAACTTCCCTCCGCCCCCACACACCCAGGGGTACCAGAGGTTCACACCACACACTCGAGCGGAACCTCAAGTATCAGTCAACCCCACACCAGTGCATCACTTAAACTTCAAACCAGTTTCAGTGTAGCGGAGGATTAATTCAACCCATAAGATATTTAAAATAAGAGGGGAAAAGAAAAGGAAGAAGAGAAAAGGAAAGAAGGGGAGGGAGCGATCAAGGCGTACCTGCAATCCAGTAAGCGGCCTTAGTCATGTCCCCACCTAGCACAGCATGTCCCCTTTGAAGAAATCAAACTGCTCCAAACGTCTCCAGGAACCACCATGTGTTTAGGGGATAGCTCCCTATCTTCTAGGGTCTAGACAACCTACATATCTGAAGGGTTGGGTCTGCCAGTTCTAGTAATGCCGTGTCTAAGCTAGAAGGTATATCTCTAGAGTCTGTGGTATATTCAGTCCAGGGTGTCCAGATGCAGATAAACCAGCCTCGGGATCCTCTGCAGGTTGCTATCCAGTCCTCAGCCTCTCAAACCGCACTCACCCGGCTGATCCACTCCTCCCAGGTGGGGACTCTGGACTGTCTCCAATAAATCGGATGCAGTCGTCTTGCCGCATTCAGAAGATGGGGCGGTACATTTTTTTTATATTGATTGAGTGGGATCGGGGGGGGGATATGCAGGAGGAAGTGCGCCGGAGAGAGAGGCACCTCTATTTCTGTTATAGTTTTTATCTGGTCTTTTATATCCTTCAACGAGGGCATAATTCTAGGACAGTCCCACCATATATGGATAAGCGTTCCTCTGAGTCCGCAGCCTCGCCAGCAGGGCTCTGACCTGGAAGAGTAAATGCGGGCTAAGTCATCTGGTACCTGGTACCAGCGGGACATTATCTTATAGTTTGTTTCTTGAACTTTGGAGTCTATAGAGGACGAGTGTGTAAGATGGTACAGGTGGGACAGTTGCAAGTCAGTGAATTCCAGCCCTAGGTCTCTTTCCCACCTCGGAATGTAAGCAGGCTTGGGCGGATGGGCAGCAGAGCCCAAAAGTCGGTACAATTCTGACACCATATGGGTTCTTCCTGCAAGAAAAGTCGTTCAAACGGGGTTAGGGACAAAGGGTCTCTAATTGTGTGACCATGTCTCGCAAAGAAATGGTGTAGTTGTCTATACCTCCAAAAGTTCATTCCTAGCCTGTCAAAGCTCAAGAGTTTACCATCCTTCATAAATTTACCACAACTGGCGTCTCCATCTACCACCCAAGGCTCAAAAAATGCCATCTGTTCACCTGGGGGGAACCATAGGAACCCACCCAGTGGAGCCAGCGGGGACACAGGGGGTGCGATTTTTAAAAGCGCATTGATCCAGTCCCATACTGAAAGCACCTGGGCCGTCAGCGGGGAAGTCGTTTCAGACAGCCCCCTGTGGTCCCTAGGCAACCATGGGGCATAGGATAAATTCCTGCCTGCCAGACATTTCTCTAGGGAGACCTAGAGTTTTGAGTGGGTGTGAAAACGCCAGTTGAGTATCCTCTGGAGGACCATAGCTCTATAATACTGTCTTATGTCAGGGAGCCCCAGGTCGCCTTTACGTTTTGGGCGCCTTAGCACCTTTAGGGCTAATCTAGGTTTCCGTGCATGCCATACAAACTCAGACAGCATGCGAGACAAACGATCAAAGGAAAGTCTAGGTAGGGGAATCGATAACATCTGTAAAAAGAAGAGTATGCGTGGCAATATGTTCATTTTTATAATGTTTACCCACCCCAGCCACATAAAGGCAGTCCGCGTCCATTGTGAGAGGTCTTTTTTGATCGTCGTAAGCAAAGGGGGGAAGTTGGCCGCATATAGGGTGTCAAAGCGATCCGTTAATTGTACCCCTAGGTAGAGACGATTCGGCCCAGGCAAAAGGGAAAGCAGCTCGGAGACTCGTGGATAAGGGAGGGGGCAAATATATGGGTAGGATTTCGGCCTTTGTGTAATTTATTTTAAAATTGGAAAGAGTCCCAAAATGTTTAAGTTCCTTCATCAGGTTAGGCAAGGAGATCAGGGGGTGCGAGAGATAGAATAAGCCGAAAGCTTATGTTCTGTATAACCAACCTGCAAGCCTTTAACATCTTTACTGGTTCGCACGGTGCGGAGCGGCGGCTCCAGCACTAAGGCGGATAGCAGGGGTGAGAGGGGACACCTCTGTTTCGTGCCATTCATGAGTGGGAAGCTGGGTGAAAGCATCCCATTCACTTTTACCTGCGCGCAAGGTGTAGAGTATACGGCCATGATCGATGACATCATCCTTGGTCCTAGCCCCAGGGACTGGAGATAATGATTTTTTTATTGCATCCCAATTTTTTGCTGCAACATTGTCTCGTCATTTCATTTTATATTTCAATGACAGTTCCCAGAGTAAGATGCCACCACAGAAGCACAATTGCTGGTTAAAGTGGTTCTGGTCCATTACTTTACACTGCCGCAGCCTGTCTATGGCCCTGCAGATTCTACAGCCACTGTGGAGCCATAGAGATGAACAAGCACAGAGAAAGAAAAGTCCTTTATACCTTTGGCCTAATGCTGAAATCAAAAGTTTAGTCCTGCATCCCGTCATCTACTAACACTGTTGATGATAGGGTTGAAAAAGGTTAGGGGGTCACCTGTGTACTGTTAATCATAAAGCCATTTCAAAGATTTACTGGGATGAATACAGGTAAAACACCCTTTAATGAATAAAAATATACAACTTTAGCAGTAAATAGCACAAAAACAAATTGAGCTAAAAATCTTTAGCCATGCCTTTTCCCTGGCAGTGGGTAATGTATCCGCTATGTGCAAACTCCTCTCGTAGTTGGGGGCGGGGCCACTTGCCCCACACGTGGGGGTACCTTTCCCACACGCATCAAAGCCAGGGACCAGGTGGGGACAATGTTCATGTGAGAATCGAACATTATGGCTGTTCCCTGACTTAGAGATGAGCTGTACACTGTGTGCAGTAATTAATTACACAGAGCCCCTGTGCAGCATGCTGTCCCGTGTCACTACACCCACTTCCCTTCTGTATATTACATTTAGGAGGGACACTGCTGAGCCAGTGCCCTCTCCACCAGTCCAGCGTGCCTCTGTCACCTCACTCTCAGTGAAAGAATGGGGTCCCGCTGTGTACCTAGTGCAGACCTTGTGTGTGCACTTGTTAACTTCTTCACTCCACCATGTGGGTCTCCGTAACGGTGGTCTTGGTTGCTTTGTGAAACCGATCGCTGGGGAGGGAGCCAGATCACCGACCCCCCCATTATTGGAGGACCCGTCACCTACACTAGGTACCACACTTCATGACTGGCTTTAATGTACCTTGCACTAGTTCCTAGTTACCCATAGCAACTGCATGACTCCTCTTGCTTGTCTTGCTGAGTACACCTTTCGTAGTGGCTTTACTTCACACCCAACATGTGCTTTACTGACCCTGTTCTTTTATACGCCAGAAACCATCATGCACCCCTTAGAATGACTTCAGAACAAGCTTTAAATAGTTAATGCAATTTTACTGAACATTTTACAGCAAAGTCTAGCATGAACAATTCAGTGCAACATTCCCTAACTGACTCAACTAGGCTGCCCAGGCATACTTCAACAGGTGGTAGTCCATTATTGACATCCTCCAAGACTTGGTAGTTCTCTGGGCTCATGGTTTCTTCCAATGGACTGCTGGGTGCAGCAGTCCCATTTAGCACTTCATGACAGCTAGAGCATCCCGAGGAACGAGGTACAGAAAAGCCCCTGAACCTGGCCTTCCCCCTTATTTATATAACACAAAAAGCCGATGCAGCTTTTTGTGTTATATAAATAAGGGGGAAGGACCCTTAACCCTTCCCCAGCTTGGGCCAGCCAATTTCCTAACTAAAATACTGTAAGCAACCTGCCTACATGGTAACAACAGCAATAGCATCAGTATCCTCTTCACTCCACAAAAAAACATGCAACCTGTGATAGACATGGTGATAATCCAGAAATGTTATCTACTCATCTGCGGTTTGGCAAAGCTTAGGTAGGATTGACTATTGCTGTATTGCACCAGTCCACACCAGTCTCTTTTGTTGCTAATCTTTATGTTTGCCTTTGATTAAAGGAGATGTTAGCTAATGTGTGTATTTTCTATTTTATAGCAAGAAACCTTCAAACTTTGCTGATGCAAGGTTCCCTGCCCAGCAGACAAAATGGATTTCCAGCAATGTCTCTGTGTCTTCACAAAGCAGCATGTCAGAAACTGGTATCACTAGACCTTTTAGGCCTTTTCATGTGCCAACTGCTGTGGTGGAACCAGTTAAAAAAAACACAACACCCTCTTCTTCCCTGATACCTGTGCCACTTCGACGGAGGAACAGCAGCTTAAAGAAAAGTTAGTTATGAAATAACTGTATTTATTGAAATTGCACAGGTTAGCTGAGCTTTCTGTAAAACCGAGACAGAAAAGCACAAAACAAATCTAATGGTAAAAACGCTTGGAAGATTAAATATCTGCTCCATCTATGGCAGTTCTCCCAATTTATTCCTGTGATCCAGTCTCCAAGGGTTCTAATCTGCTGAACTGCCACTTTTTTTATTAATTAGAGAATGCTAAAGGGTTATGGGCAAATTACACACATAATCCAGAACTAGTAATCCATAAGGGTGCTTTGGGTCATATATTTTGGCTAAAACCTGTTAGTGGTCTGAGAAAAATACTCATTCTAATAGAGAGTCACAATAGTGGTAACTGTTAAGCCCCGTATACAAGATTGGATTTTCCGACGGGAAATGTTGGATGACAGGCTGTTGGCGGAAAATCCGACCGCGTGTACGCTCCATCGGACAATTGTAGTCAGACTTTCCGCCAACAAATGTTGACTAGCATGTCTTCAAATTTCCGCCAACAAATGTGTTGTCGGATTTTCCGATCGTGTGTACACAAGTCCGTCGGACAAAAGTCCAAAGTACAAACATGCATGCTCGGAAGCAGAAGCGGTCAGTTTCGTAAACTAGCATTTGTAATGGAGAATTAACATTTGTGACGTGGCAAATTATGAAATCTCAAAATGCAGCGCACATTCTCTTCTTCTTTAATGGGATAATAATGAAGCTGCTTTTCTGGTGATACTGATGGAGTTATTGCAAACAAATTTTTAAAGACTTTTTCTTTCTAGTGACATCAGGAATAATATTATTATGCTTTTTTTTTTATTTGTGCAAGTTACCACAACACCATTATCCCGTAGTTTTTAAGAACAAAGATACAACTATGTTGGTGTCCCTTGTCAATTTTACATTGTATTTTTTAAAATGTAACTGCCTACTCCCAAACTGTCATTTGAAATAAAACACATAGCCAAGTATTATTCACCACAATTTTTTTTATTGTGCCAATAGAACGTAACCAAAAAGTGCATGCATCCAAAAATATAGAAAATATACCAAATCAAATTATTATTCAACCAAAAAAATTTCAGAAACGAACTGAAAAGCACTAAATGAAAAACGCAAAAAGAAAAGAGTGTATCAACACTCACCAAATTTCTACTAACACGAAATTAGCAGAAGGAGCCCAAAGGGTGGCGCTAAAGAGCTGAAAAACCATGTAGTATGTCTAGTACGTCACTACGTTCATAATTGTTGGCCAACATTTGTGTGACCATGTGTATGCAAGACAAGTTTGAGCCAACACCCTTCGGACAAAATTCCACGGTTTTGTTGTTGGAAAGTCCAATCGTGTGTACGAGGCATTAGACTTTTGGGAGATTCCCACAGTCCATTATGCATACTCTGATTAATGAATCACATATCCCTTCATGTTGTAAGACATTTGGGCTAGCATCAGCATAGTAGAGAACCTGAATGCTTAGAGTTCTTTAATTAGGGATTCCAGTCCATATGCCTAGTGTGCTTGGCAGTACTGTTTTAGGGGTGCGGGGAAATCATATGTCTATTTTCTTTCATTTGAAAAAAAAATGAGCCACTTTTTTAAACAAGCACCTAAAAAAAAACCTTGTTAATATAACATGTGCTTAGGAAAATTAAGACCATGTCAGTATTAGGGCCAGTGTCAGTATTAGGGCCAGTGAGAATTTTTTTTATATCATTCAGAGTTTATTGCAGGTGCTAGTCCTATTTGACTTTATTAGCCTTATACAAACTGTGACTGCATTCCTATAGACTTGTATAGGATTCAGTTTTAAACCTAACAAAAGCCCATCAACACATGAGTGTGTGCTTAATATGTGTTCCAGATGCCCAGCATTTTTACAAACAGTGCCTACAACACCTGGCAACATATATACAGTACATCTCCATCTCCCTTTTCCAGACTTAAAAGATTAAAACACTATCTCTAAGCACCCTGTGTTCCTGGCTCATGTATATTCTACTGAGGTCTTTTGTGCAGAGTAAAATAATTTTCGAGTCCTAAGGCAGAATAAAATTAATACCAACCTGTATTTTTTACCAGATTTGCCTCCTCAGAAGACTGTACAAAGCAGTTCAGGATCCCAGCCTGTGGGCACCATCACCAGAACACTCTCCATGGTTACTCAGCCTCAGCAGATCATCATCAATGCTTCTCATTCCAATGTAGGAGCCAGTGTTGAGACCCGCACCAGGCCAAATTCACTGTATGATGTTCTACCTATTGTTAGTAGACCCGTGGACTATAGAAGATATTCTGCTGCCAGTTCAATTGCTTTGGAGCCTAAGGAGCAGATAACCAGAAACAATTCAACACTTAGACCTCCGGTTTCTGCTCCTCCATCAATTTTGGTGAAGCCTGACACACCTAAAAGTGGCCCTGAAAAGGTAAATACTATACAAAATGTTGTAAGGGGTTTATTAATCCGCCATAAATAATACATAAGCAGGTTTGTTTTCTTGAATAAGATCTTTTTTCAAAACTACTAATTTCAGTAAGATGATGAAGTCAGCCTTTATCAACCTCAGTTTGCAGTTTTCTGACAGCATGGCAATGGGAGAAAATTGAGCATATTTCTAAAAGATCTTTAAAGCCCTGGATATTAACAGAGGCACTATAAAGATACATATTGGGGGAGATTTACTAAAACTGACGCACACAGAATCCAGTGCAGCTGTGCATAGTAACCAATTAGCTTCTAACTTCAGCTTGTTCAGTTAAGCTTTGACAATAAATCCTAGAAGCTGATTGGTTACTATGAACAGCTGCACCGGATTCTGTGTGTACCACTTTTAGTAAATCTCCACTCTCAAAAGTAAATATAAGCCTCACTCCAATATGCAGTTCTTCTTTTTTTTAATTCATAAAAAGATAAAAACTCCATACATTAATGTCTCCACCCAAAACCACCTTTCTTGACGCGTTTCACCATTACTGACTTGCTCACTTCCCCTATCCTTGTGAGCAAGACATAAGCTAAGTATCCCAAACAGAAGGGGACAGAGAAAAACAGGGTTAATGAAAGGGAAACATACCAATATTATCTCAAAAGAGTATGAATTTATTGATTGTTGGGCATATACACAAGTAGCAAAAAAGGTAAGGACCCAGTGGTATACTGCTCCTGATTAAAATAGAATAGGTGGATCTGTCACAAACACAGAGAGACAGGGGGAACAAGACAACATATAACATGAAACAAATAATACAAACAGCGTCTGGACGCTAAGTGAAATTGGTGTGAGCCTTGCCGTCCACCGTGGGGAATCTCCTGAAATTTCTGGGTAAGGCTGCGAGGCTGACACCAATCCCCTGGGTGGATGGGAAATGCTCAAACAGTGATGGAGGGTCAGAAGGGGGAGAGGACCATGAGGAAATCACAGTGTGTATCAGAGGGCTCAAAGTGGACACCGGCTGGTAGGGGTGTCCAGTTAACAGCTATAGTCTATGGGATCCGGGTAGCATAAAGGCTTGGGCAAAATGACAAAGTTCAAAGCAGCGTGAATAAATATCACAAAACAAGGCAATGTTGCTGTGGGTAGCCTGGAGTCCAGTAAGTCCCAATCTGAGTATGTTTTTCAGATAGCCGGTGGTGGTGGGCTGTAATGAAGTGCACTATAGGTATCTAGGAATATGATTTGAAAATAGAAACACAGTACATTACCACCCCCGGAAGTAGGCAGGTGCCGTCGTCTGTTTCCAAGATTGATGCCTTCCTGTGTCAGTGTTCCGCCGGAATCCGGTCTCGAATCCTCACCGCAATATCTGGTAGAGGAACCCTTCACATAGGGAGCAGGAACGCTGGTAAATGTTGGGAAGCATGGACGAGTCAGACGTCTATGTATAGAGCCTTGGCTGTGTGTCTCATGGATCTCCCTGAGTTCTGAGCGGCCATATGACCTGCCTCCTCCCACGAAGTAGCGAGCTCACAAGCACCGGTGGGGAATAGCGTCGGGTCGTGGCATCCGGGCGGATACGTTTTTTGAGATAATATTGGTATGTTGCCTTTTCATTAACCCTGCTTTTCTCTGTCCCCTTCTGTTTGGGATACTTGGCTTATTTCCTGTTTTTTGGGGTTGAAGCGCAATAACAATATTTATTTAGTTTTTTTAGGCATACACCTGTTAAATGGGTATTTAGCCTCGTTTTTTTTTAACATTTTTAATTGTGAGCAAGACAGTAGCATTGAAACGCATCAAGGAAGGTGGTTTTGGGTGGAGACATTAATGTATGGAATTTTCATCTTTTGGCAAATTAAATAGAAAGAGCTAAGTTTTGGAATGTGGCTTATATTTACTTTATTCATGTGCAGTATTTCATATTTACTTGACCAAAAAAAGTAAAACTTTGCTAATGTAATTTATAGTTCTGACCATAATAAAGAAAGAAAATAAATAAATTATATTAAAATGTATGTACCCTTAAAGTGTTTAAGCATAGAATAATAGTTAGGCAGTTAAAACCAAAAGCAAACATCTACAGTATTATATTGCAGCTTACCAATTCTTACATGTGATGATTCCATCAGTTTTTAGGCTTTCTTTCTTCTATTTTCATCTGGTAATCCAGCCAGTGAGGCCCCTTTCACATGGGGCAGACTCCAGCAGTGGATCCGCCTACTCAGTGGGGAATCTGTCCACTTATCCCCTGGTGAGCAGGCAGATGACAAATCTGTGTCTGCACCACTGATGCAGTGCAGACACGGATACAGGCCGCTGTTCTCTATGGGGCAGTCGAATGGAAAAGGACTGCCTGTCTGTTTCCATCCGACTGTCATCTGATCTGCCGGACGGATGGGGAACGGATCCCCATCTGTCTATTTTTAGAGGTCAGGATCACATGCCAGTGGATGTCAGTGGACACATGTCCGCTGACATTCACTGCTCCATAGAGAGCTATGAATGGTTAGATCGGGTCCACCTGAAAAACTGACAGGTAGACCTGATCAGTCTTTAAGTGTGAAAGTTCCTAAGTCTGTTGTTTTTCATAAGCTCTCAAGCAGACTGTATCAGTTTACATAGAAGAGACAAACCACTTAACACTGGCAGGGGTGATTAAAATTATCAGCTTTTATTTGTAAGGGTCTATTTGTCAGATTGACGCAACTCTGATTTAAGATTACACTTTTTTTTCAATTAAACTAAATTAGAAAAATGTATAAATCTTGGGTAAAAATATTTCTAAATAGACCCCTAAGTGTTAAAGGGGTTAAGACTTAAAGCAGAACTTCACTCTCTCAATCAACATTGACTACTTTTAATCCTCATGCTGCTAGCATTAATAAATAGACAAAATTATATATATATATATATATATATATATATATATATATATATATATATATATACATATATATATTTATTATATTTGTTTTAAACTTTTTTTTTACATTTCTTTTGTTACTTTCTGGTTTCCAGGCCTAGGCAAATTATACCATTCATCCTGGGAATCTTCGGGAGGGGATTTTCCTAGCTAAGCACACCCTCCTGCCTGCATGCCTGAACTAAGGGCAGATGGATTCTCAGAAGTAAATGCTACATGAATCACCTGCCCTTACTCAAGATGGCCATGATTAGAAATGCTATGGGAGTGAATTTTTTGTGGACTGCTCTTACCTTAGCTGAACCAACACCGGTGGTCCCATTGACCGATGGTCTGTTCTCACCTGACTTCAGCACTAGTCTGATAGCCTTAGGCACCACCTGATTCCTCCTTATGTTTGATATAGGACCAGTTTTTGCATAGCATGACAATCAGTGAGACTATGTATAAAAACCCTGAAGGTTAACGCTGCGCTGGAAAAAAAAACAAAATATATTGAAAATAAATAAAAGCTGCCAGCACCAAAATTCTAATACAAAAACTCAAATACAACGTGATAAATAAAGACGTAGCGCAAATAATGTGAAATAATGAAAAAACCAATGATCGGAAAGTAATAGTGAAAAAACTCTCAACTGGAAAACTAAGGCAAATACCACAGGGAAAACTAAAAAATGATAAGTGATATACCAAATGAATTAGATATAATAATAAAACCAACATTAATTATAATTGAAAAAATTAATGAATGAGGTAATGGTGAAAAAAACTCTCACCTAAAAAAAAATAAAGCAGATACCACAAAAATTTGTTGAAAATAAAAGTGATATAAAAAATGATCATAGATAATATAACCACATATTAAATATAAAACTCTAACACATATACGAAAATTGAATAAAGTGAAATTGTTTTGCCAAGCAATGATGAAAAACAAAAGCAAAGTCCCATTCCAGTAGAGAATCCGTGTGATAAAGGAAATCAGTAAAAATCCATATACAGTGTAAAAAATAATAATCCAAAAAAAGTATAATGAAGAAAGATCCTTTATCCAAAATGCTTCACACCCAAGTGAGTATTAAATCTCCTTACCGACCAAAAATGAACAGCAAGCATTCAGGTCTCCCAAAAACCTATACCGATATCTGTAGTTAACCTAGTAGTAACTAGGTTAATGACCTAGGAGCAGAAAGCAGCCAACCCATTTCCACCATCAGGAGCTCTGGAGAAAACCACCGGTTCCCTAAATTCTGTTTCTCAGTAAACCCAGCCGTGGTTAAGATGGGCACTCTCTGGTCAACAGACCTGTGACACTGGCATTATTTTGAACCCGTCATTTAGATAAAGCTGCAATATAAAACTGAGCTCAAAGTTAAAGGAGAAGTCCAGTCTGAGCTTGTTTGGCTGGACTTCTCCTAAGGGCCCTGGATTGCAATTCGTTTTGCACTCCTGTGACCCGTTTTCAGCAGAGAGCAATCTGAAGTCTGCTCTCTGCTGACATCACACAGATCAGTCCAGGCACCGCGTTATCTCGACTCTGGGTCTCTGGATCCACCAGGTGCCTGGACTGATGGCCGTCTCAGCCTCTCAGCGAGCCGCTCCCCGCCCCTCCACAGCTCATCGCTCCAGTGAGCATAGAGGAGCAGAGCAGGAGAGCTGCTCCGAGCTCGGAGAGCTAAGAGAACCGAGCCATCTGCGGTGTTCAATCGCTCGGTTCTCAGTGCAGAGACGCCAGGGGACAGATGCAGCATCGGACTGATGCTGCATCCACCTAGGTAAGTATGATTATGGGGGGGGGGGGGATTCCCATACTTCTGTTTTAAGTTAAAACTCCTTTAAAGGTGATGTATACTGATTTTGTAGATATTTTCTTTATCACAGTCTGGGCTAAGATTTTTTTTTTATTAGTTAATTAGGATTGAATATGAATATTTTGTGTTACCATTTAAACCAGTGGGATATCTCCAAAGACACATGGATCATGTAATCAAAAAGGACACAACATAGTGCTCTCCGCAATATAGAAAACATTTGATGATAAAAATTAAGAGTAAAATTTACAAGCATGGCTCTAATCTAGTGCCAGATAATCAGCGGAAGGAAGCGTTGTGACGTCACCCACAGCCATGTTTGTAAGTTTTACTCTGGCTGTGTGAGTTATTTTGAGGGGACAACAAATTTATACTCAATACTTTACATTGTAGCAAAGTGTCATTCCTTTAAAGTATAACCACACCTAACATTTGTTCGTATGTACTTGAGCTACCATTTTTAACCACTTGCCGACCACTGCCCGCTGATATACGTCGGCACAATGGCAGTGATGGGCAAATGGGAGTACCTGTACGTCCCCTTTAAGAGCCAGGGATAGCAGGCGCGCGTGCGCCACCGCGTACAACGTGACTGTGCCTGCTGGACCGGCAAACTCGATGTCTGCCAGTCTCCTAGCGATCGTGTCACGGAGCCTCAGAACGGGGAAGTGCCTATGTAAACAAGGCACTTCCCCGTTCTGGTTTGTGTCATGACAGAGATCACCGCTCCCTGTCATCCAGAGTGGTGATCGCTGTCATGACTTGAAGCCCACCCCCCCAAGTTAGAATCACTCCCTAGGACACACTTAACCCCTCAGTAGTAGTTAACCCCTTCACTGCCAGTGTCATTTACACAGTAATCAATGCATTTTTACAGCACTGATCGCTGTATAAATGACAATGGTCCCAAAATTGTGTCAAAATTATCCGATGAGTCCGCCATAATGACGCAGTCCCAACAAAAATCGCAGATCGCCGCCATTACTACTAAAAAATAAATAAATAAATAAATAAAAATGCCATAAAACTATCCCCTATTTTGTAGACGCTATAACTTTTGCGCAAACCAATCAATATACACTTATTGCGATTTTTTTTTACCAAAAATATCTAGAAGAATACATATCGGCCTAAACTGAGGAAAAAAATATTTTTTATATATATTTTTGGGGGATATTTATTATAGCAAAAAGTAAAAAATATTGCGTTTTTTTCAAAATTGTCGCTCTTTTTTCATTTATATTGCAAAAAAAAGGAAAGAAGTGATCAAATACCACCAAAAGAAAGCTCTATTTGTGGGAAAAAAAGGACGCCAATTTTGTTTGGGTGCAACGTTGCACGACCGCGCAATTGTCAGTTAAAGCGACGCAGTGCCGAATCGCAAAAAATGCTCTGGTCAGGAAGGGGGTAAAATCTTCCAGGGCTCAAGCGGTTAATATCTGTTCCTGGCAATATTGCCTGCAGCCTCCTGACTCTGAGTATATCCTGCCAAGCTCTGAAAAAGCTGCTTCTGGGCAACAGGTAGCTTGTGCATCTCACTGCAAGGCAGATCTCCTGTCTTAAAACATCACCTTCTAGTTGAAGCCAGTAACAGCTTTCTAGTTGAATGCAAAAAAAAAAGAGGGCCAGTAAACCATGCTGCAGTAGTAGGATTTATCTTCAGAACACTGTAATACTGATATTTTAAGTTCTGCAGAGAGAAGTGCAAATGCATAAAGATAAAGATAAATTGAATATATTTAAATGTGCTTTCCCTTGCTTTTGCTGTTATTTTTCTGAACACTTTTTACATTATGTGTTTTTATTATTTAGCAGGTAAAAACTGTAAGATTTATGAATTTCAGTCCTCCAGCCTTGAAACGTCAGAGTTTTGTATTTGATGTAAAAGATGAGGAGATCTTCAGCCAGAATGGCATGTCTGAAAGCTTGCAGCTTGGGGAATCCACCTTGACTGTACCACTACGACCCAGTCCTGCCTTATTCCAGAAGACAGAAGGCCGTAAAATACAGAAGCTTAGGAGTATTGGCAATGATGCGACACCCATTCCTCCACAATCCACACTCTCCTTTCCCAGAAAACGGACCATCAATGATAACTTAAACAAGGCCAGCACAATCTATCAAGCTCAAGAGATCCAGTCAACCTAATGCTTATGCCTTGATTTAACTCGGCCTGATTTTTTTTTTTTTCCACCTTGGCACATTAAATTAGATTTTGTGTCTGAGAGTTTCACTATAATTTTCTCATCAATCCATTTTGTCACACCGGACAGACTTACCATGACAAACAAAGGATCACTGGCACCTTCAATTATGTATGTCTCTTTCAAACCCTCATTCTTATTATCAAGACAGGTCTGTGTCAGGCATGCTGTCATGCTTTTTGCTACATGAAGATATATAGTGGATATTTTTGACAAGCTGACTGGGTTATTTTTCTCTTTAGGAAATAAGGTCACTTACTCAACAAGGTGAAAGAATGAAAATAGTTAGATGTCCCTCTCCGTTTAGATGATACATCTAAAGTTTTATATTTTGTTTTTTGACCAGGCAAACAATTTTTTTTGCTTTTAATGTATTTTATGCTTTTCAAAAAAATTGCACTATTTTTAGAATGTAATTTCACCTTAATGCCAGTTAGTTGTAGTGGCTTGTATATCAGCAATTAAAGGAAGTAAGTGGTAACTTCTTTTGAGTCCATTTAAGCTCATCCTAAAATATAACAGCCAGCTATGCTTAAAACTAACGTGGATAAAAAACGCCTTTATACTGAAGCATCTGCATTTTTTTGTGTGGGTATTAAAGGATGGACTGATCCAGCTATAGAAGCCAGATATGCTTAAAACAATGTTCTTAAAATGCCCTTTTACATAAGCATCTCTATTCTCTCTGCATAGGACTCAAATGATGAATTGCACCAACTATGAGAGCAAGCTATGCTTAAAGCAAACTTTGATAAAAACACATTTATAATGAAGCATTTTCATTCTCTGTGTATAAGAATCACATAACGGACTGGATTTTCTTGGAGAGAACCACTGTTAATGAAAATTAAGCAAACCACTTCACTACTGCCAACTCAGTATAGTATCATGTGTTCATGACTGTACAAGTAGAGACTTCAGAGGGTTTTACATTTTTTATCAAAGTGAGAGTAAACGTGCATGGATGATTTTTACCTATAGGTAAGCCTATAGTAAGGCTTACCTATAGGTACAGTAAATACTGGTATCTCCAAAACGTGCACTGTTTAGGAGATATTTACTTGTGAATCCGCCGATGATGTAACTGGCGCATGCGCTCTGAAGGAATGGCCAACCGTGCTGTTCCTTCAGAGCCCTGTGACATGAACAGCAGCTCCCGCATGCATGCGCGAGAGTGACGTAATTGCAGCTCATCCAATCAAAGGACCGGAACCTGCCAACCCAGAGGGAAGACCAGGTGAAGATGGAAGCTCTGTCAGCGGTGCAGGGCTTCGTTTTAAGGTAAGTTTCACAAATATAGTAGCAGGCAATGCATACAAGCACATTATAACTTTGCCTTGCAGGTTTAAAAAAAAAAAAAAAAAAAGAACAGCAGTTTACTACCGCTTTAAAGCAGTGTGAGATGGAGACTGAAGACTAGTCGACAGAAACAAATATTAGCACATTAGGGGCAGCCTAGGCAGTCTTTCAGCCTAGGTTGGCCTTTGGTCACACTCCAATATCTAATTCATTTTTCAGCCTAAAGAAAGCAGCATTCACTTTTAGTGACAATAGGCAAAAGCCTATTTAACTCCTTCAGATCTGCGCTATAGCCAAATAACGGCTACAGCGCGGATCTGCTTTGCCGGGAGGCCATCAATAGACGTCCTCCCCTTAGCAAGCCCCCCCCCTGCAGGGTTGAGACTCGGCTGATGACAGAGACTCGGGTTATTGAGACGCGGGTGATCAAAGATCGAAGTAAGGGGTCATTCTCGACCTCTTACCTCGTGATCAGCTGTCAGCCAATGATAGCTGATCACTCGATGTAAACAGAGAATCGATAATCATTTTTTTTTCTTCTCACGCTGACAGCGTGAGGAGAAATAAAAGCGGATCACCGGCTCCTGTTGAAGGGATATCGGTCCTGAGCAGGGAGAGGCGAAGCCGCCTCATATGTGCCCACAAATCAGTGCCCACAAGTACATCAGTGCCACCTATCAATGCCCACGAGTGCCACCTATCAATGCCCACGAGTGCCACCTATCAATGCCCACCAGTGGTGCCTCATCAGTGCCACCTAGAAGTGCTGCCTATCAGTGTCGCCTACCAGTGCCGATCAGTGCCCATCACTGCCACGATCAGTGCCCATCACTGCCACCCATCAGTGCCAGCTATCAGTGCCACCTATTAGTGCCCTTCAGTGCCACCTATCAATGCCCTTCAGTGCCGCCCATCAGTGCCACCCATCAGTACCTCCCATCAGTGCCCACCAGTGCCGCCTATTAGTGCCCATCAGTGCCGTCTATTAGTGCCCATCAGTGTCACCTTATCAGTGCCCATCAAAGCAGCCTATCGGTGCCATCAGTGCAGCCTATCGGTGCCCATCAGTGTAGCCTCATCAGCATACATCAATGAATTACCTGTTTGCAAAATTTATTAACAAAATATAAAACGGATTTGTATTTTTCTTTTTTCATTCTGTCTTTTTTAATTAAAAAAATAAAAATAAAAAACCCAGAGGTGATCAAATACCACCAAAAGAAAGCTCTATTTGTGGGAAAAATATGATAAAAATTTCATTTGGGTACAGTGTTGTATCACCGCGCAATTGTCATTTAAAGAGTGACAGCGCTAAAAGCTGAAAATCGGTCTGGGCAGGAGGGGGGTTTAGGTGCCCATTAAGCAAGTGGTTCATTATTTTTTTTACTTACCAGCTTGGAGCTTGGATTTACAATTTATGTAAACTCAATCACTAAAAATGTTATATTATCCCTAACAAGTTATTGTAATTTCTAAAGTCATTCACAATATTTATGAATCTGCAACTATGATAAAAACGTAAATAATACATGGTGTTCCTGCTGTGAAGGTCCTTGTTCAGACACTTGCTGTTATGGGTTGGCAACACTCTTTCCCTGTCTCCCAATTAGGCTACTGCATTGTCATCTTGCACACCGTCTTCCAATGGAGACTACAACTAGCCCTTCAAACACATTACCATACAGCCATCATTTGGAGGCCATGCATGTAAGTAGGAGGTGGCTGCAATGTATTTAATATAAAAACGTTGAAAACTGATACACAGTGCTTTAGAAACTAAGTTAAGGTTTGCATTTTCTTTCATGCTTTTAAGTAGCTATATTGTAAGGAAGCAATAATAAAGACAGATTTGTTTTTTAGTCTGTAAAAGTGTGTTTATTGTGGTGGTGGACATGGACAAGCCAAGCCCCATTTGTCTAACATAACAGCTTTTTTCAAATGCAATTGTACTCATCTTTTTAGAGCGTTTTCAAGCCTGAGCATTTTTGTTTTAGGGAATGGAAAGCTAGTTTCTAGGAGAAGGAGAGGCAATAAATTGTGCATTTTTCAGGTGCTCTTATTAAAGTCTATAAAGACCAAAAAACGTGCAACTCTGACCCAAAGAAGCTCACATACTTTTTCTAGTGGCAAACTTCAAGTGATTCAACACTCAAGTGCTAGAGGAGAACATTAGCTTACATACTTGGAAATATTCTAAAAAATGTATAAATTGAAATTGAGGAAAAAAACATAGTTTCCATTTAGGAAGCAAAGCACTCTGTCATCTATAAGGTAGCACCCGTTCTCTTGTAAATCTTGTATGGCCCCAGCAACACCAAATGGAACAAAAGTGAATGATTTAACCTAAAACTCCAATCTTGTGTGACCACCTGGATGAGAAGTGTATTAGCAAACTGTTGATATTACAAATTGCAGGGAGGTTGTCAAGGTACAGTATAAAGCTAACTGCTCTACATTTCCCCTAGAAACAACTTAAAAACTGCAAGGAAGCCCAGCACTGATTCCTGACAATTTTACGTTCTAGAGTCCAGCTCAAAAAACCCCTCTAGATAGAAGACATGCATATCGATCATCGCACAATAACAGTAATGAAGCCGACTTGCCTCTTCTAGTCCCTACCTGACTGTGGTCCAGTTGGACCATTTGTGAATGTACTCAGGAGAGGCGGTCAAGCTGACATGAGACCCTTACCAGAGGTCAGGAATCCTCAGGAGTATGCTTTCCTACTAAAAACCAGTTTACCCCTCCTCACCATGGAAGCACAGAGATATGTCCACTTTTGAGCCCAAATACAGGAGTGATCACTGAGGGCCATCATGTAAACATATTAATATGGCAATATTGGAAAGGGAGAAAACTGGAGTATTTCCCACTTTCTCCATAAAGCAAGGGGAAAATATGGTAGCTGTTACTAAATACTGTAGTTAAACATAGGGGCAGAATAGCAGAGTTTAATGCATACAACCTTATCAGTTCTGTGTAGCCCTTGTTCTCTGTAAGTAGGTAGGACCTGGATAAGAAGTATGCCATGTAATTGGTCTGTGTACAACTAACTAAGACAGGGTAGACTGTGTGTGAGGAGGAAGGTGTCATGGAAAAAGACAAGACAGGAGGATATTAAAAAGTGTGACACTGTTATTGTAAAGCTGGAACAGAGCATCCAGGATCATAAAGTAAATTAGTGCAATCTTGCAAGCGGTGCATTGCTTAATGTATGAAAAATGAACAACATGATGACAGATGCCCTTTAAAGTAAAGTCAGTTTCACAAAAGAGACTTTAATAAAATGCTTTTTCCCCAGTCTATTGTCTTTTTTATTTATTGCAGCAATTTTTGTCTGAATAACATAGAAAATTCTATATGTCGCTTTCTCTCTTTGCACATTACACAATTCAGAAGTGGGAATGAACTTTTTTGCAAATTATTGATTTGCTAAAACCTTTTTTGGCATTCGGTAAATAATATACTATAGAGGTTCCTACCACTTTCTGTTCTTTTTCCAGACCGGTGTCTTCATTTTATGTGGACTGGATGATCAACAAAGATGTTACTCTCACACATACAATATGTGCTGGAATTACATTATCCTGTCACCTGGTTTCACTCTCAAAATCCAACAGATGCTGTGACTGTAGACTTCAATACACATGCGCCGCAGGTAGTGTACGAAAAAAAATGCTAGACAAAGATTTTTGGCAGAAAAGACAAAGTCTTGCACCAGCACATTCTGCCCACATTCTATCCTAGTTCAGTTCCACTTCAATGCCCTTACTATAAAGTATTCTAGGAAATTTGTATTTAATTGGGGAAAGTAAAATGACCCATGCCATTCCACTTCTTATCCCACTTAGTATGGAAGAGCCCTGGGGCCATCATAAAAAAAAAATACAGAATTATGAGTTTGAAAAAAAAAAAAAAAATTTTGACAGAATTCTGAGTTTGAAAGTCAGAATTCTGAGATTCAAAGTCAGAATTCTGAGATTCAAAGTCAGAATTCTGAGTTTGAAAGTCAGAATTCTGAGTTTAAAAGTCAGAATTCTGAGATTCAAAGTCAGAATCGTGAGTTTAAAAAAAAAATCTACAGAATTCTGAGATTAAAAGTCAGAATTCTGAGTTTCAAAGTCAGAATTCTGAGATTAAAAG
Source organism: Aquarana catesbeiana (assembly GCF_042186555.1). Taxonomy (NCBI): domain Eukaryota; kingdom Metazoa; phylum Chordata; class Amphibia; order Anura; family Ranidae; genus Aquarana; species Aquarana catesbeiana. The sequence goes on along the minus strand of NC_133326.1, from coordinate 365,429,566 downwards.
TCAGAATTCTGAGTTTCAAAGTCAGAATTCTGAGCTTCAAAGTCAGAATTCTGAGTTTCAAAGTCAGAATTCTGAGTTTATAAATATAGTAGTCTTTATTAGGAAGATTTTAGGACCAATGAGCAATAAGGTAGTAACACCCACAAATCATCATTCTGCAGACATACATATCTTCTGCTCTGTATATGAATATGTAAATCTATCTTAGTTACAGCACACAGTATAGGGAAGCAGGCAGTGCTGGGTTCTCTGGTTCTCTGGTTCCTCTACTGTATTGCTGTCTTTTGCTGTCGGTTTGCTGTCTTATCCTTCTCTGTCATCTGCTCCAACATAAAGAGCCATGCTGAAAACGTGTGTATTGTGTGTGAGTGGGGGGGGGGCAGCTTCCATAGATAACAGAACACAAGGGCCAGCACAGCTCTGCACCCCAGCTTGTAGGACACATTGCACTATTGCCCCTACATGAGGAAATTGCGAATGGCTAGAAGGCAGCAGGACAATGTGTGTCTATGGTCATAACAGATTAATCATAGCAATTACTTGTATGGGCTGATAAGGTGTTTCACACACAATTTATCTCATATTAAACATAAAAAGCATTACTAAAGTGTCCTTAAGTGATAGCCTAGTGGCTAGAGTAACAGGCTGAAAGTTGTGGGTTCTAATCCAGTTCAGGGTGTAATCTTTAGTAATATATTGATTTTATATTAAACATATTTTAAAATATATTATATATATGTATTTTATTTATATATCCAAATAGATTTCAAGGCATATTAACAAAGACATATTGATAAAATTGTTGTATATGCTGACTACTATAAATTAGAGAGTAGGGATTTTTTTTACAAATCGGTGCATATATTGGGATGATTTTGGTGACATGGGGCCAGTTCTCAATTTCAGGAGATTGTCCCTGGAAGCTGCATGATAACCATCATGTTTTATAACTCAGCCCTGAGCTCTGCACTATAATCTGTGTGTACTACAATGTACACGCCCATATCTCCCCTTCACTGATTGGCTGCACTTTATCCCCACTGACACCGATGCAGCGCCATTTTCCTCTTAGCTACACCATTGACACAGAACTTTTTTTACTCAATGACACCACCGATGCAGGGTCATTTTTCCCATCTAATGACATCACCGATGCAGGGTCATTTTTCCCATCTAATGACACCACCGATGCAGGGTCATTTTTCCCATCTAATGACATCACCGATGCAGGGTCATTTTTCCCATCTAATGACACCACCGATGCAGGGTCATTTTTCCCATCTAATGACATCACCGGTACAGGGTCATTTTTCCTATCCAATGACATCACCGATGTAGGGTCATTTTTCCCATCCAATGACATCACCGATGCAGCGTCATTTTTCCTATCCAATGACACCACCGATGCAGGGTCATTTTTCCTATCCAATGACACCACCGATGCAGGGTCATTTTTCCTATCCAATGACATCACCAATGCAGGGTCATTTTTCCTATCCAATGACATCACCGATGCAGGGTCATTTTTCCTATCCAATGACATCAACGATGCAGGGTCATCTTTCCGATCCAATGACATCACCGATGCAGGGTCATTTTTCCCATCCAATGACATCACCGATGAAGCGTCATTTTTCCTATCCAATGACACCACCGATGCAGGGTCATTTTTCCTATCTAATGACATCACCGATGCAGGGTCATTTTTCCCATCCAATGACATCACCGATGCAGGGTCATTTTTCCTATCCAGTGACACCACCGATGCAGGGTAATTTTTCCTATCTAATGACATCACCGATGCAGGGTCATTTTTCCCATCCAATGACATCACCGATGCAGGGTCATTTTTCCTATCCAGTGACACCACCGATGCAGGGTAATTTTTCCTATCTAATGACATCACCGATGCAGGGTCATTTTTCCTATCCAATGACATCACCGATGCAGGGTCATTTTTCCTATCTAATGACACCACCGATGCAGGGTCATTTTTCCCATCCAATGACATCACCGATGCAGGGTCATTTTTCCTATCCAATGACACCACCGATGCAGGGTAATTTTTCCTATCTAATGACATCACCGATGCAGGGTCATTTTTCCTATCCAATGACATCACCGATGCAGGGTCATTTTTCCTATCTAATGACACCACCGATGCAGGGTTATTTTTCCTATCCAATGACACCACCGATGCAGGGTCATTTTTCCCATCCAATGACATCACCGATGCAGGGTCATTTTTCCTATCCAATGACACCACCGATGCAGGGTCATTTTTCCCATCTAATGACACCACCGATGCAGGGTCATTTTTCCCATCTAATGACACCACCGATGCAGGGTCATTTTTCCCATGTAATGATATCACCGATGCAGGGTCATTTTTCCCATCTAATGACACCACCGATGCAGGGTCATTTTTCCCATCTAATGACATCACCGATGCAGGGTCATTTTTCCCATCTAATGACACCACCGATGCAGGGTCATTTTTCCCATCTAATGACACCACCGATGCAGGGTCATTTTTCCCATCTAATGACACCACCGATGCAGGGTCATTTTTCCCATGTAATGATATCACCGATGCAGGGTCATTTTTCCCATCTAATGACACCACCGATGCAGGGTCATTTTTCCCATCTAATGACATCACCGATGCAGGGTCATTTTTCCCATCTAATGACACCACCGATGCAGGGTCATTTTTCCCATGTAATGATATCACCGATGCAGGGTCATTTTTCCCATCTAATGACACCACCGATGCAGGGTCATTTTTCCCATCTAATGACACCACCGATGCAGGGTCATTTTTCCCATCTAATGACACCACCGATGCAGGGTCATTTTTCCTATCCAATGACACCACCGATGCAGGGTCATTTTTCCCATGTAATGACATCACCGATGCAGGGTCATTTTTCCCATGTAATGACATCACCGATGCAGGGTCATTTTTCCCATCTAATGACACCACCGATGCAGGGTCATTTTTCCCATCTAATGACATCACCGATGCAAGGTCATTTTTCCCATCTAATGACATCACAGATGCAGGGTCATTTTTCCCATCTAATGACATCACCGATGCAGGGTCATTTTTCCCATCCAGTGACATTTCGGCCACTAGCGGGGCGCTTTTACCCCCCACTAGCGGCCGAGAAAGGGTTAAAACCGCCCGCAATGCACCGCAATAGCGGCGTTTTGCCGGCGGTATCCCAGTGCTGCCCCATTGATTTCAATGGGGAGCAGCGGTGGAGGAGCGGTAAACACATCGCTCCAAAGAAGCTGCTGACAGGACTTTTTTTCCTGTCCTGCCAGCGCAGCGCTCCGGTGTGAAAGCCCTCGGGTAGAGTAATGTGAAGCCCTTGGGTAGAGTAATGTGAAGCCCTCGGGTAGAGTAATGTGAAGCCCTCGGGTAGAGTAATGTGAAGCCCTTGGGTGAAAGCCAGAGGGCTTCACATTACTCTACCCGAGGGCTTCACATTACTCTACCCGAGGGCTTCACATTACTCTACCCGAGGGCTCCACATTACTCTACCCGAGGACTTCACATTACTCTACCCGAGGACTTCACATTACTCTACCCGAGGACTTCACATTACTCTACCCGAGGACTTCACATTACTCTACCCGAGGACTTCACATTACTCTACCCGAGGACTTCACATTACTCTACCCGAGGACTTTCACACCGGAGCGCTGCGCTGGCAGGACAGGAAAAAAAGTCCTGTCAGCAGCTTCTTTGGAGCGATGTGTTTACTGCTCCTCCACTGCTGCTCCCCATTGAAATCAATGGGGCAGCGCTCGGTTCCCACGGCAAAACGCCGCTATTGCGGTGCATTGTGGGTGGTTTTAACCCTTTCTCGGCCACTAGCGGGGGGGTAAAAGTGCCCCGCTAGCGGCCGAAATGCGCCGCTAATTCGACGGTAAAACGCCGATAAAAATAGCTGCGTTTTACCGCGGATGCTATAGGCAGCTCAGTGTGAAAGGGGTCTTAGAGTTTAAAACTGGAGCACACATAAGGGGCTAACAGTAGTGAAGAAGAAAAATGACCCTGCATCGGTGGTGTAATTGGATGGAAAAAAATGACCCTGCATCGGTGGTGTCATTGGATGGAAAAAATGGCCCTGCATCGGTGGTGTCATTGGATGGAAAAAAATGACCCTTCATCGGTGGTGTCACTAGATGGAAACAAAATGACCCTGCATCGGTGGTGTCACTGGATGGAAAAAAATGACCCTTCATCGGTGGTGTCACTAGATGGAAACAAAATGACCCTGCATCGGTGGTGTCACTGGATGGAAAAAATGACCCTGCATCGGTAGTGTCATTGCATGAAAAAAAATGACCCTGCATCGGTGGTGTCACTGGATGGAAAAATGCCCCTGCATCGGTGGTGTCATTGGATGGAAAAAATGACCCTGTATCGGTAGTGTCATTGCATGAAAAAAAATGACCCTGTATCGGTAGTGTCATTGCATGAAAAAAAATGACCCTGCATCGGTGGTGTCACTGGATGGAAAAATGCCCCTGCATCGGTGGTTGAGTTATGAGATATGATGGTTATCATGCAGCTTCCAGGGACAATCTCCTGAAATTGAGAACTGGCCCCATGTCACCAAAATCATCCCAATGTATGCACCGATTTGTAAAAAAAATCCCTACTCTCTAATTTATAGTAGTCAGCATATACAACAATTTTATCAATATGTCTTTGTTAATATGCCTTGAAATCAATTTGGATATATCAATAAAATACAATTTAAGTTCTCAGTAACTTATAGTTTAAAATAAGTTTAATATAAAATCAATAAATTGAAAATATATATAATTAAAAAACATGCTCTGAATTGGATAAGAACCAGAACTTTCAACACTATAAGCTTGGTACCCTACCCACTATACTATCACTTAACGGTTCTTAGCAGTTGCTTTCTATGTTTAATATGAGGTTAATTCTCTGCGAAACAACTATATTAATCCAGATAAGTGATTTATGATCGATTTGTTATGACCAGTCTCCTGAAATTGTGAACTGCCCCCCAGGGGAAACTGAAGATGACACCCTAATGATCCCATCTGATCACCCTAATAATATATACACAGTTTTTTCTTTGAAATCTCTACTCTCTAATTTATAGTAGGCAGCATATACTACAACTTTGTGTGCTCAATATATCAGTGTGTCTGTTAATATACCTTGAAATCAATTTTGGATATATTGATAAAATACAATTTAAGCCCTCACTATCTCATATTTTAAAATATATATGTATAAAAAAATACCCTCACCTGGACTAGAAGCCACAACTTCAACAATATAAGTCTGCTGCTCTAACCACTATGCTATCACTCTGTAGTAGTTTCTAATTGCTTTTATGTTTAATATAAGGTTAATTGTATGTGAAACAACTCTATTAGTCCAGATAAGTAATTACTATGATCCATCCGTTATGATCATAGACACACATTGTCCTGCTGCTCTCTAGCCATTCACAATTCCCTCATGTAGGGGCAAAAGTGCAATGTTTCCTACAAGTTGGGGTGCAGAGCTGTGCTGTGCTGGCCATTGTGTTCTGTTATCTACGGAAGCTGTGTCCCCCCCCACTCACACACAATACACATGTTTTCAGCATGGCTCTTTATGTTGGAGCAGATGACAGAGAAGGATAAGACAGCAGAGGAGGAACCAGAGAATCCAGCACTGCCTGCTTCCCTATACTGTGTGCTGTAACTAAGATAGATTTACATATTCATATACAGAGCAGAAGATATGTATGTCTGCAGAATGATGGTCTGTGGGTGTTACTACATTATTGCTCATTGGTCCTAAAATCTTCCTATAGACTACTATATTTATAAACTCAGAATTCTGACTTTGAAACTCAGAATTCTGACTTTATTAACCACTTGACGACCGCCTCACGCCGATGTACGTCGGCAAGGCGGCACGGACAGGCAAAATCACGTACATGTACGTGATTTGCCTTCCGCGGGTGGGGGGTCTGAGGCGGTCGTCTTTTGTCCCACGGCGATCGGAGGTGAGGGGGAGGCCATCCGTTCGTGGCCCCCCCCTCGCGATCGCCGCCGGCCAATCGAATCATTCCTTTGCTGCTGTATGCTAAACAGCAGCAAAGGAAATGATGTCATCTCTCCTCGGCTCGGTAATTTCCGTTCCGGCCCGAGGAGAGAAGACAGGTATGTGAGTGCACAACACTACACACACACAGTAGAACATGCCAGGCACACAAAACACCCCGATCCCCCCCCCCGATCCCCCCCCGATCCCCCCCCCCCCCCGTCACAAACTGACACCAGCAGTTTTTTTTTTTTTTTTCTGATTACTGCATTGGTGTCAGTTTGTGACAGTTACAGTGTTGGGACAGTGAATATTAGCCCCCTGTAGGTCTAGGATACCCCCCTAACCCCCCCTAATAAAGTTTTAACCCCTTGATCACCCCCTGTCACCAGTGTCGCTAAGCGATCATTTTTCTGATCACTGTATTAGTGCCGCTGGTGACGCTAGTTAGGGACGTAAATATTTAGGTTCGCCGTCAGCGTTTTATAGCGACAGGGACCCCCATATACTACCAAATAAATGTTTTAACCCCTTGATGGCCCCCTAGTTAACCCTTTCACCACTGATCATCGTATAACTGTTACGGTTGACGCTGGTTAGTTTGTTTATTTTTTTTAGCCCCCTGATCGCCCGGCGGTGATATGCGTCGCCCCAGGCAGCGTCAGATTAGCGCCAGTACCGCTAACACCCACGCACGCAGCATACGCCTCCCTTAGTGGTATAGTATCTGAACGCATCAATATCTGATCCGATCAGATCTATACTAGCGTCCCCAGCAGTTTAGGGTTCCCAAAAACGCAGTGTTAGCGGGATCAGCCCAGATACCTGCTAGCACCTGCGTTTCGCCCCCTCCGCCCGGCCCAGCCCACTCAAGTGCAGTATCGATCGATCATTGTCACTTACAAAACACTAAACGCATAACTGCAGCGTTCGCAGAGTCAGGCCTGATCCCTGCGATCGCTAACAGTTTTTTTGGTAGCATTTTGGTGAACTGGCAAGCACCCACCCCAGGCAGCGTCAGGTTAGCGCCAGTACCGCTAACACCCACGCACGCACCATACACCTCCCTTAGTGGTATAGTATCTGAACGGATCAATATCTGGTCCGATCAGATCTATACTAGCATCCCCAGCAGTTTAGGGTTCCCAAAAACGCAGTGTTAGCGGGATCAGCCCAGATACCTGCTAGCACCTGCGTTTTGCCCCTCCGCCCGGCCCAGCCCAGCCCACCCAAGTGCAGTATCGATCGATCACTGTCACTTACAAAACACTAAACGCATAACTGCAGCGTTCGCAGAGTCAGGCCTGATCCCTGCGATCGCTAACAGTTTTTTTGGTAGTATTTTGGTGAACTGGCAAGCACCAGCCTCAGGCAGCGTCAGATTAGCGCCAGTACCGCTAACACCCACGCACGCAGCATACGCCTCCCTTAGTGGTATAGTATCTGAACGGATCAATATCTGATCCGATCAGATCTATACTGGCGTCCCCAGCAGTTTAGGGTTCCCAAAAACGCAGTGTTAGCGGGATCAGCCCAGATACCTGCTAGCACCTGCATTTTGCCCCTCCGCCCGGCCCAGCCCACCCAAGTGCAGTATCAATCGATCACTGTCACTTACAAAACACTTAACGCATAACTGCAGCATTCGCAGAGTCAGGCCTGATCCCTGCGATCGCTAACAGTATTTTTGGTAGCTTTTTATTGAACTGGCAAGCGCCAGCGGCCTAGTACACCCCGGTCGTAGTCAAACCAGCACTGCAGAAACACTTGGTGACGTGGCGAGTCCCATAAGAGCCCTTGCACACTGGGGCGGGGGGCGGCGTCGGCGGTAAAACGCCGCTATTATTAGCGGTGTTTTACCGTCGGTATGCGGCCGCTAGCGGGGCGGTTTTACCCCCCGCTAGCGGCCGAGAAAGGGTTAAATACCACCGCAAAGCGCCTCTGCAGAGGCGCATTGCCGGCGGTATAGCCGCGCCGTCCCATTGATTTCAATGGGCTCCGAAGATGCTGCTGGCAGGACTTTTTTTACCGTCCTGCCAGCGCATCGCTCCAGTGTGCAAGCCCTCGGGGCTTGCACACTGGGATGACAGCAGCGGCACTTTCGGGGCGGTTTGCAGGCGCTATTATTAGCGCAATAGCGCCTGCAAACCGCCCCAGTGTGCAAGGGCTCTAAGTGCAGTTCAAGCTGGTGAGGTGGCAAGCACAAGTAGTGTCGCGCTGCCACCAAGAAGACAAACACAGGCCCGTCGTGCCCATAATGCCCTTCCTGCTGCATTCGCCAATCCTAATAGGGAACCCACCGCTTCTGCAGCGCCCGTACTTCCCCCATTCACATCCCCAACCAAATGCAGTCGGCTGCATGAGAGGCATTTTCTTGATGTCCTCCCGAGTACCCCTACCCAACGAACCCCCCCAAAAAAGATGTCGTGTCTGCAGCAAGCGCGGATATAGGCGTGACACCCGCTATTATTGTCCCTCCTGCCCTGACAATCCTGGTCTTTGCATTGGTGAATGTTTTGAACGCTACCATTCACTAGTTGAGTATTAGCGTAGGGTACAGCATTGCACAGACTAGGCACACTTTCACAGGGTCTCCCAAGATGCCATCGCATTTTGAGAGACCCGAACCTGGAACCGGTTACCGTTATAAAAGTTAGTTACAAAAAAAGTGAAAAAAAAAAAAAAAAAAATTTAAAATAAAAAAAAATAGTTGTCGTTTCATTGTTCTCTCTCTCTCTATTCTCTCTCTCTATTGTTCTGTTCTTTTTTACTGTATTCTATTCTGCAATGTTTTATTGTTATTATGTTTTATCACGTTTGCTTTTCAGATATGCAATTTTTTATACTTTACCGTTTACTGTGCTTTATTGTTAACCATTTTTTTGTCTTCAGGTACGCCATTCACGACTTTGAATGGTTATACCAGAATGATGCCTGCAGGTATAGGTATCATCTTGGTATCATTCTTTTCAGCCAGCGGTCGGCTTTCATGTAAAAGCAATCCTAGCAGCTAATTAGCCTCTAGACTGCTTTTACAAGCCGTGGGAGGGAATGCCCCCCCCCACCGTCTTCCGTGTTTTTCTCTGGCTCTCCTGTCTCAACAGGGAACCTGAGAATGCAGCCGGTGATTCAGCCAGCTGACCATAGAGCTGATCAGAGACCAGAGTGGCTCCAAACATCTCTATGGCCTAAGAAACCGGAAGCTACGAGCATTTTATGACTTAGATTTCGCCGGATGTAAATAGCGCCATTGGGAAATTGGGGAAGCATTTTATCACACCGATCTTGGTGTGGTCAGATGCTTTGAGGGCAGAGGAGAGATCTAGGGTCTAATAGACCCCAATTTTTTCAAAAAAGAGTACCTGTCACTACCTATTGCTATCATAGGGGATATTTACATTCCCCGAGATAACAATAAAAATGATTAAAAAAAAAAAAAATGAAAGGAACAGTTTAAAAATAAGATAAAAAAGCAAAAAAATAATAAAGAAAAAAAAAAAAAAAGCACCCCTGTCGCCCCCTGCTCTCGCGCTAAGGCGAACGCAAGTGGCGGTCTGTCGTCAAACGTAAACAGCAATTGCACCATGCATGTGAGGTATCGCCGCGAAGGTCAGATCGAGGGCAGTAATTTTTGCAGTAGACCTCCTCTGTAAATCTAAAGTGGTAACCTGTAAAGGCTTTTAAAGGCTTTTAAAAATTTATTTATTTTGTTGCCACTGCACGTTTGTGCGCAATTTTAAAGCATGTCATGTTTGGTATCCATGTACTCGGCCTAAGATCATCTTTTTTATTTCATCAAACATTTGGGCAATATAGTGTGTTTTAGTGCATTAAAGTTTAAAAAAGTGTGTTTTTTCCCCAAAAAATGCGTTTGAAAAATCGCTGCGCAAATACTGTGTGAAAAAAAAAAATGAAACACCCACCATTTTAATCTGTAGGGCATTTGCTTTAAAAAAATATATAATGTTTGGGGGTTCAAAGTAATTTTTTTGCAAAAAAAAAATAACTTTTTCATGTAAACAATGAGTGTCAGAAAGGGCTTTGTCTTCAAGTGGTGAGAAGAGTGGATGATGTGTGACATAAGCTTCAAAATGTTGTGCATAAAATGCCAGGACAGTTCAAAACCCCCCCAAATGACCCCATTTTGGAAAGTAGACACCCCAAGCTATTTGCTGAGAGGCATGTCGAGTCCATGGAATATTTTATATTGCGACACAAGTTGCGGGAAAGAGACAACATTTTTTTTTTTTTTTTTTGCACAAAGTTGTCACTAAATGATATATTGCTCAAACATGCCATGGGAATATGTGAAATTACACCCCAAAATACATTCTGTTGCTTCTCCTGAGTACGGGGATACCACATGTGTGAGACTTTTTGGGAGCCTAGCCGCGTACGGGACCCCGAAAACCAAGCACCACCTTCAGGCTTTCTAAGGGCGTGAATTTTTGATTTCACTCTTCACTGCCTATCACAGTTTCGGAGGCCATGGAAAGCCCAGGTGGCACAAAACCCCCCCAAATGACCCCATTTTGGAAAGTAGACACCCCAAGCTTTTTGCTGAGAGGTATAGTGAGTATTTTGCAGACCTCACTTTTTGTCACAAAGTTTTGAAAATTGAAAAAAGAAAAAAAAAATGTTTTTTCTTGTCTTTCTTCATTTTCAAAAACAAATGAGAGCTGCAAAATACTCACCATGCCTCTCAGCAAATAGCTTGGGGTGTCTTCATCAACATGGGGACAAGGTACTATGCCAGGAAGAACCTCCACCCCTTTCCTGGCCTACCAGACTGCATGCTTTGATTAGGATCTTTTATGAATTTTACAGGTGGGGACCCCATGCTATTTTTTTTTTCAATCTTTTGAGTGGGGTTTCCCCTTTAAATCAATAGACTATGGTGAATACAACCTGCGCTAATGAGCAATGTGTGATAAAAGAATATATATATAAAAAAGTGCAGCTGCAAAAAAAACTCCAAATATCTATGAAGTGACAAACATATAAATTAAAACTAAATTGCGCTAGCAAAAAAACAACAAACTTATTCTATAGTGAATTAGGAGTGCTTAAAAAACACAATATATATAAACAATAAGTGCATAAAGTGTTTATACAAAAGTGGAGAAATTATGTTAAAAAATCAGTGATCATAAATAAAAAGCCACTCATAATCCGTCCATAATAATATGAATCATTTTGACCAGAAAGTCCACTTCATGTATTTCGTCCCCATACACTAAGGATACTTCAAATCAGATGTGCATTGATAGCGATGGAGGAAATAATAGATGTACGCTTACCCCAAAAGATGGACCTCCCCTGTGGCAAGGTCTTATTAGCTTGCAGATTTCGCCCTCTGCAGGGACCAGCTGTTAGTCTCCTGGTCTTGGCAGCATGTACCGCCGACTTCCGTATGGTCGGGATGGTCCAACTGTCCCAATCTCGAAGGGGGAACTCAGAAATGGAAAAATCCACATACAGGAAAAAACGGCATAAGGAGAAAAACTCCAATAGTGTGATAACGTTTGAAATGTTTATTGGTTAAAACAAACCACAAGTGAACATAAAAATCCAGATTTAAAATTCTATTAAAAAAGCCGGCATAATCAAAGGCAGAACGCCCGTGCAAATAGACTTTCCAGAACACGTGATGGCTAGCACTGCGAGGCCACGCCCTACATGTTTCGTCATACGTGACGTCTACGGGGGCACGGGCGACGCAATGAACCATCACCATATATATCTCTAAGCAATTGTAACCACGCCCTCGTCTCCGCCCATGTCTATCATTCGACAGGGCATATGTAGAGATTCGACGGGGCACCATTCGAAACCGCCCACAGGGCGGGACATACATGAATGGTGAAAGAGCAAAACAGGAAGTCTTAACCACACCTCGTTTTGGCGCCCGCCCGGCATATTCATAGGCATGCGCGAGGATAAGCCAAGCCTCGATCTGGCTAACAGTGGAAAACATTCCTATAGAGGTAGACTAATTAGAAACCGGAAGGGATGCCGCGTGTACCCCAGATAAATTCTACGGGTAGACGCCCGTGATATACATGAAACTTCCGGTCCTAAATTATAAAAATCGTTAATGTTACACATAAAATTAAGAATTAAAAATTAAAGAAGCCGCTACAACAGTATATGACATATATGTAGCAGCTATTCCAAAAGTTTTTTTCCTTATTTTTAAAAAACCCCTTAAGTTTTGACTTGTTTAGATATTTATCCCAATATACTGTATATTTTAAAGGAAAACAGTACTCTATGAATATTGAAAAAGGGTGCAAATCTTAATTAATTATATGAGGGCAAAAACACTAAAAGATAAGTGGAAATGGAGCCACTATATATCCTGTCCTCTACCCATACAAACATGATTCAAAGGTAGATTTTTTAAAAAAACTAGTAGCCAGAACAAGACTGGGCCCATCCCTTTACAATTTCCAAGGTACAAAGACAAAAAATTTTTTTTAAAAAACAAATTCTTTTAAAAAAAAGGCAAAAAGATAAACAATAAATCCTGAAAATATACAATAAAATAATTCCAATGTCTATGAATCCATCCTGGAGGGGGGAGGGGAGGGGGGGGGGGGGTTTAGGGGTTTCCGATTTAACTTCTAGGAATAACAACTAGGACCAGGGGACTATGTGACTTTGTGTAAACCATTATGTTATGCGTTATCTATAAACGCATTGATCTCAATGTCAACATTGAGCCCTCTTGGTTTAAGACACCCCATCTTAAATATCCACCCCATTTCTAACTTGGATATAGCTCTTCTCTTAGGCCCCCCCCTCCAGGGGACACTCAACCTGTCAATACCCACAAATTGTGTACCTCCAGGGTCTTTATCATGTACATTCAGGTAATGTTTGGATACTGGATGTCCTATGAATCCTCTCCTGATGTTGCTAATGTGTTCGTTTAACCTGACCTGAAGGGGACGGACAGTGCGTCCCACGTACTGAAACCCGCATGGACAGGTCAAAAGATACACTACGTGGGTAGTGGAACATGTGATAAAAGATTTTATTGAGAAGATTTGTGAGGTGCTAGTCGCATGGAAATGTGTTACCTTCCGGTCTTTGATAGCATTAACCGTACAAACCGCACATTTCCTGCATCTATAATACCCCACAAGATTTTGGAAAAACAATGGTCTTTTTATTGGAGGATCACATACACTAGGAGCTACTGATGCTCTGATTGACGGTAATCCTTTAAAGACCACCTGGGGTCTCTCCGGAAGTAGGGGGCCCAATATGTTATCATTTTTGACTATATGCCAATATTTGTGTATCAATTTCCTTATAATGAAGTGTTGATGGGAATAGTTAGTTACAAAAGGGCAAGTAAAATCCTTCTTTGGGGTATTCCCTATCCCCATATGATCTTTCAATAGGGATTCCCTGTCTAGTCTTTCAACCTCCTCTACTCGCTCTTTTAAAAAAGACGCATCATAGCCCTTTTCTAGAAAACGCTCCGTAAGGACTTGGGACTGAGTCCTAAAGTCATCAATAGAGGAACAGTTCCGTCTAATTCTTACATACTGGCTTTTCGGGACTGAGTCAAGCCAAGCCTTATGATGACAACTGTCTCGCGATATAAAAGCATTGCGATCTGTAGATTTAAAATATGTGGAAGTCATTATTACATCTCCTTCACCTCTTATTTCAAGGTCCAAAAAATTAATCGAACTTTGACTGGATTCGTAGTTAAAATGGATCCCTCTATCGTTCTCATTTAGACTTCCCATGAATTGACATAGGGAATCATGGGTACCATTCCATAGGAGGAGGACGTCATCGATGTATCTTGCCCACATGACCAACTCTGGTCTACGTGGGGCATAGATGACGTCCTCCTCCCATTTACCCATGAATAAATTAGCCAAACTGGGGGCAAATTTTGCCCCCATGGCTACTCCCCTTTTCTGTAGAAAGAAAGTATTCCTATGCCAAAAAAAATTATGGGTTGTAGTATACTCCAACAGATCCATAATAAATTTCTTTTGTTTTCTTGGTAATGTCACGTCTTTGTACAAATAATATTTGACTGAGGATATACCCCAAGCATGGGGGATCGCCGTATACAAAGACGTGACATCCGCCGTGACAAACCAATAACCACTTTTATATCCGCAATCCTTTAGTAGGTTAATGGCATGCCTACTGTCCTTGATATAAGCGGGCAAAGAACGAACCAAGGGCTGTAAAAAGTTGTCAATATATTTACCAGCCCTTGAGGTGATCGAATCAATACCGCTGATAATTGGGCGGCCAGGTGGATGAACAGGGTCCTTGTGGACCTTTGGGAGATAATATATGATAGGTATCCGTGAAGATACAGGAACCAAAAAGGATTTTTCTTTTTTGTTTATAACGCCCAATCTAAAGCCATTCTCAACAATACTTTCAAGTTCCCTCTTATATTTATTCCTAGGGTCTGATCTTAAGGGGACATAAGTGGTGGTATCTCCTACAATTCTATCCAGCTCCTGGAGGTAGTCATTCTTACTCAGGACAACTATACCCCCCCCCTTGTCCGCTGGTCTCACCACTAGGTCCTTTCTTTTACAAAGTTGGTCTAAACCTGATTCCAAATTCTTGCTCATTTTAATATTTTTGCTTTTTATGCCCTCCAAATCCTTTATGAGGAGATCCCTAAAAACCTTGATAGAGGCTGGTAGGCCGCCTGGCGGATTAAATAATGAGGCATTTGCCAAGCCTGAATGTTTGACATTTGTAGGATTATAATTCAAAGTGTTAATGGGATTGGTCAACAGGTATCGCTTAATGTTCAGTCTCCTAGTATACTTATGTATATCCATATATGTCTGGAATTTATTAAGCGGTTTCGGGGGTGCAAATTTAAGTCCCTTGTCTAAAATGGCAGTTTCGTCGGGGGTCAAGGGGATGCCACTAAGATTAAAGATGCCTTGTCCGGTTATACCCGTTTTCTTTTTGCTCCTAATCTTCCTCCCCCCTCTGACTCCTCTCTTTCTTCTATTGGTCGTTGGAAGTTTTGTTCTCCCCTGGGAAAACCCCAATGTTGAGGTTGTGAGTACTCCTCCCGATGAGCCCGTCGGGGGGTATACTCATCCCTTTGTGTATCCCTTTGTAAATGGGAAGGAAGCTGATGCCAGGGTGGTCGGTCATATCCCCTATCCCTCCTTGGAGTATAATATCCTTGATTAGACCCTCTCTGGTCATCATTATCCCCACCATAATACTCATCCAATGGTTGGAAACGATTATGTGTGGGTATAGGATATCTTGGGGACCGACTATCTATATGAGGCCTATTATGATGGTCGTATTGATTATCGTACCGAGCATCATAGTATCCTCCTGTTTGTACCTGGTGATATTGGTTCCCTTCCTTATATTGTCTCCTAAATTTTTGATTTTTTATTTTCTTTCTGGGGGCCTGGGTGGGAACTCTCGCATTCCGAGCTGGAGATTGTACATAAGGACCAGGGTTAGGTCTATCTGGAGAGCGGTAGGACACCCTCCTAGGTGGTTTAGGGTATTGTTTTTGTGATGGTAAGGGTCTACCCGATTCCCTCGTCTGCCTATCTTGACCAGAAGCTTCGGGAGCTGAGACTTCCATATGACTGTTAGTCTCAGTTTCCTCTGCAGCGATTTTTATCTGCCATTGGAAAACAGAACCATTCTGATAATCAGAAAAATCCCTATTAAATTTTTTTCTTTTTTTGTTCTTCTGTTCTATTTCCTCCTTCTCCAAAATTTTTCTTAAGTTAGAGGATCGTTCTTTATACTCTTCACTTGAAACAAAAGGGGATAATTTCTCTTTAATAAGTTTGATCTCAGCATCTAGTCTATTCAACTTAGCTCTCTTCCTAGGAATTAAGAATTCTAAGAATTTTCCTCCTGCTTCATTGAAATATCTGTACCAATCCTGAAGGTCCAATTCTCCCTTCTGGGGGCTGACCTCCCATCTCAAACTCCTTGGGACCATTGATACAGAAACATAATGCTCTAGGAAAAATATGTCCCATTGAGTGTGTACCTCGGAGATCATGAGATTCTTGAGTCTCATGAATAATCCACCGAGGTCACTCTCAGGTTCACAATTTCCTTCAAACACACCCTCCCTCACAATGGTGTGCTTGGAGCGATAATCAAATACATCCATATTAATCAGATGAAATAAAATCTACTTATGATTGTTATGAATACCAAAGAAAAGCTCAGCTGCAGGTGGGTAGATATTAATTATAACTAAGACTATGGTGAAAACAACCTGCGCTAATGAGCAATGTGTGATAAAAGAATATATATATAAAAAAGTGCAGCTGCAAAAAAAACTCCAAATATCTATGAAGTGACAAACATATAAATTAAAACTAAATTGCGCTAGCAAAAAAACAACAAACTTATTCTATAGTGAATTAGGAGTGCTTAAAAAACACAATATATATAAACAATAAGTGCATAAAGTGTTTATACAAAAGTGGAGAAATTATGTTAAAAAATCAGTGATCATAAATAAAAAGCCACTCATAATCCGTCCATAATAATATGAATCATTTTGACCAGAAAGTCCACTTCATGTATTTCGTCCCCATACACTAAGGATACTTCAAATCAGATGTGCATTGATAGCGATGGAGGAAATAATAGATGTACGCTTACCCCAAAAGATGGACCTCCCCTGTGGCAAGGTCTTATTAGCTTGCAGATTTCGCCCTCTGCAGGGACCAGCTGTTAGTCTCCTGGTCTTGGCAGCATGTACCGCCGACTTCCGTATGGTCGGGATGGTCCAACTGTCCCAATCTCGAAGGGGGAACTCAGAAATGGAAAAATCCACATACAGGAAAAAACGGCATAAGGAGAAAAACTCCAATAGTGTGATAACGTTTGAAATGTTTATTGGTTAAAACAAACCACAAGTGAACATAAAAATCCAGATTTAAAATTCTATTAAAAAAGCCGGCATAATCAAAGGGGTGGATATTTAAGATGGGGTGTCTTAAACCAAGAGGGCTCAATGTTGACATTGAGATCAATGCGTTTATAGATAACGCATAACATAATGGTTTACACAAAGTCACATAGTCCCCTGGTCCTAGTTGTTATTCCTAGAAGTTAAATCGGAAACCCCTAAACCCCCCCCCCCCTCCCCTCCCCCCTCCAGGATGGATTCATAGACATTGGAATTATTTTATTGTATATTTTCAGGATTTATTGTTTATCTTTTTGCCTTTTTTTTAAAAGAATTTGTTTTTTAAAAAAAATTTTTTGTCTTTGTACCTTGGAAATTGTAAAGGGATGGGCCCAGTCTTGTTCTGGCTACTAGTTTTTTTAAAAAATCTACCTTTGAATCATGTTTGTATGGGTAGAGGACAGGATATATAGTGGCTCCATTTCCACTTATCTTTTAGTGTTTTTGCCCTCATATAATTAATTAAGATTTGCACCCTTTTTCAATATTCATAGAGTACTGTTTTCCTTTAAAATATACAGTATATTGGGATAAATATCTAAACAAGTCAAAACTTAAGGGGTTTTTTAAAAATAAGGAAAAAAACTTTTGGAATAGCTGCTACATATATGTCATATACTGTTGTAGCGGCTTCTTTAATTTTTAATTCTTAATTTTATGTGTAACATTAACGATTTTTATAATTTAGGACCGGAAGTTTCATGTATATCACGGGCGTCTACCCGTAGAATTCATCTGGGGTACACGCGGCATCCCTTCCGGTTTCTAATTAGTCTACCTCTATAGGAATGTTTTCCACTGTTAGCCAGATCGAGGCTTGGCTTATCCTCGCGCATGCCTATGAATATGCCGGGCGGGCGCCAAAACGAGGTGTGGTTAAGACTTCCTGTTTTGCTCTTTCACCATTCATGTATGTCCCGCCCTGTGGGCGGTTTCGAATGGTGCCCCGTCGAATCTCTACATATGCCCTGTCGAATGATAGACATGGGCGGAGACGAGGGCGTGGTTACAATTGCTTAGAGATATATATGGTGATGGTTCATTGCGTCGCCCGTGCCCCCGTAGACGTCACGTATGACGAAACATGTAGGGCGTGGCCTCGCAGTGCTAGCCATCATGTGTTCTGGAAAGTCTATTTGCACGGGCGTTCTGCCTTTGATTATGCCGGCTTTTTTAATAGAATTTTAAATCTGGATTTTTATGTTCACTTGTGGTTTGTTTTAACCAATAAACATTTCAAACGTTATCACACTATTGGAGTTTTTCTCCTTATGCCGTTTTTTCCTGTATGTGGATTTTTCCATTTCTGAGTTCCCCCTTCGAGATTGGGACAGTTGGACCATCCCGACCATACGGAAGTCGGCGGTACATGCTGCCAAGACCAGGAGACTAACAGCTGGTCCCTGCAGAGGGCGAAATCTGCAAGCTAATAAGACCTTGCCACAGGGGAGGTCCATCTTTTGGGGTAAGCGTACATCTATTATTTCCTCCATCGCTATCAATGCACATCTGATTTGAAGTATCCTTAGTGTATGGGGACGAAATACATGAAGTGGACTTTCTGGTCAAAATGATTCATATTATTATGGACGGATTATGAGTGGCTTTTTATTTATGATCACTGATTTTTTAACATAATTTCTCCACTTTTGTATAAACACTTTATGCACTTATTGTTTATATATATTGTGTTTTTTAAGCACTCCTAATTCACTATAGAATAAGTTTGTTGTTTTTTTGCTAGCGCAATTTAGTTTTAATTTATATGTTTGTCACTTCATAGATATTTGGAGTTTTTTTTGCAGCTGCACTTTTTTATATATATATTCTTTTATCACACATTGCTCATTAGCGCAGGTTGTTTTCACCATAGTCTTAGTTATAATTAATATCTACCCACCTGCAGCTGAGCTTTTCTTTGGTATTCATAACAATCATAAGTAGATTTTATTTCATCTGATTAATATGGATGTATTTGATTATCGCTCCAAGCACACCATTGTGAGGGAGGGTGTGTTTGAAGGAAATTGTGAACCTGAGAGTGACCTCGGTGGATTATTCATGAGACTCAAGAATCTCATGATCTCCGAGGTACACACTCAATGGGACATATTTTTCCTAGAGCATTATGTTTCTGTATCAATGGTCCCAAGGAGTTTGAGATGGGAGGTCAGCCCCCAGAAGGGAGAATTGGACCTTCAGGATTGGTACAGATATTTCAATGAAGCAGGAGGAAAATTCTTAGAATTCTTAATTCCTAGGAAGAGAGCTAAGTTGAATAGACTAGATGCTGAGATCAAACTTATTAAAGAGAAATTATCCCCTTTTGTTTCAAGTGAAGAGTATAAAGAACGATCCTCTAACTTAAGAAAAATTTTGGAGAAGGAGGAAATAGAACAGAAGAACAAAAAAAGAAAAAAATTTAATAGGGATTTTTCTGATTATCAGAATGGTTCTGTTTTCTAATGGCAGATAAAAATCGCTGCAGAGGAAACTGAGACTAACAGTCATATGGAAGTCTCAGCTCCCGAAGCTTCTGGTCAAGATAGGCAGACGAGGGAATCGGGTAGACCCTTACCATCACAAAAACAATACCCTAAACCACCTAGGAGGGTGTCCTACCGCTCTCCAGATAGACCTAACCCTGGTCCTTATGTACAATCTCCAGCTCGGAATGCGAGAGTTCCCACCCAGGCCCCCAGAAAGAAAATAAAAAATCAAAAATTTAGGAGACAATATAAGGAAGGGAACCAATATCACCAGGTACAAACAGGAGGATACTATGATGCTCGGTACGATAATCAATACGACCATCATAATAGGCCTCATATAGATAGTCGGTCCCCAAGATATCCTATACCCACACATAATCGTTTCCAACCATTGGATGAGTATTATGGTGGGGATAATGATGACCAGAGAGGGTCTAATCAAGGATATTATACTCCAAGGAGGGATAGGGGATATGACCGACCACCCTGGCATCAGCTTCCTTCCCATTTACAAAGGGATACACAAAGGGATGAGTATACCCCCCGACGGGCTCATCGGGAGGAGTACTCACAACCTCAACATTGGGGTTTTCCCAGGGGAGAACAAAACTTCCAACGACCAATAGAAGAAAGAGAGGAGTCAGAGGGGGGAGGAAGATTAGGAGCAAAAAGAAAACGGGTATAACCGGACAAGGCATCTTTAATCTTAGTGGCATCCCCTTGACCCCCGACGAAACTGCCATTTTAGACAAGGGACTTAAATTTGCACCCCCGAAACCGCTTAATAAATTCCAGACATATATGGATATACATAAGTATACTAGGAGACTGAACATTAAGCGATACCTGTTGACCAATCCCATTAACACTTTGAATTATAATCCTACAAATGTCAAACATTCAGGCTTGGCAAATGCCTCATTATTTAATCCGCCAGGCGGCCTACCAGCCTCTATCAAGGTTTTTAGGGATCTCCTCATAAAGGATTTGGAGGGCATAAAAAGCAAAAATATTAAAATGAGCAAGAATTTGGAATCAGGTTTAGACCAACTTTGTAAAAGAAAGGACCTAGTGGTGAGACCAGCGGACAAGGGGGGGGGTATAGTTGTCCTGAGTAAGAATGACTACCTCCAGGAGCTGGATAGAATTGTAGGAGATACCACCACTTATGTCCCCTTAAGATCAGACCCTAGGAATAAATATAAGAGGGAACTTGAAAGTATTGTTGAGAATGGCTTTAGATTGGGCGTTATAAACAAAAAAGAAAAATCCTTTTTGGTTCCTGTATCTTCACGGATACCTATCATATATTATCTCCCAAAGGTCCACAAGGACCCTGTTCATCCACCTGGCCGCCCAATTATCAGCGGTATTGATTCGATCACCTCAAGGGCTGGTAAATATATTGACAACTTTTTACAGCCCTTGGTTCGTTCTTTGCCCGCTTATATCAAGGACAGTAGGCATGCCATTAACCTACTAAAGGATTGCGGATATAAAAGTGGTTATTGGTTTGTCACGGCGGATGTCACGTCTTTGTATACGGCGATCCCCCATGCTTGGGGTATATCCTCAGTCAAATATTATTTGTACAAAGACGTGACATTACCAAGAAAACAAAAGAAATTTATTATGGATCTGTTGGAGTATACTACAACCCATAATTTTTTTTTGGCATAGGAATACTTTCTTTCTACAGAAAAGGGGAGTAGCCATGGGGGCAAAATTTGCCCCCAGTTTGGCTAATTTATTCATGGGTAAATGGGAGGAGGACGTCATCTATGCCCCACGTAGACCAGAGTTGGTCATGTGGGCAAGATACATCGATGACGTCCTCCTCCTATGGAATGGTACCCATGATTCCCTATGTCAATTCATGGGAAGTCTAAATGAGAACGATAGAGGGATCCATTTTAACTACGAATCCAGTCAAAGTTCGATTAATTTTTTGGACCTTGAAATAAGAGGTGAAGGAGATGTAATAATGACTTCCACATATTTTAAATCTACAGATCGCAATGCTTTTATATCGCGAGACAGTTGTCATCATAAGGCTTGGCTTGACTCAGTCCCGAAAAGCCAGTATGTAAGAATTAGACGGAACTGTTCCTCTATTGATGACTTTAGGACTCAGTCCCAAGTCCTTACGGAGCGTTTTCTAGAAAAGGGCTATGATGCGTCTTTTTTAAAAGAGCGAGTAGAGGAGGTTGAAAGACTAGACAGGGAATCCCTATTGAAAGATCATATGGGGATAGGGAATACCCCAAAGAAGGATTTTACTTGCCCTTTTGTAACTAACTATTCCCATCAACACTTCATTATAAGGAAATTGATACACAAATATTGGCATATAGTCAAAAATGATAACATATTGGGCCCCCTACTTCCGGAGAGACCCCAGGTGGTCTTTAAAGGATTACCGTCAATCAGAGCATCAGTAGCTCCTAGTGTATGTGATCCTCCAATAAAAAGACCATTGTTTTTCCAAAATCTTGTGGGGTATTATAGATGCAGGAAATGTGCGGTTTGTACGGTTAATGCTATCAAAGACCGGAAGGTAACACATTTCCATGCGACTAGCACCTCACAAATCTTCTCAATAAAATCTTTTATCACGTGTTCCACTACCCACGTAGTGTATCTTTTGACCTGTCCATGCGGGTTTCAGTACGTGGGACGCACTGTCCGTCCCCTTCAGGTCAGGTTAAACGAACACATTAGCAACATCAGGAGAGGATTCATAGGACATCCAGTATCCAAACATTACCTGAATGTACATGATAAAGACCCTGGAGGTACACAATTTGTGGGTATTGACAGGTTGAGTGTCCCCTGGAGGGGGGGGCCTAAGAGAAGAGCTATATCCAAGTTAGAAATGGGGTGGATATTTAAGATGGGGTGTCTTGAACCAAGAGGGC
This sequence comes from Aquarana catesbeiana, assembly GCF_042186555.1. Taxonomy (NCBI): domain Eukaryota; kingdom Metazoa; phylum Chordata; class Amphibia; order Anura; family Ranidae; genus Aquarana; species Aquarana catesbeiana. The sequence goes on along the minus strand of NC_133326.1, from coordinate 365,407,087 downwards.
TCAATGTTGACATTGAGATCAATGCGTTTATAGATAACGCATAACATAATGGTTTACACAAAGTCACATAGTCCCCTGGTCCTAGTTGTTATTCCTAGAAGTTAAATCGGAAACCCCTAAACCCCCCCCCCTCCCCTCCCCCCTCCAGGATGGATTCATAGACATTGGAATTATTTTATTGTATATTTTCAGGATTTATTGTTTATCTTTTTGCCTTTTTTTTAAAAGAATTTGTTTTTTAAAAAAAATTTTTTGTCTTTGTACCTTGGAAATTGTAAAGGGATGGGCCCAGTCTTGTTCTGGCTACTAGTTTTTTTAAAAAATCTACCTTTGAATCATGTTTGTATGGGTAGAGGACAGGATATATAGTGGCTCCATTTCCACTTATCTTTTAGTGTTTTTGCCCTCATATAATTAATTAAGATTTGCACCCTTTTTCAATATTCATAGAGTACTGTTTTCCTTTAAAATATACAGTATATTGGGATAAATATCTAAACAAGTCAAAACTTAAGGGGTTTTTTAAAAATAAGGAAAAAAAAAATTTTTGGAATAGCTGCTACATATATGTCATATACTGTTGTAGCGGCTTCTTTAATTTTTAATTCTTAATTTTATGTGTAACATTAACGATTTTTATAATTTAGGACCGGAAGTTTCATGTATATCACGGGCGTCTACCCGTAGAATTTATCTGGGGTACACGCGGCATCCCTTCCGGTTTCTAATTAGTCTACCTCTATAGGAATGTTTTCCACTGTTAGCCAGATCGAGGCTTGGCTTATCCTCGCGCATGCCTATGAATATGCCGGGCGGGCGCCAAAACGAGGTGTGGTTAAGACTTCCTGTTTTGCTCTTTCACCATTCATGTATGTCCCGCCCTGTGGGCGGTTTCGAATGGTGCCCCGTCGAATCTCTACATATGCCCTGTCGAATGATAGACATGGGCGGAGACGAGGGCGTGGTTACAATTGCTTAGAGATATATATGGTGATGGTTCATTGCGTCGCCCGTGCCCCCGTAGACGTCACGTATGACGAAACATGTAGGGCGTGGCCTCGCAGTGCTAGCCATCACGTGTTCTGGAAAGTCTATTTGCACGGGCGTTCTGCCTTTGATTATGCCGGCTTTTTTAATAGAATTTTAAATCTGGATTTTTATGTTCACTTGTGGTTTGTTTTAACCAATAAACATTTCAAACGTTATCACACTATTGGAGTTTTTCTCCTTATGCCGTTTTTTCCTGTATGTGGATTTTTCCATTTCTGAGTTCCCCCTTCGAGATTGGGACAGTTGGACCATCCCGACCATACGGAAGTCGGCGGTACATGCTGCCAAGACCAGGAGACTAACAGCTGGTCCCTGCAGAGGGCGAAATCTGCAAGCTAATAAGACCTTGCCACAGGGGAGGTCCATCTTTTGGGGTAAGCGTACATCTATTATTTCCTCCATCGCTATCAATGCACATCTGATTTGAAGTATCCTTAGTGTATGGGGACGAAATACATGAAGTGGACTTTCTGGTCAAAATGATTCATATTATTATGGACGGATTATGAGTGGCTTTTTATTTATGATCACTGATTTTTTAACATAATTTCTCCACTTTTGTATAAACACTTTATGCACTTATTGTTTATATATATTGTGTTTTTTAAGCACTCCTAATTCACTATAGAATAAGTTTGTTGTTTTTTTGCTAGCGCAATTTAGTTTTAATTTATACCCTTTAAATCAATGCCAGACATTCATCAAGCATGTGGGACTGTTATGTATTTTCCAGGGAGGACCCCATGGCTTTTTTTTTGTGGGGGTCCCTCATTAACGTCGATACCAGACCCTCATCTAAGATATGGGTCTAGTATAGAAGAAGGGAATCCCCAGTCACTTTGTTTACAAGCAGAAAGAATGGGATATGTCATTTACAAACAGTTTAAACAGTATTTTCTTTTTCCTTTTTTTTTTCTTATAAATGTCAGTTTTGCTGTAGTAGATTGTATACATCGTACAGATGCACCACTTCACAGGCAGCTTTGGGGTATCCCCCCAGACATGTTCTTGAAAGGACTTTTACATTTTTAATGCTGCAGTTTGGGAATTATAAAAATTACTGTACCCCTGCCAAATAGAACTTAATGTAATTTATTTGACAATCCCTAGCCGATTAGCCTAGAAAATGCCCATACTAATTTCTAAGATTTGTCTCCCATTTGCTTTATTGGGGTACAGATTCAACTTCAGTAATGTTTGGCAAACCCGCCCCAAACAAAACCTTGATACGTCCTGCTTATCACTAGCTGCCACTGATCTTTCCACTTTCTCCTTAGTGTACCCCTGGTCTTATTTTCTAATCAAAGGTGGCACACTACTGTGTTGGCCACACCTACAAGTGTTCGGAATTTCTTCTCAATCTGTTTACGCAATCCCTACTAATTATTTTCAAATGTTGGAAACTCTGCTTTACTGCCTACCAGCCCTGATCAGTGTACTGCGGCTTTTTGGTGTGCTTTGTAATGTCTTTTTGCTAGCATGCTGCCATAAAAGTATGCAGTGTCACCGATTTGAATCCACAAAGATAATGTTTTTTCAGAAATCTGCAAAGGAAGGCAGAGGGAGAAAACAGTAAACAGTTAATTGAGTGTTTTATTATGCATACCAGTATCGGGCATAGAAAGATTTATATACCACACCCTCATTTTACAATTCTGTTTGTGTGCTTGGATTTCACTCAGCCCATTAACTCTCAGTCTAATAGTTCCCCCACGTGTCATTATTCAGTGGTCACATTCCATTGAGACTTAATGAAATTGTGAAAAAGTAAAGAAGTTCTTTCTGGCTTGAAGAATTGTATTAAAAGAAACATAAAGAAGATATATGTGTACGTGCTCCTGAAGCCAAATAGAGGCAAATATATAGACATTTAAGATCATGTTGTCCCTGGTTCTACAGGTTTTATTTTTGTTAGCACCTCATTTGATTTGCCAGAATTTATGACATTGGTTGTGTGCTACAGTCTCATCTCGCTGATATCATTATTGTTATGACAGATTGATATTGCACTTTTACAGTGTGAATGTCTTGCTTTCTGAGCAAGTTAAAACTGCTCTGTCTTGTAATTTTGCTGGCAATAACAAACTGTTTATATTAGGTTGGGGATAGTTTTGTCTCTTGCAATTGCTTTTAACCAGGCAAATAAACTGGTCCTTGGGGACTGCATGGAGCCATCACCTTCTGTCTGTCAAGTAGGAACATTTTGATGGGTGTTTTATGTCTGCAAGAATAGCCTTTTCTACATTTACCCTGTATGTGTAAAACTGTGTTACGCCACTGCATCTGCTGCAACAGCTCAGTAAAAGAAGTGGGGCTTAGCATAAGGGGGTGAAGTTCAAAGCACATCTAAATTTGCACATTTTTGAAATGCACTCAGCGTAATTTTTGCTGATAAAGACTTATATAATGTGCATTGTTGTCCAATGCTGTCTCAAGCATTCAAACATACCACTGCTCAAACACGTGCATGCAAAATGCAGCAGAAGGCTGTGTTTGACCTTCTTCACCTGCAATGCAAATGCACCTCAATAGAACCTGCTACACCCAAAGAAAAACAACACAGAGCAGGCATATATAGACTCAGAACAGTTGTCCACACTGCACTATTGAAATAAGTGGGAAACTCTGACATGAATTTGAGGTGTGTTTTAAACGCAAAAGAACGATGTTGATTAGTGCATGCTCTAAGTGCCATGCCACACAAATAGCAACTAGCCAGAGACAGAAATGTTAATCTACCACTAACATGTTTTAATGAAGTCACTCCTTCACTATCTGGACCACAAAGATCTTAGTTTCTAGGCAGTCACTAGCTCCTCACAATGGGACTGCGTTGTTGAGCCAGTTTCTTTAGTCAAGGTGCTCAAAACAGACCCTGACGCCTGCTTATGCACACAGATGGGGAGTCCAAGACCCCTTACACTACATCCTTTTGATCTTCACCCTCTCTAAATCCTGTTTATACAGGGCCCTGCATTTTCAGTGGTTCAGGCTAGGGCTCCAAGGTTAGTCTGAATGCCTGAAGCGCATGTGCCATATGGGCCCAGGCCACCTGGTGTGTGACACAATTTGAGGGGTCCTAAACCACTTTCAGGAGGGTAAACCTCATTCCAGCTAGCCACCATCAGCTCCTAGGTAGATCATGCTTTCACTTTAAAATATGTCTTCAACAATGCACCTTAAAGCAGAACTAAAATATGATATTATATAACTATGAGCAGGCAGTTCTTTCTTCTGCAGTGAAATAAACCTTCCTACCTGCTCACAGTCTTCTGTAGAATCTACACTGAGCTGCACATGCATAACTTAGTTTACATTCCAGCACATGGCCATGTGCTGGAATGACTGCCTTCCTGCATATGCATGGGAGTGATATCATAACCTGCTAGCCAATCAAGATGTCTGAAGACCGAGGAGAAGAACCTTCCAGGCGGTGGACCATTGATGCAAAGGTAAGTATAGCGGAGTTTAGTTCCACTATAATTGCCTTTTTCATTACTGTGCATCTCATCTCCTACAGGTATATAACTCTCCTTGTCCTGCATACATAGTCAACAACAAGGCATTGTGGTGTCTGTTCTTTTTTTTTTACTTTTCTGGGCAGCACTTTAAAAAATTCATTGTATTTCAGTTATATAATGTCTATTAGGGATCCATAAAATTGGCAATAACAAATCCCCAAAATATAGTCTAGCACTAAGGTACTGGTCCTTAATCCCTTCCCACCCGCCCCTGGCAGGAAAGACTGCCTGATCATGTGACCACTGTGACTGTCTGCCACAGTGGTCAAAAGATCAGGAACTGGTCCTGGCGGCTCCTGATCATTAATAGAGACCAGAAGTTGTCTATGACAGACCAGTCACTGTGCTGTGAGCACGCTCTCTGCACAAAAACCACAGCTGACCTTGGAAAGATATGTGTGGTGTGTGGGCATTAAAGCCCACCCTCTTTGCCGCTGCACATAAGTGTTACCTGGTCAGCATGGGGTTAATAGGTTGTAAATATTCTCTATTTAGGAGGATCTGCTGTGGTGCTCACTTATTCATTAAAGGTATTTGCAGATCTCCTCTTCAGCCTTTTGGCCTCTTGGCATCCCCTTCCTCCAGGCAGGAAGTGCCCCACTCTATGCTTACTTCATGCTGCTGTCTTTCCTGACAAAAACCCTGAACGGCTCCTCCATCTCCAGCTCATAAAGGGAAAAAATTCACCACATGCCCCAAGTGGGGGTGTAACCATAAATTAAAGGGAAACTTGCACACCCCACTAACAAGGGAGCATTCAGGGCCAGTGAGAGAGAGCGATCCCATAGAGGTAAGAGGAAGTCTCTCCATGGGATTCTGATGATGGCAATGTGTCACCATGTTAGATGTTATGGGCTATTGAACTTAGCTACCTGCAATGTCTCTGACAAAGTCTTTACTGAAACTAATATAATAAAGTCCTGTCTCCGGTTGTGATTGTGTTAAAATTCAACTATAAGAACATTCCTGTGCAATTATTTGTTTTATGGAATAATTTACAGTGACACAAGTAAAAGCATTTTTATAATTTGGCAGTAATTTGGATTATGCTTCCATGGCAATATGAACTAGTGAGAGGTTGCCACTCAGAGCTAGTACAGTGCATGCAGGGTAACCATTGTGAAAAAGACTTGACTTTAGCCAAGCATCGTCTTGCCCTTTTTTCAGTATTTTCAGTAACTTTTAATGTATTGATTATGAAGCTGAGGAACACAAGGCCTAAAACTAGCAGAGGCATAGTTCAAAACTAACCTTAGAAAGTATTTTACCAAAAGAGTAGTTAATGCTTGGAACAGACTTCAAACAGAGACAGTCAACAGTAAATGTAAACAGGTTTGGGATAAACATACACTATATTACCAAAAGTATTGTGACACCTGCATTTACACGCACATGAACTTTAAAGGCATCCCAGTCTTAGTCCATAGGGTTCAATATGGAGTTGGCCCAACTCAATAAATATGCATCGCATTCTAGCACGTTATGTGAAACTTACCTGAAAATGAAGCCCTCCAGCACCACGCTGTCACTACTGAGAGGACTTCCATCTTCACCCGGTCTTCCTTTCGGTTTTGCGGACTCTGGCTGTGTGAGTGGCCAGAGCTGCGATGATGTCACTCCCATGCATGTGCAGGAGCCACCGCTTATGGCACAGGACTCTAAAGTCCTATGCCAGGACTCTAGTGGGTGTGGCCAAATTGCCCTTCCTGACATCATCACCCTTCAGTTATGCCAAACAGCCGCCTACAGCGGCAACAGATTTGTGTATGACTATCTTGGTCACTTGGGGAGCCACAGCCTGGTCTGGGTAATGTGTTCAGGTTTCAGGTGGGCTGAAACACCGGCACATGATTCAAAACCCGAACTGTCCGGGTGAATCCTGGACAGGTGGCACACCCTAGGCGTCTGGCGCCCATGAATCTACTTTGCACTGCGCCTACTATGCCTTGCGACACGCTCTATGTGGAGGGACGTCGACAACTCATGGCTCTGGAGGTTCTCATTGGACTGAAGGAGGCCTGGGTCCTTGCTACATATATTACAGATGCAGCAGTCTGCTACTCAAAATATGGAGGCTGACCAGGAAGTCCCTCCTAGTTGCTTGTCTAACCACTGGAAGATTACCCTGGCACTTTGGCGGCTAGGGAGGCCATATGGTTGAGACTGTGGGCTGTGTATTGCTTCCTAGAAACAAAAGTGGGGAAGAATGGGAGGGGGTTCGAGAAAAATGCCCGTATAAACAGGCTGTCAAAACTGTATACCCTGAACAAGCTAAAGGTCAGCCTGCTCCTACATACCGTAGAGTCGGCAGGTGCCGGCAGACCAGCAATAACCAGCCCATGTACTGGGTGAGTCTAATGGGCATGGTTTAATAATTATCATCCAGCTGCTGCATCTGCAGGACTCTGAGGAGAGTGGCAGGGTCTGCATCCCTTTAGACATGATTTCCTATTGGGAGTATCTTGCCAAAAATGACATTTTTGTAGCAGTGGATGCCAAAAATCTGACTTGTATCAGCATGTTGTACAGAGCCTTGAATGAAGGTATCAGGCACTCATGGTCACTTCGAGAGATTCCTCACTGCTCCTCCAGACCATTTCTTTCCCATGGAGTCCACCACAACAGCGGGTGGGCTGCTACAATGCTTACAGACACCTCAGACTCAAGAGGGATTGCAGGTTTTTTACCCAATCCTGTTTGGAGTTCGCAGGGAATGTTGGTACAACCCCTGGCAAAAATTATGGAATCACCAGTCCCTGAGGATGTTCCTTCAGTTGTTTATTGTTGTAGAAAAAAAGCAGATCACAGACATGGCCAAAAGCTAAAGGCATTTCAAATGGCAACTTTCTGGCTTTAAGAAACACTAAAAGAAATCAAGAAAAATAATTGTGGTGGCCAGTAACAGTTAGATTTATAGAACAAGCACAGGGAATAAATTATGGAATCACTCAATTCTGAGGAAAAAATTATGGAATCATGAAAAACAAACAAACAAAATAACACATTACTAGTACTTTGTTGCACCACCTCTGGCTTTTATAACTGCTTGCAGTCTCTGAGGCATTGACTTAATGAGTGATAAACAGTACTCTTCATCAATCTGGCTCCAGCCTTCTCTGATTGCTGTTGTCAAATCATCTTTGCAGGTTGGAGCCTTGTCATGGACCATTTTCTTTAACTTCCACCACAGATTTTTAATTGGATTGAGATCCGGACTGTTTGCAGGCCATGATATTGACCTTATGTGTCTTTCTTCAAGGAATTTTTTCACAGTTTTTGCTCTATGGCAAGATGCATTATCATCTTGATAAATGATTTCATCATCCCCAAACATCCTTTCAATAGATGGGATAAGAAAAGTGTCCAAAATTTAAATGTAAATCTGTGCATTTATTGAAGATTTAATGACAGCCATCTCCCCAGTGCCTTTACCTGACATGCAGCCCCATATCATAATTGACTGTGGAAATTTGCATGTTTTCTTCAGACAATCGTCTGCATAAATCTCATTGGAACGGCACCAAACAAAAGTTCCAGCATCATCACCTTGCCCAATGCAGATTCGAGATTCATCACTGAATATGACTTTCATCCAATCATCCACAGTCCACGATTGCCTTTCCTTAGCCCATTGTAACCTTGTTTTTTTGTGTTTAGGTGTTAGAGATGACTTTCTTTTAGCTTTTCTGTATGTAAATCCCATTTCCTTTAGGCGGTTTCTTACAGTTCGGTCACAGATGTTGACTCCAGTTTCCTCCCATTTGTTCCTCATTTGTTTTGTTGTACATTTTCTGTTTTCAAGGCATATTGCTTTAAGTTTTCTGTCTTGACGCTTTGATGTCTTCCTTGGTCTACCAGTATGCTTGCCTTTAACCACCTTCCCATGTTGTTTGTATTTGGTCCATGTTTTAGACACAGCCGACTGTGAACAACCAACATCTTGTGCAACACTGCGTGATGATTTACCCTCTTTACCTACATACTAACAAGCAGATTTAATCTGATGCAGGTGTTAGTGTTTGTAATGAAAATTTACAGGGTGATTCCATAATTTTTTCCTCAGAATTGAGTGATTCCATAATTTATTCCCTGTGCTTGTTCTATAAATCTAACTGTTACTGGCCACGACAATTATTTTTTCTTGATTTCTTTTAGTGTTTCTTAAAGCCAGAAAGTTGCCATTTGAATTGCCTTTAGTTTTTGGCCATGTCTGTGATCTGCTTTTTTTCCACAACAATAAACAACTGAAGGAACATCCTCAGGGACTGGTGATTACATAATTTTTGCCAGGGGTTGTAAGTGTCCAGTTGCAAATCGGAAGAGGTCGAACCCTTTTGGGCTCTCTTTGGGATCTTTAAGGCGGAGTCCATTAAACAGTATAACCACATGGCTGGAGGCTGTTGCTGGATCGTCAGGATGCCTATCCTATCCTCACACCTTAGAGGGAAAGCAAAGCCAACTTTCTCCATCCCAATGGTTGGTGTACCCGGGGGTGCTCTGCTAGTTCCTCTGTTTTATTTCCATCAGAGGAAGTGGTGACAGTCAGGAACAGAATTCTGAGGACGAATACTTCCGCTAGTTTGATGGCTTCTCAGTGCCTCAGTCATCTGGGCACAATGTCATCATGCATATAGATGATTCCTGGGGTGCATGGGCACCTGCGCAAATTTCAACTAGAATTCTTAGTGCAAGGGAGGAAACAGGATCGAACACAGTTAATTAGTGTTACTCAGTATGAGTAGCAGTCCGCAGTGATGGGAAGACCTTAAGGGAGTCTCGGTCCGTTAGGACCTTTAGACTGGAGAATTACTATGAATCATGTCTGCAAGACAGTCAGGAATATGTACGAGGGACTTTCGGTCAAGGCAAGCAGAGATTCCCAGCCAAGGAGAGTAATCTTGAACGCGCTGGGGGTTCAAACAGCCTTTTTAGCACTTTGGCCTTACTACACAGAATCAAGGAGGACCAATCTCCTTGCAGTTTAGCAACAGGGCAGCAGTTGCCTATATTCAGCTCCAGGGTGACGCCTGCAGCAATATGCTACTGAGAAAGGTGAAACCCATAACGCCTGGGGCAGAAGATCACCAGCAAAATTCCGGAAGCAGTTTACCTCCCAGCGGATTTTTTTGAACAAGTACAAGCTTCCCAGAGCACAACGAGTGGGTCTACGTCCCAGGTCTTCTCTGAGCTGGTCCACAGGTGGGCCTACCACAGACAGACCTCCTTGTTTCCCACAGTAATTACAAACTTTGGTCTGACTTTGTTTCCGTACCCCAAGGCACAGGGGGGCAGATGCTCTGGTCTCTCCCTGGGACTGCACTCTAACCTATATATTTTCCCCAACATTTCCCGTAAATGAGATTCCTCTTGAGGCTGTCAAGAGAGAACATAGTTGTCATAGCCAGTTCTCCATATTAACCAGGAGGCCCTCGGTTTTCCCTGGCCATTCATTTCAGGATACAGAAGACATTTCCCCTCCATAACATATGCAGACTGGGGCTGCAAGCAGGGGCACTAAAGGGGGAGGATGGGCAACTCCGGTTGCTCCAGTTTCACTCCAGAGTGATCTCTACATTGTTGTGTGCAAGAAGACATTCTACTTACAACATCTGGGCCTAATTCTGGAGCAATTTTGCTTTTTTCTTGATCCTACTGCCCCTTCAGTGTCAGCTGTTCTATACTTCCTCCAGGCCTTAGCCTATCCTCACATAGCTCACGAGTGTGGGCTATATCGGAAATAACACATTTAAATGGGCCAAGAATCCTTCAGTTTGCACAACTTTTGAGGGCAGTCGTGAGGAGTCGGTCACCAAGGAAGAAAGATCTATTGGAGTTGCTGGATCTCATATCAGTTTAACCATTTGTTCCAACAGAGCAGTGTTCAGCTCAGGCCATCACTTACAAGGCAGTATCAATTGCAAGAACTTTAAGCAGAAGGCTATCAGAGATTCAAGCTCTTGGATCTTCAAAAAAAAAAAAAAATATGTATATATATATATATATATATATATATATATATATATATATATATTTATTTAATATATTATAATATTTATATATATATAATATATTATATATATATATAAATATATATATTCCTTTCTTTCCAGAAAGAGTAGAGTTGGGTCTTGTAGATCATCCTGCATCAAACGTAGCAACAGCCTGCTATTTAACAGACAGACATTGCCTAACTTTCCAGAACATCACACGGGAATGTCACATGTACTGTTTGTTTCTTTTCATACATCAGGGGACACAGAGCCATAGTATTTACTATGTGGGTTATAGGCCACCTTCAGGTGATGGACACTGGCACGCCCTAAGACAAAAAGTACACTCCCTATATAACCCCTCCCATTACTGGGAGTACCTCAGTTTTTTCGCCAGTGTCCTGCTGTTGGTCACGGAGTAAAGATATGCAGAACAAACAAGGTTTTTGTCTGTGAATGCTTCTCTTTGGAGAGCTGGACCCCAGAACCCAGTACTTTTTGGTATCAAGGCCATAAAGTTTACTGCCGGTGGTGCTATTGCAGGTCCAGGATTGTGGGTTTCCTCAAGGATCCCCGGCTCCTGAAGGTTTAACGGAACCCACTGTGAAGGGTGAAGATTGGGTCTGTTGGTTTACACAGAAAACCCTGCGGAGGGTAAGGTAAGTGGAGTTTTTCTAAGAAATTTTTAAAATTTTCTTATGAATTGTCTCCTTTAAAGTAAATGTTGTTATGCCTAAGTGTCACCACTGGGGGCTGTATGGAGCACGTACCTTCTCATGCTTTGCTTAGAGATCACGCTGTGTCACAGAAGCAGCAGACTCTTTTTCTCCAGCCAGCAGGCAGACCTCCGGTAAGCTTGGGGGGTTTTTGCTTCCTCCAGACACCCCCACCTGGGCTGAACTCTTCCCCTCTTTATGAGGCTGAGTAAAAGGGAGAACTGAAAACTATCGGCAATGCCGTTTTCTTTCACTGCCCCTACACGGCGGCAGCTTCCAGGTCACCTCCACGCCATCCCTCCCTCACTCACAAGCCGATCCCGTCGGATCGGAGGCCCGCGCTTGCGCTGGAAAACTCTTTTTTTTTCTAAAGAGAAAGGAGGGGGGGCACGATGCGAGGTGGGGGCGAGGCTTAGCACGGCATTGGCATCCTCCAACGCGGAGTGTTTTTTTTTTTTAAAAAACTCCATTTGTGCTAGGCTGCAAAATTGTCAACATGAGAGCAAAGGGAGCATGAAAGAGTTTTTGGTGACACAGGCATTTCCTGCTTAACACATTTACTATTTGCATGAGGCTGAGCATTAATAGCAGTGGCAGTGGCTGGACTATTGCTCAAGCAGTGGATGTGATTTCTTCTGATAGTACCTCTGCTTTGTGCATCAGGCTAAGGTCAGAAGGGGGGTTAAAACACCCCCAAAATAGAGCTAAAAGTGTCCCCCTCAAAGCTCTGGAAAGCCTACTAATCTCTACAAATGGCATCCTCCCCTGAGAGTAAGTGGCTAGTCAGAATGAGCATCGGGGCCATGAAATGTTTGCAACTGTTTTCAACACTGTGTATTTTACCAAAAGATCTTTTTTCCCTCAGCGATGATGGGTTTAAAAAAAAAAACAAAAAAAAACAGTTTAATAACTTTAATCGCACAGGTTCTCTTCCATTGCCCAGGACCCTCAAACTGAGGAACTAGGGGCGGGAGAAGACGAATCCCCTCAGGGGACCATGGTAAGGCTGATGACTCCTCTTCTGAGGTGTCAAATGTGGGAGAATCAGCTGATTTCAATCTTAAGATTGATGGTGCATTTTCTTGCTGTATGGTCCACTCCACATTTATGCTCCCTTAACTGAGTGTTTGGGTTGGCTAAAGCCTCCTTAAACTGTGCATGCCTTTTCCTGTCCATTATTGTTGGAAAAGCTTTTTCGTATCTGAGAGGATCTCCCAGGTAAACATTATTTTTCCTCCTAAAAAAGTTGTTTACACTTTATCCTATAGTGGAGGAAATTCACTAAGTAGAGTATACCAGCAATTAATGCTGCTATATCCTCTGTGAATAAGAGCTTTTGCTCGGCAGACAATGCTCAAATGTTTAGGAATCCAACGGATAAAATGTTGGAATTCCTGTTAAAAAAAAAAAAAACTTTTTTTCTCTGGCAGATTGATCAGCCTGCGCTGACAGTAATTGCTTAATCATTGTGAGGCCAGTTTAACAGGTGTTCAGGTATCCTGCTCAGCAGGCCCAGGATCTGGCAGCTTTATGTTTGCAATAATTGCTTTGTGAGTTTCTATTGTAGAACCTCCACAAGGTCCTCATGCAAGTGCTTGCTTTATAAACTAGCCAAACGCACAACTGCTGAGATGCCTACGGCCACATCACCCTGAAAGCGCCCAATCTCGTCTGATCTCAGAGGCTAAGCAGGGTCAGGCTTGGTTAGTACCTGTATGGGAGACCGCCTGGTAATACCAGGTGGTATACACGGTTCTGTGCACATTGTTGCTAACACAAACAGCTAAACGCATGAGTGCGGGAACGCATGTCAGCGGAGGATAAACTTGGCTAGTCTTCCTTTTGTGGTGAACAGCTATTTGAGAATGTTTGGATAATTCATCCAAAGAAATTCTAGTGGGAAAAGTACCCCCTTTTGCCATTTAAGTAAATATTTTCATTTTTAAAGCTCCTTCTTTTGTGCCAGGGGCATCAGCCTCCAGGCAGTCATGATGGCTTCTGCCATCAGGTTCAAAAGGTAATCCTCAGAATTAACCCCAGGGACAAAAGAGGTCTTAGGGGAGGAAACCTACAAGATACTAAAGCCTCCTTTAGAGGAGGTGCCCCGCTCGCTCAATAGGGGGAATTCTTCTGCAGTTCTCAAGGATCTAACAGGAAGACAAATAGGGGACTTCCTCAACAGCTCCAAGGTAAAAGCTGGAGTTCTAAGAGTTCCTGTCTCATCGTTTTTTCTCAGATCAAAACGTTCCTAAGGTTCCAGAGAAAAAGAAGTCTTTCTCTCAAGCATTGGACCATTTTTTTGGCAAAAGTGGTCATGGTGATCCCCATGTAAGAGCAGAGGTTGGGGTTTGGTTAAATCCAAATGGACATTCTGGATCTCAAAGATCTAAAACCTTCCTCGCTCACCAGAAATTTCTATGCTTTGAGGTAGAAAATCTTCATTTCCAGTTTGTAGCTCTACCTTTTCGGGCTAGCTACTGCTACTTGAGTGTTTATAAAGATCCTGGCTCCTCCTTTAGCCAGGTTAAGGGCTCAAAGTATAACAATACCAGCCTACTTAGACGATCTACTTTTGATAGATCAATCGGTAGCCCGTTTAAACCAAAGTCTGGTCACCGCAGTCAGCTACCTGGAATACTTTAGGTTGGATCCTCAACCTAGAAAAATCCTCCTTAAAACCATCAAGGAGATTGCAGTACTTAGGGCTGATCATAGATACAGTCCAGAAAAGGGTATTTGCCCCAGGAAAGAATCGGTTCCTTAAAGAAACTGATTTGGTTGGTCAAAACAAAGAAGTATCCTTCTATTCATCTTTGCATGAGTTTATTGGGCAAAATGGTGGCTTCTTTCAAGGCCGTTCCTTAAGCGTAGTTTCATTCAAGACTGCTGCAAAACAGTATCCTGTCAACTTGGAACAAGAAGGTCCAAACTCTGGACTTCCTGATGCGTTTATACGCCAAAGTGCGTCAGAGCCTCAGTTGGTGGTTAATATCCAAAAATCTTCAAAAAGAAAACTCCTTTCTACCAGTTACCTGTAAAGTAGTAAGATGCCAGCCTCTTGGGCTGGGGAGCAGTCCTGGAAAAAGCGTCTGTCCAAGGGAAGTGGTCCAAATCAGAGTTGACCTTGCCCATCAATATTCTAGAGATTTGGGCAGTACACCTTGCCCTAAAGGCCTGGACGCTCAGACTACGGAATTATCCTGTCAGGATCCAATCCGACAATGCCACAGCTGTGGCTTATATCAATCACCAAGGGGGCACGAGAAGTCATGCGGCCCAGAGAAAGGTGAATCATATTCTGTCTTGGGCAAAAAACAACATCCCTTGCCTATCAGCAGTTTTCATTCCAGGGATGGGGAATTGGCAGGCGGACTACTTGAGTCTCCAACAATTGTTGCCGGGAGAATGGTCCCTTCACCCCGACATCTTTCTGTCAATATGCCAAAAATGGGGAGTTCCGTACGTGGGTCTGTTTGCGCGCAGGTTCAACGACAAGATCGACAACTTTGTGTCAAGGACAAGAGATTCAATGGCATACAGAACAGATGCCTTGGTCTTTCCATGGGATCAGTTTTCACTGATCTATGCATTCCCTTCTGTTCTGCTGCTTCCGAGTCTCCTACGCAGGATCAAGCAAGAGGGAAAGGAGGTGATTCTGGTGGCCCCAGCATGGCCCAGGAGATCTTGGTTTGCTGAGATCATAAGGATGGCGGTAGGGGACCCTTGGACCCTGCCCCTGTGGCCAGACCTTTTCTCACAAGGTCCGGTGTTCCATCCTACCTTACAAACACTAAAATTATTGGTTTGGCTATTGAGACTCACATTCTAAAGGACCATGGGCTGTCAGCTTCAGTAGTTTTTACCTTGGTTAATGCTAGGAATCCGGCCTCCAGAATGATATATTATAGAGTCTGGAAGGCATATGTCTCCTGGTGTGAATCCAGGGGTTGGCACCCCTGGAAATATGTCATAGGTAGGATCCTTGAGTTCTTACAGATGGGATCAGTAATGAAGCTGGCCTTGAGCACTATCAAGGGCCAGGTGTCGGCCTTATCTATGTTTTTTCAATGACCACTTGCTTCACACTCTCTGGTTCGTAACCTTAACTGGGGGTAAAGTGGATTAATCCCCCAGTTAAGTCACCCCTGAACCCTTGGGACTTAAATTTAGTCCTGTCGGCTTTTTTGAACCAATTCAAGATATTCCCTTAATCTTCTTGACGAGGGAAATAGTTTTCTTGGTTGCCATATCTTCTGCAAGGAGAGTATCAGAGTTGGCTGCTCTTTCCTGTAAAGAGCCATATTTAATTATTCATAAGAATAAGGTTGTATTGCGGCCTCATCCTAATTTTCTACCAAAGGTAGTGTCAGGTTTTCATTTAAACCAGGATATTGTTCTGCCTTCATTTTTTCCAGAACCTCGTTCTGTGGAAGAAAACATTCTCTTGATGTGGTGAGAGCGGTCAAGGTCTATTTAAAAGTGACTGCTCAGATTCGTAAAACAGATGTTTTGTTTGTGTTGCCTGACGGTCCTAAAAGAGGACAGGTGTCATCGAAATCTACCAATCCTAAATGGGTTGGTCAAGTGATTCTTCAAGCTTATGGTTTAAAGAGGTAAATTCCTCCTTTTCATATTAAAGTGCACTCCACCAGGGCTGTTAGTGCTTCTTGGGCAGTGCATCACCAAGCCTCAATGGCTCAGATCTGCAAGGCCGCAACTTGGTCTTCAATCCATACATTTACCAGATTCTATCAAGTAGATGTAAAAGGTCATGAGGATATCGCCTTTGGGTGCAGTGTACTGCAGGCTGCAGTATAAGTCCTTGGCATGGGACATTCCACATAGTAACTACTATGGCTCTGTGTCCCCTGATGTATGGAAAGAAAATAGGATTTTTAAAACAGCTTACCTGTAAAATCCTTTTCTTTGAAGTACATCAGGGGACACAGAGGTCCCTCCCTTCTTGGTATACACGTGTATTGCTTTGCTACAAAACTGAGGTACTCCCAGTAGTGGGAGGGGTTATATAGGGAGTGCACTTTTTGTCTTAGGGCGTGCCAGTATCCATCACCTGAAGGTGGCCTATAACCCACATAGTAACTACTATGGCTCTGTGTCTCCTGATGAACTTTAAAGTAGTATCTGTCCACAATTGTCCCTTTCAGGTCATCTAAATAAACCTTTTGTCATTCCAGCTGGGAATCATCAAGGGAAAGAGGTTACTGCCTGGATCCTAGCAGGCTTAGTTGTGCATATAGGACTAGGTCGCGAGCCTCTGTCAGCGGCGGCAGAGAACTCTACCAGAGTGGTTGAAGCCTCATAGGCAGCACATTCAAGAGAATCTATGGTGCCCATCTGTAGAGGGGTATCGTGGTCGTTCCAACATTCCTACTCAAACTTGACGGAATAGACCTGGGGGCCTTGTCATCGGGGGACTTTGTAGGAAGGACTATTCAGTCCTCTGTCTCCTCCTAATTAGAAGATTGGTTTGACAAGTAGATCCCACCCTGTCGGCTAGTGATTTATCACTAGAATGCTGCCATGTTGGCATCAGAAAAAGGGAAAATTGTATCAAATACTTACCGTAATTTTCCTTTCCTGACGCCAAACGATGGAAGCATGCGGTCCAACCCTTGTACGTTTCGGTATGTAGCTAATTACAGAGAATGGGGTGGGGCCTAACTAGACCTTTCATTTATGCTATTCACTGGTCCTGAGGGAGTGGTCAAGAGGCGGAGCTCTATCACTAGTATGCTGCCATGGTTTGGTGTGAGGAAAGGAAAATTACGGTAAGTATTTGATACAATTTTCCGTTTTAACGCAATATATTGCAGGGCATTAGTGTACGTTTAACACAGTATATTTCAGTGCATTAGGGCACGTTCAACGCAATATATTTCAGTGCATTAGTGAATGTTTAATGCAGTATATTTCAGTGTGTTACTGCACATTTAACACAGTATATTTCAGTGCGTTAGTGCACGTTCAACACAGTATATTTCAGTGCATTAGTGCATGTTTAACACAGTATATTTCAGTGCGTTAGTGCACATTTAACACATTATATTTCTGCACATTGGTGCTTGTTTAAAGCAGTATATTCTAGTGCGTTGGTGCACGGTTACTGCAGTATACTGTAGTGTCTTAATGCATGTTTAACGCAGTACATTTCAGTGCGTTGGTGCGCGTTTACCGCAGTATATTGCAGGTTGTTAGTGCACGTTTAATGCAGTATATTTCAGTGCGTTAGGGCACGTTCAACGCAGTATATTTCACTGCGTTGGTGCAGGTTTACCATAGTATATTGTAGGGCGTTAGTGCACGTTTAACGCAGTGTATTTCAGTGCATTAGTGCATGTTTAACGCATTATATTTCAGTGCGTTACTGCATGTTTAACACAGTATATTTCAGTTCGTTAGTGCACATTTAACGCAGTATATTTCTGCACATTGGTGCATGTTTAAGGCAGTATATTTCAGTGTGTTGGTGCACATTTACCGCAGTATACAGTGGGGCAAAAAAAGATTTAGTCAGCCACCAATTGTGCAAATTCTCCCACTTAAAAAGATGAGAGAGGCCTGTAATTGGCACCATAGGTATATCTCAACTATGAGAGACAAAATGTGGAAACAAATCCAGACAATCACATTGTCTGATTTTTGAAAGAATTTATTTGCAAATTATGGTGGAAAATAAGTATTTGGTCACCTACAAACAAGCAAGATTTCTGGCTCTCACAGACCTGTATCTTCTTCTTTAACCACCTCAATACTGGGCACTCCCCCCCCCCCCCCCCTCCTTCCCAGACCAATTTTCAGCTTTCAGCGCTCTCACACTTTCAATGACAATTGCACGGTCATGCTACGCTGTACCCAAATTAAGTTTTTATAATTTTGTTCACACAAATAGAGCTTTCTTTTGGCGGTATTTATTCACGACTCCGTTTTTTATTGTTTGCGATATAAGCGAAAAAAGAGCGGAAATTTGGAAAAAAAACAATATTTTCTTCTTTCTATTTTAAAACAAATCCAATAAAATCAAATTTTGTCATAAATTTAAGCCAAAACGTATTCTGCTACATGTTTTTGGTAAAAAAAATCCCGTTAAGTGTATAATAATTGGTTCGTGTGATCACGGACACATGTGCGCAAATGATCATGTACAGATGTGCGCAGGTGACATATGTGTGCAGATAATCATTGGGACATGTGATTTTACTGGGACATATGTGGGGGACATGTGTTTTTACTATGTGGGGACATGTGTTTTGGGGACATGTGTTTTGGGACATGTGTTTTGGGGACATTGTGTGTTTACTTAGTGTTTGTTTTGTGTTTTTACATGTGTGGGGTCACTAGACTGGTGATCAGTGAGTAAAAAGCTGTAAAAAACAGCTCATACTCACTGATCACCAGCCAGCTGCAGCGATCCGCTATCCTCACTGACAACTTCCATGTGAGGAGAGCCGATTGCCTAGCAACCGGCTCTGTGTTTACATCACATGACAGCTGTGATTCGACACGGCCGTCATGTGATCAGGAGGGCCAATCGCAGAGCCCTCCTGCCGATCGGAGATGCGCTGTGTCCGGGTGACACGAGTGCATCGGGATCGTGCCGCTGCGTGGGCACGCGCGCGCGATCCCGCTCCTTCTGAGGGACGTTCCCGAATGTCCACTCAAAAGGAGAGATAGCCCACCCGGCTGTTTATGTGCAGTGGCCGGGTGGGAAGTGGTTAAGAGGCTCCTCTGTCCTCCATTCGTTACCTGTATTAATGGCACCTGTTTGAACTTGTTATCAGTATAAAAGACACCTGTCCACAACCTCAAACAGTCACTCTCCAAACTTGGTGAAGACCAAAGAGCTGTCGAAGGACACCAGAAACAAAATTGTAGACCTGCACCAGGCTGGGAAGACTGAATCTGCAATAGGCAAGCAGCTTGGTGTGAAGAAATCAACTGTGGGAGCAATAATTAGAAAATGGAAGACATACGAGACCACTAATCTCCATCATCGATCTGGGGCTCCATGCAAGATCTCACCCCGTGGGGTCAAAATGATCACAAGAACGGTGAGCAAAAATCCCAGAACCACACGGGGGACCAAGTGAATGACCTGCAGAGAGCTGGGACCAACGTAACAAAGGCTACCATCAGTAACACACTACGCCTCCAAGGACTCAGATCCTGCAGTGCCAGACGTGTCCCCCTGCTTAAGCCAGTACATGTCCGGGCCCATCTGAGGTTTGCTAGAGAGCATTTGGATGATCCAGAAGAGGATTGGGAGAATGTCATATGGTCAGATGAAACCAAAGTAGAACCGTCGTGTTGGGGGAGAGAGAATGCTGAGTTGCAACCAAAGAAGACCATACCTACTGTGAAGCATGGGGGTGGCAACATCATGGTTTGGGGCTGTTTCTCTGCAAAGGGAACAGGACGACTGATCCGTGTACATGAAAGAATGAATGGGGCCATGTATCGTGAGATTTTGAGTGCAAATCTCCTCCCATAAGCAAGGGCATTGAAGATGAAACGTGGCTGGGTCTTTCAGCATGATAATGATCCCAAACACACTGCCCGGGCAACGAAGGAGTGGCTTCGTAAGAAGCATTTCAAGGTCCTGGAGTGGCCTGGTCAGTCTCCAGATCTCAACCCCATAGAAAACCTTTGGAGGGAGTTGAAAGTCTGTGTTGCACAGCGACAGCCCCAAAACATCACTGCTCTAGAGGAGATCTGCATGGAGGAATGGACCAACATACCAGCAACAGTGTGTGACAGCCTTGTGAAGACTTACAGAAAATGTTTGACCTTTGTCATTGCCAACAAAGGATATATAACAAAGTATTGAGATGAACTTTTGATATTGACCAAATACTTATTTTCCACCATAATTTGCAAAGAAATTCTTTCAAAAATCAGACAATGTGATTGTCTGGATTTGTTTCCACATTTTGTCTCTCATAGTTGAGGTATACCTATGATGACAATTACAGGCCTCTCTCATCTTTTTAAGTGGGAGAACTTGCACAATTGGTGGCTGACTAAATACTTTTTTGCCCCACTGTATTTCAGGTTGTTAGTGCACATTTAACGCAGTATATTTCAGTGCATTAGGGCATGTTCAATGCAGTATATTTCAGTGCGTTAGTGAACGTTTAACACAGTATATTTCAGTGCGTTAGGGCATTTTTAATGCAGTATATTTCAGTGCATTGTTGCACGTTTAACACAGTGTGTTACTGCACATTTAACACAGTATATGTCAGTGTGTTAGTGCACATTCAACGTAGTATATTTCAGTGCAGTGGTGCACGTTTATTCCAGTGCGTTACTGCACGTTTAACGCAGTATATTTCAGTGCGTATTTAATGCAGTATATTTCAGTGCACATTTAATGCAGTAAATTTCAGTGCGTTACTGCATGTTTAACACAGTATATTTCAGTGCGTTGGTGCATGTTCAACGCAGTATATTTCACTTTGTTGGTGCACTTTTACCACAGTATATTGCAGGGTGTTAGTGCACATTCAACGCAGTATATTTCAGTGCGTTAGTGCACGTTCAACGCAGTATATTTCAGTGTATTACTGCATGTTTAACACAGTATATTTCAGTGTGTTAGTGCACATTTAACGCAGTATATTTCTGCACGTTGGTGCACGTTTAAGGCAGTATATTTTAGTGCGTTGGTGCACGGTTACTGCAGTATATTATAGTGTTTTAATGCATGTTTAATGCAGTATATTTTAGTGCACTGGTGCATGTTTACCGCAGTATATTGCAGGTTGTTAGTGCACATTCAACGCAGTATATTTCACTGCATTGGTGCACATTAACCACAGTATATTGCAGGTTGTTAGTGCACGTTCAACGCAGTATATTTCACTGCCTTGGTGCACGTTAACCACAGTATATTGCAGGTTGTTAGTGCACGTTCAACGCAGTATATTTCACTGCCTTGGTGCACGTTAACCGCAGTATATTGCAGGGCTTTAGTGCACGTTTAACACAGTATATTTCAGTGCATTAGGGCACATTCAACGCAGTATATTTCATTGCATTAGTGCATGTTTAATGCAGTATATTTCAGTGCGTTACTGCACATTTAACGCAGTATATTTCTGCGCGTTAGTGCATGTTTAAGGCAGTATACTTTAGTGTGTTACTGCATGTTTAACGCAGTATATTTCAGTGTGTTATTGCACAATTAACGCAGTATATTTCTGCGCGTTAGTGCATGTTTAAGGCAGTATATTTTAGTGCGCTAGTGCACGTTTAATGCAGTATATTTCAATGCAGTATATTCCAGTGCATTAGTGCTCGTTACCACAGTACCACTTTATTAGGTACATGTTAATAGTACCGGGTGGGACCCCTTTTGCCTTTCAAACTGCCTTAATTCTTTATGGCTAAAGTTGGGCGAATGGTTCAAGCTGAACATTGGCTGTTCGCCCCTTCTGTCAATTCTGGTTCAATATTTTTATTGAAGTTTGTATAAATAAGATACAAATTAAGACAAGTATCAAAGCATGGGATATATATATATAGAGACAATGCGATTAACAGTTTTTATGCATATTACAAATTAGTCTTACTGAAAGAAAAAGATTATGTGTCTTAGAGACTGTATAGAATAGTAACATATGTAAAGATCCGAAATAAGATCTAAATTGGGGTACATAAAGAAAGAAAAAATCTATTTATATTATGCCTCCAGACCACACATCCACCCCAAATGGGCTTAAATTGTGGATGGGTGGGGGCATTTATAATCTAGATCGAAAACGTAGTTCTTTATAATTATTATATTATGTGATATATAATATAAAAATATAACAAATTCTTTGATGAATCATTAGATAATCATAACCAGTTCGGAAAAAAATTTGTGAAGAGAAAAAAAAGAATTTTTACCGAATCTTCAGAGCATAAGTTAGTCCCTAAGCCGATGAGGAATATATTAGTGTATAAATTGGTAAGGTATCCCAAGTTCATCATTAGCTTTAGTAAATAAGATGAGAATAGAGGAGAAGAAAAAGAGGAAGGAAAAGAAGAGAAAAAAAAAGAAGGGAAAAAGAAGGGAGGAAAAGATAAGAAAGAAAGAAGTCTCTTGAGGTGATGACCTAGCTTATGATATGAACAAGTTATATAATACCAATAACACAAGGATTTTAGCATGGTAACAACAATGACTGGTCAAAATCAGAGGTAAAGAAGTGTTTAACCCATGGTTGCCAAATCAGACGGAATTTGTTGATATTATTATCTTCGATAGCTGACATTTTAGCAAAAATTACAGCTTTGTTCATTCTATGTTTAACCTCTGCCTCAATTAAATTCTTGTTCTTCCATGCCTTGGCTATGGTTTGTTTGGCAGCAGTATTAATGTGAATTAGTAGTTTGAATTGTACCCTGGTGAGTGAGTGAAGCCGGTTTAAGATTCAGAAGTGCAATGGCAGGGTCCGGGGTAATAGAGATATCTAGAGCCTTATATGCCATTGCAAATATATTTTTCCAAAATTCTTGGGCCACCGGGGCAATCCCACCATATATGGAAATGTGTACCTGGTGAAGAGAAACCTCTGAAGCAGTTATTGGGATAAGAAGGAGTAAATTTTGCGACTCTAGCTGGTACCAAGTACCACCTTGCCAGAACTTTGAAGTTGGTTTCCAAAGCAAAACAATTAGGAGATGATGATTTGGTGGCTAACCAAATATTAGACCAGTCATTGTTCTCAAATATTCGTCCCATACCCTGTGCCCATTTAACAGTATAAGAAGGAATATTCACATTAGAGTTAGTAATAAGTATCTGGTACACACATGAAATCAACCCTCTAACATGTGGGTCACTTTTACAAATATGTTCGAATTGGGACATTTGATTAATTGATGTACTTAAACTAAGTAGAGGTGTAAAGAAATTCTTAATTTGTAAATAACGGAATATCCCATTGTTTGAGAGTTTGTGATTCTTACATAACATAGGAAATGTTTGAATATTAGCTTATAAAGTCTCGTCAATTTTCTAGAAGACCATGCAGAAAAAGATTTTGGATGTTTCCACGCAGGGTAAAAGGCTGGATTCCCAAGAAAAGAGAGGAGGGGATTATGTTTTGATCGTAGGTCATGTGAGTCATTAAACCTATCCCAAATAGCCAATGAATGTTTCATGATGGGGTTGGTAAGATGAGATCTATCCTTTGGTAGAATCCATAGTAGATTGTCAATTGAGATGGGATCACAGTCAATGGAATCGATAGCTACCCACCCATAAGGGTATATTCTCAGTAGAGTGATATTTAGTTAATATTGATAATTGGGCTGCATAATAATAGGAGGAAAAGTTTGGTAGCCCTAATCCCCCCCAAGATTTACTAAGATATAAAGTAGATTTTGGAATACGTGGTTTAATCTTATCCCAAATAAAAGACATAACTCTACGTTGTATGAGACGTAAGAAATATGACGGTAAAGAGACAGGGAGTACCCTAAACAAATACAAGAACTTCGGTAGTAATGACATTTTCACAGCATTTATCCGTCCTAACAATGATAATGGTAATGAGGACCATTGCTTCATTAAGGCTGTAGTTTGTTTTAACAAAGGTAGGTAATTAGCTGCAAAAAGATCAGATAATGAGGAGGTGAGATGTACTCTTAAATATGGTAATTGACGGGTAACCCAATTGAATGGTATAGAGGATTGGGCCTGAAGCAGGTCTGATTGTATTATAGAAACATTCAAAGCGTTTGATTTGGTGTGATTTACTATGAGACCAGATATATGTGAAAATGTATCTAATATATTGAGGAGATTAGGAGCAGAAATGTGGGGGTGAGATAAGAAAATAAGTATATCGTCTGCGAAGAGACAAAGTTTGTGATGGTGGCCACCTAATTCGATACCTTTGATATCTGGGTTGGATCTGATCAATTGTGCCAAGGGTTCTATCAGTAGGGCAAAAAGCAACAGGGATAAATGACAGCCTTGTCTCGTGCCTCCTCTGATATCCAACATTGCTGATTTGTAACCAGCATATTTGATATATGCCTTGGGGTTGTTATGGAGAGAGGAGATCCAAGACAAAAAATGATTACCAAAACCCCATTGTTGAAGCGTATATTGCATATAAGGCCATGTGACTGAATCAAATGCCTTACGGATATCCAATGATAGAAGGCAAGTTGGGATACGTCTAGATTTAGCAGCTTGAATGAGTAAAAGAGCTTGTCTAATATTATCTCCTGCTTGTCTCTTGGTTATGAAACCCGTTTGATCTGGGTGTATTAGGTGGCCTATGAAATTGTTCAAACGTGAAGCAAGAATCTTGGCTAGTAATTTAATATCTAAATTGAGGAGGGAAATAGGGCGATAGTTAGACCAAGAAGTGTTATCAGAGTGTGGTTTGGGTAGCATAACTATGATAGATGTTAATGATTCAGGATGAAACAAGCGCTCTGGTTAAAACTGGAGTTAGAATGTGCTCAAAATTTTTGTAATATGATGCCGAAAACCCATCGGGGCCTGGCCTTTTATGTAATTTCAATTCTTTAATAGCAATCTGAATTTCATTTGTTGTAATAGGGCGCTCAAGTCTCTCTCGTTGCTCGTCATTAAGAGTGGGGAGTTTGATATTAGAAAACAGTTTATTAGCATTAGTCTGGTTAAAATCAGTCATGGGGGAATATAGTTTAGCTAGATTAGAACGAAACACCTCTAATATTTTAATCGGATTACCAGTGTAAGCATCACAAGATGTTTTCAACCTTATGGAGGACCTTATGTGATTTATTGATTTTAAACTCCTAGCCATAAGGGAATCAGGTTTATTTGCTTTAAGGTATTGTACATGTTGTCGTTTACGTAAAAGTTTGTCTGCTGAATCTGTTAAAACTAAATCTAAATCTAGGCGGGCTTTATCTAGTTTAGCATTAGTGGTGGAATTTGGGGATGATTGAAATGCATTATGACAGGAGTTAAAATTAGCTTCCAGCTTTGCGAACATAAGTTTACGTTCTCTTTTAAGTTTTGTCGCTTGCTGAATCAATTTGCCCCGAATAACAGCTTTATGAGCTTCCCATAACGTAAGGTCTGAAACATCACCTGTGTCATTAGAGAGAAGATAATCGTTTAGTGCTCCTTCGATCTCAAGACGATGGACAGGGTTAGCTAATGTAGAGTCATTTATATACCAAGTGGAATCGCGTGATCTGGGTACAGTGGAAGCAATAGAGGTGTATATTGCACAATGATCTGACCATGTTAATGGGAGAATGTTGGATGATAAAATCTCAGGAATCATACTTAAAGGGACTAGAATATGGTCAATACGAGAAAAGGATTTGTGCGGATAAGAATTATGTGTAAAACACCTGCTAGTAGGATTAATTTCACGCCACGTGTCCACAAAACCGTGTTTTGTAAGTAAATGCTGAAGGTTTAACTTGTTGGAGCTGGTGATAGGGGATGAGGGAGACTTATCTAAAAAAGGGAATATCGTTGTATTCGAATCTCCACATAGGATTACAGTACCCATTTTGTGTGTTTCAACCACTTGGAAAAGATGGGATAAGAAAGCTTCTGGTTTTTTATTCGGAGCATAGTATGATACTATGGTAATGGGAATATCTGATAAATGACGAGTGAGAAGTATATATCTTCCCTCTGGGTCTTTCAATTGTGTTGATAAAGTAAATGGCATGGAGCGATGAAATCCTAAAAGAGTTCCATGTTGTTTGACTGTGGTAGAGGCAGTGTAAAATTGTGGATATGAGGTGGAGAGAAATTTAGGGGAAGATTTATCAATGAAGTGGGTTTCCTGTAAGCAAATTATGTGTGCTTTCTTGGCTGAAAAAGATCGCATTGCTTTTGTTCGTTTTTGTGGGATATTAAATCCTTGTTCATTTAGAGATAAAATGTTTATAGGAGCCATAGCAATTCAAAATTGACTATCATAAGATAAGAAATATGGCCTAAAACTAGAATATTAGTCATCACCTTGAGAGAGAAAAGAAGAAAGGAAAGAGTAGAGAAAGGATAAATAATGATCGATCGAAAAACCCTAATATAACAGTACTTAGATATTAAGTAGTGAAAAATCACTAGGGTGTGGGAGCAACTCCTAGGAGTAATCAAAGGACACCTAGGGGCTCCAGCGCCATCATCAGAATCCTGCATAATAGTAGCAAGGGTCTGAGGGTGGCAAAGGGGGCAGCAAGTAGTTCCAGAAAGGACGAACACCGCCGGGGTACCACAGGAACCAGAGGGTGCATCTAAATATTATAGTAACAAATAAGATTATAAAAAAAAAAAACACATACAGACCATCAAAGCCCTTACCTCTTTAGTAAATAAATTTTAAATAAATATATAAATAAATCATTAAATGATTTATACTCTGGGAGGCCATGAAATTGAAAACATGTTGTCTTAGAAATTAAGTCATTTTAGACAATGTTTGATCCTGTAGATCTAAAAAAGAAAAAAGGTTAGCGAATCAAAAAAACAATATGAAAATCAATCCATCGAATCTTCAGTATTAGGAATTGGATTTTCAAAGCGACCGCGCTTATGCAGATTTTGTCGAGGAGAAATAGATGGGCTCAGTTCTGCTGCAGCATTTTGTTGAGGAGATCTGGAAGCTGATCTTCTACGAGATTGTTCTGTAGATGGAAGTTGGTCCGTAACGCCCAATTCAAGCAAGGCTGATTGTAGGTCCTCTGAAGAGCGACAGACATATCTGGTTTCTAAATGTGTGAATTTGAGAGAAAATGGAAACCCCCAATGATAGGTGATGTGATGATGTTGCAGTATTTGTAATTGGGGTTTAAGAGCACGTCTTTTAGCCACTGTGATAGGCGATAAATCTGCAAACAGTTGATAGACTTGACCCTGAAAAGTGAGGGAATCCTTTCCTCTAGCTGCTGCAAGCAATTGTTCTTTTGTGCGATAGTAATGCAGTTTAGCAATTATATCTCTAGGAGGGCCATTTGCTTTGTGTGGAGCCAATGCTCTGTGCACTCTGTCCATCTCTAATCTCTCCATAGGAATGCCAGGTTGTAATTCCTGAAATAATGCAGTGATATAGGCTTGCACATCAGTGACAGACTCAGGAATACCCATAGGCGTGCGCAGCCTATTGCATTAGGGTGTGCACCCCAAAGCTCAAACAGACAAAAGTATTGGGACGCCTGCCTTTACATGCACATGAACTATAATGACATCCCAGTCTTAGTCCGTAGGGTTCAATATTGAGTTGGCTCCGCCCTTTGCAGCTATAACAGCTTCAACTCTTCTGGGAAGGCCGTCCACAAGGTTTAGGAGGGTCTCTATGGGAATGTTTGACCATTCTTCCAGAAGAGCATTTGTGAGGTCAGGCACTAATGTTGGATGAGAAGGCCTGGCTCGCATTCTCCTCACTAATTCACCCCAAAGGTGTTCTATCAGGTTGAGGTCAGGACTCTGTGCAGGCCAGTCAAGTTCCTCCACCCCAAACTCGCTCATCCATGTCTTTATGGACCTTGCTCTGTGCACTGGTCCTAATCATTTGGTGGAGGGGGGATTATAGTGTGGGGTTGTTTTTCAGGGGTTGGGCTTGGCCCCTTAGTTCCAGTGAAGGGAACTCTTAAGGCGTCAGAATACCAAGACATTTTGCACAATTTTATGCTCCCAACTTTGTGGGAGGAGTTTGGGGATGGCCCCTTCCTGTTCCAACATGAGTGCACACCAGTGCACAAAGCAAGGTCCATAAAGACATGGACTTAGCAAGGGTGTTGGAAAATTACCTTCAAGTGCAAAAATTCACATTACAATAGTAACTAAAATATCTAAAATTAAGTGTAGTGATCTAAAAAATAAAAATTCAAAAGTGCTATAATGGTGGGAACCTCCCAACTAAAAAAATTTTCACTTGAGATTAATCTGTATGGTAAATAGCTATAGGAGGGGTTTCCACCATCCTTGCTAAGTTTATTTTTATACAGTATGTCTTATTCTCAGCTTGATGTGTATTATATGTGAAGTTGCGTATCACAGAGATCGGTGTTGTGATAATATTGAAGTTTATTGAGATTTCCATATATTAGAGGATTCCACCATTATTGTTAAGTTATTGATCAGTAAGTTAGCACTGCACTTTTCTTTTTTTTATTTTGTGGTGTGGGAACACATAACAGTGCTTAGTGGCCGGCCTTTCAATTACACTTTTTTTATTTTACCTCCAGTACTTTATTGTAAATAGTAGTGTGGTGATTACCTATTATACTAAAATCAGCATGTGGCATTAATAAACATCAACAGATTTCATTTGTGCCCCACCAGGCCGGCACACCCTTGGACAATGTGCCTGGCTGCTGAGTTCATCACCCCCATCCCTGCACTCAGTGCACTGATGGGCACTTATTAACAGCACTGATAAGCGGCACTGATTGGCACTGACAGGTGGTACTCATTTGCACTGGTGTGTAACTGACTGGCACTGACAGGTCGCACTGATTGGCACTGACAGGTGGCATTGGCACTGATTGGCACTGACAGGCAGCACTGGCACTGATTGGCACTGACAGGTAACACTGATTGGAAGTACTGATTGGCACTAACAGGTGGCACTGATTGGAAGCACTAATTGGCACTGACAGTCAGCACTGGCACTGATTGGCACTGCCAGGTGGCACTGATTGACACTGACAGGCGGCACTGATACTGATTGGCACCGAAAGGTGGCACTGATTGGAAGCATTGATTGGCACTGACAGGTGGCACTGATTGGAAGCACTGATAGGTGGCACTCATTGAAACTGACAGGTGGCACTGATTGAAAGCACTTGGCACTCATTAGCACTAACAGTTGGCACTGATTGGAAGCACTAATTGGCACTGACAGGCGGCACTGGCTGGCACTGACAGGTGGCACTGTTTGGAAGCACTGACTGGCACTCATTGGCACTGACAGGTGGCACTGATTGGAAGTACTAATTGGCACTGACAGGTGGCGCTGGCACTGTTTGGCACTGACAGGTGGCACTGACAGGCGGCGCTTGCACTGTTTGGCACTGACAGGCGGCGCTGGCACTGTTTGGCACTGACAGTTGGCGCTGGCACTCATTGGCACTAACAGGTGGCACTGATTGGAAGCACTAATTGGCACTCTCAAACTGACAGGCGGCACTGACTGGCATAGACAGGTGGCATTAGTTGGAAGCACTGACAGAGGAGAGGGGGGGTTTACAGGGGCGTACCTAGAGCATTTGGCACCTGGGCGGATCATATATCTGGCACCCCCCACATTAAAATGTAAAAACACCCCACTGTGCTCCACTGGACCCCTTTACATTATTCAACCCCCCTCAGCACAGACCCCCCCTTCAGCACAGACGGACCTCCCCCTTCAGCATAGACCCCCCCCCCCCTATTCAGCACAGACCCCCCCCATTCAGACATACCCCACTTCAGCACAGACCCCCCCCTTAGCACAGACAGACCCCCCTTCAGCACAGATGGAGCCCCCCATTCAGCACAAACCCCCCCTTTACCACAGATGGACCCCCTATTAAGCACACCCCTCCTTCAGCACAAATGGAGCCCCCCATTCAGCATAAACCCCCCTTCAGCACAGACAGACCCCCCTCCCCCCATCCCATTCAGTACCTCTGATCAGCGTGGCACAGGCACAGCAGGTCCCCTCCCCCTGTGTACACATAAACACTGGAGGGGGAGGCGGCTTCACTCTGCTCGCTGTGCCTGTGTGACATCCGAGCAGGACCGAGCAGCTTAAGAAAGGGGGCGGGGCTACATACACGTAGCGGCCCCGCCAGACTCATCCCATTGGCTGGTATTCGGTAGCTGCTCGGTCCCGCCCACCCCGACATCATACATGAATTCTGACAGGTCCTCTCTCTCTCTCTCTGCATGCAGTTATTATACAGGAGGACAGTGTCACACTAAGCGATCGGCAATGTTATACTGCCTCACAGGTGGTGCGGGGTACACATTGCACATCAGCCCAGGCAGATGTCAGGATACAGAGGGCATGCAACTAAACACTACTCAGGGGATTAGGGTGTGCCCAGGCACACCCGGCACACCCCGTGGGCACGCCTATGGGAATACCCCTGATCCACAAATTAGCCCTTCTGTCTCTATTCTCCTGGTCCTCTAAATGGGACCGTAAAAGAACATTTTCTTCTTTTAGATTTTTAAATTCAGAAATATAAAGCTGAGTTTGGCTTTCAATATCATCTACACGGATCTCCAATTCAGCTGTTCTCAGACCTATTTCTCTGATTTCTCTAGTCAGTTTATCAGTGATATGGTCTGATGTTTGCTTTAAAGCTTTCTGTAAAATACATTCAAATTTTTTAAATAAGGCAGATTGAAATTCTGTCTGTGAATTTCCAGAGTCAGAATCAGATTCCTCAGTAATATCCACAGTATTTAGTTTGATTTTCAGAGGCTTACTCTTGTGTGAAGTGCTAGGCTGTGAGGAGACTGCCGACGCCATCTTGGAAGACGGCTGAGGCGTTGTTTCTTTGTTAATGCCGGTTTTATATTTTGACTTTGTGCCTCTCAAAACCATATTGAGTTATACCTGAGGTTTTGTAGTATGTTTGTCCGTCGTTATTTCGAAGTTTAAGGACCTCTGGAACCTGTAGTCACCCGGTGCGAACGACACTGGAGCGGAGCTCTGAGCCGACATTACTATCCTCTCAGGCATCCACGCATGCGCCCCCCCCCCCCTTCTGTCAATTCTATTGTCAGTGTAAAATTACAGTTAAATGTGAATCTATTGATAGTGCAGGGTGATTATAGTTTGACCTTTCATTTTTACTTTAGTGTTAGTTTATTTTGTCAGGCCAGGTTTCCTGAAGTTTATTTCAGTGCATTACTGCACGTTTTTAACACAGTATATTTCAGTGTGTTAGTGCACGTGTAACACAGTATAGGTAAGTGCATTACTGCACGTTTAACGCAGTACATTTCAGTGTGTTAGGGCACATTTAAGGCGGTACATTTCAGTGCGTTACTGCACGTTCAATGCATTATATTTCAGTGCATTAGTGCACGTTTAATGCAGTATATCTCAGTGAGTTAGTGCACATTTAAGGCAGTACATTTCAGTGCATTACTGCACGTTCAATGCATTATATTTCAGTGCATTTGTGCACGTTTAATGCAGTATAATTCAGTGAGTTACTGCTCGATAAACGCAGTATATTTCAGTGCGTTGGTGCACGTTTACCGCAGTATAGTTTAGTGCATCACTGCACATTTAACTCAGTATATTTTAGTGCATCACTGCACATTTAACTCAGTATATTTTAGTGCCTTAGGGCACCTTTTAATGCAGTATATTTTAGTGTGTTACTGCACAGTTAACGCAGTATATTTCAGTGAATTAGTGCATGTTTAACGCAGTATATTTCAGTGCGTTACTGCTCAATAAACGCAGTATATTTCAGTGCATTGGTGCATGTTTAACGCAGTATATTGCAGTGTGTTAATGCACATTTAATGCTGTATATTTCAGTGCGTTGGTGCATGTTTACCGCAGTATATTGCAGGTTGTTAGTGCACGTTTAATGCAGTATACTTCAGTGCTTTAGTGCACGTTTAATGCAGTACATTTCAGTGCGTTAGTGCACGTTCAACACAGTATATTTCAGTGCATTACTGCACGTTTAATGCAGTAAATTACAGTGCATTGCTGCATGTTTAACGCAGTATATTTCAGTGCATTAGTACATGTTTATTGCAGTATATTTCAGTGAATCGGTGCGCGTTTACCGCAGTATATTGCAGGTTGTTAGTGCTTGTTTAATGCACTATATTTCAGTGCATTAGGGCACATTTTTAATGCAGTGAATTTCAGCGTTTTACTGCACGTTTAATGCAGTATATTTCAGTGCGTTAGTGCACGTTCAACACAGTACATTTCAGTGCGTTAGGGAACGTTTAAAGCAGTATATTTCAGTGCATTAGGGCATGTTTAACGCAGTATATTTCAGTGCGTTACTGCACGTTCACCGTAGTATATTTCACTGCGTTGGTGCATGTTTACCATAGTATATTGTAGGGCGTTAGTGCACGTTTAACGCAGTATATTTCAGTGTGTTAGTGCATGTTTAACACAGTATATTTCAGTGCGTTAGTGCACATTTAATGCAGTATATTTCTGCACGTTGGTGCATGTTTAAGGCAGTATATTTTAGTGCGTTGGTGCACATTTACCACAGCATATTTCAGGTTGTTAGTGCACGTTTAATGCAATCTATTTCAGTGCGTTAGGGCACATTTTAACTCAGTGAAATTCAGTGCTTTGCTGCACGTTTAATGCAGTATTTTTCAGTGCGTTCGTGCACATTCAACACAGTATATTTCACTGCGTTGGTGCACGTTTACCACAGTATATTGCAGGGCTTTAGTGCACGTTTAACGCAGTATATTTCAGTGCATTAGGGCATGTTCAACGCAGTATATTTCAGTGCAGAAGTGCACATTTAACGCAGTATATTTCTGCACGTTAGTGCACATTTAAGGCAGTATATTTTAGTGCGTTACTGCACATTTAACTCTGTATATTTTAGTGCGCGTTTAACACAGTATATTTCAGTGTGTAGGTGCACATTTAACGCAGTATATTTCAGCGCAGTATATTTCAGTGCAATAGTGCTCGTTTACCACAGTACCACTTTATTAGGTACACGTTGCTAGTACCAGGTGGAACCCCTTTTGCCTTTCGAACTGCCTTAATTCTTTGTGGCTAAAGTTGGGCGAATGGTCGAGCTGAACATTGGCTGTTCGCTCCTTCCGTCAATTCTATTGTCAGTGTAAAATTACAGTTTAATGTGACTCTATTGATAGTGCAGTGTGAGTATAGTTTGACCTTTCATTTTTATTTTAGTGTTAGTTTATTTGTCAGGGCAGGTTTCCTGTGAATTACTGCATGTTTAATGCAGTATATTTCAGTGCATTAGTGCATGTGTAACACAGAATATTTAAGTGCATTACTGCACGTTTAACGCAGTACATTTCAGTGTGTTAGGGCACGTTTAACACAGAATATTTTAGTGTTACTGCACATTTAACGCCATATATTTCAGTGCGTTTGTGCACATTTAAGGCAATAGATTTCAGTGCATTACTGCACGTTTGGTGCAGTTTATTTCAGTGCATTAGTGCACGTTCAACACAGTGTATTTCAGTGTGTTAGTGCACGTTCAATGCATTATATTTCAGTGCATTAGTGCACATTTAACGCAGTATACAGTATTTCAGTGAGTTACTGCTCGATAAACGCAGCATATTTCAGTGCATTGGTGCACATTTACCACAGTATATTGCAGGGCATTGGTGCACGTTTAACGCAGTATATTTCAGTGTGTTAGGGCATGTTTAACGCAGTGAATTTTAGTGCGTTACTGCACATTTAACGCCGTATATTTCAGTGAATTAGTGCATGTTTAATGCAGTATATTTCAGTGCGCTACTGCTCGATAAACGCAGTATATTTCAGTGCATTGGTGCACAGTTAGTGCAGTATATTGCAGTGTCTTAATGCATGTTTAATGCAGTATATTCAAGTGTGTTGGTGCACGTTTACCACAGTATATTGCAGGTTGTTGGTGCATGTTTACCGCAGTAGATTGCAGGTTGTTAGTGCACGTTTAACGCAGTATATTTCAGTGTGTTACTGCACGTTTAACACAGTAAATTTCAGTGCGCGTTTAACACAGCATATTTTAGTGTGATACTGCATGTTTAACACAGTATAATTCAGTGCGTTAGTGCACATTTAACGCAGTATATTTCTGCGCGTTAGTGCACAATTAAGGCAGTATATTTTAGTGCGTTACTGCACATTTAACTCAGTATATTTTAGTGCGCTAGTGCACGTTTAATGCAGCATATTTCAGTGCGTAGGTGCACGCTTAACTCAGTGTATTTCAGTGCAGTATATTTCAGCGCATTAGTACTCGTTTACCACAGTACCATTTTATTAGGTACACGTTGCTAGTACCGGGTTGGACCCGCCTTTTGAACTGCTTTAATTCTTTGTGGCTAAATTTGGGCGAACGGTTTGGGCTGAATATTGGCTGATCGCCCGTTCGTCGATTCTATTGTCAGTGTAAAATTACAGTTAATGTGAAGTGCAGTGTGAGTATAGTTTTACCTTTCATTTTTACTTTAATGTCAGTTTAGTTTGAATCTAGTGATAGTGCAGTGTGAGTGTAGTTTGACCATTCATTTTTACTTTAGTGTTAGTTTATTTTGTCAGGGCAGGTTTCCTGCAGTATATTTCAGTGCATTACTGCATTTTTAACGTAGTATACGTAGTATATTTCAGTGCGTAGTATATTTCAACATAATAACAATAAAACATTGTAGAATAGAATATAGTAAAAAAGAGCAGAATGATAGAGAGATAATAGAGAGAGAGAGAACAATAAAACGACAACTATTTTTGTTTTTTTTATTTTATTTTTTTGTGTTTTTTTTTTTTTTACATTTTTTTTTATAACTGTAACTTTTGTAAATGTAACCGGTTAAAGGTTTGGGTCTCTCAAAATGCGATGGCATCTTGGGAGACCCTGTGAAAGTGTGCCTAGTCTGTGCAATGCTGTACCCTACGCTAAAACTCAACTAGTGTATGGTAGCACTCAAAACATTCACCAATGCAAAGACCAGGATTGTCAGGACAGGAGGGACAATAATAGCGAGTGTCACGCCTATATCTGCGCTTTCTACAGACACAAAATTTCCTTTGGGTGGCTCGTTGGGTAGGGGTACTCGGGAGGACATAAGGAAAATGCCTCTCATGCAGCCGGCTTACTGCATTTGGTTGGGAAGGGTGATGTGGAGCACCGTCTGGAAACAGAAGGGCTCTGACGATCTCTTCCTGAAATTTAAGGAAGGATCCAGTCCATCTTGAAGCTCTGTATAGCACACGAGCGTTCAGCAAATCCAATTGAAATAAATATACAGACACTTTTTTATACCAGCGTCTGGCCTTACGGGCAACTAGGTACGGCGCCAACAACTGGTCGTTGAGGTCCACCCCTCCCATATTTTGGTTATATTCGTGGACACAGAAGGGTTTCTCCACAACACCAGTTGCCATAGTAATTTGGACAGTCGTGTCTGCATGAAGGGAGGTAAGAACGAAAACATTCTTATTATCCCTCCACTTCATAGCGAGCAAATTATTACACTGCAAGCAGGCTCTCTCCCCCAGCCTAAGATGGGAATCTACAAGCCGATGGGGAAAGCCCCGGTGATTAGGTCACACGGTGCCACATGCTCGAATCTGATGATCAAAAAAGGTGACTAAAAAGTGTCACGCTCGTGTAATAATTGTCCACATACAAATGGTACCCCTTTCCGAATAAGGGTCACATCAAGTCCCACACAATCTTTCCAGTGCTTCCTATGTAGTCAGGGCAGTTTGTCAGCTCTATGTGGCTATCTCTTCCCTCATAAACCATAAAACTACATGTATAGCCTGTGGCCCTGTCACAGAGCTTATACATCTTGACCCCGTATCTGGCACGATTGCTGGGAAGGTACTGTTTGAATGACAAGCAGCCAGAAAACTTAATCAGGGACTCATCAATGCAGACAACTTGATGGGGAGTAAACAAGTCTGCAAAACGTTGGTTTAGGTGGTTTACGAGGGGCCGAATTTTGTAGAGCCGATTGTATCCAGGGTCTCCACGAGGACGACAGAGTTCATTGTTGTTGAAGTGCATGAACCGCAAAATCTGCTCGTATCATGCCCTGGCCATGGAAGCAGAGAACATGGGCATATGGTGAATTGGGTCAGTGGACCAATATGACCACAACTCACTCTTTTTGGTTATGCCCATGAGGAGGGAAAGGCCCAGAAAGATCTTAAATTCGGAAACTATAATTGGTTTCCAATCTCTAGCAAGGGAGGACTGGGGAATAGTGGCGATGTGTTGACCAGCATACAAATTGCTTTGGTCCACAATAGATCTATAGAGATCTTCGGTGAAAAACAGCAAATAAAAATCAAGTGACGTAAAATCAACTGTTTCCACATGAATGCCGGGTTGGCCAGTGAATGGGGGAAGTACGGGTGCTGCAGAAGTGGTGGGTTCCCAATTAGGATTGGCGAATGCAGCAGGAAGGGCACTATGGGCATGACGGGCAAGTGTTCATCTTCTTGGTGGCAGCGGGACACTACTTGTGCTTGCCACCTTTGCCAGCTTGAACTGCACTTATGGGACTCGCCACGTCACCAAGTGTTACTGCAGTGCTGGATGTATGA
Source organism: Aquarana catesbeiana (assembly GCF_042186555.1). Taxonomy (NCBI): domain Eukaryota; kingdom Metazoa; phylum Chordata; class Amphibia; order Anura; family Ranidae; genus Aquarana; species Aquarana catesbeiana. The sequence continues at coordinate 365,370,524 of NC_133326.1, read as the reverse complement.
CCAGGGTGTACTAGGCTGCTGGTGCTTGCCAGTTCACCAGAAGGAAAAGCGGCGCTAGTACTGCTCTGCTCCATACGAGAGCCCTGCGGTTCTTGCACCTCAACAGCAGAAGAAGAAGATTGGGGTCTCGTACGCCTGACCTTGGCAGGGACCACAACTCTGTAGTCAGACCTATCTGTCATGGAGCCGCTGCTGTCTACAGGTTTGTATTCTGAGCCTGAATCTGACAGATGAGTGACTTCCTCTTCACTAATTGTCATGCTCAGAAACGTGTAGGCTTCTTCACTAGTGTACCTTTGATTTGCCATTTTGGGCTCTAAATTTAGTGGTAGACTAGTGAGACTCACAAGCAAAGAAAATCCTGACTGTTAGCGACTGTATCAAAAGGCTACCAAAAAACTGTTAGGGATCGCAGGTATCAGGCCTGACTCTGCAAACACTGCAGTTATGTGTGTTTAGTGTTTTGTAAGTGACAGTGATCGATCGATCGATACTGCACTTGGGTGGGCTGGGCTGGGCGAAGGGGCAAAACGCAGGTGCTAGCAGGTATCTGGGCTTATCCCGCTAACACTGCAATTTTGGGAACCCTAAACTGCTGGGGATGCTAGTATAAAGCTGATCGGATCAGATATTGATCCGTTCAGATACTATACCACTAAGGGAGGTGTATGCTGCGATGCTGCATGCGTGGGTGTTAGCGGTACTGCCACTAACCTGACGCTGCCTGGGGCGACGCAGACCCTATCTGACCCTAAAACCTAACTTATATCACCCGCCGGGTGATTAGGGGGTTAAACCTTTATTAGGTAATAAACGGCGGGTGCCCTGACACTATAAAAAATAAACTAACTAACCAGCGTCACCCGTAACATTTATATGGTGATCACTGGTGAAAGGGTTAACTGGGGGGCAATCAGGGGGTTAAAACCTTTACTAGATAGTATATGGGGGTCCCTGACGCTATAAACCCCTGACGGCGAACCTAAATACTTACCTCCCTAACTAGCGTCACCTGTGACACTAATACAGAGTTCAGAAAAACGATCGCTTAGTGACACTGGTGATGGGGGGTGATAACAGGGTTAAAAATTTATTAGGGGGGGTTTGGGGGGTACCCTAGACCTAAAGGGGCCTAACACTAACTGCCCTACCACTTCTAACTGTCACAAAATGACACCAATGCAATAATCAGAAAAAAAACCTGCTATTGGTGTCACTGTGACAGGGGGTGCAGGGGGGTGATGGGTGGGTGAAAAGTGTGCCTAGAGTGTTCTACTGTACGTGTAGTGTTGGTGCAGACTTACTTGATGTCTTTTCTCTCTGTCTTCTCTCTTCTCTCTCGGAAGCCGGAACAAAAAGGCTTCACGAGGAGCGATGACATCACTTCCTCTGCCGCTGTTTACATTACAGCAGCAGAGGAAGCATTCCATTCGCCAGGAGCGATCGTTTAGGAGGGGGCCAGGAATCAGTGGCCTCCCCCTCATCTCGGATCGCTCCTGATGATAATCCAACCGTCGCAGGCACCAGGGGGGTCCGATCGGACCCCCCACCCGCGGGCAGGCAGGGGCGTACAGGTAAGCCCTTATGCCTGCCCGTGCCCTTGTGCCAACGTACATCGGTGTGCAGCGGTCAGCAACTGGTTAACGCAGAATATTTCAGTGCATTACTGCACATTTAACTCAGTACATTTCAGTGCGTTGGGGCACATTTAACGCAGAATATTTTAGTGTTACTGCATGTTTAACGGAGTATATTTCAGTGCGTTAGTGCACATTTAAGGCAGTACATTTCAGTGCGTTAGTGCACATTCAATGCAGCATATTTCACTGCGACAGGACACATTTAACACAGTATAATTCAGTGCGTTACTGCACGTTTAATGCAGTACATTTCAGTGCGTTACTGCACGTTTAACACAGTATATTTCAGTGCGTTAGGGCACGTTTACGCAATATATTTCAGTGCATTAGTGCACGTTTAGCGCAGTATATTTAAGTGAGTTACTGCTCGATAAACGCAGTATATTTGAGTGCATTGGTGCACGGTTACTGCAGTACATTGCAGTGTCTTAATGCATGTTTAACGCAGTATATTTCAGTGCTTTGGTGCATGTTTAACGCAGTATATTTCAGTGCGTTGGGGCACTTTAACGCAGTATATTTCAGCACGTTAGGGCACGTTTAACGCAGAGAATTTTAGTGCACTACAGCTCGATAAACGCTGTATATTTCAGTGCATTGGTGCTCGGTTACTGCAGCATATTGCAGGTTGTTAGTGCACGTTTAACGCAGTATTTTTCAGTGCGTTACTGCACGTTTAACGCAGTAAATTTCAGTGTGCGTTTAACGCAGTATATTTTCCTGTGTTACTGCATGTTTAACGCAGTATTTTTCTGCTCGTTAGTGCACATTTAAGGCAGGATATTTTAGTGTGTTACTGCACATTTAACTCAGTATATTTTAGTGCACTAATGCACGTTTAATGCAGTATATTTCAGTGCAGTATATTTCAGTGCATTAGTGCTTGTTTACCACAGTACCACTTTATTAGGTACACGTTGCTAGTACTGGGTGGGACCCCTTTTGCCTTTCAAACTGCCCTAGTTTAACGCAGTATATTTCAGTGCATTAGTGTACGTTTTTTAACGCAGTATATTTCAATGCATTAGGGCACCTTTAATGCAGTATATTTTAGTGTGTTACTGCAGTTTAATGCAGTATATTTCAGTGCATTAGTGCACAGTTAACGCAGTATATTTCAGTGCGTTAGTGCACAGTTAACGCAGTATATTTCAATGAATTAGTGCACATTTAACGCAGTATATTTCAGTGCATTACTGCTCAATGAACGCTGTATATTTCAGTGCGTTACTGCTCAATGAACACAGTATATTTCAGTGCATTGGTGCATGTTTAAAGCAGTATATTGCAGTGTGTTAATGCACATTTAATGCAGTATATTTCAGTGCGTTGGTGCACGGTTACTGCAGTAAATTGCAGGTTGTTAGTGCACGTTTAAGGCAGTATATCTCAGTGCTTTAGTGCACATTTAAGGCAGTATATTTCAGTATGTTACTGTTTAATGCAGTAAATTTCAGTGCATTAGTGCACATTTAACACAGTATATTTCAGTGCATTACTGCACGTTTAACGCAGTATATTTCAGTGCATTAGGGCACTTTTAACGCAGTACATTTCAGTGTGTTACTGCACGTTTAATGCAGTATATATCAGTGCATTAGGGCACTTTTAACGCAGTATATTTCAGTGCTTTATTGAACATTTAACACAGTATATTTGTCAGAAACCATGAAATCAGACCAAGACAGAAGTACAGTTAAATCACACTTGTTTAATAATAAAAGTAAAAAGAACAAACATAGTCAAAACATAGCCAAAGTTCAGTAACCGGAATGGATAGTCAGCCAAGCAGAAGTCAGGGATCAAAGTAGTGGAACTGCAAGCAGGATCTGGAGCCAGAAGGGATGTCAGCAAAGCCAGTCTTTAAACAGGAACGCAGGAGATAGTTTCTTGTGATGTGACCAAGACGAAGGCAGAGCTCCTCTGGACTGGTTGGCTTAAGTAGGCAGTGTGACAAGCAGGATCATCAACAGCTGGGTAACTGTGGAGAGAGATGGTATCTGACAATTAACCAACAGCTGAGCAGCCAGCTCAGAGAAGGAAGGGCTAAGCCCAGCCCTGACAGTACCCCCTCCTCAACGATCCCTCCCCCTCGGAGGACCACAAGGCTTGAGGGGAAAACATCTATGGAAATAACGGAGGAGGACAGGGGCATGTATGTCCGAGGATGAGACCCAAGAGCGTTCCTCCGGACCGTACCTTTTCCAATGCACCAGGTACTGTATGCACCCACAGAACCTACGGGAGTCAACAATGGACTGTACTTCATACTCGTCATGGATCTCAACCTGTACAGGTGAGGACGTGGCACTGAGGTGGTAAAGCAGTTGCAGACCAAAGGTTTTAATAAGCAGACATGAAATACATTCGAAATACGCATATTAGAAGGAAGGTCTAATGCGTAAGCCACTGGGTTAATCCTGCAAGGAATACAGAAAGGCCCAATAAACCGAGGTGCGAACTTCAGTGAGGGAACACAAAGTCAGAGGTTGCGAGATGACAGCCAGACCCTGTCCCCAACCTGGTAGGAAGGCGCAGGCAGGCGTCTGCGGTCAGCATGGAGTCTGTATCTATCATTAGCATGACTCTAAGCCTCCTAGACTTGTGCCCAAGTGGAACGAAGACCACGGAGATGTTCCTCTAATGCAGGAATACTCTGCAGAACAAATGAGTCAGACAACATGGAAGGTTGGAAACCATAATTCGCCATAAATGGGGACAATCGGGAAGCAGAATTTAAGGCACTGTTGTGAGCAAACTCTGCCCACGGTAATAGGTCTTACCAGTTGTTATGATGGTCAGAAATATAGCAACATAGGAATTGCTCCAAGGACTGATTGGCTCATTCTGCGGCCCCATTAGACTGCGGGTGATACGCAGAGGAGAAGGCAAGCTGAATTCCCAACTGTGCACAAAAGGCTCGCCAGAACCGGGACACAAACTGACTACCCCTGTCCGAGACAATCACCTTGGGTAGCCCATGTAAGCGAAAGATCTCCCGAGCAAAATGGAAGCCAGTTCCTTAGAAGTGGGCAACTTCTTAAGTGGAATACAATGACACATCATTGAGAACCGGTCAACCACCATAAGGATAACAGTCTTGCCTTGGGAGTTGGGTAACTCCACAATGAAATCCATAGACAGATGGGTCCAGGGCCTCTCTCCATTGGGTATGGGTTGTAGGAGGCCCAATGGAAGGTGTCGTGGAGTCTTACTCTGAGCACACATGGAACAGGCAGCTACGAAGGCAGTTACATCAGCACATAGACTAGGCCACCAGAATTGTTGGGAAGTGGCTCAAAAGAGTTGATTCTTCCCAGGGTGGCCAGCTGCCTTGGGAGAATGGTAAGTCTGGAACACGGCAGTATGGAGACTCTCTGGGACAAAGCAGCGGTCACAAGGTTTCTCAGGAGGAGCATGGACCTAAGCAGCAAGAATTTTGTCACCCAAAGGAGAAGTGAGACTGGTGCAAACCATAGCCAGAATACGATCAGGAGGAATCGCAGGAACCGGAACCGACTCCAATTTGGAAGTGGAGGAAAATTGTTGTGACAAGACATCAGCCCTAACATTCTTAGTACCGGGTAAGAATGAGACAATATAATTGAAACTTGACAAAAAAAAAGCCCATCGTGCCCTTCTGGGAAAGAGGCGTTTAGACAAGAATGTGAGATTCTTATGGTCATTAAGAATGAGAACCGGCACATTGGTACCTTCGAGGAGATGTCTCCATTCTTTCAGGTCTAAAATGATTGCCAACAGCTCTCTGTCACCAATCTCGTAATTGCACTCCGCAGGTGACAATTTCTTGGAAAAGTAGCCACAAGGATGCATAGCACTCTCAGAGGTAGGACGTTGAGACAGAAGGGCGCCAACACCAGCCTCAGAAGCATCAACCTCAAGGATAAAAAGTAACGCAGGATCAGGATGTGCTAACACAGGAGCAGAATCAAAGGCAGCTTTGAGACTCTCAAAGGCCTTAATGGGCTCCGGAGAGTGTTTCACTGCATTGTCGTGACCAGGAGAGAACCTCAGCACGGAGCCAATCAAATGAGGGGTTGTGCCTCTGTATCCAAGGATAACCAATAACCAGCGGAAACTTAGGCGAGGAAATAACTTGGAGTTGGATTATCTCATGGTGAAGAGCCCCTACGGCCATGGACAATGGAACCGTCTCATGAGTCACATGGGCAGGCTGTAGAGGTCTCCAGTCAAGAGCCTCAATGGCAAGTGGAGGTCACACAGCTGCAGGGGAATTGAGTGCTTCGATACAAAGGTGGCATCAATGAACAGGCCTGCAGCCCCAGAGTCGATTAGACCCTGTATCTCGATGGACGACTCAGCCCAAGAAAGGGTGACCGAAACCAGGGGCTTGGGCCTATCCTTCTGGATAACTGTGGACGAAACAACGCCACCTAAGGTCTGTCCATTACAGGACCTCAAGGTTCAGGCGTTCCCTGGACAGATAGGACAAGACTTCAAAAAGTGACCTGCCTGGCCACAAAGGCACAATCTCTCCCTCCTCCTAAAGGTTCGCTCATCCACAGAGAAACGTGTGAAGCCCAAGTGCATGGGTTCATCTTCATTGACTGACTCGGTACCAGGAGGCATGGGAGGTGGGGGAGGCACGGGTGGGACTGCAGAGTCGGAGAAAAACGTACAGGAGGCTTCCGCAAGCACTCCTTAAAAGAGAGTCTTTCTCTGAGTCTGGAGGCAATGAGGATGGCAAACATGATCAACTTCTCCAGCTCAGTGGGTATATCTCAGGCTGCTATCTCATCCTTGATGGAATCCGAGAGACCGTGAGAAAAAGCAGCCATGAGGGCTTCATTGTTCCAAGCGACCTCTGCTGTCAGAGTATGGAATTCAATGGCGTAGTCGACAACAGTTCTCGTACTCTGTTTGATGGACATGAGGTACTTGGCAACAGAAGCGGAGCATGCGGGAATGCCAAATACCCTTTTAAAGGAGGCCACAAATTCAGGGTAACTCAAGACAACAGGTTTTTGCATCTCCCATAGAGGGTTTGCCCAGGCCAAGGCTCTCTCAGAAAGCAAAAATATCACAAAACCTACTTTGCTTCTGTCTGTGGGAAACGCCTGGGGCAGCATCTCAAAGTATATCTCAACCTGGTTGAGATACCCTCTGCATTGAACTGGATCTCCCCCAAATTGCTGGGGAAGTAGAGCGGAACCAGACATACCTCTTATAGATGTAATACTCAAGGTGGGTGCCTGCACAGGAGCAGCAGCAGGGACAGCCTGCAACTCAGGTTGTACCAGAGCAGCCACAGTGGGAGATTCCAGGTGAGCCGTGTGACTCAGGAGCATTTGTAATGCTATGGCAAACTGATCCATGCAATGATCTTGCTCATCCAATCTGGAAAAAATATTACCAACAAGTGGATTGACTGTATCTTCTGAATTCATGGCCTTCACCTACTGTCAGAAACCATGAAATCAGATCGAGACAGAAGTACAGTTAAATCACACTTGTTTAATAATAAAAGTAAAAAGAACAAACATAGTCAAAACATAGCCAAAGTTCAGTAACCGGAACTGATAGTCAACCAAACAGAAGTCAGGGATCAAAGTAATGGAACAGCAAGCAGGATCTGGAGCCAGAAGGGATGTCAGCAAAGCCAGTCTTTAAACAGGAACGCAGGCGATAGTTTCTTGTGATTTGACCAAAGCGAAGGCAGAGCTCCTCTGGACTGGACGGCTTAAGTAGGCAGGACTGACGAGCAGGATCGTCAACAGCTGGGTAATTGTGGAGAGAGATGGGAGCTGGCAATTAGCCGACAGCTGAGCGGCCAGCTCAGAGAAGGAAGGGCTGAGCCCAGCCCTGACAATATTTCTGTGCGTTAGTGCATGTTTAAGGCAGTATTTTTCAGTGCGTTACTGCACATTTAATACTGTATATTTTAGTGCGTTAGTGCACGCTTAATGCAGTATATTTCAGTGCATTGGTGCACGTTTACCGCAGTATATTGCAGGGCGTTTTAGTACACGTTTAATACAGTATATTTCACTGCTGTGACAGAGATAGGCTCTGTCGCTATAAGTTTATAGGAAAAGGTGACCCAGGAGTCTCATTAAGGGTTAATGCAAGGTTCAGAACTAGCATCTCTCCAGGTTCTGTAGTTCTGAATCAGAACATTCAATCCTGGGTCCAGGTTTTTGGTCATTATATAGTCAGGTCTTAGAATTGCTCAAGGCTCTCATTTTGGAGACAGCCTCAAGTTTGGAGACGGAAGGTCTCACCCAGGGTCAGGGGGCCCCAGCCAGAAGCTACGAGACAGAGGTCTCACCGAGGGGTCAGGGGGCCCAGCCAGAAGACAAGAGACAGCAGGTCTTGGTCCCAGGAGTCAGGTCAGCTCCTATCAAGGGTGTCAGGAGAACCCCAATTCTTAGGCCAGAGGTGGGCCACGCAGCAGGGCACTGCGACTGAAGGCTAGAGAGCCAAGTGTTCTGAGACAGCTGAATGACACAGTCAAAGGACTGGTAAGAGGAGTAGCCATACTGCCAACACGTAAGCCAGGTGGCTTGGTATTTTAGATAATTCATGTTATATGGAAGAATCCCCTGCGTGGGCAACTGATGTATAAGTGAACTTTTCTTCTTTTAAATAAAAGTGGGCTACCACGCCCTTAAAATACAATTTTGGACTGGCGTACTCACTGGAAATGCACCTACCACTTGAGTTTGATCACCCCAATCTTACACTGCGTAGGTGCACGTTTAACTCAGTATATTTCAGTGCAGTATATTTCAGTGCGTTAGTGCTCCTTTACCACAGTACCACTTTATTAGGTACACATTGCTAGTACCGGGTGGGACCCCTTTTGCCTTTAGAACTGCCTTAATTCTTTGTGGCTAAAGTTGGGCGAACGGCTCCAGCCAGACATTGGCTGTTCGCCCGTTTGTCGATTCTATTGTCAGTGTAAAATATCCGTTTAATGTGAATCTATTGATAGTGCAGCGCAAATAAATGAAAAATACGTGTGAACTAAACCAACTGGCAGTGAGTGATATCTCAAAGGTACCACAAAAATCACACACAGAAAATACCCCCCCCCCCCACCTGGCTGCTGCACACACAGAAAATGTGTTCACTTCACATAAATCATATGTATAACAAAACAGCGTTGTGCTGCCTAAGTACCAAAGTTGCTACAGAAAAAACCTCATGGGAATATATGATTAGCTTGCAAAATAGCAAGATACTTGGTGCACAATCAAATATTCGTGTTCCCAAATTGGGAGTGATACACACTGAAAATTAACGCAGTGGAAATGACATAGTAAATCAAAATAATCGAAAAAATGTGATATGAAGTCCAAAATAGTCCTCAAAATCTTCTGAACGGAAATGACTTTCAATCGTAGAAAATACCAGTAGTACAAAAGCTTAAAAAGTGCTCTCCTCCACCTCAATATCCTAGCCGCTCACCTCAAATTCTGACCCCTGTTTCACCAGCAGGTCGGAAATAGCAGGTTCCCTCTCAGGGAAACAAACTGGTCAGCTGAACATGGAGCTCCTAAATCGTCCGTGCACATGTGCAGCCAATCGCACTGTTCATATTTGCAAACTTTTTTGCAAAGTTTTCCTTAAACACAAAAAAAAAAAAAACACATCAAGTGTGGCAAAAACACCAGCCATTTGGGTACCACATGCCTGACGAGGCACAACCTCCCACCACTCAGCCCATTGGCAAGAACGCCTGAAAGCCACACAAAAGGGATGCAATTCTGCTCCTCCTCACCTTTCCGGTCCACCCCACTATACCTCGTGACCTCTCAGCAGCCTCCACTGACTGGGATGATGGTGTAGCACAGGGTGTCCCAGGTCCTTGCAGCACGTCTGCCAGTAGCACACCACCAGATGTAGACTATAGCACACACATTTCTCTGCCCCATCTGCTGCAGCGAAAAAAAATACAATCACTGCCACCCACATGCCCAGCGTCTAAATTCAAGCTCATCAAAGCTGCTGGCTTTACCTGGCTTTAACTCCTGATTTTCTGTCTGGTAATTCTGCCCGTGTTCCCCCAGCCCCCTGTCTGTGAATTGGCAAAATGTGCTGTACCACAATGGCAGGTTCCCAGTCACTACTTATTTTCACGTAAGGCCATTCCAGCTCTCTACCATCACGTGAAAGGTAATATTGTGGCATCATTAGGCAAGGCAATCTGCCACAAGGTCCACATTGTTTAACGCAGTATATTTCAGTGCATTAGTTCACGTTCAACACAGTATATTTCAGTGCGTTAGTGCACGTTTAACGCAGTATATTTCAGTGCAGTAGTGCACGTTTAATGCAGTATATTTCAGTGCGTTAGTGCACATTTAAGGCAGTATATTTCAGTGCATTACTGCACGTTTTACACAGTATATTTCAGTGCGTTAGTGCACGTTCAACACAGTATAGTTCAGTGCATTAGTGAAGTTTAACGCAGTATATTTCAGTGCGTAACTGTGCGTTTACGCAGTATATTTCAGTGCGTTAGTGCACATTTAACGCAGTATATTTTAGTGTGTTGCTGCACATTTAACGCAGTATATTTCAGTGTTTTAGTGCACATTTAACGCAGTGTACTTCTGTGCGTTAATGCTTAAGTAGGCAGGACTGACGAGCAGGATCGTCAACAGCTGGGTAATTGTGGAGAGAGATGGGAGCTGGCAATTAGCCGACAGCTGAGCGACCAGCTCAGAGAAGGAAGGGCTGAGCCCAGCCCTGACAATATTTCTGTGCGTTAGTGCATGTTTAAGGCAGTATTTTTCACTGCGTTACTGCACATTTAACACAGTACATTTTAGTGTGTTAGTGCATGTTTAACACAGTATATTTCAGTGCATTGGTGCATGTTTAACACAGTATATTGCAGGGCGTTAGTGCATGTTTAACAAAGTATATTTCAGTGCGTAGGTGCACGTTTAACGCAGTATATTTCAGTGCAGTATATTTCAGTGCGTTAATGCTCATTTACCACAGTATATTGCAGAGCATCAGTGTATTTTTACTGCAGTATATTGTAGCGTGTCAGTGGAGTGCGTCTGTGTAGTGAGTACTCAAGTTAAAGTGCACCAAACGCCACTTTCCATTGATTAAAGTGCATCCACACACACATTTCCACATCTTTATTACATTTTGTTAATAAGTGTCCCCCCATCATGTCTGGGAGGCCAACAAGGAGAGGCAGATGTTCCCATGGCACTGCAAGCGGGCCAGCAGCGTATGTGTCCACAGGCAAAGGTGGACGTTGTCCATTCTAAGGCAGGACATCATTTCCTCTGTTTAATGATGTTGCCCGTGCTATCTAGCCACAACATGCAGAGGAGGTGGTGGACTGATTTACTAAACCTTCCTCATCCACCTCATCCTCCATCACCCAAGTAGAGACTAGTGCGCAGTGCACTGCAGCTGCCAGAGTGTTTTATTCTGCCTCCTTGTCCACAGCTACTCTGGTTATATCCCCAGTATCAGGCATGGAGGAGTCAGCTGAATTATTTGAACACAGTGTCACCCACTTGATCTTTGATGATGCGCAGCCATTACTTGATTCAGATCTTGGTTCTGAGGTTGAGGAAGGTAGGATCGTGAGCCTACAGAGAGGGGAGAACACTGGTAAACAACAAATTGGCAGTCATGTTCCCCCAGACGCAGCGTATTGCCAAGCTGTCTCCAATGATAATGAGAATGGAGGGGATGATGATGAGGTCACTGATGTGACTTGGGTGCCAGATAGAGCAAAGGAGAAAAGTAAGCATGAGGCACAGCCACAAAGAGGCAGCCATCATGGAGGAGTAGAGAGCAGCCGTCCTATTCCACCAAATTATGGGGCTGTTCTCTCCCAGCCCACTTCCCACAGCTCAGCTGTTTTGGCCTTTTTTAGCACAATCGCACTTTTCCTCTAGCACATCAAGTGTGGCAAAAAACACCAGCCATTTGGTTACCACATGCTTGACGAGGCATTTAACCTCCCACCACTCAGCCCATTGGCAAGAACACCTGAAAGCCACACAAAAGGGATGCTATTCTGCTCCTCATCACTCCTCACCTTTCCGGTCTACCCCGCTATACCTCGTGACCTCTCAGCAGCCTCCACTGACCGGGATGATGGTATAGCACAGGGTGTCCCAGGTCCTTGCAGCATGTCTGCCAGTAGCACACCACCAGATGTAGACTATAGCACACAAATTTCTCTGCCCCATCTGCTGCAGCGAAAAAAAAAAATACAATCACTGCCACCCACATGCCCAGCATCTAAATTCAAGCTTGTCAAAGCTGCTGGCTTTAAAAATCCTGCCTTTCTGTCTGGTGATTCTGCCCGTATTCCCCCAGCCCCCTGTCCGTGAATTGGCAGAATGTGCTTTACCACAATGGCAGGTTCCCAGTCACTATTTCTTTTCACGTAAGGCCATTCCAGCTCTCTACCATCATGTGGAAGGCAATATTGTGGCATCGTTGGGCAAGGCAATCTGCCACAAGGTCCACATTACTGCTGACACCTGGTCCAGCAAGCATGGTCAGAGACAATATATTTAGTTCACAGCACACTGGGTAACTCTGTGTAACTTGGAAGGATGCAGGACAGGGCTCAGTGCTGCAGCTTGCTGTGCCACCACATCTCCGTACAGCTAGTGGTGTTAATGCAAGATTTGTCAGCTCCTCCTCTTCCTCCTCCTCCATGCCCTCCTCTGCTGAATTTTCCTATGAACCACAAGTACCCTTTAAGTGTTCAAGGGGCTATTCAATGTGTCAGGCTAAAAGGTGTCATGCAGAGCATCAACTGGTCTGTCTAGGGAACAGGAGCCACACTGGAGCAGAGATTCTTGCAGCTCTGCAGGGGCAGGCCCAGAAGGGGTTCACGCTACACCAGCTGGAGCCAGGAATGGTGGTGTGTGATAATGGTACAAACCTCCTGTCTGCCCTTAGACAGGGAAAGTTGACACGTGCCATGCCTGGCATATGTCCCCAATTTGGTGGTGCAGCATTTCTTAAATAGGTACTAGGGTTGGAAGATGTGCTGAAGCAGGCCAGAAGAGTCTGTAGCCATTCCAGGTGGTCATACACAGCCAGTGCTCGGTTGGCTGAAGTTCAGCAGGAATTTCACCTGCCCATAATCTGCCCGTTTTGTGACATGCCCACCAGGTGGAACTCAACTTTGGCAATGCTGCAGTGGCTGCACATGCAGCAGAGGGCCGTCAACAAGAACCTGTGTGAGTATGGCACGATGAATGGCTCAGGCCGGCTCTGCTTTTTTTCCCCACGCCAATGGCTGCTGATAAAGGATGCTACTGTACTGTCACCATTTGAGCTTTGGAAAGATGGTGCCTATTGCTAGTGAGCAAGATTCGGCAATGTTTGAGGGAGCGTTTCCACAGAGGAGAGAATGTGGACTGTAAATTGGGATCGACTAGGAAACAGACAGAAAGGGAACACTGTGTACATTATGAGATAATAGTCCCTTATCTTTTGAGTGGAGAACAGTGGAAAGAAATAGGCACCATCTTTCCAAACCTGGAGAGGCAATGAATGTAAGCCAGAAGGCACAGGAACTCTCGGAAGTCGTGGAGACGGGTGACGAGGTGCCTTCTAACACCTGACAGATTCAGCTGTGCAGCAGTGAGTGCTTCTCCCTAGGCTGACGCGCTGGAGTTGCCTCCCCTTGGAACGCTGTATACATCTGTGGATCCAGACGCTGTCATCCATCTGTCCCTGCAGAGGGCTGTATCTGTATATGACCTTGCTATTAGAGGTCCACCTTTCTGGTAAGGGTTCAATTTCATTGTCACCTGGATTCACCATCTGCCTGGATATTCCTTTTACACTCCCTCCTTCCTCTTTCCACTCACACAGGCTGGGTTCGATGAACTGTGGATGTGTGATTCTCTTTCATGGAATTTGTGCATCCTCATTGAGCTCTCCATGAATGGACTTAATGAATTTTTTATTCACCAGCAATTTATGAACTTTGATCACTATTTCATTTTTAATATCCGTTTTTATATATTTTTGGTCACCTAACCATATGTGCACTTAATTTAATATTGGACCTTATGATTTATTCACAGGCACCTTATGAATTTATTTATTATTGGATTTCATTAACTATTTACAGCTAATATATTAATTTATATTTTTGATCACTTGACTGTAAGCGCACTTAGTTTATTCTTCTTAGTTTTATTACACTGATATTAGTTTTTTTTGTTGCAGCTGCAGTTCAGTGTTTACATTTGTTTGCTTTTTAGCACGTTTTTTTCTTTTATATGTACCTAATATAGTAGCCGTGAGTGTATATAGGCATATATAACAGTCTGTGCCATGGCCTTTTTTTCTGTACATTTCTTAAAAGCTTTCCATCCAATTCTTTAATTGAAATGACATGCCATGCATTTCAACCTTTAAATTCCGGTTCACACTTTCTTTGCGGATTTCGCACTGCAAATCACACCCTGTTCATGCGAATCGCTGGTGTGCTTGTTAAGTCAACAACACCTCAAAATCGTTTTGCAAAATGTAGTGTGATTTGCAGAATCGGATTGCATGGGTGTGAAAACCCATGCAATCCAATTCTGGTGCGGCCAAAAAAAGGGGTCCTTCATGATTTTGGTGCGAATTTGATGCAATTTGCCACACAGAATTATGGCTCAAATTGCACTGCTGAAGAATTGCATGAGATTTGAACAGAAATGTGGTGCAATTCCTGTTCAAAACTGCATGCAGTTCCCGCACCACATAGTGTGAACTGGCACTAAGGGAGGCTAGGCTGCCTTATAGGGTCTACATGGAGCCACCCTGATGTTCCCACTCCTGCTGAATGTGTTGATGCTTTGTGAGCTGACACATGAGTCAAAGCATCTTTGAAGTCAGTGCTGTACCAAGTCCAGTGACCTGACAGTGCACCCAACTAGAAGTATGGAATAGCACCTCAAGTAGGAAACCTGCAAACCAAAATTTTCAAAGGCAAAAGCAAGTTTTTGTAGGAAAATGTTGTAAAATAACCATACAACCATGCAATAATGAAGACTGATGTGGTGCTAAAGAGAAAAACTATTTTTGGGTTGGGTGAGGGTTTAATACTACTTTAACCACTCAAGGTATCCAGCACATGTATTGTGATCTGAGGTAGCTCTGGAATGACCGCTAGCCAGTTTGGTAAAACCAAAACAGGGAATTTATTTGAATCATGGATAAACAAAAAAGACAGCTTACTTCAGCCAAAGTCAACAAACAGTCCGAATCCTGGTATCACAAAACTTAACCACAGGCTCATTCGGTCCCATACAGGGGTTAGGCTCCTCCATAGTAAGGATGCCAGGCAGGCCACATGGGGGGTTAGCAGCCCACGTCTCAGCTTGTCTGGGAGCCCACACTTGCCACACAGCTTGTGAGTCTCTTTCACTCACTTCCCTGACCCCTTCAGGACCAAAGTCGTGGTAGTCAGGGTTTGAAGGCTCTTTCCACCCAAGTCTCTTTCAACCTTTGAAATCCTGGGTCCCTAATACAAATTGAGCAATCCAGAGAGTACTGGAAATCAGTCCTCTTCGGCCAAACTTAACCCGAGACACCTCACCCGCATGGGTGAGAACCCCAGAGTACCGCAATGTCTCTACAACTGTCCCCCACAAGCCAAATATTGGGGAAATGTACCTGCCACCCAGGACACATTCTTGGTGTCCTGTACAGTATATTTCTATTTTGTAGACATTATAATTTTTGCGCAAACCAATCAATATACACGTATTGGGATTTTTTTTTTACCAAAAATATGTAGTAGAATACATGTTGGTCTAAATTGATGCAGAGATGTGATTTTTTACATTTATTTATTGGGTATGTTTTATAGTAGCAGAAAGTAAAAAAATTATGTGTTTTTTTTTTTTCAAAATTGTCAACACCACAGAGGTGATTAAATACCACCAAACAAAAACTTTATTTGTGGGGACAAAAGGACACAAATTGTATTTAGGTACAGTGTCGCACGGCTGCGCAATTGTCAGTTAAAGAAAGTAAGCTTTAAAGTAGTTATATATTCTTAACAAGCAGTAACACCCCATTCACACTTGTGCGGCTTGTTACATAGTTACATAGTAGGTGAGTTTGAAAAAAGACACAAGTCCTCAAGTCCAACCTATCTGTGAGATTATGTCAGTATTACATTGTATATACACACCTGATGGTTCACAAGCTAACGCCCTACACCCTGTGATACCTCCTCAGGGGCGTGGCTATACGGCAAGCATCTGAAGAGTGACGCAAGACGTTGTGACGTGACACGCTGCATCGAATGGTGGAGGCTTGAGACTAGGAGTGGGAGAGACTGCACAGCTGACACACTATCCTGGGTCCACCGTGACCACTATAGATCACTTTACCAGTGCATGGAGTTTATGTTACGATTTCCTTTGGAGTGTTTTTTTGGCCTGCTCTGGCTTTCACACATGTGAGTGCAATGGTGTGCGATGGTTTGAATGTTTAATAAATTTGCTGTACTTTATCACACTATTTGGAGCATTTTTTCATTTTCATGTGGAGCAATCACTTCTTGAGGAAAAGGATTTGTTGCATTTACACTCGCTATTTGGAGATCACGTTTAGAATCTGGAGATCACATTTTAACCCCCAATAAGTGTGGGTTGAGGTGAGTTATGCCAAACACGAGAGTGGGAGACAATTGTAGCTGGTGAGTGCAAATCTTTAAGTGGGAGTGGAAGCACAAACACTGAATTGTGGTGGAAGATCACAAAGAACAACCAAGAGTTTTCACTTATAGATTTTTTCAGACCATTCATCTGAATATTCATGGTTTATGAACTTTATGTCAACACTTTATTCATTATTTTCACATATGTCACAGGGAGTGTTGTTTTGATTATTATGTGATATGATGTGTTTGCTCACAGTGTTCACCAATAACTTTTTTTGTTAGAATATATTCACATGATATGAACTTTATGTTAAGATTTCATTTATCATTTTCACATCTGCCACAGGGTGTGTTGCTTTGAACATTATGTGATAGGATGTGTTTGCTCACAGTGTTCACCAATAACTTTTTTTGTCAGATCACATTCATATTGTGACTGATTTTCAATGAGGGTATTATTGTCAATATTCACACATATATACTTTTACTGCTTATTTAGATTGATCATTGCTTTCATTAGCACATTTTTATTTTTCATTTTTATTTTTTCATTTTTTATTTATTTGAGCGCTACTATTTATTCCACTTATCTCTAGAGGTTTAAATTCAGTCACGTATTACATTGTATATCCCTGTAAGTTGCGGTCATTCAGGTCCTTATCTAATAGTTTTTTGAAACTATCGATGCCCCCCCGCTGAGACCACCGCCTGTGGAAGGGAATTCCACATCCTTGCCGCTCTTACAGTAAAGAACCCTCTACGTGGTTTAAGGTTAAACCTCTTTTCTTCTAATTTTAATGAGTGGCCATGTGTCTTGTTAAACTCCCTTCCGCGAAAAAGTTTTATCCCTATTGTGGGGTCACCAGTACGGTATTTATAAATTGAAATATCCCCTCTCAAGTGTCTCTTCTCCTTAGAGAATAAGTTCAGTGCTCGCAACCTTTCCTCATAACTAATATCCTCCAGACCCTTTATTGGCTTAGTTGCCCTTCTTTTACTCACTCCATTTCCAGTACATCCTTCCTGAGGACTGGTGCACAGAACTGGACAGCATACGCTAGGTGCATGCCAAATTTCTGTTTGCTTTGTTAGCAGCAGCTTGGCATTCATAGGTGTGCGCAGCCTATTGCATTAGGGTGTGCACCTCAAACACACATGTGTGTGTATGTGTATATATATATATATATATATACATATATATACATATTTATAGCAGTAGAGCAATGGACGGTGTCAGTAGTGTACGGTATTTTGAATAATTATAACTTTTTTACTATAATTTTTTTACAATAGTTTATTACCATTTTTTTTCCACAGTTTTTTAGAAGCCTCATTTGGGGCCTTTGGTAAAATAACAGGGGTCTAAACAGACCCCTGATGTCTCACTTTTGGAACAGAGAAAGGGACTAAGGACAAAGATTCCCCAATCCCTTTCTCTGCAGCCAAGCAGTAGGGGAAATCTGCGCAGCACAGCGTGATTAGGGTGTACCCAGGCACACCTGGCACACCCTGTGCGCACGCCTATGTTGGCATTGCATGCCATTGGTGAGCCTTTCATCTACTAGGATCCCCAGGTCCTTTGCATCTTAGATTCCCCCAGAGATTCTCCCCTCAGTGTATAGATTGCATTCATATTTTTGCCACCCAAATGGCATGCCAACGGACTTTTATTTTGTACAGTAAATGTTTATTGGGAACTGTGTTAAATGCTTTTGCAAAAGCCAGATACACTACGTCTACGGGCCTTACTTTATCTAGAAGGTTAATAGATTGGTTTGGCAAGAACGATTCTTCATGAATCCATGCTGATTACTGCTAATGATACTGTTCTCGTTACTAAAATCTTATTTGTAGTCAGAGTCTTCGAGTGAGAAAGTGATACTCCTAAGCACCAAGGCCTGAGGTGTGCCTTGGCCTGGCTGGTCAGTATGCCTGAAAAGAGGGCATACCCTGAAAGTAAGAATAAGAAAAAGTATTATGAGCATGTATGAAGATTGGGGGAAAACGGGTGGGTTGGAACCCAGAAACACCGATGAGCCCTGGCCTGACAGAGGAGGAGGCTTAAATAGCCCTCAGACTCCTCCCACAAATACAGGCTAGCCTCTGGCTAGCCTTTACACTTGTAGTCAGAGTCTTCGAGTGAAAAAGTGAGAAAGTGATACTCCTAAGCACCAAGGCCTGAGGTGTGCCTTGGCCTGGTTGGTCAGTATGCATGAAAAGAGGGCAAAAAGACACAAATTTAGCTGAAGAAAGGTAGGTAACCATCCATTAAGTGGATTAGTGCACCCCCGGATGGCAACAGTATATATCCAATAAGTGTCCGCTATGACAGGAGAAACTGCCCCCGACTGCTGACTTGGTGATGAGACAGAACCCCCTATAGAACCTGTGGAGCTACCCAGAACCCAACTAAACGTCCCGTGAACGATTGGATAGAGCCTGAAGCCCGAGACGACCCAGACATGAGAATGAACTGCTTGTGAATGAGAGGATGCGTGGGAGAAGGGGAACAATGGCTGGCCTGAGGAGCCCCTGCAAAATGATAGCCGAGAAGATCGAAACTACAACTGGACACCAGTGAAGTGCTCAGTGAACCCCCTCCCCCCCAACCCCTGGCCTACCCATACTGGTATGGAGAAGTGCGAGGATGAGTGCAAAAATGACAACTGGCAGGAGTTCAAAATGCTGAATACCTGAAGGATATGATGGAGTAGGTGGATGAGGCCCATGCACTATGGCGATAAGCATCGTCAACATGGAAAAACCATGCCAGACACAGAATACTGGTCCCACCTGATTCGACCGGGTCTTGCTATAGCCTGTGACCTGGCAACCACGTCTGAATCCTGAACCGAGGAAGGAGGGCCCGACTCCACCCCGGGGAAATAAGTTCCATTGCATGAAACAGTCATACCCAAAGTGACTGAAACCCCCCTACCTGGAACCGGCTGGGGAACGGAAAAGAAAACTGGACTGACATCCCTGAGCAGTTCTCTAGGCCACATCCTAGACAAGAGATCAGAGCCGAGGCCAGAATCCAGAATCATGAGAACGTTTGCCCAACCTACCACTTAAGGACCATCAAGGGGATGATGGATGCCAATACAGCCCAACCTGAGAACACGAACAAGAGAAATGACAGACAACCAGACATGAGAACAACAACACCCCTCTGTGCCTACCTAAGTATGAGAACATGAGCAGAAATGTCAAGACCACTGCGTGTGAATGAGCCTGATGACGGATCCCCCCTCGTATAAATAGTAAGTGAGCCGTGTAACCTGCAGTGCAGAGACAGGCAACTAAACTGAAAACTCAGGGCTAGTGTACCCACAGACCATGGTGGGTGATTGTACAGGTGTGGTGAATGAACGTGCA
Source organism: Aquarana catesbeiana (assembly GCF_042186555.1). NCBI lineage: Eukaryota > Metazoa > Chordata > Amphibia > Anura > Ranidae > Aquarana > Aquarana catesbeiana. The sequence continues at coordinate 365,350,850 of NC_133326.1, read as the reverse complement.
TCGTATGACGTATGGTATACGGGCAAGAAGATTGTGGACAACAATCATTAACAAACGAAACCTCAGCCCATATGGATCTGTAGACGTGACAGATCCTGACCTGTGAGCCCTAGCTAACTGACCCAGGTACAAACATGAACAAAGATACGATGACACATGACAAATAACGAAGATAAAAACAGCTACTGGAGTATGCCGTGACTGAACAACAACGCCCCTCTGAGAAACGGTAAAGGCTGAAACGCTGACAAAAATGCTGAGGCAGAAACGCAAGGACAGTGACGCTATGACAGAAAATGCTTATGACAGAAATGCTGAGACTGAACGCTGAAGCGGAAACTATGACACAAAACCTGGGACAGAAAACACACGGACAGCAACGCTATGACAGAAACGCTGAAACTGAACGCTGAGGCAGAAACGACATGACAGAATTCCTGGGGCAGAAACGCTTTAACAGAAATCCTGGGCAGAAATGCTGTGGAAAACGCCGGGGCAGAAATGCTGTGACAGAAACGCTGGGGCAGAAACGCTGAGACAGAAATGCTGGGGCAGAATGCTGTGACAGAAACGCCGGAGCAGAAACGCTGTGACAGAAACGCCGGAGCAGAAACGCTGTGACAGAAACGCCGGTGCAGAAACGTCGTTGCAGAAACGCTGTGACAGAAACGCTGGGGCAGAAACGCTGTGACACAAACGCCGGGGCAGAAACGCTGTGACAGAAATGCTGGGGCAGAAACGCTGTGACAGAAATGCTGGGGCAGAACACTGTGACAAATGCTGGGGCAGGACGCTGTGACAGAAAAGCTGGAGCAGAATGCTATGACAGAAATGCTGGAGCAGAACGCTACAACAGAAATGTGGGGCAGAACGCTATTTCAGAAAAGCTGGAGCAGAACGCTATGACAGAAATGCCGGGGCAGCAACACCATGACAGGAACGCTATGACAGGAATGCTGGGGCAGAATGCTATGACCAGAACACTATGACAGGAACACCGATGCAGAACGCTATGACAAATGCTGGGGCAGAACACTATGATAAAAACGCAGGGGCAGAATGATTGACAAATGCCGGGGCAGAATACTATGACAAATGCCAGGGCAGAACACTATGACAAATGCCGGGGCAGAACGCTATGACAAGAACGCTATGACAGGAACGCCGAGGCAGTACGCTATGACAAATGCTGGGGCAGAACGCTATGACAAGAACGCTATGACAGGAACGCAGAGGCAATACGCTATGACAAATGCTGGGGCAGAACATTCTGACAAAAACGCAGGGGCAGAACACTGACAAAAACGCAGGGGCAGAACGATATGACAATGCTGGGGCAGAACGCTATGACAGGAACGCCGGGGCAGAACGCTGTGGCAAATGCTGGCAGAACACTATGACAAAAAACTCCTAGGGCAGAAACGCTACGATGGAAACTCTGACCAAAGAAAACAAAAAACAACGTAAAAGCAGTAATGTGCTTTACCTCCTCCCTGTCCTGCCAGCCTCCCAGGAATGCGAAGCCCTGCTGACAATGAATGTGACCTTTGCGCTTGAGAATAACATGTGGGTGGTAGTACTGGCAGGTGTAGGATAGTGCTTACAGCTTGGGACGACCAAACCAGATGTGGTGGATGTACAGTAAAACATATGTCCCTATTGCGTATCTGACTGCAGCGATGTGAGGAGAAAGAAGCTGACGGGCGGCCGAATCCCCCCCAGAACATCAGCAGCCCCCTCATGGAGCCAACTCTGAGCAGGAGAGAGGAGCTGACAGGCGGCCGAATCACCCCCACCTCATGTAAACCCCCGGAGAAGCAGCAGAGCAGCTCCTGTGGCGCAAGATGTGCATGGGGAGAGAGGCGGGGGATGGCGGGGGGCGGACGATCCACCCGGCGGGCGACTCCTTTGTGGAGCTGGATCTGCATGGGGAGAGAGGAGCTGGGGGGGTGGACGATCACCCCCCCGGCGGGCGGCTCTCTTGTGGAGCTGGATCTGCATGGGGAGAGAGGAGCTGGGGGGGCGGACGATCACCCCCCCGGCAGGCGGCTCCCTTGTGGAGCTGGATCTGCATGGGGAGAGAGGAGCTGGGGGGGCGGACGATCACCCCCCCGGCAGGCGGCTCCCTTGTGGAGCTGGATCTGCATGGGGAGAGAGGAGCTGGGGGGGGCGGACGATCACCCCCCCAGAAGGCGGCTCCCTTGTGGAGCTGGATCTGAATGAGGAGAGAGGCGGCCGTCAACCCCCCTGTGGGAATGCCGGGAGAAGCGGGCGGGAACACTGTGGGAAGGCCCCCCTTTTGTTGGATCTGCCCAGGGAAAAGTAGCTGCTGGGCGGCTGATCACCCCCATCCATCCCCTGGCGGGCGGCTCCCTCGTGGAGCTGGAAGTGTACGGGGAGAGGAGGCGGGCGGCTAACACCCCCCGCAAACACCCGGAGAAGCTGGCGGCTCCCACATGAAGCAGATGTTCATGTGGAGAGAGGAGCCGGTGGCCGATCATCCACCCTCGGTGGGCAGCTCCCTCATGGAGTTAGATGTGCACCGAGAGGAGGCGGGCGGGGGGAGAGGAGGCGGGCAGCGAACACCCCCCCAACACCGGGAGAAGCGTGCCGGACCAACACAGGGAGGATAAAAGGAACTGTGGGCGGCCGATTGACTCCACCCCCCCGCAACACCAGGAAAAGCACGGGGGGAATGTACCCAGAGGTAACAAGGTGGGTGGCAGGCGGAATCCCCGGTGTGAGCACCGAAAGAGGTACCGCCACCATGGTTGCAGCCAACCGTGGCTCAGCAAGGACCCGGAAGTGACGTGTCGGCCCCACCCCCTTCTGAACCCAGAAACACCGACAAGCCCTGGCCTGACAGAGGAGGAGGCTTAAATAGCCCTCAGACTCCTCCCACAAATACAGGCTAGCCTCTGGCTAGCCTTTACACATATAGTCCCTTATCATCCCCTCCAAGAGCTTGAATACTATTGATGTTAGGCTAACTCGTCTGTAATTTCCAGGGATGTATTTTGGGCCCTTGACACTTTGGACATCGAAGTGGCATGACATGTCGTTCCCCATGTTTTCCAATGATAACGATTCATATATGTGCAATCTAAAGTTGTAGCGACTTCAAAGTAGTTCACGCACTTCTTTGGTCTGATATTCATGCAACTTGAGGGCCACAGACTTCAATATTAACCCTCAAAAGTTGGATGAAAGTTGTACCTAAATGTTTTACATGCTATAGTGGACTTTGCAGAGGGACAACTCTGCAAGTCACATCCAAGTCGCACCCATCCAAAACTGCGTCAAAGTTGCACTCCAAAGTTGTGCAACTTTGGAGTCATACAAGTGTGAACAGAGCTTAAAAGAGCATTTTTTTTAAACAAGGCACCCCAGAACTCTCTAGCTGCATTTACTGTGAAAAAATGAATCCTCAAAGTTCAGAACACAGACACTAAAATTTGGTTTTAGTCGGTTTCTACCAATAACTGATTTTTTTTTTTTAGTTTTTCTTTGTGTGGGAAAGAGGAAAGTCAGATTCCTATTGGGGTCTGTGCCTGTTGGGGGAGTTTCCTCTTACGTTCAATAGCAGGATACCACAGAGACAAGAACCAGTGGGAAAGAGTAAGCAATAAAAAGAAAATAAATCTTATTTAACAAAGTGTAGAAGGATTACATTTTTATTATTTTTTTTTACTGTCTATGGGTGCCTATCCATACCCCTAATCCCCCATTCTGGTGTCACAGGGACAGGAAGTGAAGTAAAAGCTTCCCATTGGGTCCCAAGCTGCAATTCTAATTCTTCCCCACTCTCATGTCAAAAGTGAAGAGGTTACTAACCATACGAAAATTCTCGTTTGGGATTGGGTGAGTCTAAAGGACGATGCAGGGCCTATACCGATCAAATTTACACCTTGGATAGCATGGTCCGAATGTCCTACGCAACTTAAAAATTATCCAACAATAGGAGCCACATTAAAAGTAGCACAGAAAATCAAATAAAACTCAAATTTGATCTCCTCACCAGGTCAAAAAGTACGACTAGTACAGATGAGAAATGAGACAAAGCCTTTATTGGCAATACATTGCTTTGAGAAGCATAGAGTGAAAACGCTACAAGAATTTCAACAGATTAGCGGTCAAGAAACATTATCTTATTGGGAATACTGTACTGCCAAATTCATAGCTTTGACTCAAATCCCAATAAACGCACCCTTTATATTAAGCCCTTGTCTTCACTAGAGGTGGTTTGTTTAGCTGCCGGAAACATGGAGAAAACGATTTCTCTGGCATATGCCTGGTTACAATGTCCAGGAACCACCGAAACTAATAAACACAAAAGGTTTTGGGAAAATGCGTTGAACACCACCTTTAGCAATGACCAATGGCTCAACGCTTGCATATTCGCACACAAATGCTCAATGAGCACACAACATCAAGAGACCTCATACAAATTTTTGACAAACTGGTACAATACCACATCTAAAATACACAAATGGTTTCCCATGTTATCAAATTTATGTTGGAGATGCGGTGAGGCAGAAGGCTCAGCATGCCACATATGGTGGGACTGTGACCCGATACGTCCATTTTGGCAAAAAGTTTGTGAAACAATTAAACAAATTACAGAGACTTCAATTACGCTAATGGCAGCTTGCTGTTTATTAAGTATTTCAAAGGGTACAATGAAAAGATATAAAAGTTCACTAACAAGATTCCTCCTTACTGCTGCAAAAGTATTGATACCCAGATATTGGAAAACCACAAAAATACACACTTGACCAGTACAAGACTGATATCCCCAACTTTTCCATCACCCCCTCTTTACCTTGATAACCCCTTTCTCTTTCCCCCTCTTATCTATAATAAAATAGACCACACACAGGAGTTTGGAGTAAAAACTGGCCATAGCAGCCTCCTTTTATTAATAAACTATAAAACCAAATATTAAATAACTTTTTCAATCAACATATGTATAACTATGTACAACCCTTTTTACCGACAGTTTTTTCCTCCCATTCTTTTGGTCTTCTGATGGCACCCCGAACTTCACGTTCTCCACTTTAAACTTTCCACCACCACCAGTACACTGCGGGACCATATTTTATCATACCAGGCCTCCAGCCGTATTAACAGCTCGGAGACAACCCCCTTCCCGCAGTGCAAACATTTCCGTATTCCAGCCTACCCTTCCACTGGAAAAAACACACCAGAGGGGCACATAACACTGAAAAAGCCCACCACCATTTCCCTCACCTCTGTTTTTGTACCACCATCAGAGACCAAAGATACCGCCACAGCCCGCAAGGATGACCACTTAGCCTTAAGGGCCCCTCCACACCCGCAAGGCCCTCTCAATACCATCCTGAATACCAAGTGCCCATAAATCGATGCCTACAGCTGAAAGGTGCACTCCGTCACCCCTTAGGTACATCCCCACGTTAACCTCCAACTCCATGTGCCTCACTACCAGTCCCCCATTGTTGACAACAAATTTTCCCACAGCCTTATTCACCTTAATTCACGCTTTATTAATCCTAAACACAGATCTCGCCATGCGCCAGGATGTCCGCGCTACTATGTCCGACCATACAACTATCATTCCCGGGAAAGCCACCCGAAGTGCCAAAAAAAATCACACTTCACAGCAGACACCAGCTCCCTGGTGGATCGGACCCCCAGGTCATTTCCTCCTGCATGTAAAACCAAAACATCAGGAGGCCTATCAAGTCGAGCATATCGTTCGACTTCCGGCACAACCCTGCTCCATCCCATCCCTAGAATTCATATCCATCGAATACATGCCTCCCTCCTTGAAAATCCTAGTTGCCTGCCTTCCAGTCTAACGTCCCCCCTCTTGGCACCCCAAAAAAGTAAGAGTGCCCCAAGATCCAGACGAGGCGTGGCTGACCACCATCTGAAAAGACATAACACAACATAAAATTGAATATACATGTGCTGCCCCCCACCCATTTACATATTAGGTATTTATTTACTTTTTTTTTTTTTAAACATCATCAGGTAACAAATGAGGGCGCACATAAGACCGAAACCTCCTGGATTCCCACCTCCCGATCCTCTTAATTGCTGCCTCATCCAACCCACATCTGTCAGCCTCTGTAGTCGCCCCGATGCGGAAGGAGTGTGAGGCGAATTGTCTACCATCTAGCCTTGCCGCCCCAAGGCATTTTCGGAACACTGTAATAAACTGGAACCTAGATAAAAAGGTCCCATCCCCATTCACGAACAACAGCCCCTCCCCAACTGGACGAATTTTAAAAAATTCCTCAACCACTCTAACCGGGCAAAGTTCCGTGAACAGCAACATGAACAGCTGCACCTTTACCCCTTTGCCTTCTTGATCCGTCTTAGACCTGCGCAACCTCAGCACCACCCTATCACCCTTGACCTCCACATCCTGTACCATCAAACCCCCTTTTTCTCGTTTTGCCGGGCTCACCAATTCCCCCACCCGAAACGCTCCAAAAAACGCAATAGAAAAAGCCGCTTTAAACAAAATTACCTCATAACCAGACGAATACACCCCACCCAGTTTTGTACACAGAACCTGCAGAATTGAAAAAGACACCGGCCTCCTCGAATCCTTTTTTGAGTGACTCTTCCTGTAACCTTTTAGCTCCTGTTTCACCCAGAAATCCTTAGTAAAATCAGTCAAAACCCTGAAGCTTAAATAAAAAAGCCAACCCCGCCAGCTTCCTCTCAATCGCAGACACTGACCCCCCTCCTTCCATGTGTCTTGAAACAAAATACACCACTAACAGCCTCAATTCTGGCCCTACCAGCTCGGCTCCCACCAGCCGTGTAAATTCTGACCACTCCGTCCATACCTTATTATATGCTGCCCAGGTCGACCCACTTACCGATTTCCTGATCCAGCCCGCGGCGATTCCAAGGCCATCTCCCAAAGCCACCCTGGGCAAGGAATCCCCTCCTTTTTCTCAGCCGGAGCCAGCTCCCTGAATCTGTCCCACTGGAACCAAGACAAGGAGTCAGCCAACGTATTATCAATTCCCGGGATATGAACAGCATATAGAAAAACATTCAGTTGTAAACACCACAACACGAGGTGGCGCAGCAAACGTATTACTGGCTGTGATGATGCTGATAACCGATTGACGACCTGTACCACCCCCATGCTGTCGCAGTTCAAACGTATCTTTAAGTTCCGCCATGCCGTACCCCACAATTCCACCGCCAGTACCACCGGGAACAATTCCAATAGTACCAGGTTACGAGTAAATCCTGCCTCCACCCAAAATTCCAGCCACGCTTCCGCGCTCCACTGCCCTTGGAAGAAAGCCCCGTAACCCGTTGATCCCGCCGCGTCCGTAACTAACTCCAGATCGAGGTTACTTACCAGCCCCTCCATCCAAACCGAACAACCATTGTATGTCTCCAGGAAAGTGTGCCACACCTTTAAATCCTCCCTGTGTTCCCTGGTAAGCCTAATGAAATGGGTTGGGGACTGTATCCCCGCTGTAGCTGCCGACAGCCATCAGCAAAAAACCCTACCCATCGGAATAATGCGTCACGCAAAATTTAACTTACCTAACAAGGATTGCAACCTCCATAGCTGCACTTTCCTTTTCTCCATCATCTCCCTGATATCCATTTTAAGCCCGTCAACCTTATCCCTTGGCAACCTACACTCCATGGCTCTGGTATCGATCTCGATGCCCAAGAAACTCAGTTCTGTCGTCGGGCCCTCCGTCTTATCTGCTGCCAGTGGTACCCCAAACTTACCCGCAATGTGCTGCAGGGTCGCCAAGAGAATCGCACACACATTAGACGAATGCGGGCCCACGCATAGGAAATCATCAAGGTAATGTATTACGGAATCTAACCCTGACACATCCCGAATCACCCATTCAAGGAATGAACTGAATAATTCAAATTTGGCACAGGAAATAGAGCAACCCATTGGCAGACACCGATCGACATAGAATTCCCCCTGCCAACAGCAACCCAACAGCCAAAAACTGTCCGGATGTACTGGTAGCAAGCGGAATGCCGACTCAATGTCAGATTTTGCCATGAGCGCCCCCTGACCGTAGTGCCTCCCCCATGCTACGGCCGCATCGAACGATGTGTAAGACACTGTACAATCTTCAGGATTTATACCATCGTTCACAGATCCCCCTTTTGGAAATGAGAGGTGGTGAATAAGGCAAAACTTATTTAGTTCCTTCTTAGGCACCACTCCTAACGGTGACACAACCAAATCCTGCAATGGCTTTGATGCAAAAGGCCCATTCATGCGCCCCAACGCCCCCTCCTTGGCCAATTTCTCGGAAACCACCCCAGGGTTCTGCAGTGCCGACCGTAAATTCTTTGCCATAGGAGGTATCGCCGCCATGGAGCATGGAATCCTAAAACCCACTAAAAATCCCTCACCCAACACCTTTGCTGCCTCCCTATCCGGGTACCTATTTAGGAAAGGCCGCATCCTTACCTCCATCACAGGTGTTGTCCCTCTTCTGAGCAGGCTCCCCTGTCCGCTTTCCTTTCTTGAAGCAACGTGACAACAGGTGATTCCCCCCACATCCTGAGCATTCATGTTTAAACCGACATCCTTCGTTAAACTGCCAACACACCCCCCATTTTTTTCCAGCCAGCAATCCAGAGGTGGGTGATCCCCTGCCACCCCCCGAAAAAACTGATTCGGGGCCCTGGCAGAAGACATCAAACGCATCCATAAGCTGCTATCCTTATGGTCCCACCTAAGGGCCGGCCTAACTGCCCTCCGCTGCCGAAACTGCTCGTCATACCGAAGCCACGCAGTCCCCCCATACACCCTATGTGCCTCGCCTATGGCGTCCATGTAGCAAAACAGCGCCGAGCAATGTTCCGGCTTCTTCTCACCTATGGCGCTGGCCATAATGGCGAACGCCTGAAGCTAGTTCACGAAGGTCCTAGGGATCAACCGATACCTCCGCTTCTCCTCATCCTCCTTTTTGGAATCGCCCGGCTTCACCCTATCCAAGTTGAACTTCTCCAGTGGTAACAGTGAGAAAATTTCAACATACTCACCTTTTACGATCTTATCCCTAACCTCCTGTTTTAAATGCGCTCCCAATGGTCCCTCATAGCAGACATAAACTTCACATTTAGCCGCATCCGCTATCCTGACCACATCTTTCCTGACCACTACCGCAGGCTCCCCCGCCTTTTCTCCCGCAGAGGTATTCCCCGTCACACCTGCGTCTGATGTACCAGCAGACTACCCCCCTGACACAGGGGTCCCCCCAGTACCCGACTTCTCAGCTTGCCCCCCAACCCACGGAGCCACCTGTGCCGGCCCTACCTGGCTGCCCGCAAAACGCTGAACCAAATCCCTTAAACCCCCCAGTAACTCCTGCAGTGGCTCCCATGTCCCAGAGGCGACGGGCGAATCGCCCGCCCCCCGGGCCAGGCGGCCCCCCCGCCGTGGCCTCCAACGCAACCCCTGTTAACCTCGGGGTCCCCCCGCCCACCATACCTAGCAACCTGTAAAGATCAACATTACTATCAACAGCAGATAAAACATGTGACTCACCGGGCTGACTGGGCCTGCTCCCCATCGCCACTGTACTGGTCCCTCCAGATGGCACGATCTCCTGGCGCACCTCCTCATCCGATCCCAACAGCTCACCTTCCGACCGTACCTCCGTGGCTGGGAGCATCGGTGTGACCAACCCCCCAGGCGAAGCAGGCCTGGAAGCCGTGGGTTCCCTCCTTGCTGCTGCTCGCCCCCTCTCCCTGTGTCCTCCTGATGTAGCACTGTACAGTCCTGCACTCTTGGCTCCTCTGCTAGGCCCTGCTCCTCTCCCTCTGTCTTCACCTGTCTCCCTGCAGCTGCATTTCGCTGAAGGGCTGCCGGCAGCGTCAGGTAGCTGGCCCACAGCCGTGGCACCGCTCCTCTCCCCCCTGGCAGAGCCCTGTGAAGAGGGGGGATCGTTCCACTGCTGCTCTGGGTCCTAGATGGCGAGGTGCGGGCGCCATTATGGCCCGAAGCCCCTCCCCGAGCTCCGCCGATGCTAAGGATTCCGTCCGGTCCCCCCGGAGGCCGCTGCAGCCGCTCGTTTTGCCGGGGGGAGCCGACGGGTCCTATTATGGCGATGAGCTCTGCTGGAGGGGCCTGGAGAAAAACGCTCAGGCGGCCTGGACCGCCTAGCGTGTGGCGCCGTCTCACTCCCCGCGCCTGACCCCCCTGCTTCTTCTGGTATTAATGCAGCTACCTGGGCTGGTAGCCATTCTGGCCCCCTCGTCGCTGCTGCCGTTCTCAAGCGTGCCAGGATCAGATCAATGTCTGCCATGCTGCTGCAGCGTGTCCCCCAACTTCTTCCTACTTCTGTCTTTCTCTCCCACTGCTCCTGTAAAAACCCCGCCTCCTTCTTTTATATCACTCCACCCCTTGAGTTAATTTCTACCTCCTCCCATTTACTTCCTTCTCCCATTAACCCTATGTTGTCTCACTCCATTCCGGGCCTCACTATTAGAGTTGCTTCTCAACATACATGACATATATGGCATGGAAGAAATCAGAGCCATAGCGCACGAAAACATAGAGAAATGTAATACTTTAAGGAGAGTATGGGTGATTTATAAATACTCTGACGAATACAAGACCAACTAGACTAATAATTAATACTTGAATAATGAGAAAATTTGCAATCTCATGGTAGTTCTAGAACATATGTTTCTTTTCTTCTTTCTCTAGATTTCGTTTCCATTTCTATATTTCTCTACTACACATAAATGGTCATGTTAGGTGTTTATGACAGGCATAACAGTGTACCGCTGCAGTATACTTTTTGTTCGTTTTGGTTCTTTTTCGGAGCACAATACAGAAAAATGAGAAATTGAACACTATTGATTGATTCAACCAGTTTATTATCTCCTGCATACAAAATATACAATGAACAAATTTAAACGATGATTGGTAGTTTGGCAAGGTGCTATGCTACTATGTTTGTTGTATGTTTGAAGCGTATTGTTGTAATGCAATAACTGTTCTTCTTTTCAATAAAATTTTATTGTGGAAAAAAAATTCTCGTTTGGTAGAATACAACTTCAGAAGTGATGTAATGTGTTGAGTAGATTTGTATGTGTTCTTTTGTTTCTGAGCATTCGTAGTCTTGCTCTTGCGATTTTTTTCTTACAAAAACTGTACTAATTAAATGAAAATCGGACATTGAGGTTGCGTACGACAACAATTTTATAGTCTGCATATCCAGCTTTTGTCTGACGAAAAACCAGAATCAGCTGTCAAAAGCACTGTACTAACGATCCGAAAATCTGCAAATTGTTCGTCAGACGAAATTTGACTTCTATTTTCGTATTGTATGTACAGACCTTAAGACAACAGTTTGGGCTGAAGTTAAGCTTAAGCCCGGGTTCACACCTATGCGAATTAGAGGTGCGTTTCCGCACCTCTAATTCGCATAGCAGGAGAATGTGACTGGCTCCCTATGGAGCCAGTTCACATATCTCCGGGGCGTCTGCGGTGCGCACTGCACAAAAACGCTGTGCGTCTTTGGCTGCGTTTCAGGGCCGAATTCAGGCATAGAATCGGCCCTGATTCGGCCCTGAAACGGTGAACAGGGACGCACAGCGCTCCTGTGCGATCCGCAGCCCGTTGTGGTGTGAACCCGGGCTTAATGTTATCTACTATTCCCATTTAATATCAAATGCTTAGCATTTCCAGCACTGTAGATTACTTAAAATTCAAGCCATTTGATGTTCAGCAAACGTAATTTTAGAGCACAAAATTGATTTTAATATGTAAACATACAGTACTTTTGAAGTGCAACATCAATATTGCAAATTGTCTTGCCTGTTTTTGTCACAATAACTGTCATACCCAATATAAGTCAAGAATGAGCAGAAAGCAGCTACTGTCTTAGGAGGGAAATTGAAATGTTGAAACTTGCTAAAGGCATTTACAAAAGGTACACTGTTGAATCAGAATGTACAGTAGTATTCATTTGAGGTACTCACATGACCCTTTAACAATACCATGAACCATATTTGAGTCAAAATCTGCCTTATAAGTTAAAGAATATGTTAACCCAATATATCATATTCCTGATATGTGCCTGCCGTACCCTGGACTAGTATTAAAAAGTATCCTGATCTCTTTGTATTTATTGCTTCCTTCATGTGAAATCCCTGATGTTCCTGCCAGTCCCTCTGTTTTCCTATTAAAAACTGACCACACTAGGCATGAGAGCACAGCGTAGTCATTTTTTTTTAGCTGCGCGGGGAACACAGCCTTCATTCCACCAATGATTAGACCTGTGCTGACATACCTCCTTTGCACAGCCATTTAACTGAAAAAGACCAGTGTGCTGATGTTTCTGCACCCCTAGCTCTCCGAGCTCCTTATACAGCTGAAAACAGAGGGTATTTGATCACTTCTAAAAAAAAAAAAAAAAAAAAAAAAAAAAAAAGAAAGGTATTTATAATATTTTGCCTTTCATTTCTATTTTAAACTGAAAGGGTTGTTTTACAAGGTGAGGATTTACATATACTTTAATGCCATTGTTAATTAAGAGACGTTTTACCCTTTTTATGATAAAAGTTGTGTTTTTTTCCTTACCAGTATATTTTCATGTGAGTAATATATGCAGGTATTATTTGTTCTCCTGAGTTTGACCACTCATTCTCCAATGATGCAAAGGTGCAAGTCCTTTGTCATTTTTCTTCAGAGGCGTCTTATCACAGCAAATGTTTTTATCACCACAGTCCCTATTTCCAACACCAACTACGTTGTACAAAACTTGAGAAAAAGACACACCTTGAGGCAGAGATAATACAGTAAGTTACAGGCATTGCTGCATTGCACTGAATAGTGTGCCGCAAACAAATCTCAAAAACACACATTACTTTTTTTTAAATTAAACTTCCATTAAATGTGCTTCTCTTCACACAGAATACAGGCAGCTAACACTTTGTCTGAGCCTACCTTAAGTACTTACGACTGTAAACAGGAAAGTGGTGGAACCTTATTTCGACTGTGCATTTTAAATAAACTGCACTGTAGAAATACCTTTCAGGTGGTCAGTGCACCTATAAATGCCTGTGAAGCCAGCTGTCCTTGGATGTCTCAGTTCATAGACGCTGTGTACAGAGCCAATCCAAGCAGCTCTGTACCTTAGTATCACTGTGATTGGTCATAGAGACCAATCACGATGATCACACATGTTTTGACAGTGTTTACATATGTGAATTATCCCCTTTCTCTCACAATGGACGGAGGGGAGGATCTGATCACTGTACAGATCATGGCAGCAGCAGATGAAAGAAAAATGTTTATCCCTTCCTATCCGCCTCCTCTCCTATACATCTGATCTCCATGCTGTTTCTTAACCTCTTCACCCCGGTGCCTCCCAGCACTTTAAGAGGTTTAGGATGCCGGGAGGTGGGGTTTAAGATCTAACCAAAAGCTTCCAATCGGTTCTTGCGATTGGGAGATTTCGGATCACGTGACTGTCGTGACAGCCAATCATGGTGGTCACATGATCCGAAAACTCCCAATCGTAAGAACCAATGGGAAGCTTTTGGTTAGGCGCTGGTAACTTCCCTAGGAGCGCGCAGGGCACACGCTCTCGGCACAGCTGTATTGACTGCAATTTAAGCAAATATGAATGCAGCTTGTGCTAAGGGGATAATTACTTGTGTATTAACCCTTCACTTCCCTTATCATGCACATCTGCACATGAAACAGCAACAGTCTGCCTACAATGTCAGGAGAGGATAATCTTTCTGCATTCTGTTGTGCTTTTATTACACTGACTGCTCAAGCCCTGAAGAAGGGTTTTTTACCTTAAATTCATCAGTTACATTTGATACTCTTAACCATTAAATGTTTCAAAAAGTCCTGTAAGTGAGATGAACTTTTGTGCCAGGCACTCCTTCGTACTCATACAAAAATGTAGTAGATTTAGATGGACTTGACTAACAAATTGAAGCTGAACTCGGCTAACACTTTATACACAGTTACAGCAGTTTTTTTTTCTTTTTGGAATAAAGGTTGTACATAAATAAATAAAAACTGATCATTGTAAGCACAGTCAGTGCTCTCAGTGTTAAATGGTTTGTCTCAAACCTCTAACTGCCACTTTTGCTGGACAGCTTAGTCTGGTAAATTGGGTTGAAATTAACAGATTTACTAGCTGGATCAACAGGGAAAGCCTACAAAAAGAAAATGAATACAGCCACCACATTGAAATATTGTTGAGGGTGATTAAATACCACCAAAAGAGGAGGGTGTGTGTCCTGGTCATGGAGCTGTGTGGATGCTGGTCTGGTGAGCTGAGCTCCGGGCAGATCAGGCAGATCCACTACACCTGCTAGCCATTTGAGGAGTGTTGGGGAGAGTAAAACTATATGCCTGCACGGAGGAGATCTAAGGCGGGTGTCAGCGTTTTTCAGCAGCAGCAGGATCTACGGGGATTTCTTTAAACTACAGCGCCGGCTGAGTTTACTGTGATCCCCCTAGGCATGGCACCGCTGAAGTCTGCACCGAAAATTAAACAAAAGAAGGAGTAAGAAGCAAAAGAAGGAGAATCCATGCTGAAAAGCCCTGTTACGTGGAGCACACAGAGCGGAGATCTCTCTCCCCCTTCTCCACTCCTGCATGGCTGCTCTTCTGCAATGTGTATCTATTGTTCTGTCTGGGGTGGGTGGCCTGCCTGTGACCTCTGGGGCCAAGGTTGATTTGCAAATTCCCCTCGTATTGATTTGCTAATAGGTCTCTATGTCCATTTGTAAAATAGTGTCCTGGAACACCCGGGGCCTGAACTCAAAAATAAAACGATCACTGGTGTTTCAGTTCCTGCAGCGACAGTCTCTCCGTATCTGTAAACTCCAGGAGACTCACCTGATTGGGGGGAGACTTTTGAGTTTTAGGAGGCCCTGGGTGGGCCACTCATATCACTCCACCTTATCTAATCTCTCGCGAGGTGTTAGTATATTGATACGCAAGTCTTTGCCCTTTAGGCTGTTGGCACTAGAGGTAGATCCTGGAGGTCGCTATGTCATCATTCATGCCAATATAATGAATCTGGAAGTTGTTATTGTGGGATTGAATGTGCCCCCTCCTGCATCGGTTTAATTCCTCTACCAGTTAGTGTCCAGACTTATGCAGTATGCCACTGATAATATACTGATATTTGGGGACTTCAACATGGTTCTGGACTCTGGGATGGACAGACTATCCCAGACATCTGGCTCTGCTACTGAATTGACGGCCTGGGCAGAAGCCTTTAATTTCATGGATGTCTGGCGATGGAGACACCCCCAGCTGAGGGCATACACCTGCCACTCTGCTACCTACAAGACATCCTCCAAGATTGATCTGGTGTACTCCGGGGGGGTCTGTCCACTCCAGGATTCGGGACATTACTATTTTGCCTAGCAGTATCACTGACCATGCTCTAGTCTCCCTACAGCTCGGGTTGTGCCCTCTGTCGAAAGGCCTCTGGCGTCTCTCTAGGTTCTGGTTATCCGACTTGAGGGTGGACATGCCATGCAAAGCTTACATGATCACGTTCTGGAACTTGCAGCATCATTCTATCCATATTCCTGTCACCTGGGTTGCATTTAAAGCCTGTATGAGGGGCAGTTTTCAAGAGCATATTGGGAGGGTCCGAAGGGGGGCTCGCAAGGAGCTACAAGAGGCCGATGCTAAGGCTGCGGCCTTGGAGGCTGTTTATGTTAGGGATCAAAATTCCTAGGTCTATTCCTTGTTTCAGGCAGCCCTGAGGGATGTGTCCCTCATCCGTATCTCCACTACCAAAATACACCTGCTTCCCCAGAGTCAAAGGATATTTCAACAAGGGGAGAGGAGTGGTCTTCTGTTGGCCTGGTTGTCGCAGGAGCACTCCTCACCTGTGTCTATCTCCAGAATTGAGTCCTCCTCTGGGGATATCCTAACAGACCCTATGCAGTTTAACACCCGGTTTGCCTCATACTATCAGGAGCTATATAGCTCCAGGGTGCTGTATACCGAAGGGGAAATGCACAGGTGCCTAGACCAGGTGTATCCACCATGTCTTACAGACTCCTCTCGAGAGAGAGGCTAGACAGTCCCCTGATCCTCAAAGAGATTCAAATGGCGGTCAAGTCTCTGCAGGGCGGAAAGACGCCGGGCCTGGTTGGGTACCCGGGGGAATTTTTTAAACAGTATGCGGACGCCCTCCTGCCCACCGTGAGGTGCTTATGAAAGCCCTCAAGGGTCGTGGACTCCCCCTGTCTATGTCCGAAGCAGTGGTAGTAGTCCTCCCTAAGCCTGACAAAAATCCTGAATTGTGTTCCTCCTACCGGCCAATATCTCTCTCTTGCTAAAGTATTGGCAGATTGAATTCTGTAATCAGTTTTCATCCACCCAGACCAATCTGGGTTCATGCCATGCAGAGGCACAAATATAAACATACGCAGACTGATGACACATATGGACAGGGCTACGGAGGACAGCCTGGAGGCAGTGGTATCCCTGGATACCGAGAAAGCATTTGGCTCGGTTGAATGGGAGTTCCATTGGGCTGTCCTTCGAAAATTTCTGTTTGGACCCGTCTTTATCAAATGGTTGTGCCTGATGTATGCCTCTCCCAGGGCTCGGGTGCGTACTAACAACTCACTATCCCTGGCCTTTCCACTGGGTAGGGGTACCATACAGGGGTGCCTGCTCTCACCGGGGTTGTTTGCACTGGCAGTGGAACCCTTGGCCTTGCGGATACGAGCTGAATCTGCGGTCAAGGGAATTCATGTGGGGGTGGTCGAGGAGAAAATATCCTTATATGCAGAAGAAACTATCCTGTATTTGAGTGATGTCTCCTCTTCCCTCCCAGTGGCCTTACAGATAATCGATGTGTGTTGGGTTTTATTTGGGAATTAGGGTGAACTGGGATAAATCCCTCATTTATCCCTTGAATTCTTCCCAGCCTAGACCACCTATGCAGAGCCTACTAGTCTGGGTGGACAACTTTAAATACCTGGGGATACATATGAGCTGGCTGGTCACTAGGTATATGGACCTCAACCCCTGCTGGCGTCGTTTTCGCAGTGCTGAACGGACTGGAAGTCACTCCCCTTACTCCGGCTGGCAGAGTAAATTTAATCAAAATGATTTTTCTCCCTAAATTTTTGTATTTCTTTAGAAACTGCCCTCTCTTGATCCCAGCGTTGTTTTTTAATAGACTGAAATCCATAGTCATCTCCTTCATTTGGCTAGGTGTGGTGCCTAGACTGGCGATATCCACACTGCAGCTATCGGTGGGACAGGGTGGACTAGCTCTCCCCAACTTCCAACAATACTACTGGGCGGCGGTCCTAGTGACATTCCACTGATGGTTTTTGCAGTCCAAGGATAATCCGGCGGTGACCTTGGAGGCAGCGATCCTGGGGTCAGACTCTACACTCAGCAATTTAGTGTTCCGTGGGGTTAGGGCCCACCCTGGATTTACAACTTTGATGCGTACAACAGTTATGCCCTGTACACACGATATGATTTTCCGATGGAAAATGTGTGATAGGACCTTGTTGTCGGAAATTCCGACCGTGTGTAGGCTCCATCACACATTTTCCATAGGATTTTCCGACACACAAAGTTTGAGAGCTTGCTATAAAATTTTCCGACAACAAAATCTGTTGTCAGAAATTCCGATCGTGTGTACACAAATCCGAAGCACAAAGTGCCACGCATGCTCAGAATAAATTAAGAGATAAAAGCTATTGGCTACTGCCCCGTTTATAGTCCTGACGTACGTGTTTTACGCCACCGCGTTCAGAACGATCGGATTTTCCAAAAACTTTGTGTGACCTTGTGTATGCAAGACAAGTTTGAGCCAACATCCATCGGAAAAAATCCATGGATTTTGTTGTCGGAATGTCCGATCAATGTCCGACCCTGTGTACAGGACATAACAGTCTGGCACCGGCTTGGACAGCATATCATTCTCCGTAGACCCTGTGCATATCGTTCTCCAGAGACCCTGTGGGGCAATCCCAATCTCCCTCATATACGCAGTATGCCTGATCCTCAGCTATGGGCCTCCAGAGGCATAGTGGGGTTGAAGCACCTGGTGGCAGGGGTAGGTTGAATATGTTTTCAGAGCTTAAGACAGCGCACAACCTTCCCAACTGGATGTTCTTTAGCTTTTAGCAGGTGAGACATGCCTTTCAGCATCAATTCCCCAATGGTATCACCCTCAAGTCGGATCCAGTGGAATGACTGTTAACCACTAAAGTCCTGATAAGCCCCTTGTCCTCACTATATTTCCATCTCTTGGCATACCTACCTTCTAAATTAACCAAGGCCTTTAAGAAATAGAGGTAGGATATCCCATCCCTCACTGAAGAGGACTGAGAGAGCTGTGTTCCCTCATATGTTCCCAACCTGATTTCTGCAAGAGACCGTTTTATACCACTGAAATTTTTGCTCAGGGCCTACTATACGCCACGCAGACTGGCTGCTATCTACCCGGACAGATCTTTATTCTGCACTCACTGTGGAGACCCAGAGGCCTCCTTTATACACATGACATGGTTCTGCCCCCTCTTGCAGGGATTCTGGGAACAGGTCTGGAAGGATATTAATCAGGCTGCAGGGACAACACTTCCACTAACCCCTGAGGTCATGCTATTGAATGTGATCGCTGACCCTACAGTGAGAAAATATACCAAACTGTTCATAATATTTTCCACATACTATGCCTGCAGAGAGTTCTACTGAAGTGGAAGGCTGAAATGCCGCCCACCATCACCACCTGGCAGACTACCCTGAATACTGTCTTACCCTTGTATAAAATAACGTATATCAATAGGAACTGCCGAGTAAGTTTGACAAGATATGGTCCTCCTGGATAGATTCCTGGGGTTCTTTACAACTGGAGACATCTCCACCCAGCCCGGAAGCGGACCCTTAGTTTCATCTCCTACACTGGGCAGGGTGGACCATGGTCCGATTGTCTTCTGCCCCTCCCTTACCATTCTTTCCTTCCGCTCTCTGCATATCCTCCCTGCCCAGCCCCCCCTGCCCTCTCAGCTATACCCTGACCCCCCACCCCTTCTTCACCCCTGGCACTGGTTTGCTACTCTTTGGATACATTTGTGTAAAATTGGGATGAACCACCTATTTCTCCTTGAACTATCGGCGAAAGTGCCATTTTAAAGGATGCAGATATCGAGGGGTGAATTAGTGGGCATATAGAGGGATGGATGTAGCTGTTGGTGGCATCCGGGTGGGTTGAGGTGACTAAATGAAATCTAGTTTACAGAAAGGGAACCAGAACGAGCTGGAAAAATACCCTCTACACCAGAATAATGGCATTGCCGATATGAGCAGTCCCCACCATCTGAATGAAGTAGTGAAATAAAGATTGAGGCCTCGTTTCCACTGGTGCGACTTGTTGTGCGACTTTAAAAGCATAGAATCGCATTTCAGGTTGCAGCCCGTCGGTTTTGGCGGCCCCTGTTTCCACTTGTGCGATCTGGGGGTCAGCAATATTAGAACGGTTCCTGCACCGATCTGCTTGATGTGACTTTTGATGCAGCTTTGAACTGGGGGGGTGTGGGGTTGAGTCGGGGCATCGCCCCTTTTTTTTTTTATTACTATTCTCTAGTAGACGGGAATGGCGTAGGGGTAAATACCCTGTTAATGCAACCCAGGTAATGCAACTGTAA
The DNA here is from genome assembly GCF_042186555.1 of Aquarana catesbeiana. NCBI lineage: Eukaryota > Metazoa > Chordata > Amphibia > Anura > Ranidae > Aquarana > Aquarana catesbeiana. The sequence continues at coordinate 365,331,170 of NC_133326.1, read as the reverse complement.
AGGATAGATGGGATGAGAACTCAGAGAGGACGATCTGTATGGCCTGGGTATGGGGAGGGATAGCAAGAAGAGCAAGGTCCTCCGACTGCTCAGAAAAGTGATAAAATGTGCAGCGCTAAAAGATGATATCAGTGATAATGAGGGTAATCAACATAACAAAAATATAAAATGTGAACAGATGACAAAAATAATAAAGTGAGAAATAAATTAATATATATTGACAAATACTCAAAAAATAGTGTCCATTTGTGATAAAGGAGAATCGCAAAGGGTCATAGTAAGTCCCAAAAATGTGTGATACAACCAAATGAGTGACAGTCACTGTAATCTGTAATAAACGTCAAAGTGAGTGATGAGTGACATGAAGAATCCACCACCAGAAATACCAGTCTCTTACCGGAAAGATTGGACTTGTACAAGCGTACACCTGACAAGCTAATCAAGCTTATAGGGGTAACCGAAAGGCACCTATTCCTTGCATATGCTGCAACATCCGGATGGGTGTTCCAAATGATGGATTCAGCAGGACAGATGTAACCTCAATCCAGAGACAGGAACGCCCATCCGGATGTTGCAGCATATGCAAGGAATAGGTGCCTCTCTAGGAATAGGTGCTACAAGATAAAAGTGGTCTCTGCGGCAGATTACCGCTAATGATACCGTTCTCATTACTAAAATCTTGTATATAGTCCCTTATCATCCCCTCCAAGAGTTTACATACTATTGATGTTAGGCTAACTGGTCTGTAATTCCCAGGGATGTATTTTGGGCCCTTTTTAAATATTGGTGCTACATTGGCTTTTTTCCAAACAGCTGGTACCATTCCAGTCAGTAGACTGTCTGTAAAAATTAGGAACAACGGTCTGGCAATCACTTGACTGAGTTCCCTAAGTACACTCGGATGCAAGCCATCTGGTCCCGGTGATTTATTAATGTTAAGTTTCTCAAGTCTAATTTTAATTCTGTCCTCTGTCCTCTGTTAACCATGGAGGTGATTCCTGTGTTGTGTCATAAGGATAAACACTGCAGTTTTGGTTACTGAAGCCCCCGATTCACTTGTGAAGACTGAGGAGAAGAATAAATTCTATATCATCGCCATCTCCCCATCCTTTGTAACCAGATGTCCTTCCTCAATCTTTATGGGGCCAATATGGTCTGTCCTTCCTTTTTTACTGTTTACATACTAAGAATTTCTTGGGATTTTTTTGCTCTCCTCCACTATGTGTTTTTCATGTTCTATCTTAGCCGTCCTAATTGCACCCTTACATTTCTTGTTGCATTCTTTATAAAGTCTGAGTGCTGAGGATGATCCCTCAACCTTGTATATTTTGAAGGCCTTCTCCTTTGCTTTTATATGCATTTTTACATTGGAGTTAAGCCATCCAGGACTTTTGTTCGCTCTTTTAAATTTATTACCCAATGGGATACATTGGCTAATGCCCTTATTTAATATGCTCATAAAGCAAACCCATCTCTCCTCCGTATTCTTTGTTCCTAATATTTTATCCCAATTTATGCCTTTTAGCAAGGTTTGTAGTTTAGGGAAATTCAGTGTCTTTGTATTCCCTTTATGTTCCCTATTTGTGTGATTTATACTGAAACTAATTGACCTGTGATCGCTGTTACCTAAATTGCCCTGTATTTCCACATCCGTGATCAGGTCCACATCCACATTCCAGTGGCGGCCTGTCCATAGGGGGCGCCTGGGCGCCGCCCCCCCCCCCCCCCCCCCCCCCCCCAGGCAGCAAAAAAAAAAAAAAAAAAGTCAAAAAAAAAAAAAAATTTTTTTTTACTACTGGCCCTTTAAAAAACAAAAAAAAAAAAAACAAAAAAAAAGGTCCTTAAGTACACTGTGTTCGGACGCCGGATACAGTGCGTCGCCGGACACAGTGCACTTATAGGAAGCGCCACGTCTATGCAATCACGAGATTGCAGACGTGGCGCTGCATTTGCGGGCATTTAGCCCTCCTTGGGGCGTTTTCTGAAGCGCCAAGTAGCTTCCACTCGGCCATAGTAATACATACTACAGGCGCCGGGTGGAAGAATGTGTGGAGAATGGGGGGGACACCTGCTGTGGGGGGCTCTGATGGGGGACACCTGCTGTGGGGGGCTCTGATGGGGACACCTGCTGTGGGGGGCTCTGATGGGGGACACCTGCTGTGGGGGGCTCTGATGGGGGACACCTGCTGTGGGGGGCTCTGATGGGGGACACATGCTGTGGGGGGCTCTGATGGGGGACACATGTTGTGGGGGGCTCTGATGGGGGACACCTGCTGTGGGGGGCTCTGATGGGGGACACATGCTGTGGGGGGCTCTGATGGGGGACTCCTGTTTTGGGGGGACTCTGATGGGGACACCTGCTGTGGGGGGACTCTGATGGAGACACCTGCTTTGGGGGACACCTGCTCTTGGGGGGCTCTGATGGGGGACACCTGCTGTGGGGGGGCTCTGATGGGGGACACCTGCTGTGGGGGGACTTTGATGGGGACAACTGCTGTAGGGGACACCTGCTGTGGGGGGTTCTGATGGGGGACACCTGCTGTGGGGGGCTCTGATGGGGGACACCTGCTGTGCGGGGACTTTGATGGGGACAACTGCTGTAGGGGACACCTGCTGTGGGGGGCTCTGATGGGGGACACCTGCTGTGGGGGGACTCTGATGGGGGACACCTGCTGTGGGGGGACTCTGATGGGGGACACCTGCTGTGGGGGGCTATGATGGGGGACACCTGCTGTGGGGGGACTCTGATGGGGGACACCTGCTGTGGGGGGACTCTGATGGGGGACACCTGCTGTGGGGGGACTCTGATGGGGGACACCTGCTGTGAGGGGACTCTGATGGGGGACACCTGCTGTGGGGGGCTCTGATGGGGGACACCTGCTGTGGGGGGCTCTGATGGGGGACACATGCTGTGGGGGGCTCTGATGGGGACACCTGCTGTGGGGGGCTCTGATGGGGGACACATGCTGTGGGGGGCTCTGATGGGGGACTCCTGTTTTGGGGGGACTCTGATGGGGACACCTGCTGTGGGGGGACTCTGATGGAGACACCTGCTTTGGGGGACACCTGCTCTTGGGAGGCTCTGATGGGGGACACCTGCTGTGGGGGGTCTCTGATGGGGAACACCTGCTGTGGGGGGCTCTGATGGGGGACACCTGCTGTGGGGGGCTCTGATGGGGGACACCTGCTGTGGGGGGACTTTGATGGGGACAACTGCTGTAGGGGACACCTGCTGTGGGGGGTTCTGATGGGGACACCTGCTGTGGGGGGTTCTGATGGGGACACCTGCTGTGGGAGGACTCTGATGGGGGACACCTGCTGTGGGGGGACTCTGATGGGGACACCTGCTGTGGGAGGACTCTGATGGGGACACCTGCTGTGGGGGGGCTCTGATGGGGGACTCCTGTTTTGGGGGGACTCTGATGGGGGACACCTGCTGTGGGGGGACTCTGATGGGGGACACCTGCTGTGGGGGGCTTTGATGGGGGACACCTGCTGTGGGGGGACTCTGATGGGGGACACCTGCTGTGGGGGGACTCTGATGGGGGACACCTGCTGTGGGGGGACTCTGATGGGGGACACCTGCTGTGGGGGGACTCTGATGGGGGACACCTGCTGTGGGGGAACTCTGATGGGGGACACCTGCTGTGGGGGGCTCTGATGGGGGACACCTGCTGTGGGGGGCTCTGATGGGGAACACCTGCTGTGGGGGGACTCTGATGGGGGACACCTGCTGTGGGGGGCTTTGATAGGGGACACCTGCTGTGGGGGGACTCTGATGGGGGACACCTGCTGTGGGGGGCTCTGATGGGGAACACCTGCTGTGGGGGGACTCTGATGGGGGACACCTGCTGTGGGGGGCTTTGATAGGGGACACCTGCTGTAGGGGGCTCTGATGGGGGACACCTGCTGTGGGGGGCACCTGCTGTGGGGGGACACTGATGGCAACTCTGATGTAAGGGGACAGAGGCTGCATTTGGGGGGACAGAGGCTGCATTTGATGTGACAGAGGCTGCATGTAAGGACGGACTGCTGGGGACACCTGATGGCATCTGGTTGTAGGCGACGTGGCTAGTGACACACTCGGGGCTCCCACTGATTCTGCATTATGGTGAGTTGAATGATTTCATTTTATATTACAATGTAACAATAGAAACAATGCGCTTCAATCATCCTGACACCATAACAACCATGGTGCCGGGATGATTGAAGCGCTAACACCAGGTGTTTGGAGTATCTTTATCTGATGATTGTTAAACTTTGTAGAATACACATTTCTATTGTTTTAATAAAGGAAAGGAATTGGGACTTTATATGAAGCATGCGGCCGAATTGAACAATATGAGCAGAGAGATTACGATGTGATCTCCCCCACTGCTTAGCACCTATTTTCTAACATACATCAGCACCACCCCTCTCTTGTATATACTTTCTCTTATTAATTTTAATTATATTTAATTTTATGCTTACACTCTTCACTTTGTAGGTTTTTGGGCTGCAACCCCTCAGTTATCTCCCTCCCACACGTTATTTCTCCATTCTTGTCCATGGGTTGTGCCGCCTCAGCTCCCGGGAGGATGATTGTTCCCCAGCGGGTCCTGGCCCATTGCGCTGTCGCATGCCATCACAGCTCAACTGTAAGTTGTCTATGGGTGCCATATCCATAACATCGTTACCATTCATCAATACCTCTGCTCTCCCTGCCTCTCTAGCCCCTTTATGTGGCAATTTCCCTTTTGTTAAATCGGCCAGTTTTACCTACTCATCTCATGTTATATTTATAGATTATTGCATCTGCTCCTGAAGATTGGAGGTATCCATGAAACGCGTCGAGCTATAGAGATGCCCATAATACCAATTTTATCCAAGAGTGATATTCTACTACATGTTTATGATTCTACTATTTTATATTGGCCTTTACCAATTATTTTATGAACTTATTATAAATGCGTGAGCACAGAAATGTATATCTGGTGGCCGCTCTCTCTTTTTATCATGTTGTTAATGTCATGTGCCATTCATGTTACTTATGTTACTTTTGTTACTATATGATTGCTATATCCAATAAATGGTATAATCAGGATACTGTTTCATGTTATGCTACTATGTACATGCCATAACACTATGTGATTGGGTTAATTATCTTTATCTCTGTACACCCACCAGTCATTCTCTGCTCATATTGTTCAATTCGGCCGCATGCTTCATATAAAGTCCCAATTCCTTTCCTTTATTAGTTCAATAGGGATGGAGGCTATCTACGGCGGATGCCCTGGCCTCATATAAAGTCCCACAATTCCCCCCTCTTTACATACATTTCTATTGTTGTGTAGGATCTAGGCCTGCTGTCCCTCTCTCCCTCTCCCTCTATCCCTCGTTCATCTCAGACGCTAACCACACCACCTTAGAGACACGCCCATTTTTACCAAGTGGGAGGGGTCAAAAAGGAAGGGCGGGGTCTGGCGCCCCCCCATCCTAAAACTTCACCAGCCGCCACTGCCACATTCCTTTTAATAGGAATAAAAGTGACCCAGTTTAAAAAAAAAAAAAAAAACTGTGTAAAAATAAATAAAATCAAGTAAAACACAAAAGGAAAAAAATAAAAAATTTTAAACGCCCCGTCCCAACGAGCTCGCGCGCAGAAGTGAACGCCTACGTGAGTAGCGCCCGCATATGAAAACAGTAGTCAAATCACACATGTGAGGTATCGCTGCGATCGGTAGGGCAAGAGCAATAATTCTAGCTCTAGAGCTCCTCTGTAACGCAACACATGCAAACTGTAGAGTTTTTTAAACGTCACCTATGGAAATTTTTGAGGGTAAAAGTTTGACGTCATTCCACGAGCGGGCGCAATTTTGAAGCATGACATGTTGGGTATCAATTTGCTCAGCATAATATTGAGGTATAGGGGGGAGGTGCTGCGCTAACCAGAAGAAAGCTGTAAATCTCTGTCTGTGGTCAATTAATAAAATGACATAAAATCGCATAATAAATTGCATAAATCGCATAAATAAGTGTTGACACTAAAAACATTCAAGTCTTAATAATCAGCATCATGTGTATGTGAAAAAAGTGCATAAAAAATCCTTTTCAGTTGGTATATTATTATCTTTCACAATATAAAAAAAAATTGGGCTAACTTTACTGTTGTCTTATTTTTTTATTCAAAAAAGTGAATTGCGTGCAAGTGCGTGTGTGTTTTTTGTATGTTCCTTTTTTTTTTTCCCTCTCTTCTCTTCCTCTCAGGCCTTTTAGATTAAGGATGAAATAAGGTAGTAACTACGGCTCCAATGCATTTGGATTGTCTTGGATTGTCTTGACTGGGAAGGGTTGGTTGGGCACACTGTGATCTCTCCATCTCTTTTCCCCCTCTGTGTAATGAAGATAAGCCTAGTGAAGATGGCAAATGGGGTTGCAACTGTCTTCACATGCTCTTACTATATAATCAAGGTCGGTCTGTCTGGTTTGGCCCACAGTGTCCGTGTTGCTCTGTGACCAGACACATTCCACAAGATAGTATATACCCATAAGCCCCTGGTGGAATAGGGTTGTTTTGGTGCTTGACACCTCTAGGGTTTTTTTTTTCACCTCTTTTTCCGGTGCTGCTGTGAAGAAAGATATGGTTAAAATTGTCTATTCTCTATCCATGTTAGGGGCTTGAGAATCCTTGAGAAACAAACCCAAGTTCTCAGGGAATGTGGCCAAGATGACTTTCAATAAAAAATGAAAGATACCCTATCTCTTATTATAGTTGCTCAGATAATCCTAAATCTCGAGGGGTTTCCATTGTGATGGCCAGAACCCTGCCATGGAAATTGGAGGACTAGCTATCTGACCCTCAGAGCAGATATCTTTTTTGTGCGCGGCAAAGTTGGTGATCAGGCCATAACACTTGCCAACATATATTTTCCTAATATATCCCAGCTTACTTTTCTTGAGACCTGCATGGAGGATCTTACACAATTTGCTGAGTGGAAAATCATCATGGGTGGAGACTTTAATATGGCATTGAACCCCCTAATAGACTCTTCCCGTGGTTCTTCACATCTTTCATACTCCTATTTAAGGAGAATTGAACAATGTCTGCCCGAAGCTCAGCTTGTAGACATATGGCATCTCCAACATCACAATGTAAGAGACTATACTTACCACTCCCCTGTACACCAATGTTATTCTAGCGTTGATTTTTTTTTAATCTCTCGTGTACTTGTAGAGTATGTGGCAACAAGCACTAGAGAACCAATGATTATGTCAGACCATGCTCTCATTACTTTGTCTTTTCCTATCGCTACACAACCTCTCCAGAACAGACGGTGGCATCTTAAAGAAAGTATTTTGCATGAGAAAAGGAACACCTTTTTTGCACTATAAACAAAAGAAGAGCAAACATTTTGAAAAAAAAAACACTATCTTTTGCTTTTGCTATAATAAATATCCCAAATTAAAAAAAAAAAAAAGTTTTCCTCAGTTTGGGCCAATATGTATTCTTCTACATATTTTTGGTAAAAAAAATCGCAATAAGCGAATATTGATTGGCTTGCACGTCTACAAAATAGGGAATAGATTTATGGTATTTTTATTATAATTTTTTTTTTATTTACTAGTAATGGCGGTGATATGCAATTTTTTTATTGGCACTGCGATATTGCAGCAGACAAATTGGACACTTTTGACACATTTTTGGGACCATTGACAATTATACAGCGATCAGTGCTATAAAAATGCACTGATTACTGTATAAATGTGACTCGCAGGGAAGGGGTTAAGACTAAGGGTGATCAAGGGGTTAACTGTGTTCCCTAGTGTGTGTTCTAACTGTGTGGGGGGGGGGGTGGGACTGACTAGGGAAGGAGAGAGATCGGTCATCCCTTCCAAAACGTACAAGCGATGAAAAAAACAGCACATAATAAACCTATATCAGAGAAAGAATTTATCAAGGCCTTAAAGAGCTTGCCTGTGGGTAAGGCCCCGGGTCCAATGGGTTCACTTTTATTTTATTATAAAACATTTAGTCAAACTTTAGCCCCTAAATTTGTATTGGCATTCAATTCAATACTACAGGGCAACTCTTTTCCGAAGGACACCTCACAAGTGCATATTACCGTAATTTTGAAATCCAATAAAGATCCCTCTCTCTGTGCCAGCTACAGACCAATTTCACTTCTTAATACAGATTTAAAACTGTTTACAAAGATATTGGCAATAAGACTTCTTCCGTATTTGGAAAGAATTATCCATGTGAACCAGTCAGGTTTTGTACCTGGCAGAGAGGCGAGGGATAATACTACCAGAGCCCTTAATGTTATATATCTCTGCAACGGTACCAAACTTCCTGCAATGCTTCTCTGCACAGGTGTCAAGAAAGCATTTCATAGAGTGAGTTTGAGATTTACGAGGAATACCCTTCAATATATAGGAATTGGGACAAATGCAATGAAATGGATAGAAGCCCTAAATGATTACCCAGAAGCAGCAGTCAAAGCTAGCCGGGTGTTATCTGCCAATTTTACATTGGCAATTGGTACGCGCCAGGGTTGCCCATTATCACTAGTTCTGTTTATACTAACATTGGAATCTCTGTTGAGACATATTAGATGTAACCCAGATATATCAGGTGTAGAGGTTGGGAAGACATCCCCTAAAGTAGCTGCATTTGCAGACAACCTACTGTTTTTTTATTACCAACCCAAGAATTATCCTTACCTTTCTGAGGCAATGAATCTGAGGCAATGAATCTAACACTTGCAGAATCTAGAATTCCTGTTTTAGAACTAAATTTCCAGTTTAAATGGGCAACAGAAAGACTTAAGTATCTGGGAATATACCTCACACGCTCTATAACAAACACGTTCCAATATAATTTCCCCTAATTGCTTGCTAATTTTAGGAATGACCTTAGGCGATGGGAAAAATTGTATTCTAAAAATGAATGTACTGCCCCAGTTACTGTATCTTTTCCAAACTCTTCCGATGACAGTCTCAATCAATTTTTTAAGACAAATTAGGAGAGAGTTCATACAATTTCTATGGGCTGATTGCCCACCTAGGATCAAGGCAGATAGATATACTTATCATGCCAAAAAAAAGTGGGGTTATAGGATTTCCAGACCCAATTCGATACTACCAGGCAGTACATCTATTCAAAATTCTGGATTGGTGTAATCTTACGAGAGTAAAGAACTGGATACCTATTGAACAATCTATCATGCCCATCCCCCTCAAGGCCATCCCATGATTGAGCAAAAATTGTCCAAACCAAGTAAAGGAACACCCTATTGTAGGCACTACATATAAAATTGCCAGTTCGATCAAACCGAGAATAATAAATTATCTACAGATGACAAATATGACACCAGTGATTGGGAACCCAGATTTTCTACCAGGGATATAGGATCCTAAACTCCTCCAATTTATTAAAATTAACAAGTTTTGAATACAACACTTTAGGGACCTGGGAGGATGGAAATCTATAACTGAAATCCAATTAATGCCTACACCAGCCCTTCCAGTATGGCAGGCAATCCAAATAAGACAATACCTTAGATCACAATCATTCGACCCAATGACAGCAGACACGCCCACTACTTTTGAGCAACTATGTATGTCTGGACAAACTGGTAGGTGGTGTCTCTCCAGGGCATATGCAGAATTGACTGCCCCTTCAGAAAATTACACCCCACCTTATATTGCCGCATGGGAAAGAGACTTAAACACAACAGTCTCCGTTGAACAGAGAGATTTTATGTTCTATTTTGTACATAAATCATCCATATCCTCTAGAATACAAGAATCAGGATATAAGTTGATGACTAGGTGGTATAGATCACCAGAGAAACTGCATCGTATGTTTCCAAATGCAGACCCTACCTGCTGGCATTGTGGAAAAGATAGGGGTACGCTCTTCCATATATTCTAGACATGCCATGAAATACGCCCCCTCTGGCAAAATATATGTGTGAAGGGAGTCACTTTTGGGCACAGGGTGACTGAGAAAATATATCTTGGATTACTTTAAATGCGACAATAATATTTATCCACGATATCTCCCAGGATATATGTATAGACTATTCTTGGTTTGTTTGATTCTGAACTCAACGTGTTGGTTGAGAGAGCTGATCACATTGGCCTCTGGAGCTGGGTAGGAGCCGGACAGTCTACTCCTACTGTGATTTGTTGCCTGCTGAGCTGGGGGGTGGGGGGAATCACTGTTTGTATTGTTATTTGTAATTAGCTCCTGAGAAGGTGTCCTGTGTTTATACTAATGTGTGAAGCTCGGTGACAACAAGTCTGACCTGTAGTGAAATCCTGATTAATCATACAATGCCCAGTAGGGCACGGAGTCACATCGGCTGCTTTAAGGGGTTAGTTAATTAGTTCATGTTAATTCTGTTTCTGGTTACAGTTGTATTGTTAGAGTAATATGAGCAGGAGGGGGGACCTCCTCTTCTACTGTATATAAGACTGTATTCTGGTTCTAATAATAAAGAGTCTAATTCCTGTTTGACCCTCCGTACAGAGCCTCGTCTCGTACTTGGTGAGGAAGAATTATTCCTATGGGTTTCTTGTTCAGCTAATTGGAGTGTTCAGTAGCTGCCTTTGTGTTCGGAAATGGAATGTCCTAAACGGCTTTAACCCCTTTCACACTTGGGGTGTCGTTACAATTGGTGGCAAGCAGCAGGATGATTCCCACAGCCCAGAAGGACAGCTACAAGAGGACACAGGCCAATGGAAGCACAGTATGAGCGGCTAAAGCGCTCTACCCTCAAGGACTTACTGGAGAACCGGGGCCGATCGGCCAACAACCATAAGAAGAGGGACATTATCGCAGAATTAGTCGAAATGGATGGAGCCGAAAGACCCAACATAACGAAAGGCCCAGCGTAACAGACAGGACACCCGAAGAGGCAAGTTTTGATCGGGCTGTTAACATAAGACTGGCACATTATGGCCCTAACCCTGCAGCGGAGATCATAGACCGAGTTATAGCGGCTGTGGAGGCAAACTGGCTACAGCAAGGAGGTACTGCAGCAGCAGGAGTCACAGCAGCACCAACTGAAAGGAAAAAGATGCTTTTAAAAATGTCATCGAAACAGAAGGGGAGATTGATGGGTACCTTGCCGATTTTGAACTGCAATGTGCCCTACACCAGGTGCCCACAGAGGAATGGGTTACCATTTTGTCTGGGAAATTGTCCGGCCGGGCCAGTGAAGCATTCAGGGCAATCCCAGATGAGGAAATTATGAAGTATGGGCTGGTAAAAGAAGCATTTTTGGCCAGGTATGCCGTCACACCAGAGGCATACCGGAGGCGGTTCTGAGAGATGAGCAATCAGACAGGAGACTCATATACCGAGTGGGCATTCTGCCTACACCGCACGGCATCCCACTGGGTCACTGGATGCCAAGCAGTATCTGGGGAAGAGGTGCTGCAGCTGTTCCTGCTGGAGCACTTCTTTGACAAGCTGTCCCCAGAAGTTAGAGAGTGGGTCCGGGACCGAAAACCTTTCACCTTGTCTGAAGCAGCTCACCTGGCGGACGAATACACAGAAGCCCACAAACTGGATAACCCTGTGGTTTAAGACAACAGCTCGGGTGGATTATCGATCCCCTCCAGCAGGCGCCTACCAACCACAGTCGTACCGCCCTACAGCACCACCTCCAGTGGCCACTTATTCTGTCCGTTGAATGCAACCTGGCAGTCCCAGTTGTAGAGAAAGCCAGCAGGGGGGAATCCCCGCACATCCATGCCTGCAGCTCACTGCGTTGAGGAGGAAGAACATTGGGGCGTCTGGCACGAAGCTGATCCAGTACAAGCAGCCAACCAGGACAACAGGCAGAAACACAGGCAGACTGTCCAGGTTAATGGAAAGGTAGCCAATGGCCTACGTGATACTGGCGCCACCATGACCCTACAACAGAAGAACTTAATCCGAGAGAGCCAACACACCGGAGACACTGTAGCCGCAAGGGTAGCAGGAGGCACCGTTTTCCGGCTACCCATTGCCTGTGTTCACCTGGATTGGGGGGTTGGTTCGGGACACATGAAAGGGGGGGTTGATGAAGGATTTGCCAACGGATGTACTACTGGGGAATGATTTGGCCCCCCTCATTTCTGCTTACGCCCCGATGGGCCCCGTTCAAGCCAACCCAGTGACTACCCGTGCCCAGACCCGTGCTGTTGGAACCAGCCCACTTGCTGCTGAGACCCAGGTAAGACTATCTTCCCTGACATGTACCTTAGATCAGGCTCCCCTAGGCTGGGATACCCCAGAGGCATTCGGGAGGGAAACCCAAGAGGATCCGGCCTTACACAAGTATAAGGCTAAGGCAGATACTCAGGAAAGGGGAATAGATGGGGAGCTTTATGAATGGGTGGGGGATAGATTCAATAGAATCCCTAAGCCATCCCCGAGAAGTAAAGCGCCTTCGCAGAAACGACAGCTGGTGGTACCTAAGAAATACCAGCTGGAGATTCTGCGAATCAGGCATGAGGTACCACAAGCAGGACATCTAGGGTTCCATCGCACAGCCCATAGAATTACACAGAATTTCTTCTGGCCCAATTTTAACCAGGACGTGAGTACTGCAAAACGTGTGACACATGTCAACAGGTGGGTAATCGGGGGGGACCACCCTAAGGCCAGACTTATGTCTATGCCTATTATTGGGGAGCCCTTTTACCGCATAGCTGTTGACAATGTGGGTCCCTTGGCCAGGCCTAGTCCATCCGGGAAGAAGTATATTCTCACCGTGGTGGACAACGCCACCCAATACCCAGAGGCAGTAGCTATGTCCAACATTGAAGCAGAGACAGTAGCTGATGCCCTGGTTAAGATATTTACTAGAGTGGGGTTCCCTAAGGAGATACTCTCTGACCAGGGAACCCAGTTTACCGCTGTGCTCACCCAGCATTTGTGGAAGGTGTGCAATATTAAACCCTTGCTGAGCTCACCTTGCCACCCCCAGACTAATGGTCTCTGCGAGTGCTTTAACGGGACCCTCAAGCAAATGCTGAGGACCTTTTTGGACTCTTGCAGAGACTGGGAGAGATTCCTGCCTCACCTGTTATTTGCGTACAGAGAGGTACCCCAGGAATCTACTGGGTTCTCCCCCTTTGAGTTACTCTATGGGAGAAGGGTCCGCGGACCCCTCGATCTCATTAGAGGACACTGGGAGGGAGAGAAAGAGCAGGAGGGGACCCCCATAGTACCCTATGTTCTGGAACTATGGGACCGCATGGAGCAATTGTCCCTGATGGTAAGGGAGAATCTCCAGGTCGGCCCAGGGGAGACAGAAGAGATGGTGCAATTGGGGGGCCTGACAGCGTATCTTCCAGGTTGGGCAGAAGGTCTTAGTACTCAAGCCTGTGAAGATCGACAAGATGCAGGCATCTTGACAGGGCCCGTATAAAGTGGTAGCCCAGGTATGTGATACTACCTATGTTATTGCCAGCTGTGCAGATGAAAGAATCCAGCGAACCTTTCATGTGAACATGCAGAAGGAGTATCAGGAACAGCAGGAGGATGTTGCAGTATGTGCCCCTACTGCGGACGACTCCGAAAGTTTACCCCTCCCTGACTTACTAGAGAAAGACCCCCAGACTGACCTAATTAGCCTCGCACAGCTAGGGGACCGGTTAAGCCCCACAAAGAAGGAACAGGCTAAGCGGCTTCTGTGGGAGAAACAGGCGACTTTCTCCCAAAAACCGGGCTACACAACCCTGGCTGAGCATAAGGTAGAGACCCCTGGACAAGCACCCCTTTCGCAGCCCCCCTACCGTATCCCTGAAGCAGTCCCAGAAGGAATGCGGAAGGAGATACAGGAGATGATTCAGTTAGGAGTCATTGAGCCCTCTGACAGCCCTTGGGCCTCGCCTGTAGTCCTGGTGCCTAAGAAAGACGAAACTACCCGGTTCTGCATGGACTACAGGCGACTCAATAAGAAGACCACCACTGACGCCTACCCGATGCCCAGGGTAGACGAACTGCTAGATCGTATAGCCAGAGGATGTTATTTAACTACAATAGACCTGTGTAAGGGCTATTGACAGATTCCCCTGGCCGAGGATGCTATCCCCAGGTCGGCATTTGTTACCCCGTTACCCCGTTTTGCCTGTACCAGTCTAAGTTCTTGCAGGATTTTGCATGTGCATACCTGGATGACATTGCGATCTACAGTGGGTCTTGGGAGGAGCACCTGGTTCACGTAGAGGCAGTAGCTAACTGGCCCACACCCCATACTAAGACCCAGGTATTTCTTCTTGGGGACTGCAGGGTACTACCGATGTTTTGTCCCTGATTATAGTACTATCGCTAAGCCCCTGACTGACCTGACGAAAAAAAATTTACTTAGGCAGGTCTGTGGTCTCCTGCTTGTGAAACCGCGTTTTTAGCCCTCAAGCAAGCACTTGTAAATGCCCCTGTCTTGGCTGCCCCAGTACCTAACAAATGTTTCCTTGTCCACACAGACGCTTCCATGTTTGGACTGGGGGCTGTGCTGAGCCAAATCGGGGAGGATGGAGGAGAACACCCTGTTGCATACCTGAGCAGAAAGCTATTACCCCGGGAAGTGAGCTATGCGGCAGTGGAGAAGGAGTGCTTGGCCCTGGTCTGGGCCCTCAAAAAGTTGAACCCTTATTTGTACGGACAGGAATTTTCAGTTTTAGTCACCGACCACAACCCATTGGTCTGGCTTAATCGGGTCTCAGGAGACAATGGCAGGTTGCTGCGGTGGACCTTAGCCCTGCAACTTTACAATTTCACCATCAGCTACCAACCCGGTAAGCAAAATGGCAATGTTGATGGGTTGTCCCAGCAAACAGACGTCACTCCACCCTCCTAGTTCCAGACATCCCCAAGTTGACCCGAGAAGGATCAAACCGGGTCTGCCGGAGTGTCCCACAAGGAGGGAGTCATGTAACGGGAGTCACTTTTGGGCACAGGGTGACTGAGAAAATATATCTTGGATTACTTAAAATGGGACAGTAATATTTATCCACAATATCTCCCAGGATATATGTAAAGACTATTCTTGGTTGGTTTGATTCTGAACTCAACGTGTTGGTTGAGAGAGCTGATCACATTGGCCTCTGGAGCTGGGTAGGAGCCGGACAGTCTACTCCTACTGTGGTTTGTTGCCTGCTGGGCTGGGGAGGGGGGATCGCTGTTTGTATTGTTAATTGTAATTAGCTCCTGAGAAGGTGTCCTGTGTTTTATATTAATGTGTGAAGCTCGGTGACAACAAGTCTGACCTGTAGTGAAATCCTGATTAATCATACAATGCCCAGGAGGGCACGGAGTCACATCAGCTGCTTTAAGGGGTTAGTTAATTAGTTCATGTTAATTCTGTTTCTGGTTACAGTTGTATTGTTAGAGTAATATGAGCAGGAGGGGGGACCTCCTCTTCTACTGTATATAAGACTGTATTCTGGTTCTAATAATAAAGAGTCTGATTCCTGTTTGACCCTCCGTACAGAGCCTCGTCTCGTACTTGGGGGGGGGAGAATTATTCCTATGGGTTTCTTGTTCAGCTGATTGGAGTGTTTGGTAGCTGCCTTTGTGTTCAGAAATGGAGTGTCCTAAATGGCTTTAACCCCTTTCACACTCAGGGTGTCGTTACAATATGTATTATAATTAGGGATCTTACTGTCCTAACACTTGACTAAAATCCAGCAGCCTGTCTACTACATCTTAGTTCTTTCTCAAAAAGTAAATATCAACAATCAGTGGTGAGGCATCATTTGAATGCGGCTAGGGCTTGTGTGAGAGAGAGATGGCAGACCAATGGGATTCTGCTGTGATACAAACCTTTTGAGGCATGGACCCTTAGACCATAAGCGCTGAATTTCTACGTCAGATAGAACAAAGGTAACCAATTTTAAATACAAAAAAGCGATGGTGAGACAAAGAGATATCTCCAAAGAGATAGCATTTGGGAGGCTCAACCACGGTGTATCAAAGTTTAGAAAAACTTTATTGAAAAATTAACAGTGAGATTGGTCCACTATAGGTAGAATAGTACCATTATAGAGGAGACATCTGCCCAGCACACCCAGATCAAACACCTGACAATGTTGTCACAATATGGTGCCAGTCTCAGGGCCCCACAAACACACCCAAGCATAAACAGCTTATGGAAGGATTGGAGCTGCTCAGAGTAACTAATCCAGTACGGAAAAGTGATGGGAACTCTAAAAGTCTGTGGTACCGTGCTCTACATCTGGCACGTCCATTAGTAGGGCTTGTGCAATAATTGTGTAGATTTGTTAGCAAGTATGTAGGTCACACAGGATTGTAAAACACACAGTAGTTGGGCATCCTGAACCGGTTATGCAGAATACATATGCCAGCATGTAGCCAATAGGCTGATCTCTAGATTTACCAGTGTCCGTACAAGAAAATAAATGAAGCCTCTCAATTGGTGGAAGACAGTTCAATCCAGTTATATGTAAAGGTAGCTATCAGTATGGCAAGCTAGATACGCGTTAGTAAACTTTACAGTCCAGTATTGAAGGAGTATGACATATCACTGGGAGCTTGAATGAGGAGTTTATCAAGGAAGAAGGGGGGGGCTCTCACCAATCCATGATATTAGCTGAGATGAAGAAGGTATCTGGATAACCTTCCTTCAAAGACACTGCAGTCAGCGTGTGGATGAGTCCTTATTACGTCCTTGTGTAGTTACGTCGGCAATCTGTCAAGCAAGAGCTAGATGCTGGACATCCGGTCGGACGTGGATACGCAAAGTCAGGAGGCCCATAAGAGAGTGTGGAGCAGGCTTGTCCAATCAATTCATGTGGGATAGGTGTTGCAACACATTGTGGAGCGCAAGGCGCGTGACTTAGGCAGCGCTATCTCTGCCCGGCGCTCCACCATGCGTTCCAACATGGATTGATTGGACAAGACTGCCCAACACTCACTTACAAGCCCTACTAATGGACATGCCAGGTGTAGAGTACGGTACCACAGACTATTAGAATTCCCATACCTTTTCAATACCGGATTAGTTACTCTGAGCAGCTCCAATCCTTCCATAAGCTGGTTATGCATGGGTGCGTGTGTGGGGCCCCGAGACTGGCACCATATTGTGACAACGTTGTCATTTTTTGCATGTGTTTTTATCTGGGTGTGCTGGGGGAATGTCTCCACTATAATAGTGCTATTCTACCTATAGTGGACCAATCTCCCTGTTGATTTTTCAAAAAAGATTTTCTAATCTTTGATACGCTGTGGTTGATCCTCCTAATTGCTATCTCTTTGGAGACATCTCTTTGTCTCGCCATCGCTTTTTATGTATTGACTTCAAATAGCAGTGGAGGTATCCTGTCCACTGGACGAATCGGGGACAATTAACCATATATACTATTACCGATACTTCCATAACTTGGAAAGTGGGTCTAATGTTTGATTTTATCTTTATACGCTAACTCATTTTAAAACCTTTTTCTATTTGGCTGACTAGGTAAAGAAGGAAATTATTTAATTGTTACTTAGGATATATAGCCTGTTTTTTTTAATTCTATGTATTACATTGAGCCTGGGAATGTCCAATAGGTGCTGTTTTGTATTTCAAACCTTTAAAATTAAAGATAAAATTTTAAATATTGTTGAGCTGCAGTAAAAGGTGGCCCTTTAACTGGGTCGCTGTTTACAGAAGTTGAATAAATCATCAAGGAAGGCTCAGACAAAGGGTTAGCACTCTGTCCATATTCGGTGTGCAGAGAAGCAAATTGAATGAACGATTCATTTTTCAAAATGTTATCCTTTATCCTGAAGCTGTTTGTGCCAGCTCAGTCACTGTGTTGAGAGTGTACAATAGTTGTCTTTCAGCACAGAGACCTCAGCCACCATGGACGCAAATTTGTAATGTGTGGGTGTTAAGGGCCCACTGGCCTACCCTGCCTGCTGCCATACATATGCCTTACATGGTTGCAAGAGGTTAAAGAAATTCTTCATTATACCAGTTGTAAACTACTTAGCAACTAGCCACTATTGAGTAAACATATAGGCAGATGCAGTGTACTTTCCCCACTGCAGGTGGCATTCTTCTGCAGCGCACTGTTTTTGGAGAGGAAGTCAAGAGTAACAGGGTTCCTCTATGGTTTCTTGGGTCACCAGGGAAGCTGTCCTATTGGATGCTGACGCCCCATGTGACTTTAGCAGCCTCCTTAGGTCAAGCAGAGCCTATTTAAGGCCCTGGCTCCCAGGTTTGGCATGCATTTGCGAGTTGGTAGAGTAGCAACAGGTAGCCTGCCTGTTAGGGTTAGTACTAGTGGTAAGGGAAAAGTTCCTGATGAGGGAAAGCATAGGGTCGCAACTTCCTTGGGTATCATCCCGGCCAGGCCGCACCCTGATCCCTTTAGGTCCCTTTCACACTGGGGCGGTAGGGGGCGTCGGCGGTAAAACAGCGCTATTTTTAGCGCTGTTTTACCGCGGTATTCGGCCGATAGCGGTGCTGTTTTTACCCCCCGCTGGCGGCCGAAAAAGGGTTAAATCAACTCGTATAGCGCGGCTATAGCCGCCGTATTGCCGCGGTATAGCCGCGCTGTCCCATTGATTTCAATGGGCAGGAGCAGTTTAGGAGCGTTGAATACACCGCTCCTTCACTGCTCCAAAGATGCGGCTGACAGGAGATTTTTTCTTCTCCTGCCAGCGCACCGCTTCGGTGTGAAAGCCCTCGGGCTTTCACACTGAACAAACAGCGGAGGCTGTTTTGGGGCGGTTTGCAGGCGGTATTTTTAGCACAATAACGCCTGCAAACCACCCCAGTGTGAAAGGGGCCTTACAGACGCTGTCAATTTAGCTAATACCTGCTCTCTTCACATTACTGGAAACTGTGAGTGCAGCTGGTTGGGCAGCCTTCCCTCCGGGTTTGTTGTGAACTGTTGCTTTGCTATTTCAATACAAATTTTCCATTGCACCTGACTGTGTGAATTGTTGCTGCTGCATCATGCTGCACCCCACCTACAAACACCTCAGTAAGCATAAGATAGAAGTCTTGCGAGCCACAATAATCCTATGCTCAGTATACAAGCAGTAACAAGTTGTTATATACCGAGAATATATCAAAGATAAATATCTAGCAGCAGACGCAGTCCACGTACTTATAACCGTGCAGAGAATATACCATAAGAAGATTTGCGTTGCGCTTGATTAAATATCATACGGGGAAATATCCAAAATCACTTGTGAAAATAATGTCACTGCTCACATATAATGTGCATAATTGTGCAAAAAATATATATATATAAAAAAGGTTTGCGTTGTGCGCAGCGCATACCCCGCGGCAGACCATTCGGTATACCCTTCAGAGCTTTGGATTGTTTGGTGCACAATAGCACCAAGGAAATGTGAGTAACCCTTTTGTGGGAAAATTGTCGTTCGAATAAATACTTTAAATTGGATTACACTATATAGTCTCTTTTCGTTTTTATGAATGATGTCTATGGAGCCAAACTGACCCAGAGTGGAGATCGATCTAGCTAACCATACATAGCCCAGGGGGTGGCTACACAGCGTGTTTTGACACAATTTAAACACTGTGTCACACGCTCCAAGGTGAGCGCAACCACTGTGGGGGGGCACAGAGGCACATCACGGTTGTTTATGGCACTGGAATTCAGCACATTGGAGGATTTGGAAGTTTTTTGATTCTTATGGATATGGAAGCACTTTTTATTTTGGGACACTAATATGAGAATTGTTGATTGCATCTCTACAAACGCAGTGTGCGTTTTATGTTTAATATTTCAATAGATATTTGCATGTTGCACGTTATAAGAGCATTGCATGTTTTTTCAAGTTTTGTCACTACATTTGATATATAATTTACGCACAATTATATTTTAGCACCATTCAAGGTGCATGTGTGCACTTCATATTTTAACTGTTCACAGGTTTATATATATATTGTATGCATATTGCATGTGAGTGATATAAATTATTTTAATTTTACAATAGAATTTGATATTAACCCGTATGATATATAATCAAGCACAACGCAAACCTTTTTTATATATATATTTTTTGCACAATTATGCACATTATATGTGAGCAGTGACATTATTTTCACAAGTGATTTTGGATATTTCCCCGTATGATATTTAATCAAGCGCAACCTCAGTAAGCATGCAATGTACAACACAGCTTACAGGGTACTGACACACCATATAAAGTGCAGAGATCAGGTCTATGCAACCTACAACACTGCATATTGAAAGCAGAGGTCAGGTGTCTGTAACATCCAACATAGCACATAGGGTGCAGGAGTCAGAACTCTGAAATAAATCATGGCATACATAGTGAATGGGTCAGGACTATATAACCTACAACAAAGGTATGCGCAGCCTATTGCATTAGGGTGTGCACCCCAAAGCTCAAACACACATTCCTTTCTCTGCAGCCTCAGCTGCACTTGACAGAAAATGAATGGGAAGTGCTCTGTGCTGAGCGGCTTCCTGTTCATTCACAAACTGAAGCATAGTGAACACAGTTTTCTATGCCTCGGTTATGAATAAACACAGTGAGTGAGTGTGTTCATTTAGAAAAAGAAGGTGCCAGTAAATTACATATTTACTAGCCTCTTCCCTCAAGCTCCGCCCTGAAACATCCCCGCAGCAGCTGGGCCGAGAGGAGAGAAGGGAAGCCAGCAGCACTGCGGGGCATGAGGAGGTGGGGGCCAATAGAGGGGAAGCCCAGGCAAATGGGGGAATCAGCACTGCACATAGTGATTAGGGTGTGCCCACACCTGGCACACCCCCTGCGCACGCCTATGACCTATGACATAGCCTATACAGTGCATGGATCAGGACTATGTGACATACAGCAAAGTATAAAGAGTGCATGGGAAAGCAGTATGTGGAAAATGCTGACGCAGTTAGCACAGTGATATAAAAAGCCAGCAAGTGAACTCCACTTGCAATCAAAATATCACTTTGGGAAGGAATAATTCTTCCTACATCTTCTTGTTCAGTTTGTGCCTAACCAGTGGTGGGACTACCAGGGTCGCAAAAGTCGCACTTTCGACTGAGCCCTGTGTACTGCTACTGTGGAGGGGGGCCCCAAGACAGGAGCCTGCTGCAGAACATGGGATCGGTTCACACTGCTGCAACCCCAAAGTTGTGAGACTTGCTTGCGACTTCCTTGCACTTGCTTGTAATATCATTGAGACTTCTTTGCAACTTTTGTGATTTAACATTGCAGTCTATGGCACTCAAATCCCATCAAAGTCACATAAAAATAAAGAGCCCCGCAATGGGAGTGTAGGGCCCCGGGATCAGTGGGAAGGGCCCTAGGCTCGGAGAGAAAGGCCCCAAGACCAAAGTAAAGGGTTTTAGTTGAAGTTATGTCTCTGTGTTTAAAATAAAAACATTTGTACTCCCAGAATACATGTCAAGCAATATGGTCACTGCCTTGGATGACTAAAATAATGCAGTATATACAAATAAACCTAACCTAAATAGAAACACCCTGGAATTACAGTGTTAGTTTATTGTATGCTTGGTGTTGACTGAGTCTATTTTATTGCATTCAGTTGCCAAGTACAATTTGTAGGATGAAGGATGAAATGTTTTCTTTTTTAATGGCTCTGAAAATCCCACCAACTGACAAAAGCTGTATGTTAGGAAGTGGGACATCCTGACTTTCTGTCATTTTGATTATTTCACAGACAGTCACCTGTGGATGACTCTCCAAGGACAAAGTGTTTCAATGTTCAGAAATACAGTAATAACAAAAGACTCTCAGCATAAGAACAGAGAAGCCGAAAACTGCACTTGTTTATACAAGAAGAAAACCCAAGCGTATTATATACTTAAACCTAGACCATTTACATTCCTAGAATTGAAAATAATAGATCCTGGGACTTCTCGTATCTAGTACATACAGTGGTACTCATAGGTTTACATATCCTGGCAGAATTTATGATTTCTTGGCCATTTTTCAGAGAATATGCATAACACAAAAACTTTTCTTTCACTCATGGTTAGTGTTTGGCTGAAGCCATTTATTATCAATCAACTGTGTTTACTCTTTTTAAATCATAATGGCAACAGAAACTACCCAAATGACCCTGAACAAAAGTTTACATACCCCCGTTCTTAATAACGTATATTGCCTTCTTTAACATCAATGACAGCTTGAAGTCTTTTTTGGTATTTGCGGATGAGTCTCTTCATCTTCTCAGATGATAATGCTGCCCATTCCTCTTGGCAAAAGCCTCCAATTCCTGTAAATTCTTGGGCTGTCTTGCATGAACTGCACGTTTGAGATCTCCCCAGATTGGCTCAATGATATTGAGGTCAGGAGACTGAGATGGCCACTCTAGAACCTTCACTTTAGTCTGCTGTAGCCAATGACAGGTCGACTTGGCCTTGTGTTTTGGATCATTGTCATGTTGGAATGTCTAAGTACTCCCCATGTGCAGTTTCCTGGCTGATGAATGCAAATGTTCCTCCAGTATTTTTTGATAACATACTGCATTCATCTTGCCATCAATGTTGACCAAATTTCCTGTGCCTTTGTAGCTCACACATCCCCAAAACATCAGCGATCTGCCTCTGTACCTTTCATCATAGGCCTTGTTGACTCCTCTCCAAATGTAGCGTTTATGGTTGTAACCAAAAAGTTTAATTTTGGTCTCATCACTCCAAATGACTTTGTCCCAGCAGGTTTGAGGCTTGTCTCTGTGCTGTTTGGCGTATTGTAAGCAGGATACTTTGTGGCATTTGCGTAGTAATGGCTTTCTTCTGGGGACTCGACTATGCAGCCCATCTTTCTTCAAGTGCCTCCTTATTGTGCATCTTGAAACAGCCACACCACGTTTTCAGAGAATTTTCCTGGCAGTTGTGGCTGAAATTTTAGTTGGTCTACCTGACCGTGGTTCGGTTTCTACAGAACCCCTCATTTTCCACTTCTTGATTAGAGTTTGAACACCGCTGATTGGCATTCTCAATTCCTTGGATATCTTTTTATATCCCTTTCCTGTTTTATACAGTTCAACTACCTTTTCCCGCAGATCATTTGACAATTCTTTTGCTTTCCCCATGGCTCAGAATCCAGAAATGTCAGTGCAGCACTGGATGAAAGATGCAAGGGTCCGTCAGGAGTCCAGAAATTCACTGACCTTTTATACGCACACACTAATTACAAGCAAACAGATCACAGGTGAGGATGGTTACCTTTAATAGCCATTCAAATCCCTTTGTATCAACTTGTGTGCATGTTATCAGGCCAAAATCACCAGGGTATGTAAACTTTTGTTCAGGGTCATTTGGGTAGTTTCTGTTACCATTATGATTTAAAAAGAGTAAACACGATTGATAATAAATGGCTTCAGCCAAACACTAACCATGAGTGAAAGAAATGTTTTTGTGTTATCATTCTTATTCTCTGAAAAATGGCCAAGAAATCATAAATTCTGTCAGGGTATGTAAACTTATGGGCACAACTGTACTTCAAACAGGAGAGATAAGGTTCCAGACCTAATAAAATGGTCAGTTTCCTTTGGGAAGGGGTCTCTATTGTAATCACAGGGAAGTTTTTAGCGGTTTGGAGTAACGTTGTGGCGTAATGCATCAATGAAGTTTAAGTGATTTTACATTGTAATATGTGGGATCTATGACTTTTCCCTTGTTTACCAGTTTACAGTTGTCTTGCTCTGGGCTGTATTAAGGTGACAAAGCTGTGTGTCCTGCAGACCATGCTGTTCATCACACTCCAATGTGTGTCTGTTCTTTGATTTATGGTGAATGTGGCTGCTTCTGTCATCAGAAAATAGGTAAAACAAGTATTTTAAAAAAATCACATTTCTCGATGACTGGGATCTAAAGAGACGTATCTAAATAAAGACAGATGGATACATCGATACATACATAAGTACAGTGCCTTGCAAATATTCACCCCCTTGACTTTTTACCTATTTTGTTACATTACAGCCTTTAGTTCAATGTCTTTTTAATCTGAATTATATAGTGCCTTGCAAAAGTATTCAACCCCCCTTGACATTTTTCGTGTTTTGTTGCCTCACAACCTGGAATTAACATGGATTGTTTGAGGATTTGCCTCATTTAATTTACAAAACATGCCCACAACTTTGAAGATTTTTTTTTTTTTTTTTTTTTTTTTGTGAAGCAAACAACAAATAGGACAAAATAACAGAAAAAGTCAATGTGCATAACTATTCAGCCCCTAAAGTCTATACTTTGTAGAGCCACCTTTTGCGGCTATCACAGCTCCAAATCGCTTTGGATAAGTCTCTATGAGCTTGTCACATCTTACCACTGGGATTTTTGCCCATTCCTCTTTGCAAAACTGCTCCAGCTCCTTCAAGTTGGATGGTTTGCGCTTGTGAACAGCAATCTTTAAGTCTGACCACAGATTTTCTATTGGATTGAGGTCTGGGCTTTGATAAGGCCATTCCAACACATTTACATGTTTCCCCTTAAATCACTCAAGTGTTGCTTTAGCAGCGTGTTTGGGATCATTGTCCTGCTGGAAGGTGAACATCCGTCCTAGCCTCAAATCACACACAGAGTGGTACAGGTTTTGCTCAAGAATATCCCTGTATTTAGCACCATCCATTTTTCCCTCAACTCTGACCAGTTTCCCAGCCCCAGCTGCTGAAAAACATCCCCACAGCATGATGCTGCAACCACCATGTTTCACTGTGGGGATGGTGTTCTTTGGGTGATGTGATGTGTTGGGTTTACGGCAGACATAGCATTTTCTTTGATGGCCAAAAAGTTCAATTCAGTTCAAGTCTCATTAGACCAGAGCATCTTCCTCCATACATTTTGGGAGTCTCCCACATGCCTTTTTGCAAACTCAAAACGTGCCATTTTGTTTTTTGCTGAAAGTAATGGCTTTCTTTTGGCCACTCTGTCATAAAACCCAACTCTATATGGAGAGTATGGCTTATTGTCGTCCTATGTACAGATACTCCAGTCTCTGCTGTGGAGCTCTGCAGCTCCTCCAGGGTTGCCTTAGGTCTCCGTGCTGCCTCTCTGATTAATGCCCTCCTTGCCTGGTCCGTGAGTTTTGGTGTGCGGCCGTCTCTTGGCAGGTTTGCTGTTGTGCCATGTTCTTTCCATTTGGTTATCATAGATTTGATGGTGCTCCTAGGGATCATCAAAGATTTGGATATTTTTATATAACCCAACCCTGACTTGTACTTCTCAACAACATTGTCCCTTACTTGTTTGGAGAGTTCCTTGGTCTTCATGGCAGTGTTTGGTTAGTGGTGCCTATTGCTTAGGTTTTGCAGCCTCTAGGACCTTTCAAAAAGGTGTGTATATGTAAAAATAGATCACATGACACTTGGATTGCACCCAGGTGAACATCATTTCACTAATTATGTGACTTCTGAAGGTAATTGGTTGCACCAAAGCTTTTTATGGACTTCATAACAAAGGAGGTGAATACATACGCACGTGCCAGTTATCAGTTTTTCATTTCTGGAAAATAGTTTTATGTATATAGAGCACCAGATTTTGCACTCTCCAGCTTTGGTAAATAAACCCCAAAGTGTCTGTGCTTTTATAACTACTTTTTTTTTGACTGATAGTCACTTTAAAATGTGAAAAGGAGCCTAAAGCCCAATCTGCTGGCCAAAAAGCAGAAAGTAAAATAATCATTTGCTATAAGTGATTTGAAAAAAAAAATTCTAGCCGTGATCAAAATAAGGTCATTATGTACATACCACCATTCTCTTTACATTGATATACAGTTTACAGCCTGGCACTTAAAGTGGAACTTAACTCTACATGGGGGACAGGGGAGGGTTGTTTCCCAAATGTGCACTCATGCACAGCACACTTGCACATTATTGTACACTTACCTCTAAGGGTGCCTTCCTTCAAAGATGACAGGTCTCCCCTGTTGCTTTTCTGGGTTTCATTGCACTTTTTTTTGGCCATTGGATGGCCACTGATGGCGTAACTCCTACACATGCACACAGCAATGACATCATCCCTGACACCAAGCTCTGTTCTCAGTGCGCTAAGAGTGAGGCAGGATATAGACAGTTTAAAGAGGAACTGCAGTCTGCTCACATAATTTGTAATAAAAACATCTTTGCCATTCTGAATCTTCCCTCCAAACACTTTGCATATTATTTTATATATACTGTGATTCTGTACTTGCCAAACATGCTGCAGAAATCTCCCTCCACTGAGTCTGGCTGCAATCCTTTTAACTGTGGGAAGCTGAAGCTGCTGCCTGTTCACTTCCTGTGTTTACACAGACACACCTCCAGCCCTGCAGCTCTCATTGGCCCTCTTATGACTCATCCCCACTCCCTTCCTGGCAAACTCTCACGTGAGTGAGGGAGAAAGCTGTGCATGATGTCATAAGCCTAGGCTTATTACCAGACAAACAGGAAGTGGGCTGTATAAGGTATTTGCAGGCAGAAAAAAAATGTTTTACTATCCAAAGTTAAAACAACAAGGGCGGGGGGGCGTGGCCAAGATGGCGTTGTGAGCGGCGGCTTTTTCTGAGAGCTCCGCTCATCCGAATTCCGAATCCAGCTCCATCGACCTTAATTGCCCACAACCTTCACCCCAGCTGATCGGGGGGGACCCAGGCACCCCCTGTCAAGTGAGGAGCGAGGAGGATTTCTGCTCCCGGACCGCGATCGGCGCCGCTGTGCACTCCCGCTCAACTAGGCCGAAGCCGCGGTCTTTCCTGACGGGCCGCGCGGCGAGCCGGGAGTCCCCTGGCGCGATCGCCCCTACTGTTGCACAAGCCGGCTGCTGTGGACTGCGGAGGGGGGTGAGTGAATTGACCCTGGACTGCAAATAGGCCGTGCTCTGGGCCTGGTCTCTCCCCCCCCCACGTGTAACTAGGCCGCAATCGCGGCCTCCCCATAAGGTCCGGACCCATCGGGGAGATCCGGATCCTGCTGGCCTGGAGGAAGAGGCCCTGAGACGGTGGGGGACATCTGCCTGTGCAGAGGAACAATCTCTGGAGCACCTTCACCCTCTGCCCTCCTGATTGTGGGGGGAGCCGGCTGGGCTGCATACTCTGATAAGCCTGTGGAGGCCTGAAGTGGACAGCTTCTACATCATATAATTGTAGGTGAGAGGAAAGACTGTTAAAGGGACACACACTGCACCATACCTACTGCTTGACTACCCCTGACCCTGCAGACAGGCTCCATCACTCGCTTGCTCACTACTGCCTGGCTTGGGCCCCCTAACACCTGAATGAGACGCAGGAACTTCAGCGCAAAATATATTAAAGGGAGGGGACGTGACCTAGCTATGGAAACGTGAGGACGCGTCGTCGGGAGCTCTGCACTGAAACGGGCCGTGAATCACCCGTAGCACTGATCAGCTAAGCCATCCATTCATGCCAGGAGGCCGCAGGCACCCACCGGTCACTGAGGAACGGAGGGGACCTGAAATCACACACTACTTTCTGCGGCAACAGCAGGTTTCCTCGCCGGCGGGACGGAGCAAGATGGCGCCGCCTCGAGTCAGCATGGCGGGCGCTGCATCCTCAAGTAAGAAGGGCTCTCCTGCAATTACCTCCGCAGCGGAGGAGGACTTTCCCCCCTTGCCGCACAGAGCACCCTCTCCTATAGTGTCCCCGGCTCCCATAACTGCTGACACCCTATTGCCTCCAGATAACGCTGGTGACCTAAGCGGCCGGCCTAGTTGAAGGCTCTCTGAGAGACATAGTGTCAGGCCTCCCCACCAAACAGGACTTAAACGCCATGGCCACCTCTATTGTCAACGCACTAACCAGAGAACTGCATGACCTAAAACAGCAAGTGGATGTTGTCGAGGAGAGAGTCACCACGATCGGACTTTCCCCGTGATGTATTATGCAGGGTGCATTTTTTCACTATTAAGGAGGACATTCTTCGCCTTGCCTGGGAAAAGGGCCCAATAGACTTTGACGGGGCTCCCATCAGGATTTTCCCTGACATTTCCAGACAAACACGCACCATGCGTGGGCTCATGCGACCCCTACTGGAAGTTATCCGCGAGGCTGATGCCACCTACCGATGGGGTCACCCCTTCCATCTTATTGTCAGGAGGCAGGGGGCGGAATTCTACCTCCGCACGCCAGACCAACTCCCTGCCCTTTTTCATTTCATTTCCAGGCCAGTGATTGAGGTGCCCAACTGGTTTGACTATCTGCTTTCCCAGGATCCACAAGGTTCAGCACCACCCAGACAGCAGAGGTTTCGACGCCCAAGATCTCGCCCGCCAAACCGAGAAGTCAGAAGAGCCCATCCAACATCATCCGAGGACTAAACGCACGCTACCTTTCGGTTTTCGGTAAGACTTTCAGTACCTCATGTGGGCAGGTGCCCCGCTCCTTCCCCCCTCTATGGCGATCCTCCCAGGAACATTTAAACCCACGCACCAGGACCCCCCCCCCCCCTTTTTGTTTTTTTGTTTTTTTGTTTTTTTTTTTCATCAGACACCATTTTTATTTTTGTCTTCCTGAAGATGCCTCCTTTTTTCCATGGGTTAATTCTTAATTCTGGACAGGGGCGGGGGGAGGGGGGACGCATTGTTATAAATGTTGCATTTTTGCTGCAGGCTAGACTTCATGCACTCCATCCGAGTATATCTGATGTGAACGTTGACGCTGAAGAGGAGGTGCATGCATGTTTTTCATGATTCACATACGGCCATGCTGCCTTGGCGCACTGACAGTCGGGCGGTGGGGGTTCCTTCCTGGTCCTGTCTAGGAGAAGGGCGAGTAGACCCCAGGGGTCCTCTGTCCTCGGCCGCCTCTGCAATGCGTCAACGCCAGTAGGTCATGGATGTTAGAGGTCTACTTAGTTGCACTTACTAGCCTTAAACACAGTTGCGTTTATGGATGTTATGCCCAGATTTGTGGTAAATCACACTTTATTTACGATGGTTAATGTATTGTTTTTCTCAATGTTTCTGATTCTGAAGGCCCCCCACTCAGTGCATCTCCCTACCACCCCCAAAAGTACCTTGTTATATTGCTTTTCTTGCTTACATAGGTGATAGCAATAACTATTTTGTTGCGCACTTCGCCGCATCGACCACCCCCCTTTAGGGCGACCTCCCGGTTGCTGCACAATTCCTTCTGTGTCTCAGCCGGGAGCTCATAGAGTAGTTACTTGACTAACTTAGATTGCTCCCTCCCTCCTTCCCCTTCCTCCCCCCCTTACTTACCCTCCTCCCCTCTCTCTCTGATCCTGTCATCTCCTTCTTTGTCCCCCTCTCTTCCCCGGTGCTGTTACTCTCTAGTTGGGTGGGGGCGTGAACTTGAACTAAAAGTGATTGTCCTCCTCATCCTGTCAACGATTCTCAGCGCCCCGGCTGCCACAATGGCTCTCCTAGAGGTGACCTCCCTTAATGTACGGGGTCTCAATATCCCGGAAAGGCGTTCTCAGCTCCTAGCTGACCTACGCAGAACTAAAACCCAAATTGCCTTTCTACAGGAAACCCACTTTCATGGCGAGCATATTCCTAAACTGACTAACAATCTGTTCCCGACGGCATACCACAGTATCTCACCTATCTCCAAATCTAAGGGGGTTAGCATTTTAGTGGCAAAATCTGTACCTTGGGAGTTCGGGGCGCAGCGGGCGGACCCCCAGGGCCGCTTTCTCCTGATTAAGGGAAAGGTGTTTGACGTTCAGGTCACTCTTGCCAATATCTATTTCCCCAATGCCGACCACGCACAGTTCCTGCGTGGTCTGATACCCAAACTGCTTGAGTTTACGGAGGGGATGCTCATTTTTGGGGGTGATATGAACTTTGCGATGGACCCCCTGTTGGATACCTCGCGGGGTGCCTCCCATCTCTCATACACCCGCCTTAAACAAATTAAATCTGATCTTCACTCACTTCGTTTGATGGACCCCTGGCGCCTCTTACACCCCAGGGACAGGGATTACTCGTACTTCTCACAAGTTCATCATTCGTACTCAAGACTAGATTACCTGCTCCTTTCCCATAAGGACCTGCCGAGGCTGGTGGACTCATCCATAGATGTCATCTCCTTTTCTGACCATGCCCCAATACACCTGACGCTCCAAATGGGACCAATGTCTAAATCTCCACCTTCGTGGAGACTGAACGAGTCACTGCTTCAATCTGCAGAGATCCGCGCTGAGATTCAAGCCAAACTACAGGAATACTTTGCACTTAATGAAGCCTCGGTCCCCAACCCCTTGGTGATGTGGGAGGCGTACAAGTCAGTTATCAGGGGCATTTTGATAGGCATTGGGGCACGTCTCAAGAGGGAAAGAATCCGTAGAACTGAAGAACTTCTTCTTCAGATCAAGACCCTTGAATGTACACATAAGGCTAGCCTAGCTCGCTCCGTATACCAGGAGTTACTTAAAGCACGTGAGGAGCTTCGCTCGCTTCTGTTGCATAAAACTAAAGAGAGGCTAGCATGGTCACGTCGTACAATGTACGAATTCTCTAACAAACCTGGCTCTCTTCTAGCCAGAGCTTTACGCGGTCCCCGCACCAAAACTTTCATCCCCCACATTCTGTCCCCTTCGGGTCGGAGGGTCTCTACCTCAACAGAAATGGCGGAAGAATTCCGTTCATTTTACAGCGGTCTCTATAACCTAGACAGACCCTTTCCCGATGCCCCTAACTCCTCTGGGGGACCCACCCCACACGAATATTTAGCCTCCTCTGGCATGCCATCTCTATCGGCCGATACCGTGGAAGAACTGGAAGACCCCATTACGGTGGAGGAGCTGAGGGCAGCACTGGCGAGTTCCAAGCCTAAGAAAGCCCCAGGCCCTGATGGCCTTACTCCAATCTATTTCAAAACCTTCTTTGAGACGCTTTCTAAACCGCTAGTGGATGCACTTAACTCAATCACGAAAGGTAACTCCTTCCCCATAGACTCCCTTAGGGCTTACATTTCTCTCATCCCTAAAGAGGGAAAGGACCTACTTCGGTGTGGGAACTACCGACCGATAGCTTTGCTAAACACCGACTTCAAACTATTTGCCAAGATCTTGGCGAACAGATTGCTCCCACACATACCAAATCTAATTCACAAAGACCAAGCGGGCTTTGTCCCCCAACGGGAACCCCGTGACAACACAATTAGGGTGCTGAACCTCATACATGCCGCTAGGACCACGCGACGACCCCTTCTCCTGCTGTCAACTGACGCGGAGAAGGCTTTCGACCGTGTAGACTGGACGTTTGTTAGAGCTACTCTCGAACACATTGGCCTCCGGACGTCGATGCTCAGCTGGATTTTATCACTCTACTCTAACCCCACAGCGGCGGTTAGGGTCAACGAAACCAGGTCGGGTTATTTTAACATTCGGAATGGTACCAGACAGGGTTGTCCCCTGTCTCCTCTAATCTTTATTCTTACCTTGGAACCCCTGCTCTGTAAGATACGGGCCAACCCCCACATAGAGGGCTTCCGTAAAACATCTGGAGCCCACAAGGTCGCCGCTTTCGCAGATGACCTTATCTTCTTCCTGGCTGACCCCATTGCCTCACTCCCCGTCTTGCTTCATTCCTTGAGGGAGTACGGGGCTTTGTCTCTATTTAAAATAAACATGTCCAAATCCTCCATGCTTAATATCACACTGAGCTCGCAAAATATCCGACAATTGCGCTTGAACTACCAGTTCCACTGGGCAACCGATACCAATCCGTACCTAGGAGTGGCCATCACCGCGGACCCCGCCGACCTTTACCAAACAAATTTTGCCACTCTTCTACACAGACTTAAACCAGACCTGCAGCATTGGCACTCCCTCACTTTAACGTGGTTTGGACGCTGTAATGCCATCAAGATGACAGCTCTCCCGAGGATACTCTATCTTCTGCAGGCCCTCCCCATACATCTCCCGCCCTCCTTCTTCAAGCGAATCGACGCACTCTTCCGAGAATTTGTCTGGTCGCACAGGCAGCCACGCATCAAATTACAACTACTTTATATGGCAAAACGCAGGGGAGGGGTGGGACTACCAGACGTAAAAGCCTACTACAGGGCAAAACATCTTACCAGACTAATAGACTGGTACTGCCACTCAGAGGCCAAACAATGGGTCACTATGGAGATAGAGGACTCCGATGGTACGGCTAGGAGTTGGCCGTGGCTCTCCACTCCGATCCCGAAGATCATCGCCGAACACCCAACTCTGGGAAACACATTGAGAGTGGCCAGAGAAACCTTTCGTAAAACCCTGATATCACCTATTCCTTCTCCTATGGTGCCGATCCTGGGCAACCCTGATTTCTTGCCGGGCTGCCAGGGGCCGATTTATAGAGCCTTATCAGGGGGAGATAGATGGCCACACCTCCACGATTTCCTGGATTCCGGTGGCCGGCTCAGGACGGCCGCAGGAATAGAGGACCTGGACACGCCATTGGATTTCCTGAGCGGTCTCCAATTGCGTAACTTTTTACGCCGAAGCGCTCGGACTCTAGGTCCCCCACGCCCACTCACGGAATTGGAACGTATCTGCCACCGCAGAGAGCCCGTACGCCACTCTTTATCCCTGATCTACCTCTCTCTGATTGCCCCGGCTGAAGGCTTTGTGCCCCCCTTCCTTACTAAATGGGAGACAGAATTAGGAGCGCATTTTGATGAAGCACAAAGGGGAAAGATCTTACATTTTGCCCAAAAATCTTCTCTAGCCACAAGGGTCCAGGAGACATGCTACAAGATTGTGACCAGATGGTACAGAGTACCATCCACTCTTCATAGGTTCCTCCCGCAGGTACCAAGTCTATGTTGGCGTTGTGGAGCAGGAGAAGGAACAATGTTGCACATTTTCTGGGACTGTCCCAAGATTAAACCTTTTTGGAAAGAGGTGACAGATACGGTCGAGCGTTTGACGGGTGTCGCACTGGAGGGAGATCCCGGGGCCTGTTTGTTGCACCTATCTAGAAGTCCAATTAAGAAGTATAAAGCTTCACTCACTATACAACTACTTAATGCGGCTAAGGCCTGCATCCCTCTATTTTGGAGATCGGAAATCCCACCAACGAAGATCCAGTGGTATGCCAGGGTTAACGAACTGCGTGACATGGAAGATCTTACGGCCACCCTGCATGACAGGGAGGAAACCTTTCGGGAGACCTGGCGCCCCTGGCAACACTTCATCTACTCCGAGGCCTACCTCCGGGAGGTGACTTAGCGTGGACACTCCCTGATACGAGGGCCCCGCCTAGCTGGAGGGTGGCACCACCACCCTCTTCTCTCTACCTCTCTCTTCACCCCTTCCTCTTCTACTTCCCCTCCTACTCCACCTCTCCTCTCTATCTTCCTTGCCCCTCCCTCCCTATTGTCTCCCGCTTTTTACCTCTTCCCCCCCCCCCCACTCTTCCTGGGTTCTCACACAACCCCCTATATTCCTCCGGCTAAGGGAAGATCTGATCAGATATATTGAATATCATGGTCTACATCACTTTACGTTAGTCGCCCTTTGCCGGACTCTACTGATCGGCAAGGAATATCTCCACCGCCGGTCAGTGGAGAGCTTCTCTCTTTGTTATTTTGGTTTACCCTTTTACCTGTCGATAAAGGATAATTACACGAGTCATTAGTTTACACAAGGCATATCTCAGGGAATTGCTTGCAAATGGACACTAAGATAATCATTACATTAGACCCTCCCATGCACTCAGGCTCCGCCTTCACCATACAGATTGTGTAAACAAGAGGAATGTATATGTGTTACATCTTTAGTCGACGACAGTTTCTGTTAAAGTCCTCTCCCTACTTCTGTTTTATATTATCCATTAAATGTTATAGATCTTGATAACATGTACATCAAATTGTAACATGCATTATTGAAAATAAAATAAAGGAATTTAAAAAAAAAAAAAAAAACAACAAGGGCAGAAGATTTTGGAAAGTTGAAAAAATGACTGAAGGTCCGCTTTAACACAATATACATATAAAGAGAAATTTAAAGGGGCATGTGACAAAGTTTTTTTTTTTGGCAAAAGGAACTCTACATGTTTTATTTCTACAAGACCACAACTCCTTGAAGTTTTTCCATAGTGGGACTTTGGATCATCCCAGGATCGAAGGTTCATTTGCTTTTTCTTCACCTTGAGGGCCAGAGGGAGAGCAGTATATAGATATTCACAAGTGCCAAAACATGCGTATATCAGTTCATTTTGTCACATATAGCTTCATAACCAAAACGGGTATTGGTAGTCTATAGATTATGTATGTGATTCTAAAGCGGCCCTTCTCATTTGTGAAGGTGATAAGCTCATCATAGCACATGCTGCCCAATATTTTGTGAAATACAGTTGGCGAATTTCCCTTTGAATTACTGCAAATTACTATTTTTTTATTCCAAACTGAAGCCTGTGTGTCTCCAACAAATATACCAGCTCATATTTGATATTTTCTAATTCTTACATTGAATGCTTCAGTATTAAATATTTATTAGGTAGTCATCTAGATGGCTAGTGAAATAGATATTCTTCAACATACCAAATTGCAGAGTATTGAGATTTTACTAATTTCCTAGGTGTGTACTTTATTGGAAAATGTTTGGAATCACTCATCATGTGTTTATTATATGTGAGACACATGCCATACAATGGTAAGATATTTCCAAAAGCACTCTTATCTAAAAATGACTTTAGTTTTTTTTTTTTTTTTTTTTTTACCCTTTTCCTTTCTTTTTTTTTTTTTGTTTGTTTTTAGTCCTGTGCTGCCACCTTGTGGCCACATATTACTGTTACTAATTCATAGACTTCAAAGACTAAAAATAGTAAGTAATATTACCTGAAGATATTTCTTATTTTTACTGTGTTTTCTAATTACTGTATTTTAGCTATATTTTTGTATTCACTAGTCCAGTGTTTTTGCACCTTTTTTCAATCATGGCACCCTTTAAAATTATGGACAATGTCAAGGCACCCCATTGTAAAATGTAAAAAGCTATTCTAACTCCCTGTACACACGGTCGGATTTTCCGATGGAAAAAGTGCGATCGGATTGTGTTGTCAGAAATTCCGATCATGTGTGGGCTCCATCGGACTTTTTCAGTCGGAATTTCCGATACACAAAGTTTGCGAGTAGGATATAATATTTTCCGACAACAAAATCGTTTAAATTTCGATCGTGTATATACAAATCTGACGCACAAAGTGCCACGCATGCTCAGAATAAATTAAGAGACAAAAGCTATTGGCTACTGCCCCGTTTATAGTCCCGACATACATGTTTTACAATACCGCGTTCAGAGCGATCAGATTTTCCGACAACGTTGTGCGACCGTGTTTATGCAAGACAAGTTTGGCCCAAAATCCATTGGAAAAAATCTGATGGATTTTGTTGTCAGAATGTCCGATCAATGTCCGATCGTGTGTACAGGACATAATAGTTTTACATAATGCATCAACATCCATACACGTAGGACACCCAACATTAGAGGGGTTTTATACTTCCAAATCAAATACACTTTTCCATACTGTTACCGACTAGTATTCCAGTGTTTCTCTTCCTCAGTTTTTCTCCATCACTCAGCTAATGTGACCCCAGAACTGATGGATAGGGGCGGTTGAGAATCAAACAAGGATGCTGTGTGGGTGACCAACATCCTCCTTATCAACTGATGGTGTGATTGCTTGTTACGATGCCGGCAGCTAGAAGGTCGTAATGATGCATAATGAAAACCTGTGACTTTGTGTAACTAATAGGCAGGCTTCATCCACCCACTGACTTGTATACAATTTTGGGGCAATTTTTAGGCATCTTGCCAAGGCACCCCTGAAAAGACTTCAAGGCACCCCAGGGTGCCTATGCACCCTGGTTGAAATAGGCTGCTCTAATCCTTGCAAGATAGCTTGTTACAGCTATATATGAGTGGTTTCATTCTATGAGCAGTAAGAGAAGGGTAGTACAGTACAGACGATGTGGACATCTTAAAGTGGAACTCCAGATAATGCTGGCTGGTTCAGGGTTTTAAGTTCATGTACTCTCTACCTAGTATTTTTGTAATAGACTTAGTTACTGCATATGGTGGACTTGTATATGCCACAACATCATCAATACTAGGGATAAGAAGTAAAGTGAAGGACCAGAAGCTTTGAGCTAATGGCATTGCTACACAGTTTGAGGAGAGTCATATTTCAGATAGAACAAATCAAAGATAAGAATCAAGCCCTATGCACACCCAGAGGAGGAAGAGGCAGCGTAAAAAATGCCTAAAGCTGTGTGTTACAAAATGCGTTTAGGCGTGTCAAGCATTTGTGTGTTCATTAAATACATTGGCCAGAATATTAATTTATTCTGGCCATTGGAGTGAATAAATGCTCAAGTGCTAAATGTGCCTAGCATTTAGGTGCTTTTACACACGTTTAGGTGCATCTAGCATTTTTTCCACCACAACACTCGTCTCCTGAACATGCAAGTGATGGGGGTTTTTCTCTGCCTCTAAACGCTCCTGCCTCTAAATGCATGTAAATGTCTATGTGTGCAAGGAAACAAAAGCTAACATAGAGGGGTGTTTAGAGGCAGAAAAAAACTAGTCAAATGCCTCTAACAGCCACGTTTTTCTAGGTCTAAATAACACCTTATACTTCCCTCCCACAGACAAATCCTGAAGATTTCCTTTAAAGATAAAATCCATCTTTTGCAAAAAAAATAAATAAAAATAAATAAGTAAATGAATGCACCTGTATCAAATAAAAAAAAAATGTGCATTTAATTTTTTTGATTAGGAGTGTGATATGCATTGCAACAAAGATCAGTGGGTTCTGGATGCAATGTTCTGGCTCCTGCAGACTCTCTCTGTAGCCGCTGGTCCGTACCAAGATATGGACCTTCAGTTAAGGAGGTGGAAGTAATGTGATGTCAACCTACTTGTGCTCCATTGAGTACTACAAGCCCCTCTGCTGCAATGGCAGGCGGGACTTGTAGTTATGTCATTCATGTATATGAATGATGCGGCTGTGTGGGATAAGCCAGCAGGGAAAAAAAACCCAGGATGGTGGGGTGAGGGTGTGGGGTCTGCAGACTTTGACCACTCTTCAAGTTACAGCTTAAATATGGATGTAACACGAAGCCTCCTCAAAAAGGTGGACTACAAATATGTAGATTACCCTCAAGTATTCCGGGGTGGCAAGAAAATTTACCACTTGCCAGCTGGGGCAATTTTAACATTTCTCACATACAAATCAGCTTTTTAATTTTTTGTTTTGCTAGAAAATTACTTAGAACCCCCAAACATTATATATATTCTGAAAGCAGAGGTCCTGGAGAATAAAAAGGTGGTTGCTGAAATTTTTTATGTTGCACGATTTTTGCACAGACATTTACCAAATGCTAATTTTCAGGAAAAGAATGCACTTATATATGAATTGTAGTAAAATATAAAACTCTCACTCATGTTTGCTGCAACATTTCACATGTGTGGTGCAATGTACAGTATGTACTGTTTATATATGCGTGCAGGGCCTCTGTGCGCATTTGCATATGGGTGTTAGCACAGGGGGACAGGGATTTATTTATTTTTATTTATATTTTTTACGCTTTTTACATTTATTTTTTTTATTCAACTTTATTGCTATTACAAGGGCTAAACAACATCCGCTGTGATAGCTTGGGCAGTGACAGACACTCTTTATTGAGAAATCAGCGGTCTATAAGATCTGTTTGATCAACTGCTTCCCTGGCTGTACTGAACTGGAAGCTGGAAGTGATGAAATCCTTGTCACTACCGGCATCATTTGTGACGGAGGAGATGGCGTGCACAGCCGACCCACCCACTTACAGCGGTCTTGGGTTCCCAGGTGGAATGGAAGAGCCTGAACAAAAAACTATACCAGGATCAGCTGCACCAAGGATCCTGGTATAATCAATTGATCCTAAGGCCATATATACGTCCTAAGGATGGCAAGTGGTTAAATAAAATATACAAAAATGTAAAATATTGGATTTATCCCTGCCCCTACCCAGCTTCTAGACCAGAAAGTTCTATTTAGTAAATAATGACCAGAGCTGGCACAAGAAATGGGCCAACAGATTGGCTCCCTTTTATATGTAGCGGGTGTCTCTCTATAACCCGTGATCCCGCCAAGCTGGCCAGAACAATGTACACGGGCTTTCCAGGTTGAGTTAGGGAGAGCTGCCTGCCAGCAGTTGTGGGGGGATTTTTCACCCCACTCCTTCTTTCCGGTTTTCATTGACTGAGTTAATGTAATGTGAGCTGACACACAGAGCTGTGCATTCAGCAGCCTCTCTTGTGCCCCTATTGGCCGAAAGAAGAAAACCAATTAAAGGCACAGTTACAACACCCAATGGGAGAGACTGTACTGAACTGCAGGGAGAGCTGCAATGGATTCTGGGACATGCAGTTCCCACACAAAACGGCCCCATATGCTGGTATAGAGGGAGAAATACAAATCCCAGCAGGCTTTGCTGACAGAAAAGAAAAACACTCCATTTTGTGTCCTGGGGTAAAAGTTTGGTTAGCCTTGAGGGAGGAAAGAGACCAGACCTGAGGGAGAGGTGCTGTCTCTCAGATGATCTCCCTGCACGATTCAGGCCTCCGCCACAAGTTGGGACATCCAGCCTGAGAGAGGGTGATCCCAGGTGAATATTGAGGCGCATCTCCACCAATGGTGAAGCGTTCCAGTGTGAGGGGTCTGGTCGGGTCACCATAAAAACTGCCTTGTTCCAGGACGTTCGTTTGGGCCCTGATTGCAGGATTTGGTGACAGGGCATTTCACTGCACTACAGAAGGAGTTATTTAAACACTGTATACAAAAATCATTGCTGGTAGTCATCTTGTTGACACTTGTAGTACTACAGGGACAAATGATAAGGCTACCCATTTCTGGGACATTGTATACAGACATCATTGTCCTCTCACCTTGTTGAACAAAACCCTGTCTGTTTCACCTGATAATCTGGGCCAGTTATAT
Source organism: Aquarana catesbeiana (assembly GCF_042186555.1). Lineage (NCBI taxonomy): Eukaryota > Metazoa > Chordata > Amphibia > Anura > Ranidae > Aquarana > Aquarana catesbeiana. The sequence continues at coordinate 365,292,290 of NC_133326.1, read as the reverse complement.
TGTTTGCCCTGCTACCCAGGAGTTAAAGTGCACCAACGAAAGTGGCTAGCTGAAGACACCAAATCTTATCTTTGCTTCAAAAAGGACTGAAGCTGTTAGGGCCATACGGATCTGCACACACATATTCACGGCTCTGTATATACAATGGGTGTGTGTGGGACAGTTTATCCAGACATCTCAAGCCTCCCGCATTTGGATGCTGGCTCACGGACACCCGGGAGCGCTGGGTGATCTCCTGGCTGAGCCTGTCACTCAGAAAGGCAGAGCAGCCCAAGCGGCGGAATGTTACTGAGCTGACACGCTGCCGCTTCCCTTCCCAGTGTTATCAAATAGACAGTACCCCTGGCTTCCCTCTAGACGTGCACTTCTCCCTTCCTGCCACTGGTGGCTGCTTGTACATGCAGGTGAATTGGAATGTGATTTTAGAGCATCCCCAGTTTGCCCCACACCCGAGGCTGACTGTTCGGCCACTAGCGGGGTGCTTTAAACCCCTGCTAGCAGCCGAAAAAGGGCTGCAAAGATGCTGCTTGCTTTTTTTACTGTCCTGCAAGCGTACAGCTCCAGTGTGAAAGCTCTCGGGCTTTCACACTGGAGTGAGAGGAGAGGCGCTTTACAGGCACTTTACAGGCGCTATTTTTAGCACTGTAGCGCCTGTAAAGCGCCTCAGTGTGAAAGCAGCCTTACTAGTAAAAAAGAAAAATAAGAGACACAGAATGCCTATTTATGTCAAAAACGGCAAACTTTAATTGGTACTGATCAGGCTGCATTTAATTGGGGGGAGGGGGCCGGCGCGACACCTCCCTGAAATGAATTTGCCACCTCCCTGAAATGAGTTTTTGCAGGTTGGGATGTCTGGTTTATCTATAAAGTTAAGCCATTACTTGCTGACTTGAATTGGTGTGTAAGGCTGGGCCTGTGGTTTTTAGGGGACAGTAGAGAGAGGCCTGACACAAAGGGAGTCATTCCTCTGCTCTCCTCCTGCCTGGACTGATAGAGCCAATCTGAGTAGAGGTAACCAATCTAATTTAAAGTGTCATATTGTGCTTTCTTTACTATTAAAGTGTGCCTCTGTTCTTGGGGACATTCTCAGGTTTTGAATCCCCTGAAAGCAGCTTGAATATAGGATTGAGAGCTCCATTGCTCTTAAATCTCAGTTATTGATCTCTAGTTGATTACTTGACTATATATTGTTACTGTTTGTTATTCTTCCACGGAAATATTGCAGTAAAGACAATTTCTGTGTTTTATAAATAAAGTGCGTGTTTCTCATTAGTCAGTGCGCTTACACTATTGCCAGGTGTGCCAGAGGGGGCTGAGGCTGTTATTAGGGTTGAGAGGCAGAGTAACAGACTGAACTAACAAAAGCAGATCCTTCGCTACATATATTTGTATGCATCCCAAAGTCTTTCAAAAAGCATGGAGAGCAGTGCAGAACATGTAAGAACTTTTACCTTGCTGTCACAATGTTAATAAAGATTTACAGCAACATGCAGTGAGTGCAGGCATCCTTCCAATGTTGGCTGTGAACAGGCCAGGCAGACCCGCACCTGGGGCATGCCAAGGCTGACGTCCAGACTGACCTGGATTGGCATTGGATTTTTGTTTGTCTAATTTGGTGCACCTAAAGTGAAATAGATGACAGGAAATGCTATATACAACATGGGTAGATGGGGCACCCTAATTCATTTGAGAATGCATCTCCTTCTATTTTTTCCTCTCATAACACCAACTGTGAATATAAGCCCTGCCTAAACATCAAATAACTAATTTCATTTCTAGATATTAATTACATTGTTGTGAATAGCAGATCTTTTTGTTTAATGAAACTCTGTAAAGAGAGAAAGAGGTAGCTCCCCATTTACATCTATGAGGTGCATTGATGTGCAGGGCGGCATCATACTACCCTTCATATAAAACACGGTTCTAAAAAACTTTGGTTTTGCAAAACACTGGTTTTTATACCGTCAAACTATTACTTTAGGGTTTCTTTTTTAAACATGTATTAAAAAAAATTGAATGCACCGGAACATACAAAAAAAAAAGTGCATTCTCCATTTTTAGCAAAGCAGTGCACCTTGCTACCTTACCTTGTATTGCGGCATGCTGCAGAACGATTGGCACCCTAGTGCCCCACAAAAGTGTCAATCCAGCTAAAGCAAAAGAAGCTTGGCAGCCAGGCAACTAGCATTTCAAGTCAAGCATGACAATGCCATCCTGCAGGTTTTGTTAAATACAGTCTTATTTCAAGTTTTGATGGTCCTTTAAACTGGACTTATAAAAATGTACATTTTAGTAACGCACAATAGGGAAAAAAATAAAAAGCAAATTTCTGTCAAACTGGCGCATAAGTAAAGGCATCAAATAGGCCAAGTCTGCATTCCCCTCAGGTCTGCACGCCGTGAGTCACAGCTGAGGTACTCTGGCCTATTCTGCCTGGCTGCTTTACCACAGGCATTAACGGCTGTTCAGCCCATCTGTGAGGCCCAGAGAGCAACATCTGTTTTTAAGAAATGGATACCTTCCATGCAGCAAAGGTGTACTTTTATCATATAACTAACCGTTTTATTATCCTATAAATGATAGTATGGCATTCATTTAGGAGAGGGAAGACTTTTTATTCAGCTCAGATTTGGCTTCTATGGTCACCAGGGCAGCTGCGGTTATGCGACAGTGACTAAACTGGATGGATTTGTGTCACTAGTCTGTTTTTTGGCAAGTTTAGATGAAAGCTAAAAATAACTGGTAGCTCGAATTGCCTTATACCGCCCTTCATATAAAATACGGTTCTAAAAAGCTGTACCCATTTTGTTTTCACAAAACACCAGGTTTTATACCTCTAAACTAGTGCTTTCAGGTTTCTATTTTAATATGTATATAAAATATTTAATTTGCACACCATGATACTGGTGTTACAGGGGATTAAAGTAGTAAATACTGAGCGATGTTTAGTTTATGAAAGCTCATATGAACATTCCTATTAAAAAAATATCATAATACATTCAATAATGCCACCAGAGACTGTTGTTCAAAAGTACTTTAAAATTTTGTTTGTTTTTAACGTTCAATTTTTAATGAATAAAATTTCACAAACATATTCATAAATTTTTCTTTTTTTTCATCACTACAATTGAAAATGATAGCTGATTTGACCTCATTAAAATTATAAAATGGAACAGACGTCCCAAAATGATTTTTTCTGACGCCAACATGGCAGAATACTAGTGATAGAGCTCCGCTTCTTGACCACTGCCTCAGGACCAGTAAATAGCATAAAAAAAGGACTAGTTAGTCGCCCCCCCCCCCCCCACCCCATTCTTCTTTTTTTCCTTATATCTCCACGCACCAGTGATATGTCCCCACCTCTGCCTCAGCACAGTGTCCGTCTGGGTTCAGCCTCTCCCAGTGCAAAGTCCCAGTGCTTGGGCTGCTAAATGCATTGAATAGTCTGGGAGCCTCTTCTATGGGTCTTGATGGGGCCCTGCAGTGTTTCCTCTTTAGGAACGAAATCTGCCATTGTGTAAGTGTCTGCGGGCTGAGGATTAGGGGTGCCAGCTAGTTCATTCCTTCTCTGTTTTTTTGGTCCCTTATACCATGCAGGGCTGCCTTTCCCTTTTTCTCTTGTCTGTCTCCTCATATCCTTTATATGTGTTCTCTCTTGCCTTGGTCTGTCTCTCATGTGTATGCTTCCCAATGTCTCCGTTTATAGTAGTATCTGATTTCCTTCTTGCTTGCCTATGTGGGGGTCTAAGCCATGCTGCCTGTGGCGTCCCCTGCCTCCCTACAGGGTGAGAGTGTCCGCCAGGTGCTGTTTTTCTTGGTTGGGGGCACTTTGTATGATGTCATTGGCCCACGCTGGGCGGAGCATGCGAGCTGGCCAGCAGGAATGCCGACCACCATCTTCCTTGTGGGCAAAAGCTGCACTCTTGCCAGCAGTGAGGGCTGGAGTCCTGCAGGAGACCTCTTGCTCTCTGGGACAATCTGGGGGGGGCTTGCTTCTTTTGATGCCTGGTGGAACAAGGCCTCCTTTACCTAGATCTGGATCATCCTTCCTTTGGTTCCTTGGACAGCCGGCTTCCCTTAGGCATATATATGGTGTGTGTGTATATATATATATTGCAGAATCTGTGGCGCAGTGCTTATATTAAATGGGATGGTGAGTAAAGGCTACCTGGAGAAGTTCGCAGCTTACAGGTAACACCCAAATATAATTTTCTTTCATCAATAAGGGTGGCTCAAGATTCTATTTAGAATTAATTTCAGCTATCCCAGCCAGGCAGCCAAGTTGCCATTTAATGCACTAGAAGAGCATCCTGGCACCTTGGCAGGTGGCACTCAATCTCTCAGTTTGGTTACCCTGGCGAGTGAGCAGCCTGCAGACAATAGTAGCTCCTCTTCATCAGGGGAAGATCCGGAGCTGGTTTTCAGGGTTACCTTTGCAGAACCATGTATCTAGGCAATCAAGCAGGCCATTACAGGGGTAAAATTCATATACAGTTGTGCTCAAAAGTTTGCATACCCCTGAAATTGTGAAATTTTGTCATTAATATTGAAAATATGACTGATCATGCCAAAAAACTTTTATTTAAGGATAGCAATCACATGAAGCCATTTATTATCACATATTTTTTTGGATCCTTTTTAAATCACAATGATAACAGAAATCACCCAAATGGCCCCGATAAAAAGTTTACATACTCTGGAATGTTTGGCCTTGGTACAGACACAGACGGTGGCACACACAGATTAAAATGGCAATTAAAGGTTCATTTCCCACATTTGTGGCTTTTTAAATCACAATTAGTGTCTGTGTATAAATGGTCAATGAGTTTGTTAGCTCTCACATAGATGCACTAAGCAGGCTAGACACTGAGCCATGAGGAGGTAGAAAAGAACGGTCAAACAACCTGCATAAAAAGGTAATGAAACTATACAAAGCTGGAAAAGGGTATAAAAATATATCCAAAGCCTTGAATATGTCAGTCAGTACCGTTCAATCACTTAATAAGAAATGGAAAATTTGGGGATCTCTTTATATACCAAGCCAAGGTCAGGAAGATCAAGAAAGGTTTCAGCCACAACTGCCACAGGAACTGTTCGGGATACAAAGAAAAACCCACAAGTAAACTCAGAAGAAATACAGGCTGCCCTGGAAAAAGATGGTGTGGTGGTTTTTAAGGAGCACAATACGATGATACTTGAACAAAAAAGAGCTGCATGGTCGAGTTGCCAGAAAGAAGCTTTAACTGTACAATTTCCGGGGGGGGGGGGGGGGGGGGGGGGGCAATGGACTCAACCAGGGGCCCAGCCAGGGGAATGCTATACTTGGTCATGGCTAAGGTGGCCCTATGTTTGAAACATCGGGCTGTGTTTGCTTCCTCAGAGCAAAAAAGTGGTGTAGCAAACCTTATGACGGAAAATCTCTGGTAGGAAATTGGAGACAGCCATATTAAGCCATCTTTCCCACAACCCATAAGTAAAAAACCTTGGATACACCACAGGTATCCTCTAGGCCCTTTAGATGAGCACATGCTCAGACTCTTAAGATAAGAACAAGAATTGGCGTGCTTCGAGGGTATCTGGACAGTATGTTGTGCAGATTCTTGGGTGAAAATATCAGGCACACAGGGTCATTTTGTGAGATTCCTTACTGCTCCTTCTCCAGACCATTTCTCTCCCACTAAGCTGTCACTTTCACCAGAAAAGCAGGTGGGCTGCTACAATACTTAGACACTTCTGACCCAGGGGGTCATCCTCCCGGTACCATTCACAGAAAAGTATGAAGGTCGTCTATTCAACCCTGTTGGTAGTTTGCAGGGGATGGTGGCTAGCATCCAGTTGCAGGAGTCCAGTCAAGCAGTGCAGCCAGCATCTTCAGGATACCTACCCTCCTAAAATTTTTTGTTTTTCTTTCTTGCTCTAATCAGAGGTCTAGGACAATTGCTGGCACACCAAAAGAGCTTCATTTACACCCTGCAGAGATATGGCTGGGTTATCAACTTAAAAAAAAGAGAGAGCCAACTCTCTCCAACAGTTAGTGTACCCGTGGGTGCTCTGAATATTCCTCTGTTTTGTTTCCATCAGAGAGAGCGGTGACAGTCCAGGAGGAGAATTCTGAGGACAGAAACCTCTGCTTGTTTGACGGCTTCTCAATGCCTCCGTCTTTTGGGGCACAATGTCATCATGCAGTACATCCCTTGGGTGTACTGGTGCCTGCACCAGTTTTCAGCTGGGATTCTTAACTCAATGGATGAAACAGAATCTTGCACAGTTGATAGTGTCACTCAGTTGAGTAGGAATCTGTGGTGGTGGCCAAACAGATAGATCTTGAGGGAGTCACGTTCCATTAAACCGGATTGCTGTTACGAATCATTTCGTCAAGACAGTCTGGAAGGCGCACTGCAAGGGACTGTCTTTTCAAGCAAGTGGGGATTCCCAACCAAAGGGGATGGTCTCAAATGTGCTGGAAGTTCAAGCAGCCTTTTTTATTGCCTTGCTAAACAGAATCTAGGGAAGACCAGTCTCTCTGCAGTTGGACAAAAGGGCAGCAGTTGCCTATTTTCAGCACCAATGAGGAACTTGCAGCAATATTCTATTGAGAGAGGTGAAACTCATAATGTCTGGGGCAGAAAATTACCTACAAATTCTGAAAGCAGTTCATCTCCCAAGGAATTTAAACACAGGCAGACCGACTACCATGCAAGCTTCTCAGATGCATCATCAAACCAGAGTAGGTGCAAAATACCTTCCAATGGCAAATTCCTCTTTGTAAGATGCAGACGGTTAGTTCAAGAGTGTCGGGGGACAAATTTGGCCTGCTCTCGCAGGACAAGAAAGATAGAAGGTCAAAGCCTTTCCCCAGCAGGTGCCATTTCTCCAGGTTGAGAGATTCCAGATTCACCTGTTAAGCCAGGGCATCATGCAGCGGTTGGGGGGGGACACAGGCAACCTTCTTCAGAGCATAGGAGCAAGGCTGGTGCACTTTGCGGGCCTCCGGGTAGAAAATTGTACAGATTTCTGGGTGAAAACAACAGACAGACCTCTTTGCTTCTTACAGCAATCACAAACTTGGGAGACGTCTAAAGCCTTGTACACACGATCGGATTGTTGGCCAACAAAACCGTGGACTTTTTGTCCGAAGGGCGTTGACCCAAACTTGTCAAGGCACACAATTGTTGGCCAACAATCATGAACTTAGTGACGTACTACATGGTTTTTCAGCTCTTTAGCACCACCCTTTGGGTCTTTGTAATTTCGTGTTAGTAGAAGTTTGAGTGTTGATTTGCGCTTTTCATTTCACGGTTAAAGAGGTCAGTCACAAGCTCTAGTTCGGCCTAGCAAACCTCCCAAGATGGTGGCCGCGGCTCCCTCAGGCAGAGACATAGAGGAACAGGACTCCATAGCTGATCCTCCTTCAGCTCCTCTGCCAGACGATACTACTCCCAACACCCCTGTACATAGCATCCACCATTACGGGATCTCCCCAGCCTCCACAGCTTCACTTTTTAGCAGGACAGTGGCAGGCCGCCTCATCCAGTCCCCTCAGATGGACCCCCCCATCAGTCAAGCAGGCTCCCTGCTGGCTTCTCCTATATCTCACAGCCACCCAGCTGACATGAATCAGCTCCTGCTTAGCTTTTCTGAAATGCTGGCTGCAGGGCTGGCACAAAATGCGTCCCAGATCACATCATCCATTAAGGCTGACCTACAAAGCCCCGGCTCATGTATGGATGCCATAGAACTAGCAGTGGACACCGCAACCGCACGCACTAATCAGAATACTGCAAGATCAACTCGACACCGCTCTGGCCAAAATCGATGATTTGGAGAATAGGAGCGGAAGATACAACTTTCGCATAAGAGGTATCCCAGAGTCGGTTACAGATGTGCAGGGCACTGTGAAAGCATTCCTTAAAGTGGTGTTCTACCCAAAAAAAAAATACATGAATGTGTCTAAAAAAAAAAAATAAAAAAAAAACATTTGGAAATTTTTTTTTTTTTTTTTACTCACCTCTAAATGCCTGTTGCTAGGGGGTCCCTCGTAGTCTGCCTCTTTCAGTGCCTGGGCTGGTGACTTCACTTCCCCACGGCACAGGAAGCGCTCAGCTCTGCTCCCTCCCTCTTGTCAATCATCTGGGACCCATTACAGGTCCCAGATGACTGAGCAGCTAATCACCGTGCACGGCGCTGTTCGCGCATGCGCAGTGGGTGCCCGGCTGTGAAGCCACAGCCCGGCGCCCACAGTTGCAATGCCGGCACCGCCGAACGGAGGGGGAGATGAGCGGGGCTTCGATCCTCCGCAACGCTGGACCCTGGGACAGGTAAGTGTCCAATTAAAAGTCAGCAGCTGCAGTATTTGTAATTTTTTTTTTTTTTAAATAGGAACCCCACTTTAAGGACATCATACCGGATATCCCAAACCACAGGCTTGAACTAGACAGAGCCCATAGGGCCTTATAAGCTCCCTGCCAAGATGGTCTCCCCAGGGACATTGTTGTCAAGCCCCATTATTATTCCGTTAAGGAAGAGGTCATAAAAAAAGTCACGCAACCTGGAAAACCCTGTCCATACAAGGAACTTAAATTCAAATATTCGCAGATATTTCCCCAGCCACTATCCAGATCTCTCAAGCCCCTGCTGGCAATACAGATGGTCCTTTCCATTCTGCCTGCAATTTCAGCACAAGGATAAATCATATGGTTTCACGAGCTTCCAAGAAGGCGAACGACTGCTCCTCCAACTTGGATTCATCTCACAAGACTTGTCTCCCCAGAAGATGCCAGGTCATCCACACACCTCCAAGAGGCCTCCTCCAAGCAGCCCCGTCGCTCCACTATGGAACAAGCAGCAATCAAAGAGGCACCGTGACTCTGGGCCACCAAGATGAGCCCCTCCGGAGAGTGACCCTATGGGGTCTCTCTTATCTTCTTACTTGGATGGTCATTACCTCCTAATGGGTTAGGACGGCTATACACCCAGTCGGAATCCGAGCAGACTGTCTTTTAGGTAGTTAAGTGCCTTCTGAGATATGGCCTCAGCCACTGACCTGTATGAGACAGGGCAGTGCCTGGGATTGGGTGGCTGAACTAGGTGTTCTTACCCGGTAACGAACACCTCCTCTATTCCATACCCTGCCCCCCCATTCCCCTCCCCCCCAGTTAATAATACTTTACTGGTGTTTTCTAATTGCAAGTTAATATTCTGTTACATTTATGGTTCTCAGGAATGTTTCTAGTTATCATTCAATAATATATCTCCTGATGTTTACTTTAGGGTCCCACTTTCACAGCTCTCCACTAGGGGCTGGGTTAACCGGAGCGGGACCGCATGTTACTCCATCTGTTGTACCCTGAGGAGTTGTCCTCCTACGGTTGCACCAGGTATGCAACCCTTATTTGGGTTGCCTTTACACCGACCCCTATATCCCGTAGGGTGTTGGAGCAGGGCTAGGCTGGCCAGCCCTGTATCACTGAAGTCTGGGATTTTCTCTCTCCTGTCTGTTCTACTTTCCTATCTTCTCCACATTCAATGTTGCTTTAACGGTTTTCCTTTTACACCCCTATCAGGTGGCCACACAGACAGTTCCTCCGCGCATTCAGGCAGGGGCTCGAGGCTCTATTGGATACCTCCGAATCAAACTTTGTTCAGCACCGGACCAGGTACGTGCCATTCACATGTGTTCGCATCCCCCTCTTCGTATCCATGGCTGACTCCAATCCCTCTCTGACATACCTCAAAGTAGCTTCCCACAACACACAAGGCCTAAACTCCCCAATCAAAAGGCGTAAAGCTTTCCATAATTATCACTCCACAGGGGCATTGAAATTCTTCTCCGGAGACACACTTCCCTAAAAGCTATTCCCCATCATTCTTACACCAAAACTATCCTACCTTCTTTCTTGCCAACGCCGATATCAAAAAGGGGGGTGGCTGTTCTTATATCTAAGCGAACCTCATTCACGCACTCCCAAACCATTAGAGATGTAGAGGGAAGATATATCTTAGTTAAAGCACAGATAAATGGCGCATTGTATACACAAATATCGTACTATGCTCCCAACCGAGGGCAAGCATTTTTCTTCTCCTCTATGCTCGCTGCGTTGTCCTCCACCTTGCAGGGAAGGTGATTATTGGAGGAGACTCAAACATCGCCTTTGATTGCCTCCTGGATAAATCGGGACTTCCCCACCTATGGAGGCCCCCCAAACAAAGCCTACGGATTGCGCGGCTCCTTCACTCCCTAGGCCTAATAGACTCATGTAGAGAACATAACCCCTCCACAAATGATTACACCCATTTCTTACCCCCGCACAAGACATATTCCAGAACAGATCACATTTTTTGTATCCATTCCTCAGATATCCACCTGACCTCCGGTGCCACTATCAGTGCAATCCCCTGGTCGGACCACTCGTTGGTCACTATCAAGATTGCAGGTTCGGTGACCCCGTTAGGTCCTCCTCAGTGGCGTCTTAATGAATCCCTCCTTAACAACCCCGTACACTGTACCCTGATTGAAAAAGATCTCAGGGAATTTTTTTGTATTAATGACTCAGGGGAGATCTCCCCGAGCTAGCTTTGAGGGGCACATAAAGCAGTTGTGAGGGGCAAATCCAGCTAGCTTCCCGTCTGAAGAGGGAACGGCAGATGGATCTAGTCACCCTAGAAAAGACTTTTCAGTTTCAGTAAAGCTCATAAACGCAAACCTATGCCTGATTCTCTTGCTAGCCTGGAAGCTGCCAGAATAAAACTGAATCTGGCCCTCACTTCCAGCGCTGAAAAACACCTACGATGGACAAAAGACCGATTCTATCTCCACACAGACAAAGTAGGCCGCCAACTAGCGTCAAAATATCTCTTAAACATAGGACCTATACTTTTCCCAAAATTAGATCTTTATGTGGCTCCTTGACCCAGAACCCTGAACGGATCCTTGAGACCCTCTATTCATTTTACTCTAACTTATACTCTGGGACTGATCCCAACACTCAAACCAAACTGAATGCCTTCCTGAATGACATACACCTACCCAAAATATCTGATTCACACAGGGCCGTCATGTAATCCCCAAAAACTGAAGCTGAGGTTCGGGCGGTCATCAAAGGTCTCAAAAAGGGGTCGGCTCCTGGGCAGAATAGCTTCTCTTCACATTACTACAAAACTTTTATAGAGGTCCTCTCTCCTTACCTGGTCCGACTCTTCAATTCTCTTAGACAAGGCTCCCCCCTAGAACCGGCGGCAAACATAGCATACATTTCTGTAATCCCCAAACCGGGCAAGGATCCGAGCGAAATATGTAACTATAGACCAATCTCTCTCATCAATAATGACATGAAGATTATGACAAAATGTTTTCCTATAGATTAGCATCTTTTGTAGGAAGCTATGTTCACAGAGACCAGGTTGGGTTTATCCCGGGGCGACAGGGGTCGGATCAGGTAAGGAGAGCAGTGGATGTTATCTCCCTTCCCAATTCGGGTTGGGATGGAGGTCCTCCTCAGGACGGTTTTCTTCTATCCATAGACCTTCAAAAGGCCTTTGACACTGTGACCTGGCCCTACCTATTTACAATACTAGAGAAATGGGGATTTGGGACCAGCTTCCTTAATATTTTAAAAGCCTTATACTCCCTTCCAAAAGCCCAGGTTAGACTTCAAGGGCACCTCTCGGACCCGTTCCTAATCACAAAGGGTACTGGACAGGGTTGCCCCCTGTTCTCTCTCCTGTTTGCAATAGCAATAGAGACACTAGAAATTGCCATTAGAGGTCACCCGGACATCCATGGAGTCAAATGCGGTCAATTATCCCACAAATGTGCGCTTTTTGCAGATGATGTCCTACTTTTCATCCCTTCCCCTCTCATTTCCACCCCTAACATTCTCCAACTTCTAAACAAATTTGGACAGGTTTCAGGCCTAATAGTCAACATGTCCAAATCGGTTGCCCTCAACATATCGACTCCCCAGACATTATTAGAAAGATTGAAAAAACACTTTCCATTCACCTAGAGTGATAATTCCATACCATATCTTGGCATACATCTAACGCACAATATTAATCGGCTATATAACAGGAACTACCCTCCCATGTATAAAAAGCTTAAAGAAGACCTGGAACAATGGTCGTTGTATACGATGTCATGGCTGGGGAGAGTCCATGCGATTAAAATGACCCTATTACCAAGAATCCTCTACCTTTTCCATTCTCTACCCATACCAGTTACTAAACTTCATATAGACAACCTCCAATCGGCCATAATCCACGTTATTTGGGGGAAAACAAACCACCGCCTAGCAAAAACAGTCCTCTTCAGACCGAGAAAGAAAGGGGGATTAGGGCTACCTAACCTTTGGTGGTATTACCAGGCGGCCCAACTTAGCCAAATTTCAATTGTTTACTCTAAGAACTCTAAACCAGACTGGGTAGGGATGGAACGTCCAGCTGTTCCGAACTATACCACTGACTTCTTGCTCTGGCGACCATCCAGAAGTAGGCCCCTTATTCTCTCCCTTACTCTATCCCACTCAGTAGCGTTGTGTGACTCTATACGTAATAGGAACCTTCTAACATCTAAATGGCATCCCTTCGCCCACATGTTTCACAACCCCCAGTTCCCTCCCGGGATGGACATTAAGGCCTTCCAAGAGAGGCTAGATAAAGGCCTTTACCGTATAGGACACTTCTTCAACTCAAATGGACCTCTCACGCTAAGCTTTTGTACCTCCAAACTAGAAATGCCCTCCTCTGAGAAATTTTGCTTCCACCAAATATCCCACTTCCTACACTCCATACTAGCTCAACATTCACGCCCCATATCTGTCACCCCGTATGAATAATGGTGCTGTCAGCCACAGATACTAAGGGGGGAATTTCCCTGATTTATTCGGCCCTAGCTGAACCGTCAGGGAAAGCCTCATACATGCTGAGCTGGGAACGTGACCTTGACATTGACTGGGACCTGGATATTTGGCACTCCCACATATCTAGCTCCTACAAGGGGATGCTAAATATATCTTTAATCAAGGCCAAGCTCAAGGTCATATCCAGCTGGTACCTGGTGCCCACACGCCTAGCAAAATATTACCCACAATCCTTACCTTTTTGCATCAGGGTATGTGGTCACCTGGGAACTGTCCTACACACACGGTGGCAATGCCCCCAAATTAGAGGCTATTGGAATAAAGTATTTAACTTGATTCGGAGGACCACAGGGATTGCGGTCAACCAAGACAATAGCCTTCCTCAATCATAAGATTCCTCAAATTCCCAAAACCACCCAGATTCTTATTAATTTTATTCTCCTTGGAGCCAAGATCACAATGGCCTGGAAATCTACCTCAGTTTCCTTCTTTACAACTAAGTGAAGCGCACTACCCCCGTAGGAGCTGCTGGGTAGTTCGTTCTTTCCTGAAGTGTGTTCCCATTACCCCCTTTCCCTCACAGAATTGACACGACAGACAGTCCATGAACATTTAAACTTTAGCTTCTGGTGTTTCATTGCTGTATTGAATTGAAGAGCCACTCTGAATAACTCCCAAAGATTTAGGCAATGAAAATACATCACTCAATCCAGGATATGTAAAGCCTTTTCCTGATAGAACTTCCATCTTGCACTGGTTCCAAATGTGTAATGCATCTTTCCTTCCTCCTGTTAGTCACTATTTCCTGACTGCACAGCACTTCTAATTTAATCTTCAAGGACAACACTCTGAATAAAGTCCAAGAGATGTGACTTTTTGGATTACTCCAGGGTGTTAGTTCTTTAAGGCCCACTTCTATTCCTTTTCCTGGACCCACACTCTAACCCCTTTAAAGTCTCTTAGAAGCACTGTTCCCCTGGGTTACACTCACATGTGTTACCGAGCGACCATCCATGATTCCACAGAAGATCCTCTCCCAGTCCTTGTGTCTGTCAGTAGTAGCGACCTCCAAGTAAAATCTCCTGCCGTCTCTTCTCCACATGCATATTCCCCCTCCCCCACAGGGGAGAGCTCCAAAGCTGTACCAGTCTCTACATCCTCTCTACGGGGGGGGAAGGGGGGGAAAAAGGGGGGAAAAATGTATCCATTGGGTAAAACAAACTGTTTCCCCTCGCGAACCCAGGGGCAATGGGGACAATCACCACATCTAAATGTGCCATTGGGTCCTCTCCTAGGAGGCTTAGCAGATGTGTAATGACTACCGGTCAGTCGGTCGCGTTGCGGAACACCAATTCAGTAGGCCGCACGTGTTTGCCCAAAATGTGGTGTTCGGCGACTAGGTGCTAGTTCTGAGTACATTATGGTGAGCTGAATATGTGGTAATAAACCTTACAGGATCATTAGAGGAGGAGGGTTTGGGAGGATTAAATAACACAGAGTTTCTGGAGCGTGAAGAGGCTTTATTAAAAGCCTTTCTCAGGTCAGTGGGAGAGTATCCTCGCAGTAGGAGTCGTTCACGTAGCGCCTTGGCCTGAATCCCAAAATCACTTTCAAGCGTACAATTTCTGCGCAACCGCAAGTATTGTGCGTATGGTATACAACGCACCAGTGATTTGGGGTGAGCACTGGTGGCGTATAGCATGGCATTTCCAGCTGTGGGCTTGCGGTAAAGATCAGTACCCAGGGTGCCATCTTGTTGTTTGATAATATTGAGATCTAAAAACGAGATCTGATCAGTATCAATTTTGAAGGTGAATTTTAGGTTGAGGTCATTATCGTCCAACTCGTGGAGGAAGTCCAAAAGTTTGTCCTTCGACCCGGTCCATACCAAAAATAGATCATCTATTAAAGCGATACCACAACAGGGTGTCGTCAAGAAAGTCTGCATACCTGTCATCCGAGTGGACGTGTCTCTCCCAACCACCTGAGTAGAGATTTGCATAAGCTGGGGCACATGATGTCCCCATGGCAACTCCGTTGGTCTGCAAAAACAACTGGTCGTTGAAGGGGAAATAATTTTTAGTCAAAATAAACTGTAGTAGTGCAAGGATAAAATGGTTAAGAGGCCATGTGGTGGTATCTTGTTCGAATAGAAAGGATCCAGCTATCCGTACGCCCCGCTCGTGGGGAATACTAGAGTATAGAGCCTCAATATCAACTGCCACGAGCAGAGCGTCAGGAGGGATCTGGACGTTGCAATAGGTCTGCGGTATCCCTGATGTATGAAGGAAGGCTGCATACATGAGGCATCAAAAATGCATCGACAAACTTACTTGCGTTGTCAGTTAAGGAACCTATCCCCGAAACTATAGGTCTCCCTGGAGGGGTCTGAACATTTTTGCGAGTTTTGGGGAGGGAATAAAAGGTGGGGACACGAGGGAACTTGGGGACCAGGAACTCAAGATTATCCTTGTCAATGAGGCCTGAAAAAAAAGCCAGTGCAAAGGATCTGGAGTTCCTGGGCAAAGGATGACACATGAGATTGAGAAATGGGTTGATACCAATTATGATTGTTAAGAATAGTCAAACACATAGATTGGTATTGATTATGCGTCATTAGGACGATGTTGCCGCCTTTGTCTGACTGTTTGATGACGACATCAGAGCGCCTTTGCAAAGATTTGAGTGCTTTAATTTGGCTGTGATCAAGGTTAGAGGAAAAGTCAGGCCAGTGCTGCTTTTTAAGGTCTCTAATGGTGGCTTGAAGGAATGCCCAAATCTCAGGGTAGGTATTTAAGTCTGGAAATCTGCGTGAACGTAGTCGAAAGGATTTAGGTAGTGATACACTATTGGAGGTGGAAGTGTGACAAAGTGCAATGGAGTGGGTGCTCTGAGAAGGAGCACCATGAGATGAGGTCCTCTGAGAGGGGATGCTCTGAGAGGGGGTACTCTGAGAATGAGTGCCCTGAGAAGGGCCAGGGTCCTCAATAGCTCCCTCATCATAGAGGAGCATGAGGTCACAGAGCGCCCCGGAACTCCTCCATGCTGAAATGTCTGGTACGCTCCGTGAGCTCACGCTCTAAGTTTAAATTGGTGCGGTCAGTGTCAAAAATTAACCTATAAGTGAGATTGCGTACGAATAGATACAAGTCTTTGGTGGTCTCAGTGACTTTGAGAGCATCCAGGGGACAAAAACCAAAATCTAGTTGAAGCAACAAGGTTTCCTCGTCAGTCAACTGGTAGGGGGTGAGGTTTATAATGTTGAGGTTGGTGTCATGTTGGGAATGTTGTGTGGAAGTTGTGTGGGTTTTAGTACGTATGTGTCTAGGTTCCCCTGCTGTTTCTTCAGGTATAAAAAAATTAGGTCTTCATTGACCTTGGTGTATTTATTTGTCATTAGGGCTGAATTGAGAACTTTCGGAATAGTACCGCGTAGAGTAGAGTGGCCCACAGCCCCTTCCAACGAGGTAGTGGTATCTGATGGAGTTTGTGTAGGAAGTGCACGTGCAGATTTGGGAACTTTGGGGCCTTTTTTGTCCTTCTTAGGGAGTACCACCGCCAAAACGTAATCTTTTCCGCGAGGAATTGGTTGCTGGTGTAACAGTCGAACGGGCATTACTTTGAAGGGAAAAAGTTGATGATAGGGATGAATCAGATTCGGCTTCCAAGGTGGGGTTCCTCGTGGTACTAGCCCGAGGGAAACCCCTCCTGCCTAGGTTCCTCCCAGACCATCGGTAGGCATAACCTCCTAGGAGAGGACCCAATGGCACATTTAGATGTGGTGATTGTCCCCGTTGCCCCTGGGTTCGTGAGGGGAAACAGTTTGTTTTACCCAATGGGGAAATTTTTACCCCACAGACTTTTGCAGGCTGTGGCACCAGGGGGGTCATTTATTTGATGTTATGTACCTGCAAGGCCTTTTACGTTGGAAAGACCATTTGAGAATTCAGGCAGAGGATTGGTGACCATCTTTATTATTCTGAGAGTGGTAAACTTACTACTATTGGTAGACATATTGGACTTTATCATAGATATGATACCTCTGTTGTCCAATTTTTAGTCCTTGAGGTGGTGCAACCAAACCCCAGGAGGCGGCGATTGGGACCGTGTAATCCTGCAGAGGGAAACATTATGGATAGAGCGGCTCAATGCCACCCTCCCCCCTGGCCTCAACGAGATGGTGTTGTACAAACCCTTTTTGTGAATTGTTTTAGCTACCTTTACCCCTTTTCTTTCCCCACCCTTTCCTCCTCTTTTCCCCTCTCAATCCACACCCCCTTCCCCTTCCCCCCCCCCCACTGCCCATCCCCCCTTTCCCTGTTTCCTCTCCCTGCCCCCTTCTTCCCACCCCTGCGCCCCCCTCCCCTCCCCCCCTCCCTCCCTTTCCTACCCCCCTTCCCTCCCTTTCTTCCCTTCCCCTTTGTCCTCCCCTTTGTCCCCCCTCTTCTTCCCGCCCCCCCCCCCCCCTTCCGCCTATTCTCCTCTTACCCACTTATTTTCTTCAACATTATGAAGTTTGAACAGGTATGATCGTCTAGTGTCACATCATTTATGTGATTGAACCCAATATTTGTGTTAGGATTAGTGACAATCTGGGTGTTACATTCCCAGAAGTTCACATATTCATCATATACAGTCTTTTATCATTATGTTTTTTCTACTTCACATTATAATGTTTTGCCTTTAAAGAGACTCGTGCACCTGCGCAGTGCGGGTAAACAGACCCTGTGACGTCAGACGCCGCCTACGGCGGCATTATCTGACGCCGACAGGGTTGGGGAGCTCATATAGTGGTCTATGGCAGACCACTGTGTGAGCATTAACAGACTCTTCCCGCTGGGCTGTCACGGTGGATGGTCATATCTGAAGGTTGATGTGCTTTGAGAGCGGTTTGGGATGTGTTTTCTCCCTCCCCACATGCCCTACTGCCGTCCTTACTCCCTTCCTCTCCTCCCCTCCCCTGCCTCTCTCTCCCTCACCCTCTCTGGCCCCTAACCTTCAGTGTTTTGACTTTAATTATCATTGTATCTTACAGACTACAGGGTCTCTAGACATTAAGTGGCAATTGTTTGATTTTGGGAGTAACCCTTACTTTACTGCTACCGTTATACACCGTGTTTGTTTTGGTATATTCAGCCCATGCGTTTATGGTTGGTCAGCTTAATAGCCTGGTGAGTTATAGTGTTTCCATATATATATATATATATATATATCTTTTGATGAATCAGATGTTTTGTGGTTATCCTCGTGGCACCTCCCTCTCCTCGGTCCTTTCCCTGTCCCCCCCCTCTCTCCCCCCTTCCCCCTCTTTCCACCCCCTCCTCCCCTCCTTGCTCATCCCTATCTCCCCCCTCCTGTCCTCCTTCCCCATCCCCCCTTTTCCCTGTCCTGCCTTCTCCTTCCCTCTCCCCCCTTTCCCCCCCCCTTCTTTTCCCATTCCTTTTTCCCCTTCCCACTTCCTCCCCCTTCCATCCCCTTGTCCCTGTCCCCCTCCATATCCTCCCATTCCACTCCCCACCATCCTTCACCCCCCCTCCCTTCGCCCTCTCCCCCTCACACATATCCACCCTCACCTCATCACTTTCCTACTCAGCTCATTACCCCATTATAGCAGGGTGTGCACCTCAAAACATCTTTAGCTTCCATATTCTTAATCTCTATTGTCCTCTAACCAGATTCTGTTTCTACAATCCCCTGTGTCCGCCGTGGGGGGAATTGTTTGGGTCCTGTCGTTTTAACTGGTTCCGTTTGAGTGGGTGAGCTGGTCTTCTACCTTGATATTATTGAATGTATTATGCTGTTTTAAATTGTTTGCTGCATTTTCTATATTGCTATATTAATTATTAATTGTTTTATAGACCACCACTCCTGAAGAAGCGGTTTTCTACCGCGAAACCGGTGGAGGAACCTTATGTATACCCCTCTCCAACAGAAACTTCATGGGGGAACCCGTCAGTAACTTGTTAATTGTGGCGTATACAAACTGTTGTTTTTAATACATATTGTCTGTATATTTTTGTATTGTACGCATTAAAATATATACATTTTTATGATTAATCAATCGTTATTAATTATCAAGTGCCGAGATAGTCCAAAATCCAATTTTTCAGGCGTGGACATATGTAGGCCAGTGGCAGCAATTGCTCTCTCACCTCCACTCCCTCATTTCTTTCATCTTGAGTTTCTACATGTTCTATCATCCTTTGACAGGACACACTACCTTGGACAATTACGACCTTAAACCAAAAAAAGTTGACCCAACAGGTCGTTAAAGGTCTCCTTGAGATTCTCTTGTTTTTTTCTTAGTAGTTTTAATGGATTGAGGCTGAGGGGCTCGGCTGCCCACGGCACAGCTTGCTCCCATATGGGGTGCAGTGGGCAGTAGGGTGACTCGCTGATAATAAGAAATGCATTCCACTTGATACTGTTGCTCGATCACATTGGTTGATCCTATCTGTATATCCTTAAATCTGTAATTCGGTCTCATTTCTGTATCCTTATATTTACTTAATAAAAACAAATGAAAAAAAAACAAAAAACTACAGGATAATGGTGTTGTGGTAACTTGCCCAAAAAGAAAAAAAAAAAATATTATTCTTGATATCACTAGAAAAAAAAAAGCCTTTGAAAATTTGTTTGCAATAACTCCATCGGCATCACCAGCAAAGCGGCTTCATTATTATCCCATTAAAGAAGAAGAGAATGTGCGATGCATTTCGAGATTTCATAATTTGCCATGTCACGAATGTTAATTCTCCATTACGAACGCTAGTTTACAAGACCGACCGCTTCTGGCTCGTCCTTGCTTCCGAGCATGTGTGTTTGTACTGTGGACTTTTGCCCGACGGATTTGTGTACACACGCTCGGAAAATCCAAAAGACATTTGTCCATGGAAAATTTTAAAACCTGCTATCCAACATTTGTCCACGGAAAATTCGACAATTGTCCGATGGAGCATACACACGGTCGGATTTTCCACCAACAGCCTGTCTTTAAACATTTCCCGTCATAAAATCCGATCGCGTGTATCCGATCTGGTCTCTCCTGGAACTGCAATCTAGCCTATATATCTCCTCCGACTTCTCTCATATGGGAGTCCTCTTGAGGCTGTCGAAAGAGAGCAGAGAAGTCGTGGCCATTCCTCCATGTTGGCCGCGAGGGTCTTGGTTTTCGCTGAATATTCACTTCAGGATAGGGAGGGCAATTCCCCTCCATGCATGCACAGGCTGGGGCTGGGGCTGCGGCTGAGGTGGAGAGGCAGGAGGACCTGGGTTGCTCCAGAGTAATCTTTACTTTGTTGAATGCTAGAGGACACTCTGCTGATGGCGCCTGTGCCGAAGTCTGAAACAATTTGCGTTTTTCTCGGCAGGGCGAGGCTTTGATCCTGCTGCGCCTCCAGTGGCAGCTGTGCTGGGCTTCCTCTAGGCTGGATTGGACATGGGCCTTCACCTATACTCATTAAGGTTGAAAGTGTCGGTTATGTCGGCAATAACAAAGTTTAAATGAACAAAGATCCTTTAGTTTGCACAATTTTTGGAGGCAGTCATGAGGATTCATCTACCGAGAGGGAGAGTCTTTCCCGAATAAGATCTGTCAATGTGGCTGGATTTCCTGTCCGTTCAACCGTTTGCTCCAACAGAGCAGTGTTCAGTTTGGGACATTACCTTCAAAGCAGCATCTATCGCAATATCCTCAGGACGGATGTCTGAGATTCAAGCTCTCGGCGCTGCAGAAAAACATAGTGCTTTCTTTCCAGAAAGAGTAGAGTTGTGTCCTATAGGTCACTTTGTACCAAAAGTAGTGACGACCCTCCATTTAACAGACATGTGAGCATTACTTAACTTTCCAGAAGATCACACAGGAAAGTTACGCGAACTGGGCGTGTTCAGAACTTTGAGGAAGTACCTGTCCACAATTGCTGCTTTCAGATCATCTAATGAGCCTTTTGTCGTTCCAGCTGGGAATCACCAAGGAAAAGAGGCTACTGCTTAGACTCTAAGGGGGGGGGGGTCTTCTGTTATGATTTGAATTAGATTAGATTTTTGGTTTTGTCAAGCAGCACCCACACTGTCGGCTGGTTATTTATCACTAGTATGCTACCATGTTGGCGTCAGGAAAACGGAAAATTGTATCAAATACTTACTGTAATTTTCCTTTCCTGCTGCCAAACCATGTTAGCATACGGGCTCGCCCTGTATGTTTCGGTGTGTGGCTTGTTACAAAGGGGCGGCTAACCAGACCTAGACCTTTTTTTATGCTATTTACTGGTCCAGAGGCGGAGCTCTATCACTAGTATGCTGCCATGGTTTGGCGTCAGGAAAATTACAATAAGTATTTGATACAATTTTCAGGGGGTTTTTTCCTACTAAAATTCTACTTGTGCCCAGCTTAATGTACTGTGTCTTATTAAAGCAGAGCTCCACCCAAAAGAGAAAGTTCTGCTTTAAGGACTCGTCCCCTGCTCCTCTTGAAGAATTGGCACTTTTGAGGAACTTTCTGTTCCGACTGCCTAGGCCAGTGATGGCGAACCTTGGCACCCCAGATATTTTGGAACTACATTTCCCATGATGCTCAACTACACTGCAGAGTGCACGAGCATTAGTTATAGGTGTTGTCCATGCCAGTTCCAAGACCATGATACTTTTTTCCCCTCTTGCGCTTCTTCTCATTTTTTTTTTTGAGAGAAAGGACTTTCACCACAGGGTTTTTGATTTTTTTTTTTTTTTTTTTTTGCTAAACAAATGAAAAAAGATCAAAAAACATTTTTTTTTTTTTTTTTTAGTTTCTGTTATAAAATTTAGCGAAAATTTTAAATTTTTCTTCTTCACTGATCAGTGCCCTGATTATCAGTGTAAACAAAGTACTGACAGCCTTGCCGGAAATCAGCAATCCTTTCCTTACACAGACAGGGCAAGTCTGTTTACATGTGGTCAGCTTTGATTGGACACAGCTGATCACACGGTAAAGGGCCGCTGTAATTGGCCCTTTACCACGATCTGTGATCAGCTTTGTCCAAAGGACACAATGGTTACAGAGCATGCTGGAGGCGGGGTACTGGGAAGGACATCCATGGACATCCTCCCAGAACTGAATGACTGCACTGTAGCAGCCTTTTGGCTATAGTGCGGTCAGGAACAAATTAACGCTTTGCCATCTTTTTAAATAAAAATAACATTTTTATCCTGGATTGTTGACCTCCTGCAGCCACTTCTTGGCTACATGCCCTCCAGTGATGGTTGTGTGTATTTGTGAGAGGAAATTGCAGAGCTACTTGTCCTGTGAAACTGCAAGTACATTAGTGTAGCGGTGTTCCTGTAGGAGCCGCTGAGTGTTGTGGTCCACCTCTCACCCTGCCCAGCCCGGCCTTAAATCCTCCAGTCCATGTGCTTGTTTTTGTTTGTTCTAAAATTCCCTTAATAAAACAATCAATTGGCATGAGCTATGTACACTCCCTGTACATATTACTACTTCAGTCTCCTCCAGCACTTTCCTTGCTCGCAGACTTTTCCTCTTCCTTCCGCCTGCACATCTCTCAACTCCCAGGAGCAGCTAGCACATTTAAAGTTAGGCCTGACCCTGGCTCAGCCAGGCCTCAGCAACTGCCCTTTGCAGGCAGGGACCGCAGGCCCCTATAGTGTAGAGAAAAAAAAAAAAATAAAGTCTCTAGCATTAGCTCTCCTACAGATGGACTACTGCTCCCAGTCAGCCCTCCTGACTGCAGCTGCCCAACTCCACTGCCCATGACACCACAGTCCTCTCCACTGGATCTGCACCCATCCCAGACTGCATGCTCCCAGTCCTCTCAGGCGTGCCTCCCCAGTCCTCCCAAATGTGCATGTCACTCACCAGCCCTCCTGGCTGCGACCAGTTGTTCATCTCCTCGAAGACTTGGCCATGCTAGCTCCTGCTGTCTGCTCTTGGTCCTCCTGTCCAGAACCTCCATGCTTTCTTGAAGGGCTCCGTCCTGCATCCGAGCCCAGGCCTGAGGTCACCCCCCCCCCCCTCCCCAGACTGGGGAGCTCTCTCTAGGGCCCCAACAGCCTAGCACTCCATCTTCAAGCTCTGAACAACTCCTCCCAAGCTGGGCTGACCCTAGGTATTTAAGGAGGCCTGCCCCCTGCCATTCCAGGTTGGAGATTGGTCAGGGCTCCTTAGAACATCCCAGACAGTTCCACCTTCCCTCTTCTCCTCTTTCTATTACCTTCCAGAAAGCTCAAGAAAGAAGACGGAGGTCTTAGTGATGCTGCCTGTGAGTCACCAGCTGCTAACTCTGAGCCACTCCCAGCACCAACAAACCAAAACAAACAGGCCTGGCTGCCAGTCAAGCCTGCCTAAATTTACCTACTCTACAGAACAAAAATCCTATTCTAGCACTTACCTAAGTAGACGGTGCTACACTAGTTCTGTATGAATGCTGGCAAAATCGAATGTTCCTAGGATATTTTCTCTCCAAGTCGGATGCTCTTCTTCCATGAGAATAGCATAAATCAAAGAAATACTTCATTGTGGCCACTAGATGGAGGTGATGAGCATAAATAATAATGGTTTTCTACAATCTTCAGCACCATCTAGTGGCCATAATACTGTATTTTCCTGATTCACTCTATTGCATATGAATGAATAGTGTTCAATGTGGTGAGAAAAAAGCCCAGTAACAATCAGTTTTGCCACCATTCTTACAGACAGAATGTACATGCAATTTACAAGATGACTAGCTCTCCAAGCATTTCATAAAATACATCCATAAAAGGGTATGTTGAACTTTCCTTATTTGCTACCTTTAGCCTAGGTTCACATTGATGCGATTTGACATCTGGCGCCGCACCGATTCCCAAAAGTAGTTTCTGTTCTACTTTTGGTGACTTTGGGGTGCGATTTGTATAGACATCTGTGCTGGAACCCGCTCAGATGTCTCTGAAATCGCCCCCAAATTTGGACTGACATGCAGGAATAAAATCGGGCGATGAGTAAATGAGTACACTACCGCACCACACCTACATGCATTGTGTTCTATTTAGTTGAATGGGGATCATTTTTACTGCATTGCAAAGTCTCATGGCCCCACTCTGCTGTCACATGTTTTTACCGTACCTCCCCCAACATAAAAGTGTAAATGATGCCTTCAAGTTTGAAAGACCTGAACCCCCCCCCGGACAAAAAATTATCTACGGCCCTGAATGTCGGGATCCACCCAGATACCTATACAGCAGCTGGCACTAGGCCAGTGTGCCGTCTGTTTTTTTTTTTTTTTTATTTAAAGATATGACACAGATACAAATATAACGATAGCTTCGCATTGCATTTAAACTGTAATGAACGCATCAAGTATAACAGTCAAAACATAACAGTTACATGTGAGTGAAGGTCATTATTCAGTTAGACTGAGATACCACTTGCTGAAGTCTAATATAGTGTAAACATAAACATCTGTGCCCATCACTTTTTGTGTCTTTTTTGTTGAAAGAGAGAAATATTAAAGGTAGAAAGAGAAGACAGAGAAGAGAGAAAAAGAAAGAGAGAGAGAGAGAGAAAAAAAATGAATTATATATATATTTATATATATATATATATATCAACACTCCGGGGGGGGACAGTTGCCCCCGGGGAGCCAAGTTCGGTAATACTGAACTGTCGATGGAGATCCTAGACGATGGATCCTGACAAATATTGGTGGAATTCGTCAGAGAAGCGAAAGAGGTTCCAATGAAACCATCTGGACTTATGTTCCTCACGACTTATCTCGCAACACATAGGTCAGATCCTCCATCTGCTCAATATCCTTCACTCTTGCGAACCATTGGGCCACGGTTGGTGCAGACTGTTGCTTCCAAAGAGGTGGGATGCTAGCCCGAGCCGCATAAAGGAGATGCTTGAGGAGGGATTTGTGGTAACGTTTCCTTGACAGGGGAGTAAGGTTAAGAAGAACCGCAGCTGGATTATCCTGAAGGGAGATATCCGTGAGTTTCTGTACGAGCTTAAGCACCGGCTGCCAAAAAGTTTGGAGCACAGGGCAGTCCCAGAAAATATGTAATAGAGTGCCTTGGTGTAGGTTGCAGTGCCAGCAGTGGACAGTTGTAGAGGAAATATCTTAGCCAGCACTGAAGGGGTTCTGTACCAGCGCGTCACCATTTTATATGCGGTCTCTTGGTATTTGCTGCACATAGAGGATTTCTGTGCG
The DNA here is from genome assembly GCF_042186555.1 of Aquarana catesbeiana. Classification (NCBI taxonomy): domain Eukaryota; kingdom Metazoa; phylum Chordata; class Amphibia; order Anura; family Ranidae; genus Aquarana; species Aquarana catesbeiana. Next base: position 365,267,254 of record NC_133326.1, on the reverse strand, counting down.
AAAAAGAGTATGCGTTCTTTTTGGGGTTCTGTGAAGGTGACTTGTAAGTCTCTCTCCCATTCTGCTAAGAATGGGGGATCTTCGGTGGCGTGAAGGTCCAACAGGGATTTGTAAGAGGTTGATAAGGACCTCCGGATCGGTCCCTCACCCAGAGTTCCTCTAAAGAGTGGAGCTTTCTGACAAAGCGGGTTGGTTTTGGCAGTGAGCCAAGAAAGTGAAATAGTTGGTTGATCCTCCAGAGGTCTAACTGGAGTGGTGCCTGACCTGAGAGCAAGTTCTCTGTAGTTAGCCAACCAGAGGAACACAGGAGCGTAGAGGCCCTCATGAGTCCCTGTGGGGCTTGCGATCAAAAGGATGGGTCAGTGAGGCCAGGTAGAAAATCCAGATGACCAATAAGTGGCGTCAGTGGGGATGGAAAGTTTCTTAATGAGGCTAAGTGGAAAAACCTCTTCAGTTCCATAAGAGTTGGTCCAATCAGTGGGTGAGCAGTCAAGTGGGTGGCAGGAGTTTTCCCAGTCCAAGATAGCCCCGCTAGTGGGGCTCTGGCTGCCTCCTGCTCCAGCGACACACACAGCTTCAAATCACTGTGACGGCACCAGTCCATGACCCTGGTCATATGTGCCGCAGTATAGTATAGAGCTGGATCTGGGAATCCGAGACCGCCTCTAATCTTTGGTTGTAATAGGAGTGTTCTGCCAAGACGTGGGCGTTTTCCACGCCAGATGAATCTGATGAATAATGAGCGAATAGCATGAAAAAATCTTTGAGGTATCTTAACGGGCAGCGCCTGCAATAAATACAGGAGTCTGGGCATTGCATTCATTTTAAGTATATTGCAGCGGCCGAACCAGGAAAGGGCCAGGGAGTTCCACCTCTCAAGATCAGCAGCGAGCGTAGATAAAAGGGGCTGAAAGTTGAGGGTGATGATGTCTTGTAATTTTGCAGAGATTTTTGTTCCTAGATATTGTATTGAGCGGGCAGCCCATTGGAATGGGAAGAAGGGACGTAGGTTAGAAATGGTAGAATCTAACAAGGAAACACTTAAGGCCTCTGATTTTTGTAGGTTAACTTTAAAATTAGATAGGGTGCCATAACGCTTCAGCTCCTGTAACAAAGAGGGTAGAGAGGGGAGGGGCTCGGTAATGTAGAATAAAAGGTCGTCGGCATAAGCCGCAACTTTGTGTTGACATTGGTCCGATTGGATGCCTCCTATGGACTGATTACTTCTGATATGCCGTAGAAAAGGTTCCAGGGAGAGGACGAACAGCATTGGAGAGAGGGGGCAGCCCTGTCTGCTGCCGTTCGAGATAGAGAAGGAGCTGGAGTTAAAGCCATTTACCCGAACAGTCGCTGTGGGATTATCATATATGGCCGAAATCCATGACAGGATGGAATCTGGCATACCCCCGAATTTAAGTGTCTCCCGAAGGAAGGACCAGTCCACCCTGTCAAAAGCCTTCTTGGCATCTGTGGAAAGGAGCAGCAGGGGTATTCGGGAATGCTTCGCTTTTTCTATGATGTTCAGTGTCCGGGTGGTTTTGTCCCTGGCCTCTCTAGTTTGGATGAAACCGACTTGGTCTATTCTGACTAGACGTGGTAATAAGGCATTCATCCTAGAGGCCAGGATTTTAGTTAATAGTGTCATATCACAGTTCAGAAGTGAAATGGGCCTATAACTGGCACATAGTAGTGGGTCTTTACCCGGCTTAGGGATCACAGATATAGAGGCGTGCAGCATGTCTGCAGGGAGATTGTGTCTGTCGATCGCAGCATTGAAGGCTGCAAGAAATGAAGGTGCCAAAGTGTCCTGGTATATTTTGTAATAGGGGAGGGTAAAACCATCCGGTTCAGGAGCTTTACCGGACTGGGTGTCAGCTATTGCGGCTACAAATTCCTCCGTGGTAATAGGTTTGGACAAATCTACTCGCTCTTCTGTCGTCAGCGTAGGAAGGTCAGTTTCTTGAAGATATTTGCGAATATCCAGGGCTTTTTGGGGCAACAACTGAGGGGTGGAAATTGGATCCAAATTATACAACTTGTAGTAAAAATCACGGAAAGTATCCGCCAGTTCTGGAGACAAACTGACTCTGGAGCCCGATGACGAAAGAAGAGCGGGTACGTAAGTCTGAGAACGATTTGTACGTAAAGCGTTGGCTAATAGCCGACCACATTTATCGCCATATTTGTAAAAAGAACGACGGGCCTTCAGTAGTACATGTTTCGCCTCGTACATGGAATGGTCTCGTATAGCTTCCCGAAGACGGACCAGTTCCGCCTCGGTAGCACTATCGGGCCGACTCTTATGTTGACGTTCCAAAGTGTGAAGTTGCGCCAAGAGGTCAGACAAGGTTTTAGCACGATGTTGTTTGGCCGCATGACCGTGTTTGATTATTATTCCTCTAATGAAGCACTTATGCGCAGACCACACAATGGCTGGGTTGTCTACAGAGTCTATATTGACAGAAAGGTATGACTTGAGTTCCCGAAGGACATCAGCGGAAATCTCGGGGTCTTTTAGGAGCGTCTCGTTAAGTCACCACGTGGATGTCCTGGGGGATGCTTGTGAAATAGCCATCTCCAACAGAATTGGGGCGTGATCGGAAAGTGCTATGTGACCTATGTCCGTCTTGGTGACCATGGGGATGGCCGAGTGTTTTAGGAAAAAAAGGTCAATTCTGGAGTAGGACCCATGAACGGTAGAATAGAAGGTATAGTCCCGTTCTTGAGGGTGTACTATTCTCCAGATATCGATTAGTTGATGTGAGTGTAAAAGATCTTTTAGGCGAAGTCGGGTTCCTCTAGGGAGGGAAGACAGGTTCGAGGAGGAGTCTTTATGAGGGTCCAATGTTAGGTTGAAATCCCCACTTAAGAAAAGTGTTCCCTCGAGGAAGGAGTCGAGGGTGGATAAGAAAGCCTCAAGGGTGGGGAGAGGGTTGGAATTCGGAAGGTAGATGTTCGCAAGAGTGAAGGTCTGAGAACAAATTTTTCCCTTTATGAGGAGGAATCTACCCTCCTGGTCACGGAACTCTTTGAGGAATAGCCAGTGGAGGGACTTAGAAATGAGTATACTCGTCCCTTTAGAGTTAGAGGACAAAGACGGACTATGATAGGCCGTTGGGAAGTGTTTGTTCATTAGTTTGGGTATCTTGTCTGCCCTAAAGTGAGTCTCTTGGAGAAATGCAATGTGCGCTCTTTGTCTCCATAGCTCGGCAAGACAACTAGTACGCTTCTCCGGGGAATTCAGCCCCTTTATGTTCCATGAGAGGATCTTGACAGTCATGTTGTCTAAGTCTAGGTCAACTTGCGTCGACTCCTGGGGTGCGAGGGAAGGGGAGGAGGGGAGGAAAATGGGGGAAGGGAGAGGGGGAGGAAATAAAGAAAAAAAAAATTTAACAAGAGAAAGAAGGAGAAAGATAAGAAGAGAAGAGATCTAGTAGTCAAGAATGTAGACTCCGCAGAGAGAAGCTACTGCCACCTGGGCAGAGTGTTCCTAGTGCGGGGAGTAGTAAGGCACAGCTGAGTTCCGGGCCCCCGCAGCCTTTGTGTTCATGCCACTAAGGCACCATTATTGTTACCCGGCTGGGAAAGAAAAAAAAAAAAGTTGGTGAAGACGGATTTACGAGCCGAAATCACAAAGTATTTGCCTTAGTAGCAAGCCTTAACCTAGGACAGCACCAGTCCCGAGTTCCCACCCCGAAGCCGCACGGCGCCCAAATCTAGGCACCGCGGGTCCGCCGGGACCACCCCGAGGCAGGGCCATGGCATCCAAGTGGTACCAGAAAAACTGTAACCAAATTGTAAAACCTGTAAAAAGGCAAGGTGTTAGTTAAAATAAAAAATGGGGGGTAAAAGGTCCTTGAATCCACACTCACCAAAGTAGCAAACAGCAAATAGAGTAGTTTTTCTTTGGATTCAAATGGACACTGCATGCGTTTTTGGCCTGCAGGCACGCTCTGCAGTTTTATTCATCAATGTTGCAGCATGGTTTTTAATTTTGGTTTAGTGTAGTGAGACGGACTGTGTTATTTAGATACATTGTTTATCTTACATATATTTGGAATTTTTTGTATATGTAAATACCCCCACCCACCCTACCCTTAATAAAGCCTTTTTGCATTTTTGTACCATAAGCCGTAGTTGACCATTCCCCTTTTTTGCTTTCTGGGGACTCCCTTGTCTCCTCTTTCTGTTGTTGAGTTAGTTAAAATAACAGTTACCTACTCACATTTGCACATACTTAGACATAAAAACCCTCGCTAGAACATAGATATCCCTAGGTATATACATATATGTATGCGCATCATCATAGGGAATAGTATGACTACTACGTCAAGTCTCTATGGCAAGTGATACGTTATTATGTCCACGGTTCCAATATCAGGCAGTCATAGCCTCCTCATTAATCTTATACTCCGGGCCCGGGCGTGGTCCTAAAAAAAAACCCCAAAAAAATACCCTAAATATACATCTACTCGGCAATGGAGCCCATCCCTAAAAAGAGAAATTGCTCTTGCGCGTAGGCTAGGGACCAATGCTCCAGCTGTATTTTCAGAGTATACCAGTGTGAAGGCCTTGGGTCAAAGTTGAAGGTACCAAGCTTAGTACTGGGTTTGTCACATTGGAAACAAGCCATCGATTATGTGGGATGATCAGTGCATAGGAGAGGCCTATTTTCATCCGTGGACCAGTGTACACTGAATGGCAAGCTGGAAGGCCCCCAGTTTGCAGGCCTTACACACATTCCTGGCATGTCACCCGTAAGCAACAGTAACGTTCAGGGGGCGTGGCTTGACCTCTAAGGAGATGGCTGCTTAACTTCAGAGCTCCCACTGACAGGGATTGATTTCTTCTCGCAACGGAGGATTTTTCAATACTTACCTACCGGAAAACATGGGTGCGGCTTCTAGAAACTCCTCTGCCTCTCGGTCTCGCTCACCTCGTGAATTACCTGGCAGACCGACTCAAAATATACCTGAGATGTTTAGAGCCCAGGCGAGCAACATGGCGCCGTCTCATTCTCCACAAGGAACACAGAGACAAGTGACGGGCACTACGGGGACCACAGCCGCCTCACAGAATGCGGACATTAACGGGGGAATTACCCTCTCCCTTCATCAACAACCCAGTTTAAATGATCTCCGTTCTGTGGCAGCCGACATAAAGGACACCTTGACAGTAGCCATCACAGAACTGAGGATTGACATCCAGGCAATCACTGGCAGAGTACAGGCTGTGGAGAAATCAACAGCCCTACACACCACAGCGATCAGGAGAAATCACCTAATTTTAGACACCCACACCAGGCAACTAAGGGATATGAACCGCCACTTGGAGGATTTGGACAATCGTGGCAGACGCCATAATCTCCGTGTGAAAGGCTTATCAGAGGCCGTCGATACAGATCATCTGCAGGAAGAAATCAGTGGCATATTTAATAACATTCTAGAAAGACCGAGAGACACTACAATCAATATGGAACGGATACACCGTGCTTTGCAACCGAAAGGAAGGGAGGATGATCCGCCGTGGGATGTGATATGCTGTATTGTTGTCAAAGAGGAGCTGCTGAGGAGAGCCCGTGTTTTGGCGCCATTACAGCACAATGGAACAGAGATTCGTATATTCCAGGATCTATCCTCCATAACACTGCAGCGTAGAAGGGAATTGCGCCCTCTGCTGGATGTTCTCCGCACGAAGGGGATCACATATCGCTGGAAGTTCCCCTTTGGTCTTGCGGCTTCTTCACATGGCCGCTCCGCTCTCCTTAGGGTCCCGGAGGACCTTCATCATTTCTGTACAACGCTGGAGATTCCTCTCACCGAAGTCCCAGAGTGGTATGCGGAATTCCGCTCCCCAGCGCCTAGATCTGAACCCATGGAGACACAGGAGGTCCAGTACCGCAGACGCCGATCCCCATCAGAGGATAGACTACACCAATCGGGACCGCATCCAGCCTCACTTCACAGCCCGACTAAACCTCCACACATGCGCAGAGCCAGAAGGGACCGCTGAATCGATCGATCCTCCGCTGGAACACCAAACGTTTCTCTCTTATAAGTTAAGTTGCTGAATTTACTTTGCATGTTTTACTCTGTTAACAAATCTTTGAGACATATGGAGCTTTTTTCTATCTGATTCGCCTACTGTACTTAGGCTATCAGGGGGACATAGAGACCAAATGCCAGAGGCTGGTTGTCACCCCTCTGGTTCGGGACAATTGGACTCACTCATTCCAATACAAAACCTTCCCTGACCTGCGGAGCTGTTTACCCATTTGAGGCGTGATGACAGCCTCCATGCCATACTTGGAGTCATATCTATCTTTTTTTTTTTTTTTTTCATAATACTATATCTACCTAAGTTGACATGTGACTATGTTATACGGAAGGAAGGAACCCCCGGGATACAGAACCAAATGTTGAGCCACATGGTACATACATTTATTACTTTATTATACCCTCCTTTTTAAGCATAAGCTTACGTAAATAGACCCTACCAAGAATGACCTATTCGGAATTACTACAGCCCTATTGTAATCTTCATGCTAATGAGGATTACAATACTGCAGAACAGGGTAGGACATAATATCAATCGACCCCATGTGTGTAATTACTAAAGGCAAGGGATCCAGGGAGTTTCTTCCTAAATACTAGACACGCAATGGAGCTAGATAAAAATCTGCCCTATAGGTTCTTCTTACCAGGGCTCTAACATGATCTATCAGCGCTTACGCTGACATAGATCTCGACCACGCTCCAAGTTTATAAACTGCACCCACAATAACCCGCTGTTCGACGCTGCGGGTCCAATTAATGCACTCTAATGGCACAGTAACCCACAAAACATTTTGACACCAGGCCCATAAAGGCATGGTTTAAGCCACATTTTACAACCCAAATAGCCAGCCAGAATTGACATATATGATTGGAATCGTCCCCTGCTATGATCTGCCCTTCAATGGGCATATTTGTAAACCTGACATGATCCTGACCATATTCCATATTAACATTACCTGCAGGTTACGGGTCATCCCAATCAATAGCGTCGGGGCCTGTAAACTAAAAATTTCCCATCACATCAGACCGTACCTTCCACCCCTTTATCTCAGTGACTACACTCTTTCATGCTACTGAAGTTTAACCCTATATATGCTCTACACACTGCTAAGGTTTATACATAACATGCAGTGCTTCATCACCCGGGGTGGCAAGGTGACAACTAACTCAAATTTTACATGTTTATTGCCCATATGAATGGCTACGTCCCCAGCTGACCGACCTTCAGATAGTGTATTGTCTCACCTTGTTACCATTAAATGCTCTTTGTTTGCATGTTTCGTTACACACCTGTATGGTTTTTACCCGGTTGCTCCATACCTGTAACTCACAAATGTTTACCTCCACTTGTACATTCCACTACCCTATAACAGTGGGCAGACACTCTCTTCGTATACCTCTCCCTCGTCAGATCTTTGCCAACCCCCACACGGCCCCAGAATATAGTGTAGAAAGCCTCTAGGCCAATACACACTGACTGGGCACCGTAACTCACCGAAACTCCCCAATTGTGAGATGGGTGGGCTGGTACCCCCCCCCTCTTCTGTGACTTAACTAAGAGTACCCCATACCCCCTTACTTGAGATTGCGTTCTTTAACATCCTCTCCATACCTTGAAGCTCTTATCCTTACTCCCCACTTCACAATTATAGATCATTAACCCTATCATGGCAACACACAAGGCAGTACAACCCACACTCAGTGTTAAATTTTATTCACTGAACGCCCGTGGACTTAACACCCCGGAAAAGAGATCCCAACTAATGCACCACCTCCAAAGAACTAATTTTTTACATAATTTTTTTACAAGAGACCTATTTTAGATCCGATAATAGTCCGAAATTACATAGCAATTTCTATCCGACTGTATACCATGCCTCCAATAAAGATTCAAAAACCAAAGGCGTATCAATTTTAGTATCTAAACACTGTCCCATCCAAATACAAGATGTTTATCGAGATGAAAAGGGCAGATTCTTATTCCTCAAGGGTTCATTACACAACAGACCTATTACACTAGCCAACTTATACGCACCCAATATACATCAAGTTACCTTCTTCCGCAAAACTCTACACCAGCTCACCTCCTTCCAGAATGGCATCCTGATAGTAGGGGGTGACTTTAATGTAGCACTATCACCATCCCAAGACACATCAGCAGGTTCCTCTTCCCTGACATACAGAGCCCTCAGAGCAATCAAGACTCAACTAAGCGAATTAACCCTACACGACACATGGCGTACTCTTCATCCCAAGGAAAAGGACTATACTTTCTTTTCCTCACCACACAATAAGTACTCCAGACTGGACTACTTCTTCATTTCACAGAATGACCTGACACTCCTTAAGACAGCTACCATTGACCCCATGCTCCTCTCCAACCACAATCCCGTTTCCATGACCTTGTCTTTCCCGACTTCACAGACAAACTCTCCCATCTGGCGCATTGATAACTCACTGCTGACAGATCCTGCAATTACACAGAAGATCAATACTCACCTTACACATTATTTTCGGGAGAATGAATCTACAGACATCTCTCCTACCACTCTTTGGGCAGCGCATAAATGCGTCATCCGACGAGCACTCATCTCTCTCGCCGCGAACAGAAGAAGAACCAGAATAGCGCATATTGAGGAGCTGTCTAAGCGCATTCATTCTCTTGAAAAAGTCCACAAGCAAACCCTAGCTACAAAAGCCCTTGAAGAGTTACAAAAGGCCAGAGAAGAACTATTAGAAGAACTAGGAAAAACGCTGAAACGCAAAGTTACTCTAACAAAACGCCTATTCTACGAATTCGGGAATAAATCCGGTAAAATGTTAGCCAGAGCCCTTCAACTCAAAAAAGCGGCATATACCATTCACACCATCAAGGACCCCTCTGGGAACTCAATTGTCACATCTGACGGCATAGCAGATCAATTAGTCAGCTACTTCACCAAACTTTACAACTTACCTTCTATAAACATGACTGGAAAGAACCCCGACAGAACACAGGCTATTGAAAGTTTTCTAACTCAATATAGCCCCACACCTATAACACCAGATGATGCGGCTAAGATAAATCACCCGATTACTGCTGAAGAAACTATGCTAGCATTGAAACAATTGAAAACCGGCAAGAGCCCAGGCCCTGACGGCCTCTCCGTAAGCTACTATAAATCATTTACTGAAATTTTAGTCCCTAGATTCCTAAAAGCATTCAACTCTCTACCCTCTTCGCCTCAAGCCAGCAAAGATATTTTAACTGCCCATATAACGCTTATACCGAAACCCGGCAAAGACTCCACCTTAGTATCAAATTACAGACCCATATCTCTCCTGAACGTGGACGTAAAACTTTATGCGAAAGTTCTTGCAAATCGTATTCTTCTGCTAATCCCTAGACTGGTATCACTGGATCAGGTAGGTTTTGTCCCTGGACGAGAAGCCAGGGACAACACCTTAAAGGCCCTCAACATACATCACTGGTTAACGCATTCTTCGAAGCTGGGATTTCTGTTGTCCCTCGATGCGGAGAAGGCGTTCGACAGAGTGGCATGGGACTACATGATGGCGACACTTAAAGCTATGGGTTTCCCAGAACACCTGCTTCAACTAATTTTCGCACTTTACTCCCAGCCATCAGCTAGCATTCAAGTCAATGGCCGCCTGTCGGACGCCTTCTCCGTTTCGAATGGCACACGCCAGGGATGCCCTTTATCACCCCTCATCTTTATTCTTACTATGGAGCCACTTCTTCGTAAACTACAAGCCAACCCTGATATCAAGGGTGTCAACATCAACCACAAACATTATAAAATAGCAGCCTACGCTGACGATGTCTTGCTTTTCCTTACAGACCCAATCACCTCTATACCCAATTTACTAAAAGACCTCACTATGTTTACATCACTCTCCAACCTCCAAATTAATTTCTCGAAATCTAAGGCCTTAAACATTTCCCTACCTACCAGCACGGTATCTCAGTGCCAAGCAAACTTTCCCTTCGAGTGGGAACCTCACGCTATCACTTATCTAGGTATTCAGATCCCCAAAAACCTATCCAATTTATACTCCAGAAACTTCTTGCCTATTCTCCAATCTATTCAACAAGATCTCAAGAAATGGCATGTGGGCATATTTTCATGGTTCGGAAGAGCGTCCATCATAAAAATGAATATCCTATCCAGACTCCCAAACCTCTTTCAAACCCTGCCTATCCGTCTTCCCTTAGCATTCTTTGCAACCTACAAACGACTCTGCAGAAACTTCATTTGGTCAACAAAAACACCCAGATTGAGCTGGGATAGATTAACCATTCCTAAATCAAAAGGGGTATTGGACTCCCGGACGTCTACAAATATTATTGTGCATGTCACTTGACCAGAGTAGTTGACTGGCAAATCCACGCAGACACTAAGGCTTGGGTTAAACTTGAAGAAACGTTTGCAGGGATCCCGATCTCACATCTACCATGGATTTCACAGAAAATGATCCCCAAAGAATGCACTAACCACCCATTTATACACTCTACCCTTCTCCACTTTCGGATGACATGTAAAAAACATAACATAGCGTCTTCGCCCGGGCCTCTGACACCCATCGATCAAAATACTGACTTCCCTCCTGGCCTCTCGAATTCCAATACTGATACCCAACGACGGCTACCCTCTCTAAGGGCTGAACCCTTTTCCATAACGATGAATTCACAACGTATGCAGCGTTATCTTACCGTTTTCCCAATCAAACCATCCCCTTCTTTAAATATTTACAGGTTAGGCACTTTATACAAAGTTCTAAACCTCTGATTAACTGGCATAGGGAACACACCCCCTTTGAAGCTATCTGCACTGCTACTGATCCCCAAAGACATCTGATTTCGACCATGTACTCGCTCTTGTTCTCAGACTGTAGCCCTAAATCTAACGCAATTAGCCAGCGTTGGGAAATTGACCTTTCATTAGACTTATCTAACACTGAATGGGAGCGGATCTTTGAGCACATTCATAAAGGGTCCATCAATGTCACAGCACAAGAAAATGGATATAAGCTATACTCTAGATGGTACAGAACCCCGATCAAAATACACAAATACCACCCTAACATTTCCCCACTCTGCTGGAGATGCAATTTGACTCAAGGATCCTTACTCCACATATGGTGGGAGTGCCCACTCATACAACCTTTCTGGAAAGAAGTACACCGTCTCATAACCCACATTACTACTTACACACCGGACTTTACCCCCGCCCAATATATGCTCCTTCACACATCTATACCCTACTCGGCCTACAAAAAATCCCTTGCCCTCCACCTCATCAACGCCGCCAAACAATGCATACTCATGTTTTGGAGACAGACCAATACCCCTACTACCACTCACTGGTTTCGCCGCATAAATAACATAGCAGAAATGGAAGCCCTCATTCACCAGGCCAGAGAGAACCCACAAAAATTTCAACAAACTTGGGCCTGCTGGTCACATTTTAAAGAATCTGCCGATTACCGCAACTCTCTATAATGACACACCTTTACTCTATCCGGGTTATTACACACACTGTTTTCTGCCTTTAAGATACACCTGAAAGATGCATGATCCCACTTACCTCTACCCATTTTCACATACTACCCCTACCTACTATAATCCTCTTATTATCTGGATGACATCTGGCACATAAGAGCTTCTATTCCCTTCACCATATCGTCATGTAATTCCACAGAGGTTTCCCTGGTTATACCCTCTTTGGAGCTGATCATCCCACTATATTTTTGTCCCACTGGTATACCAAACAACAAATTATTGTACAGGTGAAATACTCCTCTACTGATATTACCGACTGAGATTAGTAGCTCCCCTCTCCAGACACAGTTAGAACCCAATAGGAGTGTTCAGTTGTCGGGGGAGCATGCATGAGTATACCTGTACTTCACCCTCACTAAGTTAAATACACAAGACATTGTACCATACTCCAATAGATGCCAGTGGAGATGTCCGCTTACCATTCATGTTGACTTCCTTACTTCCTTATCTGTTTCTCTATTTGGCTTGTTTTACCCTTAGTTGTGTAGTCTATTGATTACTATACATTTTATGTTGTACTGTAACTATACTGTATACATTTAAACCGTGTTATGCTTGTAACATTTCAATGTTGCACTGTATTCTCCTTGTTGTAATGAAAACTTCAATAAACAATTTGAAACAAAAAAAAAAAAACAGTAAAGTTATTTAAACTCAAAATTCAACCTGGGAAACAACTAAAAGGGAAATACTGAGCTGGGTGCGTGTCAACAATCTGCGTATGTAGGATCAGCCCGCCACTTCTGCATTCGGGGGTTGTGAGCAAGAGTTCCCCACCCGTCTAGCTTGAGTGTGGTTCCCACGGCCACGGCGACTGTAGTGGGCCCTGTGTGATCTACCTGGGGGAGCTTGGCACATCGGATCTTTGGTAATAACTATCAGAGACCAATTGGGCACTGGAAACGGTTCCATGTCGACAAAGGAGAACAGGTCTGGACGCTCCGAAGGGTGACGCAAAGGAAAAGTATCTGGGCCCTTGCGGACTATGAGGTGAAACAGGTGCCCCCACTTGTACGTCAAACCTTTCTCCCTAAGACCATCTAGGAGGTTTCAGCGATCGTCGCATAAGGAGGGTCTTTCTGGAAACATCTGGAAGAAGGTGGACAGCTGCGCCATCAAATTCGAGTACTCCCACCTGCCAGGCCTGCTGTAATATATCCTCCTTGAGACTGAAGGAGTGTAAACAGCATAGGACGTCTCTTGGTCTGTCAGATGAATCCGATCAAGGGCCCAGGGTCCTATGAACTCTGTCAATGATGATCTCAGAGTCTGGCGGGCGGTCTAGGTAACCACTGTTGAGCGCAATTCTGAGTTTGGAACACTTTCGGGCAACCCCCTCAGCCTGATGTTCTGCCTGCGGCTGCGATTCTCCAGGTCATCCTGAAGTAGATGCAGCTGTATGATTTGGTCAGTAAGTTCGGATTGGGGAGTCTGCAGGGTTTGCACAGATTGGGACACAATACAGGTTGCGGCCTTGCAGATTTGAGCCATAGAGGCCCGGTGATGCACAGCCCAAGAAGCACAGCCCAATTGCACTTGAGGAATATGCCCTGGTGTTAAAACGGAGGAATCTTCTGTTTCAAAACGTAAACTTGAATGATCAATTGTCGAATCCATTTAAAAATGGTAGCTTTTGATGCTGCTTGTCCTCTACTGGGTCCTTCTGGCAGCACAAACAAAAGATCCATTTTGCGAATCTGAGCAGTCGCTTCCAGATAGGCCTTAACTGCTCTCACTACATCCAAAGAATGTAGTGATCTTTCTGCTGGAGAACAGGGATCTGGTTTAGATGAAAATCTGAAACCACCTTCGGTAAAAAACTAGGATGAGGGCGCAGTACCACTGTATCCTTGTGTACAATCAAATAAGGCTCTTTACAGGAAAGAGCTGCTAATTCTGATACTCTTCTAACAGAAGAGATAGCCACCAGAAAAATTAACTTCCTTGTCAGCAAGACCAAAGGAATCTGACGTATTGGTTCAAAAGGCTGTTTCTGTAACACAGACAGAACCAAGTTCAAGTCCCAGTGGTTTAGGGGCGCCTTAACCAGAGGATTAAGACGCGTCACCCCCTGCATAAAGTTTCGGATCAAAGAATGCGAAGCAAGTGGCCGTTGAAATAATACTGATAAGGCCGAGACCTGGCCCTTGATGGTACTCAAGGCCAGCTTCATCTCTAATCCCAATTGTAGAAAATCAAGAATTCTACCAATCATATATTTTCTGGGATGCCAACCCCTGGATTCATACCAGGATATATAAGCTTTCCAGACTCTATGATAAATCATTCTAGAAGCTGGCTTCCTTGCATTGATCAAGGTAGATATCACAGGACCCGAAAGCCCACGACTCTTCAGAACGTGGGTCTCAATAGCCAAACCGTCAAATTTAGCGTTTGTAAATCAGGATGGAACACTGGACCCTGAGATAACAGGTCTGGGCATACCGGTAGTGTCCACGGGGAACCCACCGTCATCCTTACTATTTCCGCATACCACGTCCTGGGCCAAGCGGGGGCCACCAGAAGTACTGACTTCCTTTCCTGCCTGATCCTGCGAAGGAGTCGTGGCAGTATCATAATAGGCGGGAATGCATAAATCAGTGAGAACCGATGCCACGGAATCACCACCGCATCCGTCCCGTGTGCAAGAGGATCTTTTGTTCTTGCCACAAATCTGTCTATCTTTTTGTTGAATCGGGATGCAAAGAGATCTACATCTGGAACCCCCCCATCTTTGGCATATGGCCCAAAAGACGTCGGGATGCAGAGACCATTCCCCTGCAAGTAACTGCTTAAATAGTCCGCCTGCCAGTTCTCTATCCCCGGAATAAAGACTGCCGATATGCATGGCATATGCTTCTTTGCCCAGACTAAGATCTGGTTCACCTCCTTTTGAGCAGCTCGGCTCCTGGTGCCTCCCTGATGATTGACATAAGCCACTGCTGTGGCATTGTCGGACTGGATCCTGACCGGGCAACCCTGTAGCCTGATAGTCCAGGTCTTTAGGGCAAGATATCGCCCGGATCTCCAGAATGTTGGTGGGTAAGGTCCTCTCAGTCTTAGACCATACCCCCTGAACCGCAGATTGTTCCAGAACTGCTCCCCAACCCGACAGACTGGCATCTGTTGTTACCACCGTCTAGGTAACCGGCAGAAAGGAATTTCCCTTCTGCAGATTTTTGAGTGTGAGCCACCAATTGAGGCTCTGACGCACAGCATGAGACAGGTGCATCGGAAGGTCTAATGCCTGAACCTTCTTGTTCCAGGCCGACAGAATACTGTGCTGCAGTAGTCTTGAATGGAACGGAGCATAGGGAACCACTTCGAACGAAGACATCCTTTTTCCCAGCAGCCTCATACAAAGGCGGACAGAGGGACCCTTCTTGGTCCTGAATGCCAGGATCAGCTCCCTTAAAGTAGTGATCTTTGCCTGAGGTAGAAATACTTTCTCCTGGCTGGTATCTATGATCAGACCCAAATACTCCAGTCTTCTTACTGGTTTTAGGAAAGATTTTTCTAGGTTGAGGATCCCACCTAGGTGTTCCAGATACCTGACTGTGGTCCTCAAATTCCCGTTCAAGGAGGCTACCGACCGGTCTATCAGGAGCAGGTCGTCTAGGTATGCTATGACAGCTATACCCTGAGCCCTTAATCTGGCCAGAGGAGGAGCCAAGACCTTTGTGAACACTTGAGGTGCAGTGGCTATCCCAAAAGGCAGAGCCACAAACTGGAAATGGCGCCCTCCTATCTCGAAGCGCAGAAACTTCTGATGAGCAGGAAAAATGGGCACATGCAGATATGCATCTCTGATGTCCATCGATGCCAGAAATTCTCCTCCCTGCAGGGTGGAGACTACTGTCCGAATTAATTCCATGCAGAAGGATTGAATCCTTAGGAATCGGTTCAGATCCCTTAAATCCAAAATGGGTCTGACATCCCATTTGGTTTTTGGACCGTACAAATGACCTCCTGCGACAAAAGTCGCTCTAAACGCTAGAAGGAGCTACTGCTCTTTCTCTGGATCTCTGGGGACACTTGACCTGAGGAAACGAGGAGAAGGAAATTCCTGAAACTCCAGCTTGTACCCTAAGGTTACCGTGGAGATTACCCATCTGTCCTGGAAATCCTACTGCCAGAGCCTTGAGAACTGTCACAGTCTTCCCCCCACTTAAGCGAGCGGAGGCGCCCCCTCATGCAGAGGTCTGAGTGTTTTGCCTAGTAGGCTTCTTCCCCCAGGACTTCTTTTGTCCCTGGGGATGACTCTTGTCGCTTACTCTTCTTAACAGGTAAGAGAGTGCTTTTCCCACAAGAGATTCTCTTGATATAGTTATCCAAGTTATCTCCAAACAACCTTTCACCACGAAATGGAAACCCAGCCAGGAGCTTCTTACATGGTGCTTCGGCTAACCAACTTTTCAACCATAGGATTCTATGTATATGCACTAACCCCAGCGACAGACGAGAGGTTTGCATGATAGAATCTTTGATGGCGTCAACAACATAACATAAGGCCGCTGGAAGGTTAGCCAACCCCTGGGCCTGCTGTTCAGGTAAAACCTTGATGACCTGCTTAACATGGTCTTTTAGGTATTGACAGACTCCAATCACTGCTACTACAGGTTGAGCCACTGAGCCTGCTAAGGAGAAAACATCCTTCAATAGGGATTCCATCTTTTTATCCACAGGATCCCTGAGCATCTGAGCATTGTCTACAGGACAAGTCAGACTATTATTTATGGAGGAAATGGCGGCATCTATGGCCGGTACTCCCCACATTTTCATAAACTTTTCTTCCATAGGATAAAGTGTTGAAAACTTTTTCGGCGGAAAAAACGTTTATCTGCACTAAGACTTTCTCCTCTTGGGAAGTCGCAGAGGGTCCCTCTCCACCTGATACGTCCGAAGAGGAATCATCCGTCCCATCCTGATCCTCTGAAAGGGATTCCTCTCCTTTATCCCAGAGCTCTTCCTGAGGGTCTTGGGGAACAGAGGAAGGCCTAGTGCGTTTTCTTCCACCGAGTGAAGACATAATCACGGCCATTAATCTTTCCTCTAAACCATTAATGGCTGAGGAAAAAACCTCCTGTGTAATGTATACAGGGGCTGAAGTGCCAGAAGCAGGTATAGCCCCTGACCCCGACGGCTCTCCCTGGCTAGCCGTCCCTGGCCCCTCAGGGGGGGGGAGGATGCTGCAGACAGGGGGCCCTCAAAACCTGAACGAGATCCCCTAGAGTCTCTGGTTCTTGGGGTGCTTGAACCTCTTCTACCCATAGTGCAAAGCAACAAGGTAGAGGTATCACAAGATGTACACTAACTGCTGAGCGTTGTAGTCTGGCTAAAAGCCGTGCTACCCAATGCCCAGTCTGGTGTTACTTTAGTAAATGCTGCCTAGGAGAATGCCTGTGTCCTACCTTACATGCGACCTTCAGCCTTGTGTCCCTCCAGAAGGCTTAGTGCACCTGCAATCAGTGCCTTTAATAGCCTGCAGCCGGTCCTGTGGGCGTCTGAGCACGCTGTGCTGACGCCCCGCCCCCCTCTACCACGCGCCCTCCCCCCCTGTTTTTTGAAAAAACTAGCGCTTCCCGCGCTAGCCGACCCTTCTGAACCAACATGGAGGAGGCTGGGGGAGGGGGAGGAGGGAGAGAGGCCGGTAGTGATGGGCCTGCCCTGTGCAAATGGTGGCGGCCGCGACGGCGGTGAAAATGCGGTGTCTAACCGCCTTACAGATCACCTGCGGCCCCCCCTAGTCTGGGGGGAGATATCCCTGAGGAGAGCCCCCCATCCATCCTACCTGGAGCCGGCCAGAGGAGCTTGTGCAGCGTCGAACACTTGAGACAGACATCAGCATGAGAAGGTTTGTGCTCTTGGCAGCCCCCGGTGGTCACAATAGGCATAGCATGCATTTACCTTAAAGGAAAAACCTACTAGAATTAAAAAATTCTGTGGAATCTCTCTTACCTTATCCAGCCGCAGGGTTTGTTCTACAGACCCAATCTTCGCCTCTCACGGTGGGCTCCCTTTGAAAAAAACGTCAGAGACTGGGGCCCCCTAGGAATAGGGGGATCCACAGTTCTGGCCCAGTAAAGCACCCGGCTAGAAAAAACATTTTCTAATATGCGGGGTCCAGCTCTCTAAAAAGATAAGCGTTATAGGTAAAACCTCGTTTCTTCGGACACGAGGCCCAGGTACCATCCAATTCGGCCTAGAAAAGACACTTTGGAAGGGATCCGGTTTGCCTGGCCTGCCCCAGTATAGGATATAGGATAATCCCTTTGGAGCTCGGCACAGGACATCTTTACACGTCCATCACCTAAGACACTGGCGTAAAAACTGAGGAATCCCTGCAAGGGGGAGGGATTATATAGGGGGTTGAACTTCCTGGTTAGGGTGTGCCAGTGTCCAATCACCAGTGATGCCCATCAGTAATTACTGAGGCTCTGTGTCCCGTGATGTTCGAGAAAGAAACACAGAATTGTTGACATTTTTGCAGATTTATAAAAAAAAGAAAAAACGAAATATCACATGGTCCTAAGTATTCAGACCCTTTGCTCAGTATTTAGTAGAAGCACCCTTTTGATCTAATACAGCCATGAGTCTTTTTGGGAAAGATGCAACAAATTTTTTCACACCTGGATTTGGGGATCCTCTGCCATTCCTCCTTGCAGATCCTCTCCAGTTCTGTCAGGTTGGATGGTAAACGTTGGTAGACAGCCATTTTTAGGTCTTTCCAGAGATACTCAATTGGGTTTAAGTCAGGGCTCTGGCTGGGCCATTCAAGAACAGTCACAGAGTTGTTGTAAAGCCACTCCTTCGTTATTTTAGCTGTGTGCTTAGGGTCATTGTCTTTTTGGAAGGTAAACCTTCGGCCCAGTCTGAGGTCCTGAGCACTCTGGAGAAGGTTTTCGTCCAGGATATCCCTGTACTTGGCCGCATTAATCTTTCCCTCAATTGCAACAATCCTGTCCCTGCAGCTGAAAAACACCCCCACAGCATGATGCTGCCACCACCATGCTTCACTGTTGGGACTCTATTGGACAGGTGATGAGCAGTGCCTGTTTTTTTCCACATGTACCGCTTAGAATTAAGGCCAAAAAGTTCTATCTTGGTCTCAGACCAGAGAATCTTATTTCTTACCATCTTGGAGTCCTTCAGGTGTTTTTTTTAGCAAACTCCATGCGGGCTTTCATGTGTCTTGCACTGAGGAGCCGGGCCACTCTGCCATAAAGCCCCGACTGGTGGAGGGCTGCAGTGATGGTTGACTTTCTACAACTTTCTCCCATCTCCCGACTGCATCTCTGGAGCTCAGCCACAGTGATCTTTGGGTTCTTCTTTACCTCTCTCACCAAGGCTCTTCTCCCCGATAGCTCAGTTTGGCCGGATGGCCAGCTCTAGGAAGGGTACTGGTCATCCCAAACATCTTCCATTTAAGGATTATGGAGGCCACTGTGCTCTTAGGAACCTTAAGCGCAGCTGAAATTTTTTGTAACTTTGGCAAGATCTGTGCCTTGCCACAATTCTGTCTCTGAGCTCTTCAGGCAGTTCCTTTGACCTCATGATTCTCATTTGCTCTGACATGCACTGTGAGCTGTAAGGTCTTATATAGACAGGTGTGTGGCTTTCCTAATCAAGTCCAATCAATATAAATCAAACACAGCTGGACTCAAATGAAGGTGTAGAACCATCTCAAGGATGATCAGAAGAAATGGACAGCACCTGAGTTAAATATATGAGTGTCACAGCAAAGGGTCTGAATACTTAGGACCATGTGATATTTCAGTTTTTCTTTTTTAATAAATCTGCAAAAATGTCAACAACTCTGTGTTTTTCTGTCAATATGGGGTGCTGTGTGTACATTAATGAGGAAAAAAATGAACTTAAATGATTTTAGCAAATGGCTGCAATATAACAAAGAGTGAAAAATTTAAGAGGGTCTGAATTCTTTCCATCCCCACTGTATAATATATATTTTATATATATATATATATATATATATATATATATATATATATATATATATATATATATATATATATATATATATATAAATAAAAATGTTTGGGGGTTCTAAGTAATTTCCTAGAAAAAAAATAATTTTTTTAACTTGTCAACACCAAATCTCAGAAAGAGGCTCGGTCCTTAAGTGGTTAATGAAAAAGCTTAAATTGGTTGTAAGCCCTTACATATACCCAGTAAAGGGACTATCCTCTGTGATACACAGTGACTAAACAAATCCTTCTACATACAGTAAGTGGTATCTGTCTATCTGCAGTCTTCTCTACATCCATTCAAAGTTCAGAAATTATAAGACTGGATGGAAGGGACACAGAGCTCACAGGAACAGAGCTGAGGCCGTCAATCAGCAGGAGCTCCCTCCCCTGTCACCATTTTTTTCTTGGTGTCAGAAAAAGTTGTCAGAGTCGATTCATGCTGATAGCAGAGAAACAAAGCAGCAAACAGAAATCACAGTTTTAATTGAGACAAGTACAAACTATAGAGGGATATGCTTGTTCATATTTCATGTCTGAGGTTTACAACCACTTTAACTCTAGATAGAGATAAAAGACACAAGTAATTGAGACATTGTGTGCAAGTGCCTGAATTTGATTTGGCATCATCTTGTAATTATTTAAATATAAGGTCAACAGACCTCTCACTGCCTGGTTTCTAAAGTGTCAATCACAGCCAGACAGCCAATGAGGAGAGAAAGGGGGGCCCAAGCTGAGCCTCCGTGTCTGAATGGACACGCAGAGCAGTGGCTCGGGAATGTGTCGGCTTGGGTGCCCCCAGAGCAAGCTGCTTGCTCTGGGGGCATTCGGCAGGAGGGAGGGGCCAGGGACGTCGGTGGGGGACCTGAGAAGAGGAGGAT
Organism: Aquarana catesbeiana; assembly: GCF_042186555.1. Taxonomy (NCBI): domain Eukaryota; kingdom Metazoa; phylum Chordata; class Amphibia; order Anura; family Ranidae; genus Aquarana; species Aquarana catesbeiana. The sequence goes on along the minus strand of NC_133326.1, from coordinate 365,246,769 downwards.
AGGGGCTGCTCTGTGCAAAACCACTACACAGAAGAGGTAAGTATAACATGTTTGTTAATGTTTTTTTCTTTTAAGTTTTTGCCTTTAATATCACTTTGAGGGTCACATCAATGGGGTCTTGGTGCCAGAATCTAGAGTGTTGGTCAGCTTCAAGTAGGAGGCTATTGATACTACAGGGAGGATGATTGTGTGACATGCTGATGAGCTAAACTTCCACTGAATGCCCAGGTTAACATCTTCCATCAAATACAAAATGGTAAAGAAAATACTGTAACACAATCTAACTTGCATAATAAACCAATTAAAAAAAACAAGACAGGCTTTATTACAAGATCTGGTTTTATTTTAAATATTTAAGAACCTAGACAACAGAGCTTAAAACAAGATGGAGAATGCTTTAGGGTATAATTTTGATGTTTACCAGTACATTTAGCACAGAGTTCCCCTGTTCTGGAACCTAATGGTGGTTGTAATGAAAATGCATAACACAATGTTGTTAAAGGATCCATCCATTCATAGTCAAGATTGTAACCATGTATAGATGGGTTGGACTCGCATCTCTTGGCTTCCAATATTTTTCCTACACTCTAGCTGCAAGATCTTCTTTCTAGAGTTCCAGGTTCCTCCCCCTCCCAACCTCAGAGTCTCAGTCCTTCTACTGCATTTTTCATGGTATAAAATGAAAGTCTGACATGGAAGAGGAGACTTGATACAGTGACAGGTACAGTGGAGGATTTGAGATGACAAAATATCTCCAGAGTGTCTGAGAAATATGGAGAAGCTAGTTTGTGATTCAATCTACTGGCGTGTAGAGGGACTCTAACACATTTTGTTGAGTGGGTTTAATGAAAGACCAGGCGAAAAAAAATATTTTCTTAATTATGGTAATGCATCTCTGTATTTACCATATTTTGCAAACCCCTTTTCCATTTATTCAACCACGTACACCAAGGTATCGCCAATGTCCGCCTTTAGACCATTATCTGCTATGTGCACTCTCTTCTCATTAAAGTCAATGTGGAAGGCAGCTTGTGGGGAGATGACAGTTTTACCAGCTTCCTCTTTTCCCAGTACTGGAACGCGACGAGGACCAAGCAATGGGTCATCATACCTCATAAGCTTCACCTTTGCAACATCTACAAAGAATTAGAGTAAGAACACTTGTTTAAATCCATGCAACAACATATTGAAAATTTCACCAAAACTGCACACGCAAAGAAATAGTAACTCATCGTACACACTCATCCAGTCATTGAAGCATTGCGTTACAGAAGTTTCATGTAAACTATACAGAACCGAATGATAAATGGGTACAGTGTAATGCCACGTACACACAAGCGGACTTTACTACATACTTTGCCCGGCGGACTTTTCGACGGACTTTCCGAATGAACGGACTTGCCTACAAGCTCATGCTTGCCTAGCCACTTCCGGACCGCCCACCGTCGTTTTACGTGATGACTTTGAAAGAGGATATCGTTGTTATGGCAGCAGCTAGCTACCATAACCCCGGTATCCTCCTTTTCAGCGGGCGATCCGCTACAAGATAAAAGTGGTCTCTGCAGGGGGTTCACCACGAGATCACTTTTATCAGCGGCAGGAGAGGGCCCCCTCCCGCCGTAATCTGGTGCCCTCCGCCGCTTACTAGAGGCGATCGCGTCTGTCCCCTTGCTGGGTGTGGAAACGAGTGAGGGGAAGATGGCCCCCACCCGTCTCCATATCACTGCAGGGCGGAAGCGACGTCAAAACGTCACTTCCGCCCATAGCTCTTAAAGGGCCATTTTTTCTTTTTCATTTTTTAAAATGACAAATTTTTTAATTTTTTTATTGCATTTTATTGTAAATATGAGATCTGAGGTGTTTTTGACCCCAGAGTTATTTAAGAGGTCCTGTAATGCTTTTTTCTATTTCTAGGAATGTTTACATTCCTTGTAATAGGAATAAAAGTAACACATTTAAAAAAAAAAAAAAAAAGAGTAAAAATGTAAAAAATACAAGGTAAAAAAAAATAAGAAAAAAAAAATTTTTTTAAATGCGCCCCGTTCCGACGAGCTCGCATGCAGATGTGAACGCATACATGACTAGCGCCCGCGTATGAAAACGGTATTCAAACCACACTTTAGGTATCACCGCGATCGGTAGAGTGAGAGCAATAATTCTAGCCCCAGACCTCCTCTGTAACTTAAAACATGCAACCTGTAGAATTTTTTAAATGTCGCCTATGAAGATTTTTAAGGGTAAGAGTTTGTTGCCATTCCACGAGCGGGCGCAATTTTGAAGCGTGACAGGTTGGGTATCAATTTACTCGGCGTAACATTATCTTTCACAATAAAAAACAATTGGGCTAACTTTACTGTTGTCTTATTTTTTAATTCAAAAAAGTGCATTTTTTTTTTTAAAAAGTGCGCTTGTAAGACCACTGCGCAAATACAGTGTGACAGAAAATATTGCAACGACCGCCATTTTATTCTCTAGGGTGTTAGAAAAATAAAAATGTATAATTTTTGGGGGTTCCAAGTAATTTTCTAGCAAAAAAAAAACTGTTTTTAACTTGTAAACAACAAATCTCAGAAAGAGGCTCGGTCTTTAAGTGGCTAGGTAAAAAATGTGGAAGTGCTGCTTTGCAGCATGACAAAATGTCAAAAACAACTATAAATCTAATTGGGAGAGAGGGGGAGGCAGGGCAATATGGCATTTACATAAGGGTTAAGGTCCATTTTTGATTTACTTTTCCTAAACAGTCTACATCCTTCATAAGTGTAAAAAAATAGTAAAAAAAAGTTTCCCATACCCTTCTTTATGGCAGCATAGTGTTTCCTCTAAAACTACAGTTGCCCTTTAGGTCTATCTGACTTTGCCCTTTTTTCCTTGCATACGATCAATTTTAGATGCTTCACTGAAATTCTTTTTGGCATGTTACAAATGCACATCATTAAATCCCAAGAAAAAGTATCTATTGTTGCAGGAGGGTTACAATGTAATTGTGAGACAGTCTATCTTAAACTTACAAAAAATGCTAATAATGTGCAGAGAATTAAACATATTCTGTATGATCTTTGCAAATTACTAGGCCCCATATTAAGCACTACACAGAGCTTTCCCAGGATCTCAGGGGTGTTTGGTCATTATGCATGGTAATAAGATGGTTACGGAAAGTCGTTGTCTTCTGCCTTTGCAATTCTGATCATAAAAAACTGTATTCCACTCAGGCTGTAATAATTGCTCATTAAATCCATCCTTACTGCAAGTGATTTGTAGAGATCCTCTGAGACTCATAAAGAACACTCTTCCCAGCTCATCACTCTATTGCCCCCTTTCTGTCTGGAAGTTACCTTTGATCCCCCGATCAGTCTTCATTAGGCGCCTTATTACCGAGTCTCTGCTGTCTCCCTGCCGGATCTCAATTTTCATGGAAAAGTGGCCATTTGAGGGCTGGGGGTTCACTAGATATACAGGCACTCCAGGCTACAAAACATAACGAGCATCTGATGTGTTGTACACAGTACAATATAAAACATAGAAATAACAAGTGATACGCAAAAATAAAAAAGTGATTTTTTTTCCTGTGATACATTACCCAATATAAATAAATACAATACAGTGACAACTCCCTGAATAGAGCTCATTGGCAAATACACAATATATGCAAAATGATATATACAACTAAAGGCAGGTGTTCAGTAATTCAAATACTAAACCCTTGATGCATAGCAGGCAGGCTTGTGTTCCTATCCACCATGATGATCAGCACTGCAGGTCCCACAAAGAACAAATATTGACTGCCGTGACAGAAGGACCAGCCGAGGGGTCAGGTCGCTCCAGTACAGTTGTCACAGCCGATCCTGTCACAGCAGGGAACTGCATGTGCTCAATGGCAATGCTTGGGAGACTACTATCTTTATCCAGTCTGTCACATAGGACTGTAGTTGATTGAAGAGAAAAAAAAATCCATCAACTGGAAAAAAAAAATTCTGAAAGCAAGAAGGAAGAAAGAAATCCCAGGTCCTAACTCCTAAGCCCTAGGCAAAAAACTGAGCTGTGTGCTGCAGATAGAGGATATGGCCACCAGCAGGGGACCACCCTTAGGGCGTATTTTTATTTCGGTTGCAACATGTGTCCTGGCAACAACAAACCCATCCATTATGGTTTCAATGAATGGAAGAAAAACTGACTTTTCCAAAAGTAGACACTTGTGTACTGCTAGGCAAGCCACATACACCCCCATGACACAGGGCTTGGGCCTCTTGATTGGCTGCTTGACCACTAAACACTACATTGTAGGTGGTCAAGAGGGAGCATGCATGTGTGCACCATACCTAAAAGTACCATTTTATTTATAGGGTCAGTGATTGAATTGTTATGGTTCACAGGCTTGTTACTGGAAAGTTGTGACACCAGTGGGTATCTTCTATTTAACACTGGAGTTATTTTGGGTTTCATCTGCTGATGAGACAATTTTGCATTAAAATTGGCAAAATGTCAAAAGGAAGAATGGTGTGTTTCATAAAAAGCAATCAACTTCCTTGTTTAATTTTTCCAGTGCAAATTATGGAAATGCAGTTTTCTTGTCTGAAACAACTATAGTAGAATGAGACTCCAAGCATAGTGTATGAACAGCAAGAAGGGAGATAAAGCTTTAATTAATATACTTAACGCTCAACTTCAGGATTGTTTAGCTCTTAGTCACAGCTCTCAAAATATATGCCTAATAAAACTGTTTTATTAATTTAGTGATCAGACACTTATTTTTGCAGGTATACAACATAATATTGCTGTGAGGAACAGATGTTTGGCCTTGTCCTTTTTGCACAACCGACCCAACTGCTTACAGTGGTCTTGGGCTCCCTGGTGGAATGGCAAATTCTGGGAACAGCAGCATGTGGAGAAGCCCCCTTCCGAGCACTGTAAATGTGATCGTATGGCTTTAAAGCTACTCTGATCACTTTTACTAGAAAGCCAGTCACTGGCTGAAAAATAGGATACCAGGATCGCGGCTGCAGCTGAAGCCATAAACCTGGTATAACTGCACATTTCCGAGGCTCTTTAAAAACTTCCCCTTGGCTGGATGCAGTTAAAGTGTTACTAAACACAGAACCCTGCATTCACTATATCTGGTCTCCCACAATACACAGAACATGGAAATACAATTATTTTAGCAAATATAAACTGCTAAATACCTTTTCCCATCAGCAGTATATAGCAGTCTTGTGACTTCCATCAGTGTCAGGCTGAGCACTGGTTAAAGCTTGTAGGAGGAGTTTTCACTCTCCCCTGACTGTACTATGAGGCATGCCTGACCCTCTGTCTGGACAGTGCTGATTGGCCCTGTGCCGATCAAATGCACCCTCCAAAGAATAATAATAAAAAAAAACTCTCTAGCAATACACACCAAAGGTTCTGTTCTAGCAGCGGATGGATTGAGGACAGTAAAAGAAGGGGAAGATCAGAGAAGACGGTATTGAACAGATTTTTTTACACAGAGAATAATCCCCTTAGGTTTCACAGTGAGTATAACAAGCATGCTTTACTGCATATACAGACTGATTTTACTGTTGTGGGATTAGCAACACTTTAATATAAAGTTCTGCAATAGACAATATCCGATCCCCTACAATTTTTTTCCCTGACGCTTGATATACACCACTGCCATGTAATTGTCTGACTGAATTCAACTTAAATAATCTCCCAGCAGGATGGTCCAACACTGCAGACACAGCCAAATCACCCGAAGCTCTAGGACAGTGATGGCGAACCTTGGCACCCCAGATGTTTTGGAACTACATTTCCCATAATACTCATGCACTCTGCAGTTTAGTTGAGCCTCATGGTTAGTTCCAAAACATCTGGGGTGCCAAGGTTCACTATCACTGCTCTAGGATGTTGATCAGGAGACAAAACTCCCCTGACAACCCCTTGCACTGACAGGGTGCCCAGGACTCCTCCCCAGCCTGACAGGCTGGCATCTGTCTTAAGGATGCTCCAAATGATGGGAAAGAAAGACTATACATTTTTCAAGTTGGATCTCTGAGCCACCAAGCCAGTGACAACCTGGTCCTCAGTGCCAAACAAATCAGTCTCTCCATGGACCAGATTAGCTTGTCCCTGGACAATAGAATGTTGTGTTGTAGAGGTCGGGAGGTAAAGGCAAAGGTACTGCCTCAAAAGGAGGCTTACCATCAGACACATGACTCTCATGCAAAAGTGCTGAGTCTCACATTTCCTGGACTTAAGAACTTGAATGGAAGAAACTTGACGTTTCTCCAGTGGCAGTAACACTCTGACCTGTGTTCAGGGCTAGACCCAGATACTCCAGACAATGAGTCGGTTCCAGAGACTAATTTCTGAAGTTTCAGAATCCCCTCGAACTGCTGTAACTTCTGGACAGTCAAAGCCATATGGTCAGACAAAGCTTTCTGTTACTGTTCTTTCACCAATAGGTCATCTTAAAGGATAAGTTCACTTTAAAAAAAAAATGAAAAAAGATAACGAATGCACATTTTTTGCAAGTAACAATGTGTGCATTTATCATTTTTTGTTGCAGGAGGCTGTAAAGCATTGTACCAGAAATCATTGGTACCTCGTACGAGGAAGCCAATACATTCTGACAGGGAGACTCAATTAACTACCACAGCGCAAACAGTACCATGATAGTTCATTGAAAACTACAAGCCGACAGTCGCAAAGGATGTGGAGACTTGTAGTTTATTCATAAACAGAGCTCTATGTATGAATGACGTGACCATGTGGAAGGTGCCCCACACAACCACCCGGTTTTCAGTAAGTGATAGCTGGTACGTGGAATTTCTCCCACTACTGCTGCCACGGGGAGAACAAGCAGGGAGCGGCAGCTGCAGCAGTCGGAACGTTACACGTTCCACCCTAATAACAGGTGGAACATGTAACATGTTTCCAGTGGTGAACTTATCCTTTAAGTATTCCACAGTGGAGATGGCACAAGAGCACAGAAGGATCAGCACTTGGGTCAGGATCTTGGTAAACACCTGCAGTGCAGATGATGGGATGAAAGGCAGGGCCACAAACTGGTAGTGTAGGGCCATCACAGCAAAATGTAGTAAACAATAGTGCATTAGAAAGCTGGGGACATGCAATACACATGCTTGATGTTCACAGATGTTCAGCGCGTGAATAAAGACATTCAGAGCTTTAAGATCCAAATTGAGGCAAATGCCCCCTTAAAGTTTGGTAATGGTGAATAGGGTGGAGTAAAACTGCTCTGTCACAGGAATTGAGGCAATAATACTTTGGTTCAGAAGAACCAAGATTGCTCATTGAAGATCTGCTAATCTGTGAGGGGACACAAGAAGTTTGGAGATGAGAAACCAAGAAAGGGAGATTCAGCATAACTCCAGTTTATAACCCTGGGATATCACTTCCTGAACCCAAGCATCAGAGACGCAAGTTGTTCAAGTATATGGAAAGTTTAACAGCATCCCCACACTCTGGATTACGGATGCGCACATTTATGAAGAATAAGGTTTGTCTGTGGATTTGGCAGACTGCGTCCAGGCTTGGAAGGTCTCGACGAAGAAGTCGAAAGAGCGAAGAAGCAAAAGTTTCTTAACAGCCCAGTGGGGCAATAACTTCACAGACTGCTGCTTAGTCACCATTAGCATCCTTGATGATAGTACCATCAAGAGTCGGTCTGAGGAGATGTCTTTCAATGTAAATCAAATGCTTTTTGCACAAGGGCTCTAGAGTCTAGTACTACAACCAAACTGCCCTATGCATGTGTACTGACATAAGACCCATTCAAAAGATTAGGTGGAAAGCTTCCAGCACTTGCTCAACAGGTTCAATAATGAAGATATCAACCACAGCAGATCTCTTTCAGGGAATTTTAACCAGTCACAGACATGGTTTCAAGAGATGATAGCAAAAATAATGTGGGGAGTGGGGTCAGACAGTGAGAACAGAGCTCTAGAAAGGGCTGCCAACTGCTTATTACTTGGGACCTGAAAGCAGTGTTAAATACAAAAGGCAAACTTCATACTGAAGCTTACCAATTGCCAGATGTGGTGGCTACATTTATTTTATTTATTTATTTATTTTAAGGCTTTCTTTCCTCCTTTATTTTCACCTGTTGATCTAGCCAGTAAGTCTGTTGTTTTTCAACAGAACAGGCTGTGCTGCAGATTTAACACCGACAGAAGTGATTACAACGGTCAGCTTTTATTTTGAAAACCTTTATCCTAAAAGGAAAAAAAAACTATTACTGTAACTGCATAAAGCGGAGTTCCACCCAAAAGTGGAACTTCCACTCATTTGTCTCCTCCCCCCCCTTCGGTGACACATTTGGTACCTTTTTTGGAGGGGTGTATATCTGTCCCCACTTCCGGGAGAACGGGCCATGGCGAAATACATCAGCGGCTCGGCTCCCTCCTTCTCCCCCTGCTGCCGGGCCAGTAGGAGAGCGCAGCGGTCCCTCGCGCATGTGCAGTAGGGACCCGGCGTGAAGCCGGAGTGCTGCACTGCCGGGTTCCCTTACCGGCAATAGCTGCGGCAGCACCCGACAGTTGATGGAAACACGAGCTGCGGTGCCGACATCGCTGGACTTCAGGACAGGTAAGTGTCCTATTATTATAAGTCAGCATCTGCAGTATGTGCAGCTGCTGGGTTTTAATTTTTGCAGTTGTGGGTAGAACACCGCTTTAAAAACGAATTATAGCCAAAGCTTTTTTTAGCTGTACTTCTCCTACAGATCACAGGAGTGCTGTTCATTCTGCACACCTGTGACCCATTTTCAGCCAATGGCAGGCCAAAGCCCGCTGTCGGCTGATGTCATAGAGCCGGTACAGACTCTGATAAGATCCTAACCCTATGGTTGGGATCAACTCAGATGCCTCTATGGGCAGCTGGCTCACCCGCTCAGTGAAGACCCTGAGACAGCTGCTACTGTTGCAATTGGCGAAATAAGCTCTAGCACTGATACAAGGAAGAGTCTTGATTGAAGGAATAAAAAAATTGAAAATAAAAAAAGTGGCAGTAAAGATAAGTTAGTTTAATAAAGAAAAGAAAAGATAGCCATCTTCTTAGGACACCATCGAAAAACTAGGCATGCTGGCAGTAAGAGGGGTTATCCAGGGCTGACATAGTTTGTGTTCTAGTGTCTAACTCCTACAGTAGGCAGCAGAATAAAAGCTTTCTGAGTCCCTAAGTGGGTGGGAAAGAAAGTGTCTTTTCTTATTTTAAACTAGTAAATCACTGCTAAAAGTGACTTTTAGGCTCCATTCACACTAGTGCGACTTTAGACAAAAAGTCACATGACAAGTAGCAGCCCACTGATTTCAATGGCACCCGTTCCAATCTATGCGACAAAGTCGCAGTGACTTTGAAAAGGTTCCTGCACTACTTCTATGCAACTTGAGTGCCAGAATGTGTAAAGTCACACTCGTGTGAACCGAGCCTAAAATGATTTTGACATGTTGTGCAATACATGAACGCAGCTGATAAGCAAACGTTTGAGAGCAGCATGTGATATGTTTTATGAAAAAACAAACTAAGTGGGAAAATGTAGGTAATGAGCTGAGCATTTGTGTCTTTGGAGTAAAGATGTCCCAAAAGACATCTAAAGATGGTCTGTATCTGTAATAATGACCATGTTCTTAGCCTTTTAGATTGTAAGCAGGGCCCTCTGATTCCTCCTGTATTGAATTGTATTGTAGCTGTACTATCTGCCCTCATGTTGTAAAGCACTGCGCAAACTGTTGGTGCTATATAAATCTTGCATAATAATAATAAGGAGAACAACATTCAATATCAAGGACAGACAATAAAATCAGCTTCTGTGCTATACAAATACCACATAAGCAAATCAATATGTTGCACTCGAATATGAATATGTAACAAGTGAATATGCCTTTATGTGTACAAGTAAATCCACAAACTATAACCTCAAACATGTTTAAAACACATTTAAATATGATCTTGTATATTTCCTTTAAGCAGACTCTGGGGCCTACTGTAGAATACACAAGCAGCATAAAAAGCACAAACAGATGTGGCCAATAATTTCATAAGGGTCTTACAATAACTGCTCAAAAAAGAAAACCCACAACAGTGCGCATTCCACATAAATTCTGAAAACTAGGTAAAGGAAAAAGTCAATACTCATAGATGCAATCTCTTGAAAGCCATTCTAATGGAATTGATATGAGAAAACAGGGTATAACAAAACTAACAAAGGCAAGCCTGAAAGCAGCCAATTTAAGCACAGAAGTTTATGGCAACCTTTATGATGGGTCCCTCTTTTACATACCTCTGTTCTGAAGACAGAAAATGGTTTCCCTGGGCAACACTCTTCTCTAATTTTATCATCTGCTTCCGAAGCAAATTTCACTTCAATCTGGTCCAGCTGGGGAAAATAAAAATCATGCATAAATCATGTTTAGGTCTTTCCAAATGACTAATCAGTTAACACCGGAGAGAACAATTGTGGTTAATGAAGGGACAGAAGATACTGTATATATGGAGGCTGAAACATTTTAGTGCAGAGTAAAAAAAAAAAAAATTATATATATATATATATATATATATATATATATATATATATATATATATATATATATATATATATATATATATATATATATATATATATATAATAAAATTATGAAACCCAGTGCTAGAGGATTCATACAATCAGTGATTTGAATAATAGGATTTTTGTACTTACCATAAAATCTTTTTCTTGGAGTCAATTAAAAGAACACAAAGTCTTTTAACATTTGGCTAATGCTACAGTCTATAGGAGGACTGAGCACTGGCAAACAAGAAAAAAAAAAAAAAAAAAAAAACTGTAGGCCAGCATAGGATAACCCTCCCTCCTACCAGCATGCCTCAGCTTTGTAGTTGAGCAGTACCCAGTGCATGCTCATAGACAAAGGTGTGTGGGATCTATGTCCTTCAATAGACTCCAAGAAGTGTAAGAGGGACACAGTAAGATTCCATTCACACCAGCCGCTGTGTCATGCAGCAGCCGGCGTGCGGTGCAGTTCGGCCAGATCAGTGCAGTGTTGATGCGCCGATCCCGGCGAATCACACTGCTCACTCTAATGCCCCGTACACACGGTCGGACTTTGTTCGGACATTCCGACAACAAAATCCTAGGATTTTTTCCAACGGATGTTGGCTCAAACTTGTCTTGCATACACACGGTCACACAAAGTTGTCGGAAAATCCGATCGTTCTATCGTTCTAAACGCGGTGACGTAAAACACGTACGTCGGGACTATAAACGGGGCAGTGGCCAATAGCTTTCATCTCTTTATTTATTCTGAGCATGCGTGGCACTTTGTCCGTCGGATTTGTGTACACACGATCGGAATTTCCAACAACGGATTTTGTTGTCGGAAAATTTTATCTCCTGCTCTCCAACTTTGTGTGTCGGAAAATCCGATGGAAAATGTCCGATGGAGCCCACACACGGTCGGAATTTCCGACAACACGCTCCGATCGGACATTTTCCATCGGAAAATCCGACCGTGTGTACGGGGCATTACACTATGAATATCAATGTTATAAACAACCATTTTTTTTCTGAGTGAAATTCATTCATTCATTGTGTACTATTGTGATTAGCTGTTATTGGCCACAGCTAATCATATGGTACAGATGGGCTGTGATTGGCCCTGCTTTTATCATGTGATCACTGTGACCAATCACATAGACCATCACAATTGTACACAATAATTGGCATGAATGGAAGCCATCTATCATGCACAGTTGTCATGTTGTCTGTTGTGATTGGTCACAGTGATCACACGGTACCGGCAGCAGCCCGGTACACAGATTTGTCCCGGTACACAGATTTGTCATCCGGTGGACACAACGGGTGACAGATCGCGCCGCAGCACTGTCCATTGGGTGCAATCCTGGGAGATCATATTACATCCACCCAGATAGGCAAAGCTCCCATCTGGCCTATAGCAAAATTAGTTAAGCAAAGTTTGGTATCAACAGGGCAGTCAAAGTGTAGAATTCAGCTGGCACCAGATTTAAACCTTTTGATATGGAGGTGGGGGGGGGGGGGGGGGGGGGGGTAAATATGATCAGGTCTGTTAGAATATGGAGTGCAGTGGGCTAGTGCCTTTAGCATAAAGATGTGCCTATAGATCCGAAAGTCTATGGACAGAATTACACAGTGGCCAACAATCCTAACTGACCGATCCTAGCAGAAATGGCAATAGTGAGAATACAATTTTTAGCCAATGCCATGTTGTGACTGGGAGTTCCCTTCTGTTCAATACCAAAGAGAATCATTTCACTTTACCCACAAACTAAACAACCTTTTAAGCAAACTGATCATTTATTTTTTTTTTTTATGTATCTGAAGTTTTATAGAGATAAGCAAGTCAGGAAGGAGATGATTCCAAGAATACTAACATCTAGTGAATTGGTTAAGTAGACAAGGTTTTCTAAAAGAACAGCCCGCTCGTCAAATTCCAACTCTAGGTCCAGAACACGAGGTCCTTTCTTTTCAAGGTTCTCCTATAAAGATATACAAAAAGTGAATGGTTAATAAAACACTGGCACTCTTACTAAACAAAATGCATATGTGCCATATGGCAAAAGTTCTCTACCATGTTTGCTTCTTTGTATGCAGCAAGAATTATGCCACGTCTTGAATCAGAAATCCGAAAGCCTTAAAGTATACTTCAACAATATAAAATGCTGCAAAAAATATTATAACCACTTGAGTACTACCCTGTAAATAGCCCCCTCCATTACCAGGCCATTCTTCAGTGCTGTGATAGTTTAACTGGCAACTACTTGGCTCTGCATTAGTGTATCCAAATTAATTTTATATAGTTTTTTTTTTTAGATGGACAGAGCTTACATTTGGCGATATTTAATAGCCACTGTTTAGTATAGTCTTCACTATATATATATAAAAGCCAAAAAAAAAACACAATTTTTGAAAAAATACTTCCCTTACTGTCAGTTAAAAACATATATGTTACCCTTATCGTCTGTCCTAAAACATATGAAATAAAAATGCCAGGACAGTACAAACACCCCCAAACTGTCTCCTCCGCCAATGGGGATTTTGGAAGATTGCAAGAAAACATTTAGAACATCTTTGTCTGGGTCTGGATGATCCTTCTGGGCTAGCTATAGGAGTATCCATCATTCTGACTACCTTTTCAGTGTCATGACAGACAATCAGATCTGGGGGTTCTTCACTAAGAATAAACCTGCTAGTTCTCTGCTGCCTGGAGTTTCCTTCTTGCAAAGGTGAGAATCTCCTAGGTCTGTTATGTTCCCCATTCTACAGCACCTAGGTGTCCTTTTATGAAACTGAGATCATTACCAGTTTATGAAACTGAGGTAATCAGCGGAGAACACGTTCTCCACCGATTATCGCAGCACAGTGAGAATCTGTCACAGAAACGGCAGTTTATGAAGGTGCGATCTCAGCACCTCACTGGCGATCTGTGACAGAATTCTCACTTTCTGATTCACCATTCCAGAGGTGGAGAATCAGAGTGAGAAGCGTGAAGCTGGATGAGTATTCTGGAGAAAGCAAGAAGTCTTTTGACGTCTTTCTTTCACCAGTCAGAGCACATCTTCCCCACCATTACACACCCCAAAACCAGCAGGAATTTATAGCATATGTGTGTGTGTTTATTTCAATGTCTCTCTCTCTCTCTATATAGCTATATCTATAGATATATAGCTATATCTATAGATATATCTATTTTTTTTTTTTTTTCAGATGTTCACGTCTCTGGCTGGGTTCACACTTGTGCGATGCGTGAACCAGCGCGATTCCTGTGCGGGTTTCCACATCGCACTACATTGACATCTGCGCACCACTGCGGGTGTCAATGTAAAGTTAATGACACCCCCAGATCATTTCACAGATCGCAGTGCGAACTATGTAATGGTGCAGGAATTGGATCGCATGGGTGTTCACACCCACGCGATCCGATTCCAGTGCGGACCAAATAAAGGGTCCTGTACCATTTTGGTGCAAATGCAATATGATTTAGGGCCGATTTCCACTGCTGCGGTGTCCGAGATCGGATGTGATTCGCACCGCACTGCAGTGCAAATCACATCCGATCTCTGTGCGATGCGATTTCAGCCATACAGATAGTATGGCTGAATTTGCATTGCATTCGGACCAAACTCGTACAGGACCCTTTTTTTGATCTGCAGCAGAATCGGATCGCATGGATGTTCACACTCATGCAATCCGATTCCTGTCCGAGTTTGCAGATCGCACTGCAATATGCGAACTGATTTGGGGGTGTCGTTAACTTTTAGGCCCGGTTCACACTTGTGTGATGCCAGGCATCGCATGTAATTCGCAGCACACTGCTGTTCACATTACATGTGATGTCTGTGCGGTGCGATATCAGCCGTACAGATAGTATGGCTGATATCGCACCGCATTCGGTGCAAACACGCACAGGACCCTTTTTTCTGTTCGGACCAGAATCGGATCGCATGTGTGTTCACACATATGCGATCCGATTCATGTCCAAACTGTCAGTTCGCAGTGCGATATGGAAGCTGAACTGGGGGTGTCGTTAACAATGTATTGACACTCCCCAGCGATTCGCATATGGCAGTGTGAACTGACATGGGAGTTGGTGCGATGCGGGAACCCGCAGTGGATTCGCAGTGTTCTCGCATCGCACCAGTTTATCAATTTTTATGTTTCTCAATTATAAAATATATTTTATTTTAATTTATTAATAAATATTTATACTTGTATACTTAATTCAAATTATTTTTTAATGATTATAAATGTATTTTGCATTTATATGAATGGTGTATAGCTGCATTACATATGTGGATTACATTCATTTACTATACACCATTCACATTGTGCACATGTATGATCTTTAAATATTGTTTTTATATGTTTTTTTTAATAATTAGGTTAATGTATATTGTGTAGGGGGAATTTAACTTTATAATTTTATTAATATGTTGGAGAATAATGTGTGCTGATTTGTGTTAAACTTTTGTATTTTACGCTTCCTCATACAGTAATCTCGCTACATCACATGAGATTACAGCCATTCTCAGGAGTTCTCAGCGTTTGTAGATCGCTCCTAAACTCAACATGAGAAGCGATCTACACACTTTCATAAACAGGCACTCAGAGGAGAGTGATCTCCTCTGAGAATGCCTGAGAACTGAATCGCGGTATTTTACTGCAGTCTCATAAAAGGACACCCTAGTTCTCAGCCCCTTCTTCTTACACAGTACCACCTGCCTCTCCTTAGGCTATAAAATGTAATCTCTAAACACAGGTGGTTTAGAGCTCATTAGAGATCTGTTACTCAAAAGACCTTCCAATTCTGTGCTTTCATCTGCATTGAACAAAGATCTAATGCCCATACTATTTGTCCAAAATAAAAATAAACTGAGGTCATACTGAACACAATACAAGATTACCTTGATCATGGCAACAAATGGCATTACTCTCTTCATGTATTTCTTCAACTCTGGTAGGCTGTTTAGCTCTGTGGCTATAACTTTGTTGTCTGGTAGACTACCGGCATTTGCCTAACAAAAAACAAATTGTAAAACACATAAAATAAACCATGCTACACTCAAGAATAATTAATAATTAATCATCCTTTAATGGTAAACAATTAGATGAACTACAAAGCTATCAAGAATGTCTAATATTTTCAAGTATACAAAGTCAGTTGAACTTTCCATTACATATTAGTGGGCGGTATGCATGGCTGCTGTAAGTATAACGTACTTTAGGATTAACATAGATCCATACTGACATTCTCTTGATGTTTCGGAAGTTTAAAAACGCCTCTACGGTAACCGATCCAGAAAATCACCCTTCCGTTCTGCTTTGCAGTAAGATGCCAGATCAAATAACACCGCTACATGGGAGGACTAAGACCCCTTTCACACCGGAGCGCTTTTCAGGCGTTTTAGCGCTAAAAATAGCGCCTGAAAAGTGCCTCTCAAGCCACCCCAGTGTGAAAGCCTAAGTGCGCTTGCAAGACAAGAAAAAAAAAAGTCCTGCAAACCATTAAAACTAGCGGCTCTTTACCGCTAACGGACCCGCCGCCCCAGTGTGAAAAGGGTGTAAAGTCACAGAAACATTACATGACATATTAGTACACTACATTTCCTCATTTGCAGAGGTTGCATGGGTGGGGAGTTTTATCCATGTCACAATAAAGCATGTTTAGCTTTCAGATATTAGTTAAGGTAAAGCTATTATAGATTTACCTTGCGTCAATATTTTAGCTGATATTCTACAGAATAGCAAGCCAAATACAGGATGTTAGTAACCAAACTATTTTAGACATGTAAATATTATAACTGTAGGGTGAAGCTACCAATTATTCTGCAAGACCACCCTTGGGGAGCTAGAAGGTGCAAGATCAAGACCATTCTCGCTCACAACCCCTTACTGCAAATTGTTTCTATCCTGAACGCAATTCTTCCACATTCAGGAGAGGGAGGTTGAAGCTCACCTAAAACGCGGCAGCTCCTAAACTCCGCTAAAAGCCTATGTGTACATTGACGCATACGCTTTTATGGAGTTGAGTTTAGGAGCTTTGGCAAAAAAAAAAAAACACCAAAAGCTTCTAAAATCAAGTTTAGAAGCTGCCAGTGTAGGCTACTGTACATGAAGCGTTAAAGGGATTGTAAAGGCAGAAGGTTTTTTACCTTAATGCATTATCTGCATTAGGGTAAAACCTGTGATCACTCCCTGCCCCAACCCCCCCAATAAATACTAACCTAAGCCCAATCTCGATCCAACGCTGTGCCCAGGAGCAGTAATGCTGCTCTCTCTCCCTCCTTACAGGACATGGAGGTAGCAGTAGGAGCTGCCAATTTAATCCTGTGATGAGGAAGCGGGGGCCAAGCTGTATGTGTCAATAAACGCAGCAGCCTAGCTTCAGGATTGAGGTTGCATGAGTGCTCCCAAAGTGAGCAGAGCAGCTTGCTATTGGGGTACTCAAAAAGGAGGAGGAGCTAGAAGCGCCAGTAGGGGACTCCAAAAGAGGAGGTTTAGGGTTGCACTGTGCAAAACCATTGCACAGAGCAGGTAAGTATAACATGTTTATTATTTAAAAAAACAAATAATCAAACCTTTAGAATCACTGGCAGACTTTGGATTTAATTAATATAGCTTAAGACACAATAGTTTAGTATACATTATTAATTATAAAACTACATTTTACATAAGGTATTCATTTTACTGTACATACAACAGAACATGGGAAATGAATCTAATTTTACACATCTATGAGACATCAATAGTTACCTGGTAGTGCTTGCGGAGAGTTGATAGTGTGATGTGCTGCCATGGTGGGTATGTCTTGGCCACATAGGTTGTGCAATGAGATGGCTTCTGAGGTGGTGTTTTATCTCCTTTCTAAAAACGAAATGAAAAATCTGTAGGTTGCCTTATTGTGAACTGATAGTTGCCTAGCTATGCCTGATTTATTTTACTTCCGAGATATAGCAAAAGATGAATTAGGAGTGCTGAGCTCAAAAGGGCAAATCAAGTTGTATATCAGATCTCTTATACATGGGGTGTCCTTGAAGGTCCCTGGAGTTGTCTAAGCACAGTGTGAAAGATGACAGCGCAGTAAGTTTGCACTCTCAGCTGGCAACTGCACTGCTGATGAAAGGACTTCCACTTTCTTGCAATAATGTGTCCTGCATAAACTACCATTACAGCCAGCACCCAACGCCATGATGGAGAACGAGTTTTGAGCCCCCCAAACATGGCATTCATTTCTGACATTTTATTGAGCATAGGAAACGCCTACTGGACCTATTACAAACGTGTGGTGCTCTCATCATTGACAATGTGCTTAATTACCTTTGAGGATTTGACCCAGATAAAGCATTACATAAATCAAAGTAGAAGAAAAGTCAAGGGTTCCTTGAATCCTTAAAGTAGAGGAAAAGTCAAAAAAGTCAAAACTTTTTCTGTATATTAGTAACTAACTATATCAGAGACTAAAATGTTTGAAGCCAAAGCATAAGTAACACTGCCAGTCAGCTTGCGTTTTCAGAAGTAGAGGTCAACAATAGTAGCCCATATATTCTCCTTATGACAAGTTTTCTTTATCAAGATATGGAACTGTTGTGTGTACTATGCAAAAGAATCCGAGCATGCAAAACCTATTTGTCCAGCTAAGCACTCACTTAAAAAGTAATTATCAGGTTTAAAAGAGAAGTATGGCTTAAAAATAAATATATTTTATATATATATATATATATATATATATATATATATATATATATATATATATATATTTATTTATTTATACTCGCCTAGGTGGATGCAGAACTAATCCGATGCTGTATCTGTCCCCAGTTGCCCCCTGTAGTGAGAACTGAGCGATCAAACACAGCTGATCACTCAGTTCTCTTCCTTAATCCTAGGACAGAGCCATGACTGTCAGTCAGCGGCTCTTTGCTCTCCCCTCCAGCATTTACTGAAGTGCTCAGCTATAGAGGAGGCTGGAGGTGCTGGCTCAGGCTCTCGTTGGATCACCGAGATCACAGGTGCCGATCCAGTCCTTTGGGCAGATCCCCACTATATGGTCAGGATCTTTCCAGAGCCTGGACTGGCTCAGTGACTTCAGCCCGCTGTTGGCTAAAAACGTATCACAGGAGTACAGAACTGCACTTCTGTGATCCACAGGAGAAGTATAGCTAAAATAGCTTTGGCTATACTTCTCCTTTAAGGTTTTTTCCCCCCACTAAAAGGGGAGAGACCGGGTCTGAACAGTTCTGTCTAGATGGCACCAGTTACTGGCATACGGGTAGATAAGCTACACCACACAGTGCTGGCACTTTTAAGTGACCCTCCTTTGGAGTGTATTGTATTTTTTCAATGTGTAAAGATGTTAAAATGGTTGTAAAGCCGCTGTGTGATATTGCTACAATCCACTGTGTTACATTATATGATGTGCCCGGTGTATGTGCATTTTAAAAAACATGCAGCTGTATACCTTATTTCATAACGCCACTCACGTAACTGCTCTGCGCTCTCTTTTTCCGATCTGATAACTACAGTGGGAAGGGCTGAGAACCTCCCGCTGACGTCAGTCAGAAGGAGGGGAGGAGAAGAGAGCGGTCACGTGAGCGCCGCTATGAAATAAGGTATACAGCTGCATATTTTTAAAAAAACACATACACTTGGCACATCATGTAACACAGTGGATTGCAGCAATATCACACAGTTATGATAGCAGCAGGAGGGGAGGGCGGGCACTGACACTAGCTGAAAGGCAGGGAGGGAGGGGGAGAGAGGGAGCAAGGAGAGACAGCGGGATGATGGAGGTACGTAAACTGACCATGTTTATCATCATCAGCAGCAGCAGCAGCCATGATCAACGTAGTCAGTTTACAGAGAGGGCAGCACCAGGTGGGATCAGCCAGGTATTTTAGATAATACAAGGGGCAAAATTACACAGCACAAGCACTGTGCTGTTATTCATGCTTTAAAGGAGCGTGATTTTTTTTTTTTTTGGGTTACAACCACTTTAACATGCTGGCTTCAACCCAACTTTCAGCTTTCTTAGGTTATTGTTACATATTCAACACAAATATGAATTTAAAAGAAATGAAAAATTTAAATGTAGGTGTGCATATGCACCTTACAGTTAAGGGAATGTGAATGTCATAACATTTCTGTCCCCCAAACTGGCTGGGTTTTCTCTAATATTTGAATACAATAATTTTATGCACCTATTATTGCTATGATGTACTATTATGCATAACGCATGAACCAAGTGTAAAGTAGCACTAGAAAAGAGCAATAAATTATAGACATACAGGTAATCTACAATGGTTTGGGTAAATGTAATTTCATCATTCTTACATGTGTAAGCGTATACCATGGTGTTTTTAATCAGTTTTCCTAATACTTTTGTAATATATAGTTTTAGCATAAAATAACAGTTGAATTATTTAGTCCTTGCCACATTAAATATTTAAATGCATATAAAGCCTCTGTACATTGACTTTAAAAACAACATCATTGGCTACCTTCCCCTTAGCTGGAGCCAAGTAATTCTTGAGGCGTATTCGCAGGTCATGAGCAGTTTCTGTTAGGTACTGGGAGGAACGGATAAGCACTTCATCTGCTGGTCCTGCCACAGGCCATGAGGTGTTCATGATGGAATCAGTCTGGAATAAAAGCAGCAAACACAGGACTTTACTGGAGATATTCAGGCTCATCTCTGTTCCTTCAAGTAGTATCAAACCATGGCTTCTTTTATATACCCATTAACATAGCTTTGACTACTTTTTTAAATTCCTTCCTAAAATCAAAACATGAAAATATGGCAAATAAAACATTAAATACATGCTAAAAGACAATTTGTGTGTGCTGGAATATTGAACCATGCAGTAAGGGCAAAATTTGGGAGGTACTGAGAAGGATGAACTGCATGCAAAAGATCAGTGCCCAGGCATTGCTGTACTAAAGAAAAATAGGTTTTTTATTACACCTTACCTGCAAAATCATTTTCTTAGGGTACATCATGGGACACAGAGCAGCATCGTAATTACTATGTGGGTTATAGGCCACCTTCAGGTGATGGACACTGGTACACCCTAAACAGGAAGTTGCCTCCCTATGCAACCTCTCCTCCTACCAGGAGTATCTCAGTTTTTGTAGCAAAGCAATATACGTATACATATCCCCCCGAAAAAGGGGGGGGGGGGCCCTGTGTCCCATGATGTACTCCAAGAAAAGGATTTTACAGGTAAGCTGTAATAAAAATCCTATTTTCTTTATCGTACATCATGGGACACAGAGCAGCATAGTAATTACTATGTGGGACGTCCCATAGCAACGCTATTTGAGGGGAGGGAGACACAACACGTAGGGCGCCAACAGACTTGAGGACCTATACTGCTGCCTGCAGCACACTATGCCCAAAGGCGATAACCTCATGCCCTTTTTTACATCCACTTAATGAAATCTGGTGAATGAATGGACTGCAGACCAAGTTGCGGCCTTGCAAATCTGAGCCATAGAGGCTTAGTGACGCACTGCCCAAGAAGCACTAACCGCTCTGGTAGAGTGCACTTTGATTTGAAAAGGTGGAATCTTACTCCTAATCATAAGTCTGAATTATAACTTGCCGAATCCACTTAATGACAGTGGATTTTGACGCTGCCTGTCCTTTCTTAGGACCCTCTGGCAGTACAAATAAGACATCAGTCTTCCGAATCTGAGCAGTTGTCTTTAAATAGACCTTCACTGCTCTCACATCAAGACAATGTAGTGACTTTTCTTCCCTGGAACATGGTTTTGGAAAAAAAAAAAAAAAAAAAAAAAACGATGGCAGGATAATATCTTGGTTCAGGTGGAAACCTGAGACCATTTTGGCAAAAACCTGGACGAGGGCGCAACACCACTCTGTCCTCATGAATAATCAAGTATGGCTCTTTACAAGAAAGAGCAGCCAACTCCGAAACCCTCCTTGCTGAGGATATAGAAACCAAAAATACCAACTTCCTTGTCAGAAGGACTAAGGGAATATGCTGCATTGGTTCAAATGGCTGTTATTGTAACACTGACAAAACTAAGTTCAAATCCCAAGGGTTCAAAGGAGGTTTGACTGGCAGATTAAGCTGCATCACTCCTTGCATAAAACCCTGGACCAAAGAATGCGTAGCAAGTGGTCTTTGAAATAAGACCGATAAAGCTGAGACTTTGCCCTTAAAAGTACTCAAGGCCAACTTCATCTCTACCCCTAATTGTAGAAAGGCAAGCATTCTGCCTATGATATACCTCGGAGGGTGTCAACCCTTGGTTTCACACCAGGAAACAGAAGTCCTCCAGACTCTATATTATAAAGTTCTAGAAACTGGCTTCCTTGCATTAATCAGGGTAGTGATAACTGACCCGGAAAGCACACGTCTCTTCAGAAAATGGGTTTCAATAGCCAAGCCATTAAATTTAGAGGTCATAAAGTAGGATGGAATATCGACCCCTGTGAAAGTAGGTCTGGCTGTAGTGGAAGGGTAGTGGAAGGGACCATGGATCCTCCACTGTCATCTTTACGATTTCTGCATACCATGACCTTCTGCGCCATGCTGGGGCTACCAGAATTACTGGCTTTCTTTCCAGCTTGATCCTGCAAAGAAGTCATGGCAGCAACTGAATAGGGAAAAAAACCTAATTCTGTGAAAACTGACACCATGGGGTCAACATGCATCTGTCTCGCATGCGAGTGGATCCCTTGTCCTTGACATAAAGTTGACCAACTACATGTTGAACCTGGACACCAAAAGATCTACGTCCGGAATCCCCCATCTTTGGCATATAGCCAGAAAGATTTCGGGGTGAAGGAACCACTCCCCCAGGAAGAACTGCTGGGGATTCACGTAGTCTGCCTGCCAATTCTCTATTTCCGGAATGAAGACTGCCGAAGGAATATCCCAAGCTAGAATATGGTCCACCACTCTCTGAGCTGCGTGACCCTTAGTGCCCCCTTGGCGATTGATATAGGCCACAGCTGCGGCATTGTCGGATTGGATCCTGACAGGACGATCCCGTACCCTGTTCAGGGCCTCACAGCCAGACGCGCTGCCTGAATCTCTAGGATGTTAATGGGCAAGGCTTTTTCGATTCTGGACCACTGTCCCTGGACAGTTGTCTTTTACAGTACTGCTCCCCAACCTGAAAGGTTGGCATCTGTCGTTACCACTTTTCAGGTACCTGGTATGAAGGTTTTTTCCTTCTGCAGATTCCTGGATATCGAGCACCAACTGAGGCTCTGGAACACCTTTGGGGAACAGCCGCATTTGGCAAATCTAGAGCTTGAACCGTTTTGTTCCAAGCAGACAGGATATTGTTTTGCAACAGTCTCAAATGGAACTGGCATAGGGAACCGCTTCAAATGAAGGCACCATCTTTCCTAACCACCTCATGCAAAGGTGAATGGAGGAATCTCTCTTCAACCTGACCATCCACACCAGCTCTCTTATGGTGTTGATCTTTGCCTGAGGCAAGAACACCTTTTTCTGGGCTGTGTCTATGATCATATCCAAGTACTCCAGCCTTCTCTAGTTTGAGAACTCAACCTGGATTTTTCAGGTATTTGGCTGTAATGCACATGCTTTGCTCCAAAGGAGCCCCCGACTGGTCTATTAGCAATAGATCGTCTAGTTACGCTTATGCCCTGTGGCCTTAACCTGGCTAGAGGTGGGGCCAGAACTTTTGTAAACACCCGGGGTGCTGTAGCTAGCACCGAAGGGCAAAGCTACTGAAAATGCTGCTGCTCTACCTTGAACCGCAGAAACCCATGGTGAGTGGGAAATATAGGGACATGCAGATATGCATCCCTGATGTCGATAGACGCCAGAAATTTTCCTCCTTATAGGATAGAAACCACTGACCTAATCGACTCCATGCGAAAGGAGTGGATCTTAAGGAACTGATTTAAACTTTTTAGATCTAGAACGGGTCTGACATTTCCATTTGGTTTTGGTACCATAAGGAAGTTTGAATTAAACTCCAAACCTTGCTATTCTGTGGTCTATGATCACCCCCAGAGCCATTAATCAGTCGAAACAGAGATGGTCTTTGGGAACGTTTGACCTCAGGAAACGAGACGGTGGAAAGTCCAGCTTGTACCCCAGAGTTACCGTGGAGATGACCCATCTGTCCTGAATTTCCTCTTGCCAGACCTCTGAAAACTGCAGAAGTCTTTCCCCCACCCTGGCGAGGGGGGTGCACCTTTTCATAATAAGGCTCTAGGATTCTGCTTTGCATGTTTCCGGCCCCAGGACTTCTTTTGAGTCTGGGCCTGACCCTGAGGTTTTCCTCTAGAGTCTGACAGCAGAGGCCGTCGCCACTGCCTAGAGGCGGATGCCCCTGGCGTAGGAGAAAGAGCCTGTTTAAATGAAGGGTGTTTACATTTTCTTTTGACTGGCAAGAGAGTACTTTTCCCACTGGAAATCGTTTAGACAAATACATCCAAATCAACCCCGAGCCGATCCGCATGAAAAAAAGAGAACCCAGTCAGGAGTACTTTTCAACCACAGGACTCAACGCATGTGTACTAGCACAAGCTCAAGGTGAGACTTCTGGTGAATAGAATCTTTAATGGCGTCTATGGCAAAACATAATGCTTTTGGTAGCTCTGCCAAATCCCGGGCTTGTTGAGCAGGAACCTATTTAAGGGACTGTCTAAATTGGTCCTTTAGGGATTGACAGACGCCTATTGCAGCAACTGCAGGCTGAGTAACGGCACCTGCCAAAGAAAAAGAGCAGGAATTCCAACCTTTTACTGTTGGATCCTTAAGCATTTGTGCATTGTCTACTGGGCAAGTTAGACTTTTGTTCACACTCGAAATCGCAGCGTCAACTGCTGGTACTTTCCATTTTTTGATGAATTTCTCCTTCATGGGATAGAGAACTGAGAATCTCTTAGGAGGGAGAAAAAATGCTTATCCGGGTGATTCCAATGAGCATAAATAAGCTTTTCAAGTAATGCATGGATAGGAAACGCATGCAAAGGCTGTGAGAGTTTTAAGGAACCCAAGAGTCCGTTACAGACAGCATGAAAGTAGAATGAACCATCTCCATGAAAGCTTGTATAATCAACTTCTCAGATTGTGAGGCTGAAAAAGGTACATCTACCGTTGTTTCCTCTGCAGAGGAATCATCGGTTTGTCTTTCCTCCTGATCGCTTGAGGGTAACACCTCATCATGTACCCACTTTTCCCTTAATAAAGGGCCTAAGGTGGGGAGGGGGATCTGACACGCTTTCCATCCTGCTGGATGGAGGATGCGATTAAAGCCGCTAATCTTCCTTCTAGACCCTGCCGGGTGGAGGAAAAGACATCTTCAGTCACGTATACAGGGGCGGAGATGTGAGAAGCAGCTGCACCACCAATTTGTTCCAATGGCTCACCCCGGCTTGCCATAATTGGTATTTCAGGCGAGGATGGCAGTGTGCGACTGGAGTTCCTAGCGCCTGGGGGTGAAACCTTTGGTACCTTTCTGGAAGTTGTGGTGTCTTTTTTGGTACGCATAATCCTAAGCAAAAAAGCAGAGGCACTATTAAATTGCACTAATTGGTGAACATAGTTATGACAGAATGATGCCGCTATTACGTTCAGCCTAGTGCTGGGAAAAATGTCCTTCCCTTTAGGAATGCCACTTGCAGCCCTTACATGCCCCAACGCTCCTGCGTCCCAGGTGTAAGCTGCTTGCTTACTCCACACTATCAGCCGCGAGAGAGACTGACCCAGCTGATCTTTAAGCCTCTGTGCGTCCTGGTGGACGTTGCACGGTGCCACGCCTAGGCCCCGCCCTCTTCGTAAACCTGCCTCCTCCTTTTCATTTGAAAATTATTCCCGCGTGCGAGGGGGGGGGGGGGGGGTACAACCACTGCTGTTTCCCTAACCCTTCTGGTCCCTTCAGGGGGGAGAAAAGCATTTTAGCAGTTCTCTTACCTTGAGAGGAATCCTCCTGCACAAGCCGCTGCGGCCACACACAGACTGACACTGAGCTGAAGTGAAGACAAGAGATTAAGGTATGTGCATATACTCCCTCTAGTGGAGAATTAAGGCATGACAAAAAATTTTCCCGTAGCCTCCCTGGCGGTATTCCCGAGTGTGGCTCGGGGTTAAAATTCAGCACCATTAGCGGTAACCCCGAGCCACACTCGGGATTGCATCGCAGGATCCTGGTGCCTCCTTACTTACCTTGTCCCCGGGATCCTGCGATGTCCCCCACAGTGTCCGCGGGCTGTGTCCTGTTCCGAAGCCTCTCTGTGCCAGGCTCCGTTCCCTGCGAGCGTCGCGACGCACGGGGGCGGAGCCTGGCGGCAAATTCAAAAAAATGTAAAAAGCATAACACATACAGTACCGTAATCTTACAGATTACGGTACTGTATGAAATCATTTCACATCCCATTTGTCCCCAGTGCTCTGGCCCATGCCCTGCATGCAGTTTTATATTGCATATACTGTTCTTTCTGCCTGGAAACTGGAGATTGTCAATAGCAACCAAAAAGTGTCCCTTTACGTCAAAAATGGCTTTAGACCAGCTAGAAAACAGCGATAGTAAATTAGAACACTTGCAGAATTGAGCGATAGTGAATCGTGTGGAAATTTATTTTATTACTATTTATTTTTATTTTTTTTAATTATTATTTTTTTTTTATTATATTATAATTTATGTTTTTGTGTTTCAAACTTTATCATACCCGGGATATCTACTAGACTCTTGTTTGGACAGATTTAAGTGTGTTATTGTTAAGAATTACAGGCCTACAATATAAAACGCCAAATTTCCATGCAAAATAATTGTACCGCTTTCAGCACCTAAAATCAGAAAGAATCATACCGCCAGGGAGGTTAAAGAAGAAATCATAGGTGGACTTTTTAGTTCCTAAGTTTCTTCCCTTACCTTATCCCCATCGCAGGATTAGGTGATTTAACAGTCAATCCAACCTTCACCCATCATGGCGGGCTGCGTTTAGTAAACCTTCAAGGACCGGGTCCCTTTTTATCAGGGTTCCACTCCCTTGGACCTGTAAAAGCACCCCTCCAGGAAAAGCTGTTAGGTAATGTAGCATGACCAAAGCCCTGGGTCCAGCCCTCAAAGAGAGGCGTTACAGGCAAAACCACGTGGCCCAGGTACCATCCACTTTGGCCTCAGTGGCACTTTGGATGGATCCAGTCTGTGGAGGATATTTAAATCCCGCAAGGATCCCTCCTGGAGCTCCTCAGAGCACATCTTCACTCGTGACCAACATCTTAGACACTGGCGAAAAAACTGAGCTACTCTTGGTAGGAGGAGGGGTTATATAGGGAGGAAAGTTCCTGTTTAGGTTGTGCCAGTGTCCATCACCTGAAGGTGGCCTATAACCCACATAGTAATTACTATGCTGCTCTGTGTCCCATGATGTATGATAAAGAAATAAGGATAAGGCTATAACATATATTAAGGATAAGGCTAGGTTGAAACTTGTGCCATATAGAAGCGCAAGCATTCAAAATCTTGTGCCAAAATGCATGGTAACAAAAGTATAATACATTTTAATGCGGGTTATTTCATAAAAAAGGGTCCTTTACTTCTTTGTGTGATTTAGATGCAGTAGGCAGCTCGTTCAAGTAAACATGCGTTAAAGAAGAGGCACAAAAATACATATGATTTCTGAATAAAATTACATTGCACAGAGCGCATATTAAAATATGCATTCACATGTAAGTACTTAAAAAAGAACTTCACTTAAAAAATTAAAAGTCAGCAGTTACAAATACTTTAATGGATCAAGCTGTTAAGGCAGCCAATAAAATTACATACCTTCCCCAGTAATGACCATATATATTCACACAAATGTGGACAGATAGGAGCCAGCAGGAGAGTCTGGATTTCGATAAACCTGAACACAAGGTCACGGTGCATGCCTTCAATTGCCAGTTCTCGGTATTTATCCTTGGCAGCCTGCAACAAAATAATTGATCCAGCAAACCATAATGACTTCCGAACTCCCAAATGACCTTTGGTATACAGCATTTTAAAAACAATATGCTGCAATGCTATAGTAAAATTAACTGCTAAATGGCTCCTGCTTGGATGATTAGGATAATTTTTATTAGTACTATTTCTATTACAGATATAAGAAGAGTTTGCTGGCCTCACATAACCAAGTGGGTTAAATGAAATTGTACCATCATCCGAATTTATTTAAGACAAGAATTTTTGGGAGCAGGGACCCCTTACTCCAAGCTCACCGGGATAAAGTGCAAACAGACTATCTCGGTACAAGTAGAAAGGGATATACAGTAAGAGTAGAGAGGTATATGTAAAAAACAGATTTTATTAATACAAAAATCAAGACATAATAATAATACAAACTATATTAAAATATGCGCAGATGACATGAAATTTCGACTAGTTTCGCTGGAAACCCGCTTCATCAGGAAATGTGTCTGCGAATAAAATACAATGCAATGAGATATACATACTTTAATTTGATTTAAAGAAGGGTGTAAAAGATAATACCAAGGTTTGGAAAACGGGGAAAAGAAATTTTGTGAACAAATGTAGAGGGCAGCTTACCCATGTTAAGGCTCATAACGTGTTGAGGCCAACCCGGTAGAGTCTCTCGCAGTGACTGGGGAGAGCACAAATAAGGCCGCAAAAAGACAAACGTCTAAATAGGTAATTAAGGGGTATATATGAAATATATACATGGATGTCAATAGTCAAGAGAATAAAAGGTAGGTAGGAAAAACACCATTGGAAATAAGGTGGAGAAAATCAGGAACAGGAGTCCATACCAACGGCCGTATTGAAAACAGAAAAGGTGGTGTAAACAAAAAAGTAGTAAATAAGAAGGTAGTGGTAATAGAACCAAAAGCAAACCGTGACTGAATGGTGACAGTAAAGGGTATCAAAGGTAAATGAATAACCAGGAAATGGAGAAATAATAAGGGGAGAGTGCAAAGGGTTACTTGTGTGCAGACCGGGGGTGGAGATACCAATAGTGGATGCAATGGTGAATGATAAAACCCGAGACAAACAGAGGACAAGTAAATGTAAATAAAGGAAGTGAAGACTAAGACCAATATATACCTGTATCAGGTGTTATGAGTGAAAAACGGGGACACCGGATGAAAAATTCAGTTGATTAACCAATGAATGGATGGTAATTCAAAAGAGATTAGTGGGTAAATGCTTGAATACAGGCTATGTGCCTGTAGATGCCAGAAGTCAGCACTCCAGATCCAAAATCTATAAAGTAAAGTCAAATATAGTAAATATGATAGCAATGCTGCCCCAACCACACTCAAGGCTGCAATGAGGGCGGTGGGCAGGATGCAAGGCTATAATGGGGAAAAAAACTTACTTTGACTGGATCTGATCATAAGGACCATCCGGGTCCCACGCTGGCCTATGAAGACTGCGGAACAAAGCCGCAGTATATGCGTCCTACAACCCTGTGACGTCACGACATCGCCGATCTCGGCGTGAGGCGGCGTCATGGGGCCCGCAGGGAGCGCTCGCGATATTGAATCGCGCGCGCCTGCGCACATCGCCTTAAGGAGCCGGGAAGATGCGGTGCGAGATCGGCGGTGTCGTGAGGCCACGGGGTTGGAGGACGCATATACTGCGGCTTTGTTCAGCAGTCTTCATAGGCCAGCGTGGGACCCGGATGGTCCTTATGATCAGATCCAGTCAAAGTAAGTTTTTTTTCCCCATTATAGCCTTGCATCCTGCCCACCGCCCTCATTGCAGCCTTGAGTGTGGTTGGGGCAGCATTGCTATATTTACTATATTTGACTTTACTTTATAGATTTTGGATCTGGGGTGCTGACTTCTGACATCTACAGGCACATAGCCTGTATTCAAGCATTTACTCACTAATCTCTTTTGAATTACCATCCATTCATTGGTTAATCAACTGAATTTTTCATCCGGTGTCCCCGTTTTTCACTCATAACACCTGATACAGGTATATATTGGTCTTAGTCTTCACTTCCTTTATTTACATTTACCTTGTCCTCTGTTTGTCTCGGGTTTTATCATTCACCATTGCATCCACTATTGGTATCTCCACCCCCGGTCTGCACACAAGTAACCCTTTGCACTCTCCCCTTATTAGTTCTCCATTTCCTGGTTATTCATTTACCTTTGATACCCTTCACTGTCACCATTCAGTCACGGTTTGCTTTTGGTTCTATTACCATTACCTTCTTATTTACTACTTTTTTGTTTACACCACCTTTTCTGTTTTCAATACGGCCATTGGTATGGACTCCTTTTCCTGATTTTCTCCACCTTATTTCCAATGGTGTTTTTCCTACCTACCTTTATCCTCTTGACTATTGACATCCATGTATATATTTCATATATACCCCTTTATTACCTATTTAGACGTTTGTCTTTTTGCGGCCTTATTTGTGCTCTCCCCAGTCACTGCGAGAGACTCTACTGGGTTGGCCTCAACACGTTATGCGCCTTAACATGGGTAAGCTGCCCTCTACATTTGTTCACAAAATTTTTTTCCCCTGTTTTCCACACCTTGGTATTATCTTTTACACTCTCCTTTAAATCAAATTAATTTAAAGCCCCAAAGCCCAGCATCACAGGTAAAGAAAGTATCTGCTTTGCTACTTACATTGTGTATCTGTTCACAGTTTTATGTATACTACATTCACACCAGGGCAGTTCATGCTCATTTAGATACACTTTAGGTTTTGGAAACCGCTTGCCTTAGTTTTGCTGGGAGGGCGTCTATTGACATCCTCCCGTGATTGCGCTCCCTGTCTGCCCCCTGCGGCATGCTCTGTGATCGCTGAGTCTGCAGGAATCAGCTGATCACAGATCAGGGTAAAGGACCAATCACAGGCCCTTTACCACATGATCAGCTGTCAGCCAATAACAGCTAATCACTGGATGTAAACACAAGCCGGTTATTGGCTTTTCTTTTGAGAGAAGAGAGACGATAAGCAGCTTGTGTTAAAGGGACATTGGCACTGATAATCAGGGCCTGACCGGTGTTGCCAACCAGTGCCACCAACCAGTGCCCATTAGTGCCGCCAACCAGTGCCACCCATCAGTGCCCAGTGTCCCCCATCAGTGCCACCTCATTAGTGCATATGAGTGCAGCCTCATCAGCGCCCATCAGGGAAGGAGAAAAATTACCTGTTTGCAAAATTTTTTAAATAAACAATAAAAAATATATTTTTTTTTTCAAAAAGGTTTGATCTTATTTTGTTTTTTTTAGCAAAAAATAAAAAAACCCAGTGGTGATCAAATACCACCAAAAGAAAGCTCTATTTGTGGGAAAAAATGATCAAACTTTCATTTGGGTACAGTGTTGCATGACCGCCCAATTGTCATTAAAAGTGTTACAGCGATGAAAGTTGAAAATTGGCCTGGGCAGGAAGGGGGTCAAAGTGCCCAGTAGGCAAGTGGTTAAAAGCGGAGTTCCACACAAAAATGGAACTTCCGCTTTTCGGAACCCCCCCCCTCCGGTGTCACATTTGGCACCTTTCAGGGGGGAGGGGGGTGCAGATACCTGTCTAAGACAGGTATTTGCACCCACTTCCGGCATAGACTCCCATGGGAGTCTATGCCTCTTCCTGTCCCTCCGCACTGTCTCCTGGGAAACACACAGCTCCCAGGAGAGAGCGGGGACCACTTGGGACGCGCGGCGCGACTCGCGCATGCGCAGTAGGGAACCGGGAAGTGAAGCCGCAACGCTTCACTTCCTGATTCCCTCACCTAGGATGGCTGCGGCAGCTGCCGAGAACCAAGCGGGTTCTCGGCATCGCCTGCCGACATCGCTGGACCCTGGGACAGGTAAGTGGCCATGTATTAAAAGTCAGCAGCTGCAGTATTTGTAGCTGCTGGCTTTTAATATTTTTTTTTTTAGCTGATGAAGGTGGACCCCCGCTTTAATATCCATAATTTATTACTTTAAAAGTTTTTTTATCCCAACAAATATATCATAGAAAAAAAGAATCAACACAGAACAAATCACATTGACAAAATAAATTACCAAACTAAATGCAACCTTACATATTAAAAAAACGTTATACATTCTAATCTGTCTCATCTCTGAGAAAAAAACTACATATATATACTTTTTTACTCTAACAATCCTTAGCTTGTAGTATCTTTTGTATTCTCACAGCTATTTTGCGGATACCTTTTGAAAGGTGTGTTTAGAGCTCCCCTATGCTGAAAAGTCAACTGTTCTAATTTCAAATTCAAATTGACTGCCGATATCCATTCTGCCACTTTGATGGATGTTTTAAAATCCACTTTTGTGTAATCAATTTTCTAGCAAGAAATAATGTTCTCCAATGACCCACCAATTTTAGATTAACTTGGTTTTCCAGAACTTCTAGATGGCAAAAATAAGTCTTATTTAATGCTGGCTACAATCATTACCTTAAACAAGAATTTACAGTTTGTAATAAAAAAATAAATAAATAAAAAATGAAAAAGGTAAAAAACCATTAATCTAATTTAACTTTCCTTTTATTAAAAATTCCATGCTAAAACTTACTATCAAAAAAAAAAAAAAAAAAAAAAAAAAGCAACACATTCCTCCATCCACAAAAGCGTCTAAATGCTTTAGAGAAAACCCCTTTACTCAAAACCATACTATATTCTGGGGACAGAAAAGCCTGGCATTGTATTATATTACCCATTCAATAAATGTTGTAAAACCATTAGCCCAAAGAAAACTGAATCAAAATATTAAATTACAGCACAGAAGAGAAATTGTTTATATGGAGTTAGATTAATAACACTAATGTCACATACTCAACAACATAGTCTGCAAACTCACCTGAAATTCGAAGAATCCTGTTTTCAGAGCTTCTTTAAACATCATTTTTTCATAATTTTGCTCAGTTTTAATAATTCCTGCATTGATCTCACTGAAAATATGTAAAATTGTTAAAAAAAAAAATGAGTTCTATAAAAGATTCATATAAAAGCCAGCTCACAGGAAAACAACAGTCTTATATGGGGTCAAGATGTACTGTATATGACTCTATATGATGCTCTAATGGTGAAAAAAGAACTCAATTGTCATAGCCATGGCTAGCCCTTTCTGTTCTTTTGTTCTTTCTGTTCTTGCTTAAGCAGGAGACAAAAGGTTTTTTTTTAATAGAGCTGCAGCAACAGAGCACCAAAGACCATTTTATTCCCCCAAAGTATAAAATATCTATCTGGTATAACAAGATAGTATAACAAGGGTTTCTAGTTACCCTTTCACTGCCAGGGCCATTTTTGTGTTTTTAGTTCAATCTTATTAAAGATTAGATTACACAAAGAACAGAATAATTTATATAATCCACAGCGTGACTTCACTGTAAGGTATAGAGGCATATATAGTACACTATGTATTGGCAAGTAGAAACAGAACAGCATGCAAGTATGCAAAACTTGGGTAAGTCTACATCCGACTGCTATTGAAGAAGGAATGACATTCAGAAAGGCATCTGTTGGCCAGATTTGTGTTTTTTGTAGACATGTTTAAAAAACCATGTTAGGCCTGCAAACATTATATATTTTGTCAAAGCAGAGACCGGGGAGAATAAAATGGTGTTAGCTTAATTTTTTTAAGTCACACAATATTCCCTTAATATTTTATCAAAAATGTATAAACAAATACATTTATGTTCATTTTAGGGCACAAAATTGCAATATATTACCCAAGATTTTGGTAAAATATAAAAGAGAAGGTTCTGCCAAATAAATAGATACTCAATATGTCAAGCTTTTAATTGGGGCTGTAATGGTGTGCATGGCGATATGTAACATGTATCGCAAGCAATGTTTTCATATGTGGACACACCTTATGGGTGCGTTTACATTTGTATGTGTGTGGACATGCATTTATATCACACAGGGAACAAAAAGTCCCCTATGTGATATAATTTCTTTCTCATACATCACGGGACACAGAGCCTCAGTAATAGCTGATGGGTTACAGGGTATCACTAGGTGATTGGACACTGGCACACCCTAACCAGGAAGTTCAACCCCCTATATAATCCCTCCCCTTACAAGGATACCTCAGTTTTTTAGCCAGTGTCTTAGGTGTTGGACCTGTAAAGATGTCCTGTGCTGAGCTCCAAAGGGAATATCCTATATCCTATACTGGGGCAAGCCAGGCAAACCGGATCCATTTCAAAGTGTCCTTTCTAGGCCGAATTGGATGGTACCCGGGTCTCGTGTCCGAAGAAACGAGGTTTTACCTGTAACTCTTCCTCTTGTTAGAGAGCTGGACCCCGCATTTCAGAAAATGGTTTTTCTAGCCTTATTTCTGGCCGGGTGCTTTACAGGCCCAGAAATGTGGATTCCCCTATCCGTAGGGGGCCCCAGTCTTTGAAGGTTTTTTCAAACGGAGCCCACCGTGAGAGGTGCAGATTGGGTCTGTATAACAGAACCCTGCGGCTGGATAAGGTAAGGGAGATTCCACAGAATTTTTTAATTCTAGTAGGTTTTCTCCTTTAAGGTAAATGCATGCTATGCCTATTGTCGCCACCGGGGGCTGCCAAGAGCACATACCTTCTCATGCTGATTGTCTGTCTCAGTGTTTCACGCTGCACAAGCTCCTCCAGCCGAGCTCCAGGTAGGATGGGATGGGGGGCTCTCCTCAGGGATATTCCCCCCCCAAAATAGGGGGCCGCAGGTGGTCTGTGAGGAGGTAGTATACCGTACTATCACCGCCGCCATTTCCAGGT
The DNA here is from genome assembly GCF_042186555.1 of Aquarana catesbeiana. Classification (NCBI taxonomy): domain Eukaryota; kingdom Metazoa; phylum Chordata; class Amphibia; order Anura; family Ranidae; genus Aquarana; species Aquarana catesbeiana. The sequence goes on along the minus strand of NC_133326.1, from coordinate 365,212,545 downwards.
GCAGGCCCCATCACTGCTGGCCACTCTCCTTCCTTCTCCACCCCCAGCCTTCCTCCACGCTTATCCAGCGGAGGGTCGGCTTGCGCGGGAAGCTCTCGTTTGTTTGAAAACCGCGAGGGGGGGCGTCAGCTCAGCGTCCTCAGACGCCCACATTGCCGGCTGCAAGGCTTTATAGGTGCACACAGCCTTTGGAGGGACACAGAGCTCCACCTTGTTGCTTTGCACTATGGGTAGAAGAGGTTCAAATACCCCAAGAACCAGAGGCTCTAGGGGATCTCCTTCGGGTTCTGAGGGCCCCCTGTCTGCAGCATCCTCCCCCCCCCTGAGGGGCCAGGGACGGCTAGCCAGGGAGAGCCGTTGGGGTCAGGGGCTATACCTGCTTCTGGCACTTCAGCGCCTGTATATATTACGCAGGAGGTTTTTTCCTCAACCATTAATGACCGTGATCTTCACTCAGTGGAATAAAACGCACTAGGCCTTCCTCTGCTACCCAGGACCCTCAGGCTGAGGAGGACTATGATAGGGGAGAAGAATCCCTTTCAGAGGATCGGAATGGGACGGATGATTCCTCTTCAGAGGAATCAGGTGGAGAAGGGCCCTCTGCAGCTTCTCAGGATGAGAAAGTCTTAGTGCAGATCCTTGCTGGATTGGTCTGCTCCACATTTAAGTTGCCCGTATCTGAATCAGTTAAAAAACCCTCTTCTTCGTTGGGGTCACTGAAACCTCCTCAAACAGCACATGCTTTTCCTGTTCATAATTTACTTGAAAAACTCCTTTATTCTGAGTGGGATCACCCAGATAAACATTTTTTTCCACTGAAAAAGTTTTCAACACTTTATCCTATGGAAGAAAAGTTTATTAAGATGTGGGGAATACCGGCCATTGATGCCGCCATTTCCTCCGTAAATAAAAGTCTGACTTGTCCTGTAGACAATGCTCAGATGCTCAGGGATCCTGTGAATAAAAAGATGGAATCCCTGTTGAAAGAGGTTTTCGCCTTAGCAGGCTCAGTGGCTTAACCTGCAGTAGCAGCGATTGGAGTCTGTCAATACTTAAGAGACCATGTTAAGCAGGCCATCAAAGTTTTACCTGAACAGCAGGCCCAGGGGTTGGCTAACCTTCCAGCGGCCTTATGTTTTTCTGTTGACGCCATCAGAGATTCTATCATGCAAACCTCTCGTCTTTCACTTGGGTTGGTGCATATGCGTAGAATCTTATGGTTAAAAAACTGGTCAGCTGAAGCACCATGTAAGAAGCTCCTGGCTGGGTTTCCATTTCGTGGTGCAAGGCTGTTTGGAGAAGACTTGGATAACTATATCCAAAGGATCTCTAGTGGGAAAAGCACTCTTTTACCTGTTAAGAGAAAGAGTAAGCGTCCCTCCTTCAAATGGACGCTTTCCCCAGCGCCAGGGGCATCAGCCTCCAGGCAGTCGCGACGGCCTCCTCCGTCTGGGTCAAGAAAGAAGAGTCAACCCCAGGGACAAAAGAAGTCCTGGGGGAAGAAGTCTACTAGATAAGACACTAAAGCCTCTTTATGAAGGGGCGCCCCCGCTCGCTCGAGTGGGGGGGAAGACTGCTACAGCTCTGGCAGGACTTCCAGAACAGATGGGTAATCTCCATGGTAACCTTAGGTTACAAACTGGAGTTCCAAGAATTTCCCTCTCCTCGTTTCCTCAGGTCAAATGTCCCCAGGGATCCAGAGAAAAAGCAGTCGCTCCTTCTAGCGTTAGAGCGGCTTTTATCGCAAAAGGTCATTATGGTGGTTCCCACGAAGGATCAAGGATTTGGCTTCTATCCCAACCTTTTTACGGTCCAAAAGCCAAATGGGGATGTCAGACCCATTCTGGATCTAAGGGATCTGAATCGATTCCTAAGGATTCGGTCTTTCCACATGGAATCAATTCGGACAGTAGTCTCCATCCTGCAGGGAGGAGAATTTCTGGCATCGATAGACATCAGAGATACATATCTGCATGTGCCCATTTTTCCTGCTCATCAGAAGTTCCTGCGCTTCAAGATAGGAGGGCGCCATTTCCAGTTTGTGGCTCTGCCTTTCAGGATAGCCACTGCACCTTGAGTGTTTACAAAGATCTTGGCTCCTCCTCTGGCCAGATTAAGGGCTCAAGGTATAACTGTTATAGCATACCTAGACGACCTGCTTTTGATAGACCAGTCGATAGCCTCTTTGAACGCGAGCTTGAGGACCACAGTCAAGTATCTGGAACACCTAGGTTGGATTCTCAACCTAGAAAAATCTTTCCTAAAACCAGTAAGAAGACTGGAGTATTTGGGTCTGATCATAGATACAAGCCAGGAGAAAGTTTTTCTACCTCAGGCAAAGATCACGGCTTTAAGGGAGCTGATTCTGGTAGTCAGGACCAAGAAGGGGCCTTCTGTCCACCTTTGTATGAGGCTGCTAGGAAAGATGGTGTCTTCATTCGAAGCAGTTCCCTATGCTCAGTTTCATTCAAGACTGCTGCAACACAGTATCCTGTCGACCTGGAACAAGAAGGTTCAGGCATTAGACTTTCCAATGCACCTGCCTCATGTGGTGCGTCAGAGCCTCAATTGGTGGTTAATACCCGAAAACCTGCAGAAGGGGAAATCCTTTCTATGGGCTACCTGGACGGTGGTAACAACGGATGCCAGTCTTTCGGGTTGGGGAGCAGTTCTGGAACAGTCTGCGGTCCAGGGGGTATGCTCCAAAACCGAGAGGACCTTACCCATCAACATTCTGGAGATCCGTGCGGTATATCTAGCCCTAAGAGCCTGGACTCTCTGGCTACAGGGTTGCCCAGTCAGGATCCAGTCCGACAAAGCCACAGCAGTGGCTTATATCAATCACCAGGGAGGCACCAGGAGCTGAGCTGCTCAAAGAGAGGTGAACCAGATCTTTGTCTGGGCAGAGAAGCAGGTGCCATGCATATCGGCAGTTTTCATTCCAGGGATAGAGAACTGGCAGGCGGACTATTTAAGTCACCAGCAGTTACTCCCAGGGGAATGGTCTCTGCATCCCAACGCTTGCGTTGGTGATTCCGTGGCATCGGTTCTCACTGATTTATGCATTCCCGCCTATTCTGCTACTGCCACGACTTCTTTGCAGGATCAGGCAAGAAAGGAAGTCAGTACTGCTGGTAGCTCCCGCCTGGCCCAGGAGGACTTGGTATGCAGAAATAGTAAGGATGACGGTGGGTTCCCCGTGGACCCTACCGTTACGATCAGACCTGTTGTCTCAGGGTTCCATCCTGCCTTACAAACGCTAAATTTGACGGTTTGGCTATTGAAACCCACATTCTGAAGAGTCGTGGGCTTTCAGGTCCTGTGATATCTACCTTGATCAATGCAAGGAAGCCAACTTCCAGAGTAATTTATCATTGAGTCTGGAAAGCTTATGTATCCTGGTGTGAATCCAGGGGTTGGCATCCCAGAAAATATGTCATAGGTAGAATTCTTGATTTTCTACAATTGGGATTAGAGATGAAGCTGGCCTTGAGTAACATCAAGGGCCAGGTCTCGGCCTTATCAGTATTATTTCAACGGTCACTTGCTACACATTCTTTGGTCCAAAACTTTATGCAGGGGGTGACGTGTCTTAACCCTCCAGATAAGGCGCCCCTAAACCCCTGGGACTTAAATTTGGTTCTGTCTTTCACAAAATCTGGGATAGATGGCTTGAGGATACCTCCACTAGTGATGCAAGGAACTAATTCTTTTGTTTACTGTGCTGACTTTATTAACCCCTCCTTCACCCCTCCCTACTTTTGGCTATATTCCATCTTATTGCCTGTCAGACCCTAATATGTAAGCTTGCTTCTCCACACCACAAACCATTTTATTGTATGTATCAGCTGTACTGCGATGCCATTAATGCTATGTATGCTATATATGTCAATTGGACTAATCCGTAATTGTAGTGCATGTTGCACTAACTTCACCCGTGTGTTGATATACTTTTTTCTTTTATGCTCAATAAAAGTTACTTTTGTTTAAAAAAAAATTTTGGTTCTGTCTGTTTTACAGAAACAGCCTTTTGAACCAATACGTCAAATTCCTTTGGTCTTATTGACAAGAAAGTTAATTTTTCTGGTAGCCATTTCTTCTGCTAGAAGAGTATCAGAATTGGCAGCTCTTTCCTGTAAGGAGCCTTATTTGATTGTACACAAGGATAGAGTGGTATTGCGCCCTCATCCTAGTTTTTTACTGAAGGTGGTTTCAGATTTTCATCTAAACCAAGATATTGTTCTGCCTTCCTTTTTTCCAGATCCCTGTTCTTCGGAAGAAAGGTCACTACATTCTTTGGATGTAGTAAGAGCAGTCAGGGCCTATCTGAAAGCAACTGCTCAAATTCGCAAGACGGATGTTCTGTTCGTGCTGCCAGAGGGTCTCAATAGAGGACAGGCAGCGTCAAGAGCTACCATTTCTAAATGGATTCGACAAATGATTATTCAAGCTTACGGTTTGAAACGGAAGATTCCTCCGTTTCAGTTTAAGGCACATTCCACAAGGGCTATTGGTGCTTCTTGGGCGGAGCATCACCAGGCCTCTATGGCTCAAATCTGCAAGGCCGCAACCTGGTCTTCAGTCCATACATTCACCAGATTTTATCAGGTGGACGTGAGAAGGCATGAGGATATCGCCTTTGGGCGTAGTGTGCTGCAGGCAGCGGTACAGGGTCCTCAGGTCTGATTGCACCCTACTTGGTTATGGTTCCCCTCCCCTCAGATAGCATTGCTCTGGGACATCCCATCAGTTATTACTGAGGCTCTGTGTCCCGTGATGTACGAGAAAGAAAATAGGATTTTTTATAACAGCTTACCTGTAAAATCCTTTTCTTTTGATGTACATCACGGGACACAGAGGTCCTGCCCCTATTCTAATACACTTATATTGCTTTGCTACAAAACTGAGGTATCCCTGTAAGGGGAGGGATTATATAGGGGATTGAACTTCCTGGTTAGGGTGTGCCAGTGTCCAATCACCTAGTGATACCCTATAACCCATCAGTTATTACTGAGGCTCTGTGTCCCATGATGTACCTCAAAAGAAAAGGATTTTACAGGTAAGCTGTTTTAAAAAAAAATATTATTTTTAAAACATGTTCTCTCTAATGAGAAATAAGGGTCTTTTTAGACCCCTGATGTCTTACCTGCCTTCCACTGAAGCTAAGGGAGTGCAGACCAGGAGGGTCTCAGAAAGCAATCAGACAGCTGTATTCTACTAGAGTCAACCTCCCCTCATTTTAAAGTGACATGAGCTAGGTTTTCTACTGGTGCACTGCAGCTCATCAAGTCCGGTATAATGAGCTACAAACAGGAGGGTGTGGTATGCATCCATGTTTACGAGAGGGCTGGGGCCCTAAATACATTTTCATTTTTAAATCATACCTTTCAAACACACGGTCGTTAAATGTATGGCTCGAACCACTTCTTAGACTGTTGAAGTTGGCTAACATTTCTTTAACCCACTCCACCCATGTGTACAGCCGGAGAATACCAGCATCAGCCATGGCTTCCACAAAGTTGGCATCTTCCACAGTATCTCCAGCATCAGCAAGTGCAAGACGCATGCCTGAAGGACAACAAGCAAAACTTACTATTCACAATGCACCTAATACATGTAACATAGTAACAAGTGATATGCAAAGGGCGGATGCATATTATTCAGGCCTTCAGCAGCCAAGACTGGGAAATACCAGTAATATTCAACTGTCATAATTCAACACTGACACAGTAATAACAAACAGGCATCAAAGAACCTGTGACTAACATTCATCAGAAGTCCATACTTGTAAAGATGGTGCTCTGAGAGACAAAACGGCATACAAGGCTGGCAAATTTATGGAATGCTGCCTTGGTTAAGCAACATTTCAGAAGTGTTAACTCCACGCTGTAGTGTTTTTATGGTTAAATTTGTATTTTAAAAAAACTACAATCCAGGAAGTCAGTTGTTCCAGAAACATGGCAACGAAATTGAATTCCACTGTAGTGTTTTTAACCACTTAAGGACTGAGACTCTTTCTGATATTTGGCGTTTACAAGGTAAAAACAGTTTTTTTTTTTTGCTAGAAAATTACTTAGAACCCCCAAACATTATATTTTTTTTTCTAACACCCTAGAGAATAAAATGGCGGTCATTACAATATTTTTTGTCACACTGTATTTGCGCAGCGGTCTTACAAGCGCACCTTTTTTTGGAAAAAAAAATCACTTTTTTGAATTAAAAAATAAGACAACAGTAAAGTTAGCCCAATTTTTTTTATATTGTGAAAGATAATGTTATGCCGAGTAAATTGATACCCAACATGTCACGCTTCAAAGTTGCACCCGCTCGTGGAAAGGCGACAAACTTTTACCCTTAAACATCTCCATAGGTGACGTTTAAAAAATTCTACAGGTTGCATGTTTTGAGTTACAGATGAGGTCTAGGGCTAGAATTATTGCTCTCGCTCTAATGATTGTGGCAATAACTCACATGTGTGGTTGGAATACCGTTTTCATATGCGGGCGCTGCTCACGTATGCGTTTGCTTCTGCACGCAAGCTCGGCGGGACGGGGCGCGTTTAAAATGGTTTTTTTTTTCTTATTTATTTTAACTTTTATTTTCTATTTTTACACTGTTCTTTAAAAAAAAATGGGTCACTTTTATTCCTTTTTGCAAGGAATGTAAACATCCCTTGTAATAGAAAAAAAGCATGACAGGACCTCTTAAATATGAGATCAAAATCGCTGCTGCAGGGAAACCACATAGTTCTATGTGGCTCCCAGCTTGGGAAAATATGCTGTGTTTTCCAGTGCGTGCGGGTGCCATTAATGCTAACAGTGGTGCATTTTTGCTGCGGGTGCAACTAAGCGTGCGATTTACAAGCAGTCCCACACCCGCAGAAGTATGACCCTACACTTAAGCTGAACTCTAGAATAAGAAAATATTGTCTAAATATAAATGGCATTTGTATTTCTACTTGAATCCTGGTGTGCTTTGTGTATTTATTCCAGTTGTGCAGTAATCCAGCATGAGACGTTTCCTCTGTATAAGACCTGTATAAGACCTGCCACTATTTCCCCGTGCAAATGGTCTTGTCTCCACCCCCCTGGAGTTTTCTGCAGTCAGTCTGTAGTGGGTGGGCCTGCTGGTTCCCCCCCTTCATAGGACACCATGATGATGTCACTACTACTTTAAGAAGGAAATATCTGGGTTTTCAAAGGCAATTAGTGCTCACAAAGTGGATTTATATCCTTTGGGGTTACTGCGGATACATTTAAAGTTTTTTTGCCAGGAGCTAAACTTTAAAGTAGATGGGTTCCAGCCTACTTTCTGCTGATAAGCTCAAACATGGAAAAAAAGTATTCCATTAACCTGAGTTATGTATGTTGCAAAGCCCAGCACCATTCTATAAGAAAATTGTATTTCACTATAGCGATAGGCCAACCCCCCCTCCGCTGATACCTTCCATGCTCACCTCTCTGTTTGCTTGCCAAAGCCTGGAGTCTAGTCCTTGTGTAAATTCTATGTTAGAGCTTACATTGGGTTAATAGATTTACAAAGTTCCTCTACAGTATATATGAACAAATGAAAGCTAGATCAGCAAAAATCCATAGTTCCATCCTCCTAGATACACTGAAGCTAATCAGTTGGTGCTATTCCCCATTAATGAATGTACTGCTTAGAAAGGTGATGCCAACTACGTTAGTGGCAATCCCCTAAGCAGAGGATAACATAATAAGCAGAGCATATTACATGTAGTACTGTGTCTCTCAATGAGCAACAAGAGAAAAAAAATCCTGCATTTGTATTCATTTAGGTTGAAGCAGAAAATATAAAAATGCACAAACCATCTGCTGAAAACTTGTCAATTGCCTGAGTTAATGTGAGAAAGTTTCCTGTAGACTTGGACATCTGGAAAAGCAATAAAAAGCAAAATGTAAGTGATTTATGTTGCAATTATATCCATAATATACAATCCAGCAAATATACCATCATACCTTTTCTGAATTCAGTAGAAGATGTCCATTTGCTCTGACAGCTACAGGCCATTTGCCACTAATTTAGGGAAAAGAAACAAAAAAATGTAATATTTAAATTAGACTGCAGAAAAACATTTAGACAAAAAGAGCCATGCACGTCTTAAATCATGTGATAGAATTGTAAAAGAATTTACCAGCTGTCTTCAGACACCCAATATGCACATACTTGTTCCAAATCATTCACTTACCATGTACCGAAGCAGGGACGTAAAAAAAAAAAAAAAAAAAATATGACAGCAACTGCAGCCCTGATATTTCTACCTGTATAAGTCCCATTTAAAACTAAAACTATTTTTGTTAATTTTGGATAGAGTGGAGAGGGATTAGAAAGCGTGTCAGTTTTTATTGCAGTCAGTGACCCTGCTAAGGAGAGTCACCCTCTCTATTTGTCCTGTTTACCATTATTATTGAAAGTGAAAGTAAAAGAAATCCCAAATTTTGGGTTGTCCCCAGAAAAGTAAGAAGGGAAATCTTTCATAGGGGACACTAGATCTGGTGAGCTGGGGGGCCCCCAAGTATTTTCCTTAAATGGCAGGGGTTTCCTCTCACTTCCCATTTGGCTCTGGGTCAAGAAGTGAAGGTAAATCTCCGCAATGGGACACAGATGGGGGGGAAAAAAAAAAAAATCTGACAGGTTGCTTTATCCAAAATGAAAAAGAGAAAGTTTTGTCTATAGTTCTACTTTAACCAGTTGCCAACCGCCTACCGCAGATGTACTGCGGCAGGTCAGCTCTATTGCACGAAATTACGTACCTGTACGTCGTTTCCTGTAATAGACACTGGGGGGGCGACCCAATGTCCGCGGCCACACGCGATTGTTCCCCAGAGAGGCAGAATGGAGGTCTGCCTATGTAAACAAGGCAGATCGCCATTCTGACAGGGGAGAAGAGAGAGATCTTGTGTTCCTGCTAAGCAGGAACACGGATCTCTGTCTTAACCCAGTCAGAGCATCCCCCATACAGTTAGCAAACACCCCCTAGGGACACACTTAACCCTTTGATCGCCCGTTAACCCCTTCCCTGCCAGTGTCATTAGTACAGTAACAGTGCATATTTTTTAGCACTGATCACTGTAGGTGTCCGAATTGTCCGCCACAATGTCGCAGGCCCGCTAAAATTCTCTGATCACCACCATTACTAGTATAAAATAAATAAAAATGCCATAAAAATATCCCATAGTTTGTAGACGCGATCACTTTTGCACAAACCAATCGATATACGCTTATTGGGATTTTTCTTACCAAAAATATGTAGAATACATATTGGCCTAAATCGATTGATTATTTACATTTTTTTATTGGATGTGTTTTATAGCAGAAAGTAAAAAATATATTTAATTTTTCTTTACAAAATTGTCACTCTTTGTTTATAGCGCAAAAAATAAACTGCAGAGGTGATCAATTACCACCAAAAGAAAGCTCTATTTGTGGGAAAAAAAAGGAGATAAATTGTATTTGAGTACGGCATTGCACGACCACACAACTGTCAGTTAAATTAACGCAGTGCCGTATAGCAAAAAATGGGGCTGAAGCGGTTAAGTAAAATGGTTCACAATCAAAGAGAAAGTTGCTAGGTTTTATTTTCCATAACACCCCTTTTCTCGATGGCCAATAATAATTTAGTAATGCTGTAGTAGCCACACCCACCTGTCTTCAGGCCACATAGCCACATGGTTGTATAGATAATAGGACAAGTGATTTGGGACAAGATCTTTTCCAGACACTCGCAGGTCTACTGGATACCAGAACTCAAACTCATTCTTTAACTTGTTTAGTTTCTCCTTGGGAATGGTAGATTGTGGAAATGGAGCACTCTTGAAAAATATGTAATCCCATACTTCCTTGGTCAACTGTTCTGGCCTGTGGATTAAATGCAAGCAATAAGTAGCCGTTTAACAAACCATTTTTTAAAAAGCTCTATAGCTATGATCACCATCTATCCCTCTGATGAACACGTAAAGGGGCAGAGCTGGTGACGTAGGATGATAGCTCTAGAGAGAAGGGCAGAAGAAAATGCCAAGGAATTGTGTAAGAAAACCCAGAACTTAAGGGGACAGTGTTAAAGATCATATCATATATGGAAATTGTTTAACAAGCTGAAGCCTTCATATATAATTGCCTCCAGTGGTGATCTTAAAGTGGATTTATGTGTTTTTTTCTGTAGTGCACCAGTGGTAGTGCACTTTTTATTGTGAGTGTATTCTCAGCTTTTTAATCAATAAATAGTGACATTTTATGGAAAACACTCCGATTTATTTAATGCATTTATTTATGGGCCTCATTGCTGTATCTTATGGAGTTTATCCCTGAGTGGACCATATCAATACAAGTTTTCAATCAGTTTTGGCATATCCAAAATTTGAGGTGAGCTGCTAGTGGTGAAGGGATTTACTGCACGAAGTGTTTCTTTGTATCGGAAATAATGGAAGATTAGAGACTGTAATTTAACACATACACGTGAACTCCAACTATAGTTTTGATGGTTTTGGTATTCTGTTATTTATTTGCATTAACTACATGTTGGATAAAGTGTAGCGCTAAATCACTTTTCATTTATATTCTTGATTATTTAAGTGTGTGATACACTTATAAATTGTAGCAGCAGCACATTTGTTATATTGCACAAGCATGTTTTTTTCTGAGTTTATTTTAAGGGTGTGCACAGGAGTATATTATTTTCAATATTCATGATCATCAGTATGTAGTGCAAAGTATGACATGGAGCAGGCCAAGTATCTAAATTGGCTGATCTACCTTTCATTTGTTCATACAGTGCCTTGAAAAAGTATTCATAGAAATTTTCCACATTTTGTCATGTTACAACCAAAAATGTAAATGTATTTTATTGGGCTTTTATGTGATAGACAGACACAAAGTGGCACATAATTGTGAAGTGGAAGGAAAATGTTAATTGGTTTTCAACATTAATATCTTAAAAGTGTGGCGTGCATTTGTATTCAGCCCCCTTTACTCTGATACCCCTAACTAAAATCCAGTGGAACCAACTGCCGTCAGAAGTCACCTAATTAATAACTAGAGTCCACATGTGTGTAATTTAATCTCTGTATAAATACAGCTGTTCTGTGAAGCCCTAAGAGGTTTGTTAGAGAACCTTGGTGAACAAACAGCATCATGAGGACCAAGGAACACACCAGACAGGTCAGGGATAAAGTTGTGTAGAAGTTTAAAGCAGGGTTAGGTTATAAAAAAATATCTAGGGCTGCAACAACTAATCGATTAATCGACAATTAATCGATTATGAAATTAATCGATTACTATTTTCATAATCGATTAATCGGCCAGTAACATAATGGGGTTAAAGAAAAACTAAAATGAGCCCTTTATAGTACAAAAAGAGCAAATAATCGCTACTGTAAATATTACTTTCACAGCTCTACAGTAAAAAAATTAACCCCTTACAGTAGTGATTATCTGCTTTTTTTTGTACTATAAAGGGCCGATTTTCGTTTTTTTAACCCCATTATGTTACTAAGCGTCTTAGACCTGGTTCACATCTATGTGTTTCTCGGTGCTTTTTGCAGAAACGCACTGCAGTTCATTTACATGGTTTCCAATGAGACACGTTCACGCAAAACGGTGCATTTTTGGTTCAATATACTTCAATAGAGAAGCTGCAGAAAAGCATGTAATGCGTTTTTGCAGCAATTTGTGCTTTTTAATCTGCCCAACAACAAATTGGCCAAAAAAAAAGCAAAATGCAAATCGCAGCAAAATCACGTGCACAAAAATCAAAAACGCCACGCAAAGAGCACTGCAGAAACAGATCAAAAGCAAACTGCATAGGTGTGCACCGAGCCTTATGCTGGCCACACCGATCAATTTTCAGAAAAATCTTTGTACATTCGCTGAATGAAAGAAAGTTGTTTGAAATTTTCACTTGTTTATAACATTCTGTTTTTAAGATGAATGTCATTTCTGAAGGAAAACCACATACACTGTCTGAAAATTCCTTTGACTAAGTTTTGTATTTCCGAATTTTCCCGTCACTGTGGTTGAAAATGAACATCGATTTGACCCCACTAACGATTAGAAAATCGAACGAACGTTCTTAAAATGACATTCATTGTTTTTGTTTTAATAAAAAAAAATTGATCTCTGATGATATTTACCAGATTCACCCTTTAATAGTATATACCCTCTAATTGTGTATATCTCTTCTAATAGTATATACAGTATATCTCTTCTGTCTGTTATTCTCAGAGTGGATTAGATATTTTGCTCCCTAACCATATAGTTGGTTATTTATATTTACAACTGCATAGAGATATTTAAGAATAAATTACCTTTTTTTTAAACTTTACATATTAACTAAAATTATACACCACACTTTTTTTTAAGGTTATTAACCAATTAATCAAAACAATAATCGGCCACGAATCGATTATGAAAATAATCCTTAGTTGCAGCTCTAAAAATATCTCAAGCTTTGAACATCTCATGGAGCACTGTTCAATCCATCATCTGAAAATGGAAAGAGTATGGCACAACTGCAAACCTACCAAGACATGGCAGTCCACCTAAACTGACAGGCCGGGCAAGGAGAGCATTAATCAGAGAAGCAGCCAAGCAGCCCATGGTAACTCTGGAGGAGCTGCAGATCCACAGCTCAGGTGGGAGAATCTGTCCACAGGACAACTATTAGTAAATTGAACTTTTTGGCCTAAAAGCAAAAAGCTATGTGTGGCAGAAAACTAACACTGCCCATCACCCTGAACACACCATCCCCACCGTGAAACATGGTGGTGGCAGCATCATGTCGTGGGGTTGCTTTTCATCAGCAGGGACAGTGAAGTTGAACTGATGGGAAGGTGGATGGAACCAAATACAGGGAAATCTTAGAAGAAAACCTGTTAGAATCTGCAAAAGACTTGAAACTGGGGTGGAGGTTCACCTTCCAGCAAGACAATGACCCTAAACATACAGCCAGAGCTACAATGGAATGGTTTAAATCAAAGCATATTCATGTGTTAGAATTACTGTTCACAGAAGCTCTCCATCCAATCTGACAGAGCTTGAGCTATTTTGCCGAGAAGAATGGGCAAAGAATTCACTCTAGATGTGCAAAGCTGGTAGAGACATCCCCAAAAGACTTGTAGCTGTAATTGCAGCGAAAGGTGGTTCAAGTATTGACTCAGGGGGGCTGAATACAAATGCACACCAAACTTTTAAGATATTTGTAAAAAAAATTGAAAACCATTTATCATTTTCCTTCCACTTCGTGTTGGTCTATGACATAAAATCCCAATAAAATACATTTCTGTTTTTGGTTGTAACATGACAACGTAAGGGGTATGGATACTTTTTCAAGGCACTGTATGTACTATAGAGGAACTAGTAAAGGTATTAATCCCATATGATTTATCCAACGCCTTCCATCAGTGCTCAGAAATGACAACTTTTTCTCAATCTCCAACCTCCCAAAGAGAGGACATATGACCCATTAGTCCAAAAAACTGGTGGATACTGCTGTTCTCTATCTCCCCCTTCTGTCCATGTCACCTTTGCAGTTGGCATTTTGCAGAGCAGAATAGGCAGCTCTTCACATGCTCAGTTTTCAGTGAGCTTCTATGCTGCGCATTTCCTCCTCATCACATCTGAGCAGCCATTGTGACTATAGAGTCACACATGCCCACTAACCAGCTAAACACAATTGGGGGGGGGGGGGGGGGGGGCTGAGAAAGGAGGCCACGCCCTCTGAAATGCGTAGTCCTGACAACCACACACGCTACCATACACGCACTCGGTCAGCTGTTAGCCCTCTAGGTCACGTGACACGGAAGGCGGCTCTGTATAGTATACAGCCAGCGAGTTTCCATTGAGGGAGAGAGGCCAGTGTGCAGCTTGTCGGCGGCTGCACGGTGACAAGTACATCTTATTCCCTGGAACATTGTGAGCCCACGGCAGGAAGCCATCCAGATGAGAGATGCACCTTTGTGGATTCCAACGCCCAAATCTGTTTGTGAGTGTATTTATTTTATTTCTCATTTAATAAAAGGTTTTGTACCAGAGCCTGTGCACGCTTCTCCCTTTGTTTTGGTACCCCAAAAAAATAAGCACTATTCAAATAAAAATGAAGAGAAATACTATCAAAATAAAAATTGATGCAAATTACCTGATGCCAATAGGAGATTCTCCTTGGCCACTAAGATTGTTTCCTTGCAAGAGATGACAAACTGTGTAGTAGGCCATGTATATTGTAGAGTCAGAAAGAGACTCAATCAGCCACTGCTCATCCCAAGGCAGGCGAGATCCTGCAACAGCAACGGGTGCAATACATTAACATTAAAAAGCATTAAAAATCTAAACATCATGACTATTGTTTATTACAGCAAAGCTTAATAATATATCCTGTATCTTTGTTCCTACCGTGTTTACCTGAAAATAAGCCCGGGTCTAATATGAATTTTGGCAACAAAAGGCACAGTAGGGCTTATTTTCGAGGTAGGTCTTATCATGCCATGTGCTGTCTTCTCTCGCTGCCTGTCAGGAATCCCCTGTGGAAAAGTGCTTGTAAAATACTAGAAACCACTCCATTACAGTATCACACAATGCAAATAGTGTATGTTTCTACAATCCAACCAGTGCTACATACCTTCTTATAGCACCGCTGGGTGCTTCCGTGACCCGCCAGAGTTCTGCAGAGGGAGGGGGGCCCGAGATCCCCCCGCTGACAGCTTGGAGACGGGAAGATCAGCTGAGCGCAGCTCGCCACTTCCTTAGCCCGCCAGACCTCTCCTCCCCTCTCCGAGCACTGCAGGGGGGGGGCGCGATATCCCCCACTGAAAGCTGGGAGTAGAGCAGCAGATCAGCTGATCGGCGAGCGGCTATTCCGAAGGTACTTGGCACAATTATATCCAAACACACACAGTCTGCATTATACATTTCTGCGACAGAGTAGATTCCAGCACTCTACCAGCACTTCAAACTAGGGCTTATTTTCGGGGTAGGGCTTATATTGCAGCCCTTCCCGAAGTCTCAGGAGGCCTTATTTTCAGGGTAGATCTTATATTCGGGGAAATACGGTACTTACAATACCCTTAGCTGCAGCAAAATGGCTGTCCACACATTGCCTCGGCATATAGTGAGCCCCACTTAGTAAAAAACTGGCTTCAGCTTGTTCTCCCACCCATGGGCAAACTCCCTCTAACATGTTTTGCCAAATAGGGGCTTAATAGTAGGGGCCCCTACGGGGTGAAACAATTCAAACACCAACCCCTTGTGTTATAATTATGAATGTTATTGTGCACACACATGTATATCAAACAATATGCATGTACCCCACTGTACTATAATACATCTCTCGTGAAACCAATAAATGATTTCCAAAGTCTAATGTGCTTTATTACCTTCTTCTACTTTTAGTGCCATATCCACAATGTTTTTCCCCATGTCTCAAACACTCACCAAAAATTTTGAGTACTTAAAGTGGGGTTCCCATTTAAAAAAAAAAAAAAAATAAACAAAAGTCAGCAGCTACAAATACTGCAGCTGCTGACTTAATTGGACACTTACCTGTCCCAGGGTCCAGCGATGCGGGGGATCGAAGCCCCGCTTGTCTCCCCCTCCGTTCGGCGGCGCCGGAATTGCAACTGTGGGTGCCGGGCTGTGGCTTCACAGCCGGGCACCCACAGCGCATGCGCGAGCGGCACCACGCGCCGTGATTGGCCGCTCAGTCATCTGGGACCTGTAATGGGTCCCAGATGATTGACAAGAGCGAGGGAGCAGAGCTGAGCCCTTCCTGTGCCAAGGGGAAGTGATATCACCAGCGCAGGCACTGAAAGAGGCAGACTACGAGGGACCCCCTAGCAACAGGCATTTAGAGGTGAGTAAAAAAAAAAAAAATTCCAAATTTTTTTAAAATTTTTTTTTTAGGCACATTCATGTATTTTTTTTCTTTTGGGTGGAACACCACTTTAAATGAATAAGTGGGTCAACCAGCACTTGTTTTCCTTATCCTGGGAATCTTTTTGTAGATATCTCTCCAACCACAGATAAACCAGATAATGGCCTTCTATCCACACCTTCAGAGATCAATATCCTCCTCTCTAACATGCCAGCCACCAAAAAACACTGAGAACTCAAGAAATAGTGTGATCCCACATTTTTTATTAACAATCCTCATGCACTTATATTGTGTAATGAAATGTCAGCCAGACCCTCTAGTGCAGTCTGTGAAACACAAATGTGCATTTCAATCAGCAAAAGTGACATAGGAAGGTCTCACCCAATGCGTTTAATCAATAATATGGATGTCATCAGAAGCAGAACAAGCGCTGATTGATCATTTATTCATTTAGGAGTCTAAAATTTTGGTGAGCGTTTGAGACACAGGGAGGAAGAGCTCAAGAGTGAATACGGCACTAAAAGTGGAATTTTTAAAGCACATTGGATTTTGGACAATTATATATTTGTTTCAGGAGAGATGTATTATAGTACAATGGAGAGCATACATATTGCTTGATATACATGTGTGTGCACAATATCATTCAAAAATTATTATACAAGGGGTTGGGGGTTGGCTTGTCTTATCACAGCACGAATAAGGAAGGGGGAGGTGCACTATAGAACCCTATTAAGATTTATTGAATTGATCACTTTAGCCCCATATATTGTTTATTAATGCTGTATTGTTATAGTGTTGTACTACTACTGTTTTTTTATTATGGAAGATCGTTTGAGGTAACGCTACATACCGAGACCATACGTCCTAGAGCAGGCATGCTCTTGTAGCCAGTCAAGAGAGGCTTCAAAGTTTCTTCTGGTCTCTTCACAGAACCTTCAGAAGAGATGATGACAATCAACCTTTTGAGACTAAAAAAAACATCTCAAGAAAAGCTATATAAAATTGGCTTACGTTTCCAGGTTCGCCAAACACCCTTTAGTCTGAGTCTTCCAGGCTTCTGCACCATAGTCCAGGTACCTTTGCAAAATAATAGACAATTTCACTATAGTCAGACATTTGTGTTTTTCTGTAATAATGAACAGTAATAGAGTTCTATTTCTTTCTCATTTTGGTGAGAGTGTCCATTTAAAGCAGAAAAGTAAAAACATATAATTATTTTCCTTACTGAAAATTAGGGTCATGGTGTACAATCCTCCAAATAATTTTCAATAAAACTAAGTGTAAATTCAAGAAAAACTATGAAAAAAATATATATAGGCTGCATTGCTGATCACTTTCTGAAACCACTAATTGCTTTGTTTTGATGCTCATACTGACTTGGAACAAGTATGTGAATCAGGAGATCTGACTTGCTCTGTAGTCATTGCTAAGAATGTTTTGAATAGAAAGAGCATAAAAGCAACGAGGTGACTAACATTTTCAGAGGAAGGTCAGCAATAGCACAGTAAACATTTCTCTAATAAACAGTTGCGTTAATGAATGTAAAATATAATGGAGAAGAATAAAAAACAGTTGTAAGTCAACAATGTACTCACCACTGGTCACACAGGGATACTACACACTCATCAGCAGAACGGGAGATCACCTGCTTCTCTGGCTCCATGTAAATCATAGCCTCACCCTGCAAGAGACAATGAAAGTATAAATATATATATAAAATAATGAAGAACTACTACAGGAGTAGTGTCAAAGCAAATATAAATGCGTATTCCCAAATGTTCCAATGATTTTGCAGATTCACAGCAGAAGCAGGTTAAAATTACATTTTCAACCATTTTCCTTTGGATAGGTTTTTTGACGTCCTGCACTTTCTGTCCTTCATATCCAGCAACCAACATGATCTAAGGAGAGCAAGCACAAACGTAAACATTAATTCACATTATGGTTATCTATTAGGGAATATATATATGGGTACAAGAATTACAACTTGTAAGTATACATACACCTTCATAGAATCCTTTCAGATAGACTCTCTCTTTGGCTTCAGTCAGCTTTTCCCGGTCATTCTGGCTTTGGATTTTCAGATCATCACAGACCTGAGGTGCAGACAGGTTTCCATAACCAGGGATCTCGATGATTGGCACCTAGAAAGAGAGAAGAACAAATAAACATACAGCCTAAGGTGCATTTTAACCACTTCAGTACCGGGCACTTTCACCCCCTTCTTGTCTAGGCAAATTTTCAGCTTTAGCTCTGAAACACTTTAAATGACATTTGCACAGCCATGCAGCACTGCGCCCATGTGAAATTTGTATTTTTTTTTTCACACAAATAGAGCAAGATTTTTATTTTTTTTTACACATTGTGATTGCATATATCAGTGAATTTCACTATTATAAGCAACCATTTTTACTGAATGAAATGGATTCATTTCATGTTTACTACTGTGGTTAGCTGTGATTAGCCACAGTTAATCACATAGTACTGATAGGTTGTGATTGGCCCTGTCTGTACCATATGATCAATGTGACCAATCACAGAGATCAACAAAATAGTACACAATAAATGCCATGAATCAAAGCCATTCATTGTGTACACTTGTCATGTGATTTGCTGTGACTGGTCACAGCAATTACATGGTACCGGCAGCGGCCGGTACACTGATCAGTCATCCAGTGGACACAGCAGGTTACAGATCATGCCGCAGCACAGCCTGTGGGACGTGCATAAAGCGTGTTCCAGGAGGACATCATATGATGTCAACCCAGAACTACAAATGTCCCGCCCCGCCGTCATTTGACTATAGGGTGGGGGGAAATGGTTAAAGAATCATTAGAAAATAATTCAACAAATATAGGCAATTGGTTAAAACCATTTAGGTCAACCTGCCTCTCTGTCCTGCCACTACGGCACCCTTAAAATTCTGATGCAAATACACAGTCTGAAAGCAGACCCCCACCCTCCATGTAACAGTGTTCAAATTTAGCCGCTGCAGTTACTGAGTACCGCATGATATAGATAAAATGTGCATGTAGCTGTGTGTCATGCCTGGATATTTGTGTTTTACATCGAGGACCTGGTAAGCAGATCAATGGGGTCAGTGCTAAGAAAATAAAAGCAGGTACCCTAAAGTTGTTGTTGTGCAATATTGCTGTTCAATTGATTATAGACTGGTACAGGTTTATTTACACTCCCATAGCATGTTTTTTATGTAATAGTTCTTGTCAGCCTATCACGTTTGTTAGTTATATTAACTGCATTATTTGCAGTTTTTTCTTCCTTTATAATGGTTATGTTCTTGTATAGCACCAAAATAATGTAGCAGAAATTAGTTGCTGGAAATGGGTATGTATAGCTATTACACAAGAAAAAACAAACTAAATGTTATATACTCACAGGCTCAAAGGGTAATACCATTTCATCCTTTATTCCATATTTCACTCTGAGTGCCTTCAAAAAGGGACAGCAAAAAAATAGAAATACATGTAAACAATGTGACTGAAGCATTCCTTGATTTTACCTGCAGCAAAATTGTATTGCAATTACACATTCATTTAAAATGTTAGCCTGGGCCTTTAAATCCTGAAGAACAATGAAGATGTATTACAGCCCTGACACTGAATCAGATCCCTGCTGAAAATTAAATCTAATATTTGTTCAAATATTAAAGACTTTGCCTTCCAGTCCATTCCTCCAGCATTAAAGGAGACCCATTAGCCCTTGTGTCAGTAAATGAGCACACTTGATATCTGACAAGTTACCATAAGAACATAAAATGACTAGAAACTAACCGGCTTCTTCTTCAGATCTCTTAAGGCTGCTATATCATCTGGAGCATCAGAAGGGACGCTGGTTACCACCCCAGTGCCTGGAAGATAACACAAACCTCTTCTCAGATAATAGCAGAAAGCATCAATTACTTAGATAATTATTCCATAGTGGATCTATTAAAATAGATGAGTAATAACCTTACCTTTGTCTTCTTTGATGGTAAGCATAGGAAGGGCATAGATAACTTTGTAAGAAGTCAGTGGAGCTGACAAAGCAGCTCCCAGAAGGTCCTGTAAGAACAGTAAAAGGTATTAGAGGAAGCACCGACAATTGGTTCAGTTTAAATCCTACTAAAAGAATGTTTTTCGTTTTCTGCTCAGTTAGTACATATAGCTATACAAAGTAGATGCTGCAAGTCTGCTATGCCTCGTAAAGTCTACATTTAAAGTTTAGTTATCAATGAAAAGTTCGTTTTTCAATTTGTGCTTAAATCACACAGAGAAAACACATTGACTCATACTGAAAGCATTCTTTTACCAGAAAGTATAGTCAGAAGAAAAGCAGTACTAGAATTATCTGCACCACCATTATAAGAAGGAAGTTCTGGTGTAGCAATAGCTAACAGGGAAACCACTGAATACCGTCAATGGAATATTAGTGGTAGCTGCAGGTAACACCACTGAATCCCGTCAATGGATTATTAGTGGTAGCTGCAGGTAACACCACTGAATCCCGTCAATAGAGTATAGTGCTGCACGATTAATCGCGGAGAATCGTTATCGCAACTCCGGATTTGTGCGATTCTGACGATCGAGCTGAAAAGCACCCGTCGCGCCGCGGCACACTGATCGATGTTGTCCCTGTGTTAGAGCGGAGGGGAAGCCGTCAGAGCCAGCATGCTGACGTCACTCAGCAGAAGAATGTGATTGGTCAGGTAAGTAATCTTTTTCACAGAAGTCCCGGGGACAAGCGTGACTGCAGCTGCATGCTGCAGCACTGAGCAAACGTGAGCAGCTTTACTTTTTTTTTTAGAAATCAGGGAGAGTTGAGAGAGGGAGAGCCATTTTACACACACACACACACACACATATTTATATTGAGAGAGGGAGAGACATTTTATATATATATATATTTATATTGAGAGAGGGAGAGACATTTTATATATATATATATATATATATATATATATATATATATAATTTATTGAGAGAGGGAAGAGACATTTTATATATATATATATATAATTTATTGAGAGAGGGAAGAGACATTTTATATATATATATATATATATATATATATATATATATATATATATATATAAAATGTCTCCCCCTCTCTCAATATATATATATATAAAATCTTTCGCTCTCTCTCAATATATAAAAAACTCTCTCTCAACATATATACAATATATATATTATATATAATTTGTTAAAGTAATAAAACAAATTAAAAAAAAAAAAAAATTGCCCCCCATCCCCGCAGAAGTGAACGCATACGTAAGCCTCGCCGTATAAACAACGTCCAAAACACATTGTGAGGCATCACCGCAAACATTACAGCAAGAACAATAATTCTAGCACTAGACATCCTCTGTAACTCTAAACAGATACTCTGTAAAAAAAAAAAAAAAATTAGCCAGTCATGTCACAGTGTCGCCTAAGGAGGTTTTGAAGTACTGAAGTTTGTCGCCATACCATGAGTGTCACAATATTAAAGTGTAACATGTGAGGTATCTATTTACTCGGCAACGGCATAACATCATACAACAAAAAATGGGCTAACTTTTTAGTGTTTTGATTTTTTATTCATGAAAATGTTGTTTTTCCACACAAAAAAAAAATCACACCGCCAGGTTTATTGGCTGACTTATAAAAACACACTTTTTGTTTTATTGCCTTTTAAATGACAGTGTGTGCTCTCGTTTTGTCTTCTTTTTAGGTACATGTGTCCACCGCACCCAGTTGAACACTAAGAGAGAGAGCTAGAAGAGTAGAATAATGAGTGAGGCAGAGGCCACAAAGGCAGAGCAATGCGCAAGTCAGTCTGATAAAAACACGGACCTTGTTTTTGTACTGAAAAAAGGATCTTATTCTGAAGTGTGGGCTTATTTCGGTTTCAAGCCAGATGATAATGCTCAGAAAACCATATTCTGCAAGCAATGTTTAGCCATTGTTTCTGCACCACAGGCTAACACCACCAATCTGTTTAATCACCTGAAACGTAACCACGTACAACTGTATGATGCGATACAGAAAAAAAAAATTGGCGATCAATCACAAAGTACCTGCAACCAGACAAAACAAACATCAATTAAATCAACAATATTCAATGCAACACCGTACCCAACAACCTCTACCAGGTACAAAGAAATAACGGACGCAATCACATTTCACCTGGCTAAAGATATGGCTCCCATGACCACTGCTGAAAAAGACGGATTTAAAAAACTCATTCGTACCCTTGATAAGCGCTATTGCGTGCCCTCTTGTAATTATTTTTCACATATTGGAATCCCTGCTCTGTACAACAAATGTCATGAAAATGTTGAAACAGAATTGCGCAGTGTACTTAATATTGCAGCAACTTCAGATTTATGGTCCAGCAGAGCAATGGAACCATACATGAGCTTAACGATCCATTTCATTACTGATAATTTTGAGATGAAAAGTCGGTGCCTACAAACTGGGTTTTTCCCTGAGGACCACACTGGTGAAGCTTTAGCGCAGGGATTAAAGGATGCTCTCATAAACTGGAAATTGGAGGAGGAAACTCTTGTGTGCATAACTACAGACAATGGAACCAACATAGTAAAGGCCATATCCATAAATCACTGGACACGACTGCAGTGTTTTGGCCATAGGCTTCATTTTCGCAATAGAGAATGCAATGAAGGACCCACGAATTGAGCGTGCTATGAGTTTGTGCAAAAAGCTTGTCGGGTGTTTCAGCTACAGTTGGAGGAAGAGGGAGCTTTCTCTGGCACAAAGACAACTCTGTTTACCAGACCACAAGCTCAAGACAGAGTGTCCGACAAGGTGGGGATCTAGGCAGAGACACCTCTTGCCAACATGGCAAGACCTAAAGGTCCTGGAGGCTGTGGACAAGACTCTCACCCCACTGGCAGACTTCACAGATGCTCTTTCAGGAGAGCAGTATGTCAGTGTCTCTTCTGTGAAACCTGCTCTCCATCTATTTCAGTCTTCTGTTTTGGCTGTTAAGGAAGAGGACTCTGATCTTATTCGGACAATGAAATCAAACATCATGGGGTATCTGGAGGAAAAATATAATGACCAAAGAACACAAGACCTCCTCGACATAGCCACAACCCTTGATCCCAGGTTTAAGATGACTTACGTCAACGAGGATAACCAAACTACTGTCTGGAGCAGACTAAAAGATGAAATGTCGAAGCTAGCAGTTAAGGAAAGTCTCCCTACAACAGCTACTACTAGTAGCAGTCCTGCAAAGAAGACTCGAAAGACCTTGGGTA
Source organism: Aquarana catesbeiana (assembly GCF_042186555.1). Classification (NCBI taxonomy): domain Eukaryota; kingdom Metazoa; phylum Chordata; class Amphibia; order Anura; family Ranidae; genus Aquarana; species Aquarana catesbeiana. The sequence continues at coordinate 365,189,398 of NC_133326.1, read as the reverse complement.
GCTTTTTTAATGCAGCACAAAGAAATGAAGGGCCACCACCAGATCCAGCCTCACACAGCAACAACAATCCATCACCTTGGACTTGGAGCTAAAGACTTACCTGTTCTTAGGCAACACTGACAGTGAAGACGATCCATTAGTCTGGCGGAAGACTCACAAGGAGCAGTATCCAAGATTGTCTGCATTGGCCAGAAAATACCTTTGCATTCCTGCAACCAGTTCCCCTTCTGAAAGGGTTTTTAGCACAGGGGGAAACATTGTCTCTTGTCGCCGTTCTGCACTGAAGCCACAAAATGTTGATAGGCTCGCGTTTCTAGCGAAGAATCTTTAAATCGGTTTCTCTAAAATAATACCTGAATGTTTTTTTTAATGTAATGGTAATTCCTTTATTTCACATTACATTGTTCTTCATTATATTTCTTTCAATTTGACTGAAGCAAAGAGTATTATGGCTTATGTTATTGCCATCTTGTTTGCTCAGAGGTTGTAAATCTTTGAAATAAAAAGTTTTTGAGAATCGTGATCTTTATTCTCCAAGCAAAAAAATTGTGATTCTCATTTTTCCCAGAATCGTGCAGCTCTAATAGAGTATTATTGGTAGCTGCAGGTAACAGGGAGACTACTGAAACTTCAATTGTAGAGTCGCTTAGAGGAAATTTCAAGAAGGTGTGAAGTAGTCAGCTAAGTCACTAGTATTTTGCACTCTCCAGTTTTAGTAAATCAACCCCATTGTGTTTCTGCAATAGGGTTGATTTACTAAAACTGGAGAGTGCAAAATCTGCTGCAGCTCTGCATAGAAACCAATTTGTTTCTAAATTCAACTTGTTCAATTAAAGTGGTTGTGCAACAATTATCAAAGACTCACTTCTCTTTAGTTTGTACAATAAAAGCGCATTATGTGTACCTCAGTATTTCCTTGTTTTTTTCCTGTTACAGGCCAATGAATAACTCTTGATCCGTGGGCGTGTCCACTGCCTGATGCTCCGTGGGAGTGTCCACTGCCGATTTCTCCCTACAGCTGTTTAACAGCACACACGGCAGCTGGACTTGTGTGCACACAGCGCTCCACACCGTGCTCCAGGCAGGCTGGCGCGATCACCCCATCAGCTGGCCACACCACCTCACAAGTGCCGACCAATCACAGAACCAGGAAGGCACACCTGACTTCCTTGAGTGCCCAGTACTGAGGAGCTACACATCTACTACTGGGGGGAGCCGGAGGAGGTATCTGTGTGCCTCATGTGCTGTGTTTTGTGTTCCCCGCCCTGCAGCACCTCTGCTTTGACGCCAATTCACTTTATTCAGGGCGAGCTGCTTAACTGTCCGTGACAGACCTTCCTTTCATGGATAAGGTCTTATCCAGACAGCTGTCAAATGTACATGTATGTGACTAGCAACTTGGTAATGTTGGCAACTATGCTAGTGCAGATCCAGAGGAGATGAACAGGGAGGAAGTGACAGTACAGGCACTTCAAGCTCAGTCAGGCCGTGGGAGACCCACACCCTTCACTCATGCTCTCCTTATTAAGTCTGTCAATAACAGGAGAGGGGGCGTGGTGACATTTTTTTTTTGTTTTGCAGACGTCTGATTTTTTTACTGTAGCAAAGTGGGGAGGATTACAGATGACGGGTTGCTCTTTTCCCGACCAGACTGTGGACAGATGAGTTCTGCTGCTTTGCTGAGTTTTCTTTGGTTTACAACCACTTCAAGCTTTGACAAAAAAAAAACTGATTGGTTTCAGTGCACAGCTGCACCAGATTTTGCACGCTTCAGTTTTAGTAAATGAACCTCACTATGCAAAGAGGAGACTGAGGCAAAAGAGAAAAGGTTGGAAAATAACACCAAAGGTCAAAACACACACTTTTTTTTTCCGATTTCATAAAATAAGAACATAAGTGTAAACGTAGGTAGATGTTAGTCAAGGAACAAAATAAGATTTCCATCTTTTTGACTTTTGCACTGACCTCTCCCATGAGCTCTTTGACCACTGGAACAACTCCGTTGTCTTTGGTAAAACCCTGATAAGACATGTTCCTTGCTGCCCTCTGAGTGCACACAAATATATCACCGGTGGCAGTCTCAAATGCAATGTAGGGCATGTCGGGCCGCAGCCAACAGTTTGTCTGTCCAAACATGGTTTCTGGGCGCAGTGTAGCAGCTACTAGGTAAACATTCCTTCCTTTCAACCCACTAGGAAATTAAGCAGATATATTTACTGTAATATTTAATATATACATATACATCACAGTATAATACAAAACACAACAGATTTTTTATAGGGCAAATCCACCTAAACACGATTTTATTTACAGGTGGAGTTTAGTATTCTGAGCCAGGCCCAGGTTTCTTACATGTCTTGCATACTCTAACCGCCAAATCTGCCTGCCATAATGCCTGACTCTATTCATATCCAGCTGGGAAGTATGGGGAGTTTCTGCCAAACTTTGAGTGTTTCAGCTACTACTGTTGCATTCTCTGCAACATCACATACAATAATATTTCAACAGGTAAGGTGGTGAACCCTCATAATGGACAATAAAAGGTATCCATACCCAGGAACTCAAGCACATAGATATCACCTAGAGAGCATCAAAGAGATTAGAACCTGTCATGTGGGTTAACTCTCCACCATCTACTAAACCCTAAATAAATTATTGGAAACAGTTTTCCCATTTATAACCCCTGCTGATTTGCTGGTGGTAGTTTTCTTGTTGCTATATTCATTGCAACACAGCACAGAAACCCATTTGTTCCACTAGGCTGTGCTGCCCAGATAAAGGCTATCAGCAGATTGATCTGTCTGCATTACATGGAAGAAAGCCCCAGCATCATTGAATGGAGGATGCCTCAGAGCTTCTTGAGTGTTAAAATGGCTGATTGGCAGGGATAAAAGGTAGACCTCCATCACCCAAGCAGTAGTATATTGTGTTTTCTGTCCAAAAGTAGAGAACCACTTTAAAGTAATTGTAAAGCCTAAACATTTTTTACCTTAATGCATTCCTTGTATCAAGGTAAAAAATGTTTAGGTGTCATTATCCGCCCTCACCCCCCACCGCCCCTTTTACTTACCTGAGCTCTCATTTGATCCAGCGCCATGCACGTCTGCAGCTCTTCTGTCCCCTCACTTCCGGGTCTTGTTAGCTTTGCTGGGGCACCGGGAGCCATTGGGTCCCAGTGCTGTCAAAGACAGTGACGAGCGAGCAGGGGATGGGGCAAGCCCTCGGGTGGAAGCCACTTCCCATGGGGGCACTGGTCAGAGGGGAAGGGCCAGGAGCACCGGCGGGGGACCCGAATAGAGCACAGAACATATAATTATAGACATATTATTTGTTTTTTTTATTTTACCTTTACAATTACTTTAAGTTCTGTGTCATTAAAGCAGAGTTCCACCCACATTTTACACTCCTCACCATCAAGCACCAATGTGTATCCTTAAAACAAATTGGCATTTTTTGGGGGGGGAAACTTACTATAATTCAGTTCTTACCTTTTTTCACTTTTTCCTTAGCGGCCACGGCCCCGCATATCATTTCAGGCTTTGCAATGTCTGCTGGGGAATGTGTGTCATCAATCCCAGGAGGCAAGAGGCAAACCCGACCTACAAGCTATTATACTGCTCGCGCCGCACTGCACATGTGCAAGATTGGCAGATGCATGCTGGATAGCCAGCATGCATGGAATCCAGGAAGTATAACACTGCGGCTTCAGATGCCCACACAGGAGATGGCCGCAGCATGCTAAGACTTCCTAATGTAAGAAAACAATGCTGTACATATACAAAACAGCCCTTAGTTTATAGCATACCTTTAGTAGACTACACTAAGCATCAGTATTATAGAGCTATTTTTATCTAAAAAGTTAAATTTCGGCCACAATTTCTGACTTCTCAATGTAAAAAAAAAAAAAACTCCTATGTTCAATAATAAGGGGAAATTATAGCCATACCTCTGCCTCAATGTGTTTTATGCTGTCCTAGTATGCCAAGTCTGTCCAAACAAATGTGAGAAAGTTCTCTGGAATTTGATCCTTAAGCCACAATCTACCATTTCCTTAAAAACCTAGGCCACTTATACAAGAGTATAATAATCAGACTTACCTCAGCTTTGATGGATAAGGGTCAAGGACCTTCATTTTAATAAGAGTATATTCTTGGGGACCAACACCCTAAAAAAATAATGACCACAGCTAAATGAGACTGACAGCTTACATTTTATACGATCTACAAAAAACTGGCATAGATCACTTGTATTTGCTATGTCTATTGCATGCAATGTTTTCAGGGATAAAAAAAAAGCAAAAAAAATTATATGCACTTCAGCATATAAATGCACCTACAGCTTAGCGTCAACATAGTGGGGAGTTATGCCCCAAGGTTTCAATGTTCAGTGGGGTTAGCCCAGAGTACAAATTGCCTGAACAATAAAGAAGTTGAAAAACAAGGATGGCGCAATCAGCTCTTTTATGCGTATAATTAGAGCAGTGAATGAATAGACTGCAATAAATCAAGAGTAGTCAAGCTAAAAGATGTTCTGTGTTCAAGTTATGTCTTGTGTCTACTTATGGTTTTGTGGGCTAACCTAGCAATTGTCCATAATATGGGAAGGATGTTGTCCTTAAATGGAAATTCAGCAAAAGTTTTTTTGGATTGGGAAAGGTTTAAAACCTCCGTCAGGCTTTTATTGTTTGCCTTTCTGTTGGGGAGAATCCCTTTGTTTCCTGCTCAGTGGTCACCTGGACAGAATGTGAATGAAAAATTCTCCATATGTAACAGACAGCTATACAAATCTGACCCTTCCTAATTCTATCAAAAACATAAAACAAAGTTTAGGATAGAGTTACATTTGCACCATCATTAGAAACTGAACTCCATCTCGTTTTAGGAAAGCTGCAAGAAGGCTATTGAAGATAAAAAACAGCTGATTTACAGTTAAAGACACAGTTGGAAATCCTTTCTTTTGTGTTTTTAATTAGCTCTGAGTCAGGAGGTTCAAGGTTTAGGAAAATAGGGAACAGGATGCTGACTAGCACAGCACATGCTCTTTAGAAGTGATCATAGCTCTATAAATTATTCAGTCTGTTTTCTGACCAAAGACCAGGACCATCTGGCTAAATTAAACCAGTACTGCACATTAGATTTTAGGGAAATTAATCATTTCTAATTTTTTGAAAAATAGTGAATGAAAAACTATTTAAAACAATACCAACCTCTCCAGTCTGTCTATCATGATCCATGCATGGCTGGCCATCTCTTGGTGAATAGATGGTGTACCTGAGGCAAAGAAAAGTATTGGTTATAAATAGTATAGTTTAAATGGCCTAATGTCTCATAAATAACCTCTGGTGTACTACACCTGTGCCAGTAACTGGACCATGGCCATCTTTAAGGGAGGGCAAAAGGGCAGCTGCCCTGGGCCCCATCATTGTTGTGGGGCCCAAAGCAGCTGCCTCATACTTGCCAACCATCCCAGTTTAAATTCCCTTGTCCCTTAAAGTTTTAGTCCCATGCTGTGCCCCGATATCTCAGTGTGAAGTTCTGTTACTAATGCTGCCCATGTTGTTATGTACAGATGACTCACCTGCAGACCCTGTGTTTACATGTAAATACCATGCAATGATATGTAAATAGAAGCGGCATTCATATGTATATCTTGCCCCCCTGAAGTCATATTCACTATCACTTTTGCTGAATGCTGCCCAAAAGGGAGGTAAAGGGGCATGTTGGAAAGTCTTGCCTACAACTGTGCTCATTAAAGTGGAGGGCCACCCTGAAAAAAAAAAAAATTCACCAAAAAAATAAATAAATAAAAAATTTTTTTTTTTTAAACTTGCTAAACCCTTGTTGCTAGGCAGTCTTCCTAATCTGCCTCTTCCTATTCCGTGGCGTTTTCTTCTCCTCGGTGAGCGGCCCCGTTGTCTTCTGGGAACTGTGTGTGTTCCCAGAACACCAGGGGGCCATTCACAGAGCGGAGCGCCGCTCACGCGTGCGCAGTAGGAAACTGGCAGTGAAGCCGCAAGGCTCCACTGCCTGTTTCCCTTACCTAGGATGGCGGTGCCGGGACCCGAGGGACGGGTCGGCCTCGGGCGGCCGACATTGCGGGCACCCAGGACAGGTAAGTACTTATTTAAAGTCAGCAGCTACAGTGTTTGTAGCTGCTGACTTTAAGTCTTTTTTTTTTTTTTTTTACAGCCGGAATCCCGCTTTAAGCCTAACCTCAGCCTGTTCTGCAAAAGTCAGCAAATTGGAGGTGGAACCCTTTTTCAAAATAACATGGTGCCACAGCACCGTGAATTATGGTGCATGTGAATACGCACATCTCAGTCGATGCGTGAGGGTGTCATTAACAATTAAATGGCACTGCTGTGTATCTGCTAAAGGGCAGCATGTTTCTGTGCTCTCAGTAAAGTGATTTTGCATGCGTTCCCGAGACACACAAGTGTGAACGCAGGCTAAACGTCTTAGTTACATTGGTGGCCAGTGTAAATCTTCTCATTACATTGGGGCTTGGTGTACAATCCATTCATTTACACTAGTGGCCAGTGGGACATTGGCGGTCCATGTAAATCCCTCCTTACATTGGTGGTTACTGTGAAAGCTCCCATTATGTTAATGGTCAGTGTAAATCCTCATTACATTAGTGGCCAGTGTAGAAACTTCTCTTTATATTAGTAATCGGTAAAAAATCCAAACTTGCATTTGTGGTCAGTTTCGAATCCACCCTTACATTGGTGGTCCATGTAGAAGTCCCCCTTTAAATTGTTGGTGAGTATAAATCTCCCCTTACATTGGTGGCCAGTGTAGAAATCCCCCTTTAATGGTTTTTGGTGTAAAATCCCCCATTACATTGGTTGTCAGTGTAAATCCTTCATTACATTGGTGATCACTGTAAATCCCCCTTTACATTGGTGGTTGGTGTAGAAGTGTCACCTTACATTGGTGGTTAGTACAAATCTCCTTGACAATGTTTTTCAGTGTAAATTCCCTCTTACATGGAGGTCATTGTGTATTCCCACTTACACTGGTGGTTGGTGTAAATGCTCCTATTACATTGGTGTCAGTGTAGAAATCCTCTTTATATTAGTGGGTAGCATAAAATCCCCCGTTACATGGTGGTCATTGTAAATTCCCCATTGCATTGGTGGTCAGTGTAGAAGCCCCCACTATATACTTGCCAAAGATTCCCAGCTTTGCTCTACATGATTCAGAATTGGAGACAGTGTACTCCCCCCTAACTAATCCCATCCCCCACCACTGTCATTGATACCATCAACCCCCCAGCTAAGGATATGCAGTGACCTCTGTCAACCAATCAGTGAGCAGTATTGATGTACAGTAATCTCTAGCAACCAATAAACAAGCAGAAGTCATGTGCTGTAACCTCTAGCAAATAATCAGTGAGCCATAATGTGTGCTGTAACCTCTAGCAGCCAGTCAGTAAGCGGTAATGATACACTGTAACCTCTGGCAACCAATCGCAATCGCTTCCTAATCTGATTCAGGAAACTGCTATTTTTTGTATGTCTCAGAACAGGTGGAGAACAAAATTGCATGGAAGGGGAGGGCTCCAAGAAAATGTTTGCCCAGGGTCCAATCGAAATTAAATTAAAGACGGTCCTGAACTGGACAACCACCAAACCTGAACTTCTAGTCTAGTCTCTAACATTTTTACTCCAGAGGAACACCTAAAATAATATTTCAGGTCCCTGGGAACCCTTACCTAAACTAATTAATCAGGACATCAATGGGATAATGCCCTCTATATTGATAACCAGTAAGAAGAAGGAAACCCCTACAGTGGTGGTCAGAATGCCGTCTTTGCAGGCAGCTTGATATGTATCATTAGTGTCATGTTAATGACTTTTCCCATGTGGCAGGGGCCCTAAAACTATGCAGGTACCATCAAATGGAAGCACCATCAATCACATCTCAAGGAATCCCTAGCAACCTCTGGGGAACCCTAGGCTTCCACAGAACCCTGGTTGAGAATGGCTGTTCTAGTCAAAAGAAATACTAAGTTTCTACCTACAAACTTCCAGTCAAAAGAAAAGCTGCTAGCGTCAGGGATCATGGACCCTATACACCAAAACATACTACACAGCCTTGCCTTAGCCACAGCTAAATATACCATAAAAACAAATCATCAACAGAGAGATGAAAGCGATGGTATGAGGCCCAAATACAACTGGTACCAGAAAATACCTCAGGGTGCCTGGCGCTGCTGTTGATTAATTGTAAGTGTTGATGGGTTCACATGGATTTTAATATTGGAAGAGTTACCAGCTTTAGCCTTATAATCAAGTACCACTGTGTGTGAAACATGTAAAAAACTTTTCTGCTAACACTGTAAATATATCCCAATCTATAAACTTTTATGTGAAAAAAAAAAAAAAAAAAAAAATCTACGGGCTGCATCTGTTTGAAGAAGAAAAAAAAAAAAAAAATCTGTGCATAAAGGACACATGACTCTTCACAGGAGGAAAATCTCTCTCTCCACAAAGAATACGGATGTATGGCTTATACTTGCTCCTCTGTATTGCTGTGTCGCTAAATTAAGGGTTTAAAAAAAAGAAAAAATACATACCTTTTTCCAAATTTGATTTTATTCCTTTCCCGTAGGGTTACATACTGCCATCTTACAAAGGAGTCATAATAAGGGTTTACATCGGTGGTGATAAAAGAACGACGCCAATCTACCTAAAAAAGACAAGTTATATTTCAGATGCAACTGCAGTTCTCAAGAGACACTAACCACAGGCAATTATTATTGTGCAATAACATTTTACATTTTTTTAAGGTTTATGATCTGCTAAATGTTAGAGTGTGTGTGTGTGTGTGTGTCAAGTAATAAAGACATAATCGCCAAATGTTTGTGGTGTTCCAAGTCCCATTTACCTGGGAACTCTAAAGAACCTCACATTAAAATGAATATTTATGGATAGCAAGAAAAAAAACATGATGGCTATTTTGCACCTATACTGGCTGTTTACAATGTAATTTAACCACTTGCCGACCGCCGCACGCCGATGTATGTCCCTTTTTTGGGGACTGATATCGTTGTTATGGCAGCAGCTAGCTGCCATAATCCCGGTATCCCCGTTTTTGGCCGGCGGTCGACTACAAGATAAAAGTGGTCTCTGCGGCGGATTCGCCGTGAGATCACTTTCATCAGTGGTGGGAGAGGGGGCCCCCCCTCCTGCCGCGATCTGGTGCCCTCCACCGCTTACCAGAGCCGTCGGCAGCGGCGGAGGCGATCACGGCTGTTGCCTAGCTGTGCATGGAGACGAGTGAGGGGAAGATGGCGCCCACTCGTCTCCATGACACTGCAGGGCGGAAGCGACGTCAAAACGTCACTTCCGCCCATACGTCTTAAAAGGCACATTTTTTCAATGTCATTTTTTTTTTTTAAATGACTTTTTTTTTTTTTTATTGCATTTTAGTTTATATATGAAATCTGAGGTCTTTTGACCCCAGATATTTAAGAGGTCCTGTCATGCTTTTTTCTATTACAAGGGATGTTTACATTCCTTGTAATATGAATAAAAGTGACACATTTTTTTTAAAACCAGTGTAAAAATAAATAAAATTATGTTAAATAAATAAGAAAAATTAAAAAAAAAAAATGTTTTAAACGCCCTGTCCCGACGAGCTCGCGCGCAGAAGCGAACGAATACGTGAGTAGCGCCCACATATGAGAACGTGGTCAAACCACACATGTGAGGTATCGCCGTGACCGGTAGAGCAAGAGCAATAATTCTAGCCCTAGACCTCCTCTGTAATGCAAAACATGCAACCTGTAGAATTTTTTAAACGTCGCCTATGGAGATTTTTGAGGGTAAAAGTTTGACGCCATTCCACGAGCGGGCGCAATTTTGAAGTGTGACATGTTGGGTATCAATTTACTCGGCGTAACATTATCTTTCACAGTATAAAAAAAAAAATTGGGCTAACTTTACTGTTGTCTTATTTTTTTATTCAAAAAAGTGAATTTTTTCCAAAAAAAGCATGCTTGTAAGACCGCTGCGCAAATACGGTGTGAAAAAAAAAGTATTGCAATGACCGTCATTTTATTCTCTAGGGTGTTCGAAAAAAAAACCAATATATAATGTTTGGGGGTTCTAAGTAATTTTCTAGCAAAAAAAAACTGTTTTAAACATGTAAACACCTAAATTCCAAAACGAGGCTGGTCCTTAAGTGGTTAAAAATCTGAGCATATTACTTTGGGTAAAAGATAAGTGAGAATAAGCATGCAGCAAATATTAGCGGTTTTAGTTTTTGTTTAATCCAATAAGCAAAATAGCCCTTTAGGAGTAAAACCAAATCAGATTTTGACCACAAATTCCTAATGATAACAATAACTGTCAATTCTTGGACCTTTTGTTGCATCTGAGATAAGGACAGATTCTGTACAGCAACAAGATAGGTTGAAGCACATACTGTATATCAGTCCACGAATGTCTGAACTGGTCACACGATTACAATGCAGGCACTGCTATGTGCCAGTAGTGTAGTCCTGTGATTAGTCTACCAGTTTTAGGGTTATTTTGAAATAGCAACCACTATGAGGGCAGTCAGAAGTGTCAAAATCATCCAACCAAACTCAGGCATCAACATTGCCAGGTGGATCCACAAACAGGAATACTCTGCTTGGCTGAATGTTCTCATTCGTGTGAACGGAGAAGGGAAAAGATAGCCACTGCTGGAAGGTTATGTTGGCTTGAGGGGGTAACAGCAGCAAATTGAAAAAAGCTTTCTTTTTTTATTTTACAATGAATGGCCAGAAATGGACATTACCTAAAGCAGTAATCTCACATCTTTAGGTACCCTTACCTAGCGCTCTATTGTAATCATTACCTTTAACCCCATACTTTTCAGATCTTCTAGTGCTAGAGGAGGGAAATAGCCAAGCCAATGTTCAGCTTCAGAAAACTTTACGATCTCTTCATCCGTGAGTCCTAAGGATTTCATAATTCCCCACTGATATTTTGATGATCCAGACTTTGCAGCTGCTTTACTCTGTTAAACAGTAATAACAAATAAACACAACATACATTTAGTAATTTTAATCATTTTTAGGTATAAAAAAAAGTTCTAAAACAAGATCTCTAGCAGAAGATGTGATTGTTTACTGCCGGTTCACACAGGGGCAACACCACCTGCAGGCCGACTCACAGAGGTGACCTGCACACGACTTCAGCGGCGACTTGCAAAACGACTTCTGTATAGAAGTCAATGCAAGTCGCCTGAAGTCGCCCCAAAAGTAGCACAGGAACCTTTTTCTAAGTCGGAGCGACTTGCGTCGCTCCTATTAGAACAGTTCCGTAGTACAGAACAGGACGCGACTTGTCAGGCGGCTAGGTCGCCCGACAAGTCGCCCCTGTGTGAACCGGGGCTTAGGCTCTGTTCACAACTTCAAAGGTGCACAATTTCCAATGTGACCTTGGAGTGTGACTTTGAGGCCTCTTGCACACAATACATCTATTTGAGCATCTTTTTCAGACTTTTTTTATGTATTTTCGCGCATATGCGCGCATGAAAACTTATTCTCGCGTTTTTGTTCTGCACAATATGTAAATGGGCATTTGCACACATTTACGCTCACGAGGCATAGATTTCCTACCAAAAATGCTGATTTTTCTGGGGGTTTTTTACTAAAGAATGCATGGCTCGTTTACACGCCTGTGTGCATAGGCATATTACAATGATGGGCTGTATTTTAGCTCAGTAAAAAAAAAAAAGCTGTACTGAGCTTTTTCAAGCTGCAGTGTGCAAAAGGCCTAATGTGACTTTACACTGTCTGGCACTCAAGTCGTATCAAAGTAGTGCAGGAACTGTTTTAAAAATGCACAGATCCGAATGGGTGCCATTGAAAACAATGGGCGGCCACTTGTTATGTGACTTTGTGTCTAAAGTCGCAGAACAAGTCGCACTATGTAATCAGTAATAATAGTGAAACATATAGGACTGATCACATTGCTTTCTCACAGGTCAATCCAAAATGGAGACATTCATATTGTTTAACCTCTTGCCGACCAGCCGCCATCATACTGCAGCAGGTTGGCACAGCTGCGCAAGCCGCAGTACATGTACTTCGGCCGCTTTAAGAGTTATAGGAGGCACGTGTGTGCACGCGGCACGTCAACAGAGCCGATGCGCGTGGCCGGCAGCCGCGATGTACTTCTACTTCCAGAGAGCCAGAACAGGGATCTGTCAATGTTAACAGACAGATCCCTGTTCTGTCAGGGAAGTAGAGAGAGATCGGCTGTTCCTAGTGATCAGGAACAGCGATCTCTCTCTCTACTCCCACTCAGTCCACTCCCCCACAGTTAGAAACACCTCCCAGGGAACACACTTAAACCCTTGATCGCCCCCTAGTGTTAACTACTTCCCTGCCAGTGACATTTATACAGTAATCAGTGGCTATTTATAGCACTGATCGCTGTAAAAATGTCAATGACCCAAAAAAATGTCAAAAGTGTCCTGCTAAAAATCACTGATCACTGCCATTACTAGTAAAAAAAAAAAAAAAAAAAAAAAATACAAATGCCATAAATATATCCCCCATTTTGAAGATGCTATAACTTTTGCGCAAACCAATCCATATACGCTTTTTGCGATTTTTTTTTTACTAAAAATATGTAGAAGAATATGTATTGCCCTAAACTGATGAAGAAATTATTTTTTTTATTTTTTTTGGGATATTTATCATAGTTTTTTTTCAAAATTGTTGCTTTTTTTTTGTTTATAGCGCAAAAAATAAAAACAACAGAGGTGATCAAATACCAACAAAAGAAAGCTCTATTTGTGGGAAAAAAAAAGGACAAAACTTTTGTGTACAACGTCACATGACCGAGCAATTGTCAGTTAAAGCAACGCAGTGCCGTATCGCAAAAAATGGCCTGGTCAATAAGGGAGAAAATCCTTCTGCGGCTGAAGTGGTTAAAGAGGCTTTCCACATGGAAACTAAAAAAAATTGCATTGTCAGAAAGCACCAACGAACTCTTCATGACATAATTAAAGAGGAATATAAAGGTTCTGTACTAGGATCTTTGACTGTAAGTGGCAGTTGGTTCACTGACTGGCTGGTTGAGGACTTATAACACTACAATACTGTTAAGTATAAGAACTTGCATTCTGAAACCAGCCTTTTTCCAGTGTTTACCATACGCATTACAATCTGACTGTACAATCTTTACACAATCAGCTTAAAATTTACAAAACTATGCAATACGAGGACGTGCCTAAAATATCCAATCAGACATGCCCTTGAACCACATAGTAGTTGTTGGTCTAAAGAAGATTGTAAGGTATGTGGTGAGCTTAGAGGAGTTGTAAAGGCAGAAGGTTTTTTATCTTAATGCACTCTAGGCATTAAGATAAAAAGCCTTCTGTGTGTAGCAGCTTCCCCAGCACCCTCTAATACTTACCTGAGCCCCATCTCTGTCGAGCGATGTCTACAAGTCCCTCGGCCATCCCTCCTGATTGGCTGAGACACAGCAGCGGCGCCATTGGCACTCGCAGCTGTCAATCAAAGTCAGTGAGCCAATCAGGAGAGAGGGGGCGGGGCCTAACAGCAGCTCCGTGTCTGAATGGACACACGGAGCTGCAGCTCAGTTCGGGTGCCCCCATAGCAAGCTGCTGAAACTTTTCATACACCATACCTGTCAGGTCCCTCTAGAAGCTGGAAATCACTGTAGTAGATACCACTACTATAGTGATCTCGACTAGCTTCTGGGTTCCGTGCCTAGCTGCTGCTGTAGGAGGTCACTCACTGGACACTGCGACCATTCATAAAATGCTTTGCTTTTTATCAAAGAGTGCAATTCTCTGATTGGACGAGGTGGAGAGCGTGACCTCACCACCCCACCTCATCCAAAGAGAGAATGCATTGCATGCATTCAGAAAATCTCTGAATTGCGCCGGTTCTGAGCAGCCAACCTCTTTCAGCAGCAGCTTGGGACAGGACCTGGAAGCTAATGGAGATCACTATAGTAGTGGTGTCTACTACACTGATTTTTAGGTCCTAGAGGAATCTCACAGATATGGTGTATGCAGGTTACATTGGTCCAAGCTGGGCCAAAGCAACTATGGCAAAAGATCCATACCTGAAGTTATTCCTTAAGAGACCATAACAGATTCATATCTGTCTGTTAGAAGGTATGGAGCTCACAATTTACCTTTTTTCCTTTGGCTTTGTCTTTAATAACCAGCTCATCCTCTTTTTTTGCTGGTAACTCCTCATCCTCCTCCTCCTCTTCAGGAAACTGAGGTGGGTAGCCATATAGCTCCATCTCCCTTTTCAGTTTATCCGCACATGCCTGAAAAGAATAAGTTAACAGACATTGGTAAAGGTGTATACAGATTTGACCAACATCAAACCTGCATGGAAATGGTTACTTACTTTGATAGGCATGCCAGTGCAATGTAGACCAAATGGAAAAAGGCAAATCTTTCCCTTCAGTCTCTGGAAACCTACAGAAAACTAAACCAACAGTAAAGGTCATTCATTTTCAAGATGAGTTACACTTACAAGGCTGCAGTTATACAGCAGAGTGAACATTTTGTAATAATAAAAGCATTAGTGAAGCATTCTCCATTATAAATCTCACAGTACAGCTAAAAAGGAAAATATTTTGCATGACAATAGAAACTGCATGCCGTGCAATATACTGTACATTCAGCATAGGGCATTTGTACCAAAACATTATTTTCATCACAAAAACATATTAAAGAAAATTTACCATTAGATTTTTATCAATTACATGTTTATCTAAAGTGGTTGTAAACCCTTACATATACCCAGTGAAGTGACTGGCCACAGAGATGAAACAAATCCTCCTACAAAAGTTGTACCTGTTTATCTATAGCTGTCTTTCCTCTACAATCATTCAAAGTGCAGAATTTACACAGGATCCCTCAGCTCTGAAAAGAAGGGGGGCAGAGAGCTAAAGTTACATCAGAGAGGAAAGCTCCGAAGGCTGATTGAAGGGGGAGGGGGGAATGTCACTTCCCTTCATACAACTCACAGGAACAGAGCTGAGGCTGTCAATCTGCTGGAGCTCCCTCCCGTCACCATTTTTCTCTTGGTGTCAGGAAATCTTGTCAGAAGTGACTCATTGTGATAACAGATGAACAAAGCAGCAGACAGAAATTACACTTAGTGTTTTGGATTGAGATAAGTACACACTATAGAGGGATACGTTTTGGTCATATTTCATGTCTGAAGTTTACAACCACTTTAAAATTAAACTCCAGTCAAAATATTTGTTTCCCTTTTGGATGGCGTGGGGAAGGTTTTTATTAATGCATATGTCCACATATGGGGAAATTTTCACTTTCCACCAGATGGGTGGAAAAATATTTCCAATCTGGTCAAAAAAACAAACAATAGAAATCAATTTCTGTAATATATTGGAAAAGGGTTAGAAGCTCAGAGCATCTACCACTGGGGTCTATTTAAAAAGCAGATAGATGGCTGCACTTTTAGAAGGTGTGTTTTACAAACGTGCATTGTGCTCAACCTATCTGGAGTCAGAAGCCGATGAAGTTTATAGTACGGAGTGAAAGTGAAAAAAAATATAATAAATAAAAACAGGAGAAGAGCCCAGAACTTCAATTTTAAAAACCAGAGTTAGAGCCCTTTCACACTGGGGCGGGCGTCGGCGGTAAAGCGCCGCTATTGTAAGCAGCGCTTTACCGTCGCTATGCGGCCGCTAGCGGGGTGGTTTTACCCCCCGCTAGCGGCCGAGAAATGGTTAAAAACCACCGCAAAGCTCCTCTGCTGAGGCGCTTTGCCGGCGGTATAGCCGCGCCGTCCCATTGATTTCAATGGGCAGGAGCGGTGAAGGAGCGGTATACACTCCGCTCCTTCACCGCTCCGAAGATGCTGCTAGCAGAACTTTTTTTACCGCCCTGCCAGCGCATCGCTCCAGTGTGAAAGCCCTCGGGGCTTTCACACTGGAATGAAAGCAGTGGCACTTTCGGGTCGGTTTGCAGGCGCTATTATTAGCGCAATAGCGCCTGCAAACCGCCCCAGTGTGAAAGGTCGGAGCTTCGAACACCAATTTTTTTTTCCCCGAATGCAAAACAAGTAGAGCATTGGATATTCTAATGCTTTCCGACAATTCCAGATACCGTAAGACACAGTTGGTGGAACTCTGTTTCTTTTGGATTGGTTAGGGACCCACAGAAAAAAGGCAAAACTATTTCCCGGAGTCCTGTGGAATTTTGACACCACTTTAGGAACAAACCCCAGGTCTGTACGCAATACCAGTCTGTCTTCAAAAATTTGCAGGAAAGGCTCCTTAATGGAAAGTGCCTGCAGCTCGCTAATGCATTTGGCTGTGGAGATGGCCACTAAAAAGACAGTTTTGAGCGTGACCCATTTTAAGGACAGCTCTTCTTTTTGCGACCATTTTATCCAACCTTGCAATACTGTCGACAGGTCCCATTTTGGCAGAATTTTGAACGGAATGGGCCTAATCCTGGCTAACCCCTTAAAGAACCTAATAACTAGCGGGTCTAACGCCAGGGGTTGCTCAAAAAAAAAAAAAAAAAAAAAAAAAAACAGACAAGGCCGATACCTGAACTTTCAATGTACTAACAACCAGTTCTTGGTCTGTGCCATCTTGTAAAAACTCCAAGACGGCTGGAATATCTGCAGACACCTTCTTGGTGTCTAGCCATGAACAGAAAACTTTCCAAAATGTAACAAATTGCTTGGGTTACTTTCTTTCTACTAGAAAGAATTGTATTTACCACCCTATCTGAGAGCCCCTTAGACCTCAGGAGGCTTTCCTTAGACACCAAGCCGACAATTTCAGGCTCTGTATTGTTGGCAAAAGGACTGGGCCCTGGAACAGCAGATCCTCCCTCTCAGGCAGCATGAGGGGAGGCTCTCCTGCCAGGCGCAGCAGTGTGAAAACCCAGGCCTCTTCGGCCAATAAGGGATCACCAGGATCATTGTGGTGAGCTCCTGAACAAACTTCCTCAGGACCAGGGGAATAAGTTTAAAGGGGGGGGGGGGCGTAGCATAGGTGAAATGCCCACTTCTGGGTCAAGGCGTCTATCCCCTTGGCCCCTACTTCTCTTTCCAGCAAGAAGTACACTGGAACCTTGGCATTTGATTTGTTGGCGAACAAGTCCACCTCTGGAAGGCCCCATTTCTCTGCCACTAGCTGGAAGACCCTGTTTAGTGACCATTCTTACTCTTAAACTTGGTTCAGAAAGTCTGCCAGATGATTGTCCACTCCCTTTAGATGGACTGCAGACCTCAGGTTCCTCTTGGCCCAAGAAAAGATGGCGCTAGCCAATCTGATTAAGGATGGACACCGTGTTCCCCCTTGTTTGTTTAAATAAGAGACTGCTACCACACTGTCCGAGAGGACTTGTATGTGGTGACTTTTCAGCTCTTTGGCGATTGCCTTTAGCACCTTCCAGATTCCTTGCAACTCCCTCCAGTTGGTTGATCTTTGGGAATGTATTTTCTCCCAGCGCCCTTGGGCTACTCTTGACCCCCAGTGGGCTCCCTAGGCACTGGCATCTGTGATGATACGGGCGGACACTGGAAGAGACCATAGTAGACCCTGCACGAGGCTGTCTTCGTCCCTCCACCACCAGAGACCTCTTGGTCATTAGAGATAGGCAGAAAGTCGTGTCCAGCGATTCCTGCGCCCCGTCCCAGCTGCTCAGGATATTGGTCTGGAGACACCTGAAATGGGCCCTTGCCCATGGTACTGCTAGGATTGTTGCTGCCAGGAGACCTAGACCCAACATGGCTGAACAAATGGAAACTGACAGATTGTTCTGAAAAAAGGCTGCAGTCACCTTTACCTTTTCTACTTTCTCCTCTGTGAGATAGGGTGATCCAAGAACTGTAAGGCCTGTGTCGGGGTTAGATTCGATTTCTCCCTGTTTATCAAGCACCCCAGCTTTTCCAGAAAGGAAATGGCCACCCGCAGATCTCCTTGTAATTGGAGCGCGGAGAGTGCAAAAAATAAAAGATCGTCTAAGTATGGGATGAATGAGATTCCTCAGTCTCAGGGGGACCAATGCCTTATAGGCTGAAACGTGTCAACTGTTCTCATTTGCGTTTGGTCACCGTGGCTTGTCAATAAATATTACACTTTTTAAGAGCAATCACCAGAGTGCGGATCATCTTTTCCTCATTTCCCTACTCAGCCAGCGACTGTGGATCGATCACCCAGGATCTCTGCTTTCTATGTGATGTATGGGTAATAGCACTGACTTTTTTGTTTATATTCTGGGCCAGTGCCTCCGCCAGGATTTTCGATGAGGACAGGCCAAATGGCAGGGCCCTGAATTGAAAATGTCGGACCTGCTTTCCCCACTTGATTGCCACCCTCAAAAACTTTTGAGATTCTTAGTGGATCGGAACGTGTAAATAAGCGTCCCTCAGATAGAGGGAGGCCATGAAACAATCTGGGGGAAGAATTGACTTCACTGTAAAGATTGCTTCCATCCGAAATTTCTTGTAATCACCCATTTGTTCAGCGACTTCAAGTTCAGTATTAGGCGGAATTTGCCCAACGATTTCCTTACCACGAAAACCTGAGACTAGAAACCGTGGTTTATTTCTGGCTCTGGCACTGGAATAAGAACCTGCTGGTCTATCAATTCGCCAATTTGTAACAAGGCTGTTGTCTTCTGAGGATCCCTGGGAGGTGTGGTTATGAACATCCTTGCGGGCGGAGTGCCCTTGAACTGGATTCGATAGCCTTCCATGATTATCCTCAGTATAAATGCATTTGGGGTAGTCTTTTCCCACTGTGGGAAGAACAGCCCCAATCTCCCTCCCATGGGAACTAAGTCATTGGGATTTGGTGGTTTTCTTAGGAGTGGAAAACAGGACACCTTTCTGCTTCCCCCTTCCCCACTGTTTCTTAGAGGTTGACCCTTTAGGGGTCTGCCCCTGTGATGGCCCTTGTCTTTGGGGACGAAAAAAAAAATGTTTGCCTGGAGCTTTCTTATTTTTAATAGGAAAAGCCTTCTTGTCAGCAGTACGGTCTAATGCCCTGTACACACGGTCGGACATTGATCAGACATTCCGACAACAAAATCCATGGATTTTTTCCGACGGATGTTAGCTCAAACTTGTCTTGCATACACACGGTCACACAAAGTTGTCCGAAAATCCGATCGTTCTGAACGCGGTGACGTAAAACACATACGTCGGGACTATAAACGGGGCAGTAGCCAATAGCTTTCATCTCTTAATTTATTCTGAGCATGCATGGCACTTTGTGCGTCGGATTTGTGTACACACAATCGGAACTTCTGACAACGGATTTTGTTGTCGGAAAATTTTATAGCAAGCTCTCAAACTTTGTGTGTCGGAAATTCCTATGGAAAATGTGTGATGGAGCCTACACACGGTCGGAATTTCCTACAACAAGGTCCTATCATACATTTTCCATCGGAAAATCCTATAGAGTGTACAAGGCATAAAACCTAACTTTTGAGGCCAGGTCCCTCGACCGGGATTTTAACCATAAAGCCCTGCGAGAGGAATTTACTAGGGCAGTGGTCTTTGCTTGATCGACTCTGCAGAGGCGCCTGCCATATAACATATATGTGCAGCATGGCTAAGGAATCCAGAAATTCCTTCCTGGAGGTCCCACTTTCCAAATGGCCTTGTAACTGGTCCAGCCAGACCTCCAAATTAGGAGCTACTATTGTTGCAGCCATTGCTGGTTTTAAATTTGTCATGGCAGTACTCCCATCCTCTTGTCCATGGGTTCCCTAAGGACACCCATGTCCTAAAAGGCGAGGTCCGTTGATTTGGTGTACTGGGAGAAAGCTGCGTCCACTTTGGTCACTTTGTTCCATATACAGGCGGAATACAAAATGAGGGGGAACCTCCTCTTCAGGCTTTTAGGAAAAAATAGTTTTTTTCTCTGGTTCCACCCACTCCTTTTTGATAGAGTCGACCAGTGCGCTGTGTACCGGAAATACCGTTTTAGTCTTCTTTCAGGGTCTGATACATCTGGTCATGTAGGAACAAGGAGGCCTGCTCTTCTTTAATATCTAGCGTCTCACAGATCACCCCCAATAAGGCACCCACCTCCTCGAGCAAGAGCCTATATCTGAGTGACCTTGTCCCTTGGCTTGGATGATGCTGTCTCACTTAGCTCATCCAAAGGATCTGATTCTTTTCTCCCGATATCTCACCCTCCTCTGGGGCTGAAGCGGGGGGGGGGGGGGGGGTGTGGATTCACATGACTCTTTAGCCTGGATCACGTCTGACTAAGGGGGGGGTGGAAAAAAAATGGGAGCTAGCGCTGGTCCAGCACCCCCCCCCCCCCAGCCCTATAGGCCAAAGGCACCCCAGTGTCCGCCTACCTGAGCTGGGCCGGCACCACTGCCACCTGGTTCTGCTAGGTCCATGCTGTCCTCCTGGAGCATCGTGCTGCTGCTGTAGGTGGATCAGGACCATCCGTTTGCCGTGGCTGGCGTTTTTTAAATAAACCGCCATGGATGCAAAAGTGATGTGCCGGAAGTTCCCGCCCTCCTCCTGCGTTCCACAGGCCAGAACTTGAGGCCTATGCCTGCCCCCGCTGGACTCATTGTGAGATACCACAATATCCGTCCAGCAGACCGCCGTGATCCCTGTGCGGGGGAGCACCAGACCTCCCAGGCTATCCATGGAGGAGGACGCCAGTATCAGCTCTCCACAGCCTGACCGGGGGACATAGATGCCTGCCATACCTGCTTGCAGGTACCTGCAGACCTCCTTCCCCTCCTCCTTAGACAGCCCTGCCTAGGCTCAGGGGAAGGAGAGCTCCTCCCATCCAGCCTCCTCCTCCGGTGGAGGAAACACAAAGACTGGGGAAGAGGGACGGAAGCCGTCGTTTATGGATTTAAATTTTGTGTTTCCTGCCTCTGGAGGTGGAGCTTATCTCTCTAGTGCTGTCCTGGACAGACGACTAGAGAAAACTGCAACCAGGCAGCCCTTTATTGCAGAAGAGACCTGCTATGTGTGAGATACTGGATGATTCCCTTTCTGATCTCCTAAAACAATCTTGGTTTGTCTCTCGTTTCTGGTGAACCTTGGACTCTTTGTTCCTCCCATGAACTTCCTGATTTAGGTGTCTCTGCACTTCCTGTTTAATTTGATTGTTGTGCTCTCGCCAGCCGATATCTCGCTCCTTTGCATACCTGCAGTTGTCCTTCTCTCCGCTACCACTTGTTACGGACCTTTGGCTTGTTCCTCGACTACTCTTCCACTTGCTCCCCAACCTGCAACCAGTCGTTGTCGACCTTTGGCTTGTTCCTCGACTACACTTCTGCTTGATCCTAAAGACCTTTGTGTTGTTTACTGACTATGATTCTGCTATTTAAAGGGGTCTGAATACTTTCCGTCCCCAATATATTATATATAATATTTTTTTTTTTTTTTTTTTTTTTTTTAACGCCACTTTTGTTTTTCCATCACATAGTCCCCTATGTGATGATTTTTTTGGGGACACAGGTTCTCACTTGAGGTCTCCCCTGTGCTCCACTGAATGTAATGCAATGCAAATTGCACTGCATTAAAGCAGTAGTAAACCCGCTGAATTTTTTTTTCTTTCCCTACACCTGTAAGGGAAAAGGCATAATGAGCTAGTATGCACCGCATACTAGCTCATTATGAGATACTTACCTTAGAACGAGGCGCCAGCATTTCACCCAGTCCACGCCGAGGGAGCTGACATTTCCCCTCGGCGTGTCTTCCGGGTACCACGGCTCCGGCGCTGAGTGGCCGGAGCCGCGATGTTGTCACTCCCGCGCATGCGCGCGGGAGACTTCTTTCCGGCAAGGTCCGGAGTTTGCCGGGCTTTCAGCCAAGAATCCCCTGTGCGCATGCGCCGCTGCAGTCAGCGGCTCATTGCGAGGGGAATATCTCCAAAACCGTACAGGTTTAGGAGATATTTTTTTTACCTACAGGTAAGCCTTATTATAGGCTTACCTGTAGGTAAAAGTTTTAAAAGTAGGTATACAACCCACTTTAAATATTTTCCTGGCCATTGTGGCCCAGAGAAACTGACAGGGGGACCCAGGTAACGTTTTACATGTCGCTTCTGGGTCAGCAACAAGAAGGGGAGGAGAGCGGACAAGTCCCAGGCCCACAGATGGGCAAGCAGAGCTCAGAATACATGGCAGGGGCGTGCATATGCAGTGTGCGCCCGCTACTGTGGGGAATGAAAGCAATTCAGTGCCGCCGGAGGCGCCGGACTGTTTCCATCTGACAGCCAGAAGTCGGCTTGCAGCCACCGGGAGTGTGTGTAAACTCCCCCCACCCTGTCAGGACCTGCTAGCGAAAGGGTTAATTCACAAATTAAAACGGAGAAACTTTGCAAACAACTGACCTCTTAAATAACTGCATTAACTATACAGCTAAAACTGCAGATGACTAATTTCATTACTTTTCTTACCTCACACTTAGAGAGGGAGAACGTGTGACCAAGGTGAAGACGCCCATTCATGTAAGGGTAAGGGAAAGTCACAAGGTATTTGCTTTTCCTGTAATGAAAAGGAACGTTACCTCTTTTCCCATTCATAAAAAAATAACACAATATTTCACTGTTGTATTGTGCAGCACTGCACAGATTACAGAAATAAAATGTCAACTTTAATATCAGTTATCAGAGAGTGCCTGGACCTGACCTTTATAGAGGAAGCTCGGTGAAAACTTTCTTTTTAGTATTTAAAGTGTTACTAAACCCACAACAGTAAAATCTGTCTGTATATGCAGCATAGTATGCTTGTTATACTCACTGTGGAACGTAAGGGGTTAATCCTCTACATTGTGTAAAAAGGCTGTTTTATCCTGTATGTATGGATCCTCCCCCTCCTGCACTGTCTATCTGGGGAAAGCCAGCTAACACAGGCAGAGTAGCCAACCTGCACATGTTCAGTTGTGTCTTTTATGCTGGAGAGAAAAATGACTTGTTCTCAGAGCTGGCCAGGTCACATGGTATTAGTATCACACAGGTGGGCGTGTATACAGGCTGTGGAAATCTCCTCCTACCTGAACTCTCAGCACTGGAGAAACTTTGCAGTTTATATCACTGACCGTGGTATACAGAGCAGCCAAAAAGGTAAATAGTGGCAGTATTTTAAAGTAAAAAGAAGATTTATAAGCTGTGGGCACTGTGGGGGGCAGATGAACTATTTTCATATTACTGGGTTTAGTAACACTTTAATATAAAAGGCAAATATTAGAACCTCCATCAGATTTGCATTGCTTCCATAAGGACATGGAATAGCCAAAAGGGGGAAGTTATACACAATAATCCAAATGTTATCAATGGAAATTATTGCATTCACAAATAGTGTTAAAGCATATGTCACCCCAGCACTTCATATTCCTGATGTGCCTGCTGTACCATGTACTTGTATGAGAAAGTATCCTATTCTCTTTGTATTGCTTCCTTTATGGCCGGTCCCCTTGTTTTCCTATTAAAAATTGACCACACTAAGCAGGAGAGCACACAGTGGTCGGTTCTCTAGCTGTGCTGGGAACTCTGTGTACTCTCCTCCAAAGATCAGACTTGTCCTGACACAGCCCCGCTGCACAGCCATTCACTGGCAAGCTCAGTGTCCTGTTGTTTCTTCTCCTCCTCCTCCTAGCTCTTATGCAGCAGAGAAGAGACAGAATGTGATCACTTATAAAAAAAAAAAAAAAAAAAAAAAAGGGAACTGTATATTTTTTTCTTTTTATAGCTATACAAAAATGTTTTGCCTTTCATTTCTATTTTAAACTGAATAGGGTTATTTTACAAGGTTAGGGTTTACAATCAGTGTTAATTTTTACGTCACAATTTGATCTAGTTTTAGTCATAGCCTTCTGACTAAAATGCTATGTTAGTTGTAGTCGTATTTTAGTCTACTAAAATCCCTAGTACATTTTAGTGAACTAAAACAAAATGGGTTTAGTTAAATTATAATGCATTATTTAAGCATTTCTCTAGAATTTTCAAACTCATTCTATACTCCTGGAGTAAAAATCTGATAACATGTAGTGAGAATGGGGAAGTAAATGGTAGTGAGTGAGTGCACAGGACAGAGAAGGTGTCTGGTGGGGAGGCTGTTATTTTACACAGTGCTAAGCACCTTGCTGGGGGGGGCACTCACCACAAGGTTTGCAGGGCATTGTTCCAGGCTGAAGGCAAGTCTTCTCCCTTTTGCTATTTTTTTAGGCTTTAAAAGGTTTTCTAAATTTGAGGCTCCACTTTGGGACTCCTTGTTCATCCACAATATCAATAACATTTTTTCAAGGAACTTTAATTAAAATTACGTGCAGATGCTATATAACATTATTTAGCATTAATTTTTTTCAAGTGGTGGACTATGTAAGTTCTCAGTTATAGAAGTTCTTTGGTATACGTGGGAAGGGGAAGGCTGACTGCAGGTCAGCCTAAATTTGTAGGAGGAGTTGGGCTGTATTTAAGCCCACCCTCTAGCCTCCATTACCTGCCGACGCTTCTCACGTTACGCATTCTTTCCGGTGCGACCGCGACGTCGTTTTCTTGCAGCAAGGTGGATGTCCAGCTGGGTTCACCTCTCCCCTTCATGCGTGGACACAGGTATCGGTCTGTCGGGAGAGGGGCTGCCCGCTTCTGGACTGTTTCATGGCCGCAGTGTTGGCGTTTGGGGGGCCGGGGGCCCTTTTTCGGTTTGTGAAGGTGGGGGCAGGGAAGTATGTCACTTGTATCTGGACCACTTTCCCTTGTCCATGGGTAGATGGAGAGAGGACACTGGATAGAGGGTACATGGGCAGTTGGAGGTTGTTGTAGGAATTGTGGTCATGGCTGCCAGAGCCATATTAGGTGTCACGGGGTCCCTGGATGTCTCTCTTTTCAGGGAGGCGGACGTGCGGCTGCAGGTGGGATCGTTTCTCCCCATTCTCACGGGTGGACACAGGTATCAATCTAGAGGGGGTCCATGGGCGGAGTAGGGACCACCCGCTTCGGGCGTTTTCATGCTGCAGTAACGGCTTTTTAGGAGGGCCTGCTCCACATGATGTCCGATGGGTGGGTTAGAGGGGCTCTTGAGGTTCCTCTCAAGCTGGGGTGGTTGGGGCCGGGGGCAGTGTGTCTGTCAGCAACCAACGATTTGGTATTGGGAGGGGAGTCATGCAATCGGCTTCATTACGGACGATCTACCCTTGTCTCGGGTACTCTCATCGCAGTTCACTGCTCTTTATGGTTCTAAGCATGTTTCATCATCTTACCAAGGCTGCATCTCTTAAATATCTGTTTATTTTTCAGGATTCTGGTTGGAGTGTGTATGTGATCAGCCAATCAGTGTTCAGTTAGTGAGCTCATTGAGTGTTATTTATTTCGTCAGATACGGTCCGGGTTTCACAGATTGAGGTGGGGGTGATGCAGCTTTTTACACTTTAATCAGGTCCTCAGTGTATGGCTCATTGCCACAGTTATTGGTCGGTTGTTTGAGCCTCAGTTCTTAGCATATGTGGGATTTTGGGGCAGCACTGCTTAACACCTTGTTCCTACTGATGGCACGGCTTGCATCCCACCACGTCACTTGGGAGTAGCTAGTAAGGGCACCGGCCAGTCGTACCAGGCATCTCGCAGGTTGGTTGGCAGGGGTCACAGTGCACAGCTTATCCGGACCTCCTCCACTAGTCAAGCGATGGTTCATCACGATGAGGATTTCATGTTTAATACCTGATTTGACCAGGCATCGTTTGGGTGGTAACTTTGTTCAGCTCAGGTGGGTGTTGTTTGTTTCACCTTATGCCGGTTACAAACTCATACATTTTATGTGGTAATTTCTTCATGTATTAGGCCTTGCGGCAGTCTGGGTCACCCATCATGTTTTTGGGTGCTAACGGATTGAGATGTTTGTTATTAAATTAGTTTGTGCGGTGGCAAGTCTCCTCATACGGTTCATGTTACATTTGCACGCCTCATGACATTTCACCACTCATATAGTTGCCTGACACATCTTTAGGTTTTCCTTAGGCCTGGGGTACGTTTTAATTGCCTGCCATGCTTCAGGTTGCTCGGCCTTGGTATTTCAGGGGGTTGACACGTTTACAGTCCTACTAATACGTTGTATTTCAGGGTTGGCCTCGGTCACCAGGTGCAGGCCTTAAAAGGATAAGAGAGGTGGCAAGTCTTCTCACCCGTTTCTCATAAAGTAGACGTTAGACTGTTTTCATACATTGTTGTTTTTGCACTACTCACTACATTTGACCCGACACGCCTACAGGTTCCGTAGGCCTGAGTGTACATTTTAACTGGCCTGCTTCGCCTTAGGTTACTCGGCCTCTGTAATGCTTATGGTGAACACTTTCTTAGTCTTATAAAAACACTTACTTCATTTTTCCCTAACACCAGGTCCTATATCGCATACTCGGTACATGATCATATCCTCATACTGTAGGCATCACGGCGTTACACCACTGTACGGCAACACTCTACTGTAGGTTTACCTATCACGTTTATGGGTGCGGTGGCAAGTCTCCTCATCTGTTTTTCATACAGCTCACATTACGATTTCATACATCGTGACATCTCACTGCTCATATCACTTGCCTGACACGTCTTCAGGTTTCATAGGCCTGAGTTTATGTTTTTAATTTGCCTGATACGCCTCAGGTAACTCGGCCTTGGTAGTTCTTGAGACTGACACATTTTCAGTCCTGCACAATGTATACTTTGTCATTAACCACATTAGGAGGTTGTTATAAAAAAAAAAAAAAAAAAAAAAAGGACTTTTTTTGGGGTACATGAAGTTAACACTTTTCCTTTTGACA
Source organism: Aquarana catesbeiana (assembly GCF_042186555.1). NCBI lineage: Eukaryota > Metazoa > Chordata > Amphibia > Anura > Ranidae > Aquarana > Aquarana catesbeiana. Next base: position 365,162,617 of record NC_133326.1, on the reverse strand, counting down.
GTGTTGTTTTTGGTTGTATAGGTCATGTCACAGGCAGCGGATATCGAAGACTTTGCCTCTATCTCTCCTTCTCCGGCCAGGGGTAGGACGCCCTCCTTAAAAACCTGGACCATCCCAAGACTCACAGCAGAACTGTGACGCAGGGGAATTTCGTACCCGGCTTCGGCTCGCAAACGGAACTATTAAGATTATTATTCCCCATTCCCCTGTACTTCAGGCTCTAATACTGAGCAGGTTACCCTACGGGCTGTTGCCTCTTCTCCGTCACAAATTCACGCCACCCTGAGATCGCTGGCAACCTTCTGTCAGGAGTCGCGGGCCGGGGTGGAGGCTTTGAAGAGCCAACCAAGTCCGGTCCCGGTGTATCCTGCCATTCTAGGGACATCAACAGGTACCAGGACTCCCTTGGTACCAACCCCCGGGCATTTAGCTTTAGGTAAAGTGCAAGTGCTCCCTCCATTACCCCGAGTCACTTCATTCCTGGGAATATCAAAAAAGATATTTCAGATGGCAAAGACATTTATTTGGCATCCCTCTTAATTGCCGCCCACGATGTAGTCGACAACAAGTCGTATGCTTGCGGTGAAGTTTCCATGGTTTTTAAGACCAGGGACCACAGGCTCAGCCATAAGCTTTCCATCCCAGAGTTTGTCCTGGCTTTCAGTTGTTAGGGACAATATTTGTTCAGTGGGCCCCTAGAAGAGGGAGGAGCTGGATCTTTACCTCTATGAGGTAGTGGAGTTAGGGCAAAAGTATGGGGGGGGTCGGTTTTACGATTATCATCGTTTTTCTGCTAAAGCCGCTGCCATTTTGCTCAACACCAGGTGGTAACAGTCTGGAACAATTTTGACAGTGAGCTGTTTTGCCGGCATTTTGCTGGGCTGAGGTCGCCAGTTTGTGTGACATGCCTGTCATCTTCTCATACCACGCACTGGTGTCTGAATACGGAACTTCCCATTCTACCGGGTACATCCAGGGCAAGCCTTTTCCAGAGTAGAATTGCAGTCACTGATAGGCATGCTAAATTTGCCATGTGATCATTCCCTAGGGTAGTTCATTCATTTCTCGTTGTTGGCATTGTTACCCTTAGCCCCTGACTCAGACTCTCCAGTCAAGTTAGATTCTGTGGCTCTGACTTGCATGTAGGACGAGTTCCTTCAACACTGGTATGGGGCCACCATGTTCATCCTCGCAGAGTCGGTTTTCTCCTCAAGGTTGCGTGATGCAGCAGCCACTAAGGGCTATGCGGCTATTTTTGGCACTCGCTGGCAGCTGGGCTGTGGCCAGGCGAGATCTTTGATATTCCAGGGTTTGCAGAGATATCAGCTTTGTTTGAGGTTCACCCCACAGTGTTGGCAGCGCAGACATGGTGTCGCTTTTGGATAGGTGAAACGGTGGTTTTCTCCACGGACAATCGAGCTACCTCAGAATTGTTTAACAAGGTAGATCCAGGTCTTTTATTCATTCTGTCTTTTGTACATAAGCTGATTTGGCTGTACCTTCAGTTCCATTTCCATATACACTGTAGGTTCATCTGTGGTGTAGAGTATACAGCAGTGGATTGCTCTGTCTTGTTTTGAACCGCCCGCTATTTTCCCAACAGGTCCCACACTCAGACATCTGTGTCACACTGTCCCCGCTTTTCTCGCTACTAACAATGGACTAGATCCCCACTGGGCCAACGCTTATGACACGGCCTGGGATACATTCCAGGCTTTCCAGTTTAGGTATCCTAGGAGTGATTGCCACAACATTCTATATCTACTTGATTTCTTCCATTTACAACTCTAGCTGTCCTAGAACACTTTCAAGACATATGTGGAAGGTATCCAGCATTGTTGCCCTTGCGGGACCCTAATAGGGCATCCATTTTTGCAGCACATCCCATCAAGGCCATTCTCAAGAAGATTCAGAATAGTAGCCCCCCTGCCACGGTTAGCAAACTCCCGATTACAGGGCATATTTTCCGGAGCATGTCCAATTTACTCTCCAGGTCTCCTTTCGGGCTGCTACCCAGCTTGGTCCTCAAGGCAGTCATGTATCTGGTTTTCTATGGTTTCCTCAGGCCAGGTGAGTTCACTCGTACGGGGATGAGATCCCGCGTATTCTTGATCTACCAGTTAGTTAGGTACCCCGATCATTTCCAGTTACATCTGGTCGCTTGCAAGATGCAGCAGTCAGGAGTCGGTACCGACGTTAGAATTTTTGGGGCCAGCAGTACCTCACAGTTTCAGATCAGCTCATGGTGAGCACTGTGGATAAACCCAGAGCTAGCCCACTTTTATCTTTCCCTAGTACTCCCCTCTCCACGGCACAGTTCATGAAACATTTCCTCACCCTACTGCCAAACCTAGGTTGGACACCAAAGCTTATTCTGGCCATTTTTTCACGGTAGGTGTGGCTTCCATTGCTTCTCGCCAAGGGGTCCTTGTTCACGTAGTTAAGAAGTTAGGTAGGTGGAATCCAGCATGCTTCTCCATGTGTATCGCGGTTCCACATGTGGAAATGTCACGGGCATTCATGCTGCATATGGTAACTTTCAATAAATCTATGCCAGCTCATCCTACTCTCTTTATTTTTGCCCCCTTTAGGCATACTGACCGCATGACTACAGCACACCCCAGGTCACTTCCTGTTTTCCCTTCATACCTTTCCTAATACGCACTGCTAGAGACTCCAAGTACAAGTGGGAAAGCTGACAGCAGGTCAGCCTGAATTTGTCAGGCTGTATTAAAGACTGCCCTCTAGCCTCCATTTCCTGTCGACGTTTCTCTCGTGTCCCACCCGCCCTTTCCCCATTCTTTCTATTTCTTCTCTTTTACTTACAGTTGTGCTCAAAAGTTTACATACCCTGGCAGAATTTATGATTTCTTGGCCATTTTTCAGAGAATATGAATAACACAAAAACTTTTCTCACTCATGGTTAGCATTTGGCTGAAACCATTTATTATCAATCAACTGTGATTACTCTTTTTACATCATAATGACAACAGAAACTACCCAAATGACCCTGATTAAAAGTTTACATACCCTGGTGATTTTGGCCTGATAACATGCACACAAGTTGACACAAAGGGGCTTGAATGGCTATTAAAAAGGTAACCATCCTCACCTGTGATCTGTTTTCTTGTGATTAGTGTGTGTGTGTGTGTGTGTGTGTGTGTGTGTGTGTGTGTGTGTGTGTGTGTGTATAAAAGGTCAATGAGTTTCTGGACTCCTGACAGACCCTTGCATCTTTCAGCCAGTGCTGCACTGACGTTTCTGGATTCTGAGTCATGGGGAAAGCAAAAGAATTGTCAAAGGATCTGCGGGAAAAGGTAGTTGAACTGTATAAAACAGGAAAGGGATATAAAAAGATATCCAAGGAATTGAGAATGCCAATAAGCAGTGTTCAAACTCTGATCAAGAAGTAGAAAATGAGGGGTTCTGTTGAAACCAAACCACGGTCAGGTAGACCAACTACAATTTCAGCCACAAAAGAAAAACCCACAAATAACTTCAGGTGAAATACAGGACTCTCTGAAAACATGTGGTGTGACTGTTTCAAGATTCACAATAAGGAGGCACTTGAAGAAAGATGGGCTGCATGGTCGCCAGAAGAAAGCCACTACTACGCAAATGCCACAGCACAGAGACAAGCCTCAAACCTTCTGGCACAAAGTCATTTGGAGTGATATTAAATAGATATATGTAGCGCTACCCCACCTAAAGTGCAATAACTGATGATCCAAAAATCAATAATACATAAATGTAATAGAATGCAAAAAGAATGATCAATAATATGTGCAATGATCAAGTATACAACAATGACATTGATACCGTGCAAAAGAGCAATAAATGAACTCAATATTGAAGGTGCAATGTGCATACAATATGAGCAATACTATACACTATGTAATAAAAGATGTGTGAACTATTAGCACATATTGCCGTAAAATGAATATCCGAATATAAATATGCAATTCAGAAAAAACATACGGTGACAACTACTGGAAGCTGGTCCTCGTTATACAATTCCACCACTTGTTGGTGCATGCTCGATTCGGCCCATTGGGGGCCGCAACTACGTGAGAGGCTGGGGGAAACGATTGCCGCATTCCGGAACAAGATCGGATCAACACACTGATAATTAGACACTGATTGTTACAGTGTTTTGCCCACTGCACTTGCACTTTTGTATCACCCGTAGAAGATTTCACCGTGCTGATATCGGGAGTCGCACTATATGCTTCTTTGAACTGTACTTTGCGTCTGTTTAGACATTTATCTTATAGCATATGTGGTATCAGTTTACACATTTTTTGCACATTCTTATGTATATTTAATATTGCACTTTTATATCACTTTTAGAAGATTTTTCGTGCTGTTATCAAGAGTCACACCGTATGTTTTTTCTGAATTGCATATTTATATTTGGATATTCATTTTACGGCAATGTGTGCTATTAGTTCACACATCTTTTTATTACATAGTGTGTATTATTGCTCATATTTGTATGCACATTGCACCTTCAATATTGAGTTCACTTTATTGCTCTTTTGCACGGTATCAATGTCATTGTTGTATACTTGATCATTGCACATATTATTGATCATTCTTTTTGCATTCTATTACATTTATGTATTATTGATTTTTGGATCATCAGTTATTACACTTTAGGTGGGGTAGCGCCACATATATCTATTTAATATTTCTTTGAGTTATGTGAGTATACTTTTTTATGTAGGCGGCTCCCTGTGTCAAATAACGAGTGTGGTTTTTTGCGCACTAGTTGTATCTTCCATTTGGAGTGATGAGATCAAAATTGAGCTTTTTTGGCCACAACCACAAAAAGCTACATTTGGAGAAGAGTCAACAAGATCTATGATGAAAGGTACGGAGGTGGATTCGCTGATGTTTTGGGGATGTGTGAGCTACAAAGGCACAGGAAATTTGGTCAAAATTGATGGCAAGATAAATACAGTATGTTATCAAAAAATACCAAAGGAACATTTGCATTCATCAGCCAGGAAGCTGCGCATGGGACATACTTGGACATTCCAACATGACAATGATCCAAAACACAAGGCCAAGTCAACCAGTCATTGGCTACAGCAGAATAAAGTGAAGGTTCTGGAGTGGCCATCTCAGTCTCCTGACCTCAATATCATTGAGCCACTCTGGGGAGATCTCAAAACATACAGTTCATGCAAGACAGCCCAAGAATTTACAGGAACTGGAGGCTTTTTGCCAAGAGGAATGGGCAGCTTTACTATCTAAGATAAAGAGGCTCATCCACAAAAGACTTCAAGCTGTCATTGATGTTAAAGGGGGCAATACACGGTATTAAGAACTGGGGTATGTAAACTTTTGATCAGAGTCATTTTGGTAGTTTCTGTTGCCATTATTATTTAAAATGTTTAAACACAGTTGATTGATAATAAATGGTTTCAGGCAAGCACTAACCATGAGTGAAAGAAAAGTTTGTGTGTTATCATTCATATTCCCTGAAAAATGGCCAAGAAATCATAAATTCTGCCAGGGTATGTAAACTTATGAGCACAACTGTATACTTGGGTATGCCCCCTTTAGGCATACTGACCACAATCCACACCCCAGGTCACTTCTCGTTTTCCCTTCATACCCTTCCTAATACGGTCTACTAGACCGTTTATTGCTGTCTGTATCTCTGTTAGAGATATCTTCAATTATATTTGTACCTGTTCACAGTATGTTCTGCAACCAAACAGGAAGTGAGGAGATATTCTCAGTAAAGTCACAGAAAGCAGTAAAAAAAAAAAAAAAAAAAAAAAAAAAAAAAAAAAAAAAACCACAATATGACTGACTGAAGTTCTTAAAGTGATTGTAAAGTCTCGTTTTAAAAAATAAATAAATAAACATGTTATACTTACCTTCTCTGTGCAGTGGATTTGCACACAGCAACCCGGATCCTTCTCTTCTGGGGTCCCTCTTTGGTGCTCCTGGCTCCTCCCTCCTGTCGAGTACCCCCACAGCAAGCAGCTTGCTCCGGGGGCACCCAAGCCGAGCTGCAACTCCGTGCGTCCAGTCAGACACGGACCTGACTTCGGCCCCGCCCCCTCTATCCACCGATTGTCTGACTTTGATTGACAGCCCCGGAAGCCAAGGGGAGGCTGCTACACAAAGAAGGTTGATAATATGCACAGAATGCATAGAATAAAAAAAAAAAAAAAAAAAAAAAAAAATTCTGCCTTTACAACTCTCTTAAATGTTTCCAATTATCCAAAACTAAGCAATAAGCTTTGGATGGAACTTTACTTTATAGTGGTTCCTGTTTATACATCTGATTTTTATGCAACTTAATTTTTTAATAGGTGTAAACCATTACAAGACTGATTCAATTTCACCATACAGAACAAATACAAATGCCAATAATGAGCTATGGAGATGGAGAGTACTGCAAGCAAGGAGAACATGCTAGGCACACTATGTAAACAGTAGAGACCCACCCGCTCCGATTCTGATGATCCGATGCGTTGACCTCGAACACTTTTTGGCTTTCCCATTTTAACTGGATTTCCTTTTCGATATTCTTTAGGAAGTCAACTTTCGCAGTTCCCTTTCTTTCCTGTACAAAAACATATTATTATTACAGGTACTTATACAGCACCATAATTTTACACAGCGCTTTACATATACATTGTACAATCACATCAGTCCCTGCCCTCAAGGAGCTTACATCTAAGGTCCCTAAACTCACATTCATACACATACTAGGGCCAATTTAGACAGGAGACAATTAATCTACCAGCATGTTTTGGAGTGTGGGAGGAAACCGGAGTACCCGGAGGAAACCAGCACGGGGAGAACATGCAAACTCCAGGCAGGTAGTGCCGTGGTTGGGATTCAAACAGACAACCCTAGTGCTGCTAGGCGGAAGTGCTAACCACTTAGCCACATACAACAAATTATGTTTATTGCTTTTGTTTAAAAGGTCTGCTCTTAAATACAAGGATTGTTGTTGCTCATAAAACAGTAAGCAGTGAAATGCAGACATTTTTATGTGTCTGCGTAGTCACCGAGTTGTTAGCAGTACTGTGTTGGAGCTCTGGGCCCCCAGCTTGAATCCCATCAGGGACACTACTATCGAGTTTGAATGTTGCTGCAGAAATTCAGGAAGAACTTGAGACAGTGGGGTTGATTTACTAAAGTAGAGCATGTTCACCTAGCATAAGGAATTTTCACTCAGCTTAATGAATGAGGTGACATCAAGTGAAATTTCACTTCGCAAAGAATACCCTCTTAAAAACAGGATTTTTGGTCATGCATGATTGGATGACTGAAGATAGCACAGCTTCACCCCATTCGCTTTGCAAAGTGGACATGCACTACTTATTTAGAAAATCAACCACATTGCCTGACATTGTATTTCCATGACTGTCATGAGGAAGCGCTGGTTAGCGCAGTCATTTTGTACAGAGCAGCCCTGATCCTCCTCTTTTTCGGTCCCCCGCCAGTGCTCCTGGCTCCTCCTCTTCAAGCCAGTGCCCTCAATAACAAGCCGCTTGCTTTGGGGGCACTGGTGCGTGCTCACCCCTGAGCCCCACTCTATGCGTCCATAAGACACAAAGAGCCGTGGCTTGGCATCGCCCACGCTCTCTCCTCATTGCCTCACTGGCTGTGATTGAGAACAGTAGGAGCCCTGGCATGCAGGGACTAGAAATGTTTCTGCCAACATTGTGTGCATCAATAGAAACACACAGCCCCATAGCCTAAGATGACGAGACACTCCCCTGCTCCTCCTCCCTCATTTCTCAAAGCTAACAGACTGTCTGCACACTGCACTGTCCATCATTAAAGTGGAAGAAAAGCCTATATCTAAAGCCAGCTATACATGGATTGAAAGCTGTTTCAACAGGGACCGGCAGAATTTTGATCCCTGTATTGGCAAGGAGGTTGTATAGAAGTCGATCTACAGAGCGATCTCTGTACAAAAGCCCTGTTGGATTTTCCCTGCTTGATCAATCTCTCTGCTATCAGAAAACACTAGCTCAGAGAGGAACTAGAAGTGGATGGGGGAATTGAGTCAGTTTCTTTTCCTTCAGCTTTAAAATTCCTTAACACCTTCTTTTCCTAAAAATTTTAATTTTCAAAAAATGAACATACGGTCGCGAGAGCTAACGATATTGCCATCAAGTAATGACCAAATTTCGAATGATAATGGACATACTGTAAATGAATTTGTTTCTCGTTTGTTTTTTGCTTCTGGGTCAGGCATGCGCAGTACCAACAATTACATTTTTAACAAGAGAGAAGCACATTTAACTTTCAAACCATTGTCCATTCAGCAGTAGTTTTCCAAACTTTTCCTTGGATTTTTTTTTTTTTTTTTTATCAAAAACATCACAACTGATTTTTGTTTTGTGCCAATTAACTGGATGAAAAACGAATAAACTGTCCAATGACCAATTTCCTAACTATTTTTTGTCTCGTGTATGAGCCCCAATAGAATCAGTACTAGAAGTTATGAAATTAATTTCCACTATTCCTTAGAGCACAAAGCAAACATAACAGCTGTTATATACCGTATATACTCAAGTATAAGCCAACCGGAATATAACCTGAGTAGGGCTGGAGAAAAAAAATCGATTTAAATCTTGAATCGAGATGAGAGGTCAAATCTATTCAAAATTTAAGCAAATCGATTTTTTTTTCACTGCGCCAGTCCTGAGGAGCTGCGGGCATGAGTTTTTAGGCGTGGCAGCGGCTTCGGCCTAGTCCGCGAAGTCGGACGCCGCAGACTAGGCTAAAGCCGCGACCTCGCCTAAAAACTCCTGCCCGCAGCTCCTCAGGACCGTCACGGTGTCCAAAAAAAAAAACCCTCGATTCGAATCGTGAATCATGTTTTTTTTAAGAAAATCTCAGATTTTTTTTTTTTTTGGACAATCTCCCAGCCATAAACCTAAGGCACCCAATTTTACCACAAAAGACTGGGAAAACTTATTGACTCGAGTATAAGCCTAAGGTGAGAAATGCGCAGCTACTGTAAGTGGAAAAGAGGGTCAACAATGCCCATTTGCAGCCTCACTATGCCCATTTGCAGCCATATGTCCCCCGAACTTCAAACACGATAGTTAAGGGTTCCTAGATGCCCCCTAGCTGCAGCCAAAGTTTGGGGTCTCTGGACCCAAAGGGTCCCGAAATGACATTGCTGCAGATGGACACAGTTGACCTAATTCTAGTTGACCTTCTAATATTACTAACCATTATGATCAACTGACATCCATCTGATATTAAAGGAAAGAAGTGAGAGATTTCACAGAACACATTTTGTACAGTTCTGGTACTTCCCAACAGTCAATATTCCAACTGCCTATTTCACCAAAAATAGGAGATCTGTCCCTTGTCCATTGAGCAATGCTGATCTTCATGGCTCAATGCAAGGGTACACAAGAAAAAGTTTTCTTTGTGGCCTGTTCACACCATAGAATGCACTGCATAAAATGTAACATGTATGTTATTTTATACAGTGCAACATTGTTGCAATGGACTGTGCTGCATAATTTGAATGAAGTGTCATTTTGTGACACTTCAATAAGATTTAAAAAAGCAAGTAGACTGTAAGTAAACAGTGTGATGGTTTGTAAGGGAACATTGCACTGCCGTTATACAATGCACACCAGTACACATATGTTTTACCTGGTGTGAACGAATCCTTAAAGTCCCCACCCCTCATGATTTTTAAAAGTCAGGAGCTACAGTATTTTTAGCACTAACACTTTTTATTAGATAAGAGTGTTTAAGGGTTAGAGCCAAGAGCAGGCACACCACTCAAAATTAGAAAGGCTTCAGATCTATACGTAAACACACACATACAGTGTACACTCTATAGCTAATAGATTCCTATACCATTCTGGTCTACACAAACCCCCGATCTCCAAGCGCATTACACACAAACCCAGAGCACGCTACACACAATCCCAGAGCACGCTACACACAATCCCAGAGCACGCTACACACAATCCCAGAGCACGCTACACACAAACCCAGAGCACGCTACACACAATCCCAGAGCACGCTACACACAATCCCAGAGCACGCTACACACAAACCCAGAGCACGCTACACACAAACCCAGAGCACGCTACACACAAACCCAGAGCACGCTACACACAAACCCAGAGCACGCTACACACAATCCCAGAGCACGCTACACACAAACCCAGAGCACGCTACACACAATCCCAGAGCACGCTACACACAATCCCAGAGCACGCTACACACAAACCCAGAGCACGCTACACACAAACCCAGAGCACGCTACACACAAACCCAGAGCACGCTACACACAATCCCAGAGCACGCTACACACAAACCCAGAGCACGCTACACACAAACCCAGAGCACGCTACACACAAACCCAGAGCACGCTACACACAAACCCAGAGCACGCTACACACAAACCCAGAGCACGCTACACACAAACCCAGAGCACGCTACACACAAACCCAGAGCACGCTACACACAAACCCAGAGCACGCTACACACAAACCCAGAGCACGCTACACACAATCCCAGCGCACGCTACACACAATCCCAGCGCACGCTACACACAATCCCAGCGCACGCTACACACAATCCCAGAGCACGCTACACACAATCCCAGAGCACGCTACACACAATCCCAGCGCACGCTACACACAATCCCAGCGCACGCTACACACAATCCCAGCGCACGCTACACACAATCCCAGAGCACGCTACACACAATCCCAGAGCACGCTACACACAATCCCAGAGCACGCTACACACAATCCCAGAGCACGCTACACACAATCCCAGAGCACGCTACACACAATCCCAGAGCACGCTACACACAATCCCAGAGCACGCTACACACAAACCCAGAGCACGCTACACACGATCTTCAAACACGTTATACACAGCCGGGATCTCCAAGCACTGACCGTCATGCTGACTCTCCCGGTACACAGCTGCTCTCCCTCTCCGATCACACGTTGCCGGACCGGTTAGTAAGCGGAAAGCCGTTTCCTTCCCGCACAGCATGCCGGTCGTTGTAGTTTTCCTCTCTAGCAGAGTCCTGGGCTCACTCCACATTCACACTACAACTCCCGACATTCCCCTTGTCCGGAGATTGCATCAGTTCTATTGACAGGAGAAGGCTACCTTCTCAGACATTACAGAGGAGGGCACACGCCGCCAGTTGATGGATTGTCAGCTGTTATCTGGAGGAGCCATGTCACTAGACATGGAGCGAAAGGAGCTCCTGACCATAGAAAATAAATCTCATAGAACTAATATGTGCAATGTGCAGATCGGATTCCAGTTATTAGCCATAGCTCTGCAGTAACCACTGACACTTACTGTTCCATCTGGGGCAGGGTGGGCTAATATTGTAGCACAAACAAGAGTTTATTTCACCAGTGTTCACAAATAGTAACTGTAGATAAAATGTATGCATTTTATTTTATATAACACTAAAATTATAATTTTGGTACAAAGCATTTCAGTTATTTCCAAAAGACATAGCGTGATTTTTTTTTTTTTTTTACATTTTGCCCCCTTTTTTTTTAACACAAAAAAAATTAAATATTATTGGTTAATGAAACAGAAGTGCAGCCACAAATGGTCTCCCCCCCCCCCCCCCATGCCACATTTGGCACCTTTGCGGGGGGGGAGCAGATACCTGTCTTAGACAGATATCCTGTCCCCACTTCCGGGAGACCAGGCCATGGCAAATTACATAAGCAGCCGGGCTCCTTCCCCAGCTGCCAGGCCAGTAGGAGAGGGCAGTGGTGCCTCGTGCAGGGGCAGTAGGGACCCGGCGTGAAGCAACATTTAAAAAAAAAAATCACATTGTGACAGACCTAGCCGGGAGAGAGACTTTTGGAGGGGACTGTATGCTAGCCTCTTGCCGATCGATCGGGGGCCCTTGCATTTGGGGGAACGGTGCTCTTTGTGAGCTGTATGTCTGGGGACTCTGGATTTTCCATATTGGAATAGTGGCTGATTCATAATGCTGGGACAGATACTGTTAGGAGATGCTGATGTAAATTCCAACACCTGTCTGTCTATTGTTTGCTGAAAATGTGTATTGTAAATAAGTCTACTATGGGATCTAAGAGTCATTAGATCCCCATTGTTATTTGTGTTAATTAACTCTGCTATTGTGTGAAGAAGAGTCTATGTTGATTGTGATAATGTTGATTGGATGTTCTGAACTACAAGACGGCCAGTCTGGCCTAACGGTCATGTCTGAGTCATCTAGGCTGTCTAAAGGGATTCGTTAATTAGCTCATGTTAATTAGGTTAATTAGGTTACAGCTGTATTGTTAGAGTAATATGAGCAGGAGGTCTGCACCTACACTTTGAGTGTATAAAAGCCTGTATTTTGTCAATAAAGATAGATTCCTGGTTGAACTTACATACAGCCTGCCTAGTGTTTGTTCTGAGCTATCACAACTGGGTTAGAACGGCACAGAGCTGTAGTTCTAATCCCGGAACATTGGATGACCGAACAATCAGATGTTGCGATCTGCAATCTGATTCTATAGCTGCAGAGGAGTGTCGGGAGAGTGGAACCGAGCGAGCAAGGGGCTCGTTACACACATGTTATACTTACCTGCTCTGTGCAATGGTTTTGCACAGAGCAGCCCCAATCCTCTTCTTCCCCATCTCTAATTTAAAGATGTAATCCGGGCAAATTTTTTTAAAGCTGTTTGCTTTAATTGAGTCATTTGATCCTCCTTGTACAAGGCCAGTCCAGCACCCCCCACGTTCCAGAGGTCTTAAAAATGGACTGTTCCTCATGTCAGCAAGCTCAGAGCAGGCTCCAAAGACAGGAACAGTCCACCACTGGACCGTGGGGGAGCTGGAGTTGTGCTTTAAGGCAGTAGTAAACTCAAGATAATTTTTCTTTTTTAAAATGGGGCCCAGGTGGGTTATGCCGTAATGTGCTAGTTTTCAGTAAGATGGACTGAGCCTCATCAAAATGTTGACAATAAAAAAACACTATCTTTATCTACCTCCTTTGGAAGACCTGTGAGTGTCTCGATATTACTTTTGGATTTGCATGGATCTCTTTGTGGATGAGCACCTGGGCATTTATCTCAAACATAGAGTGCCGTGGCTACCCTTGGGATTGTTTATTAGCAAAGTATAGTAGACTTACCTATCATAATGTGCCCTCCAGTGCTAAGCTGTCACCGATCCAGTGGGTCCTTGGCGCTTCCATCTTCTCCCAGTCTTCACTACAGGTTCTGCCGGTTTAAACGCTTGAATGGATAAGTTGCAATGTTGTCACTCCCACGCATGGCATGCCACTGTGGCACAGATCAGGTGCCCTTAATGTGGTTTGAGCTGCAGACGCGCATCTCAGGTCACATTACCACTGATAGGCAGAGAGAGAGGTTTATGACAGAAGAGACCACTAAGGCCTCCTATGTTATAAAAAATCTTGCCTGCCTAAGATCCTGCTGCTTAAAGTAGTTGAAGACCTTTTGTTGTAAAATATAGACATTAGGAGATGCCAAAAGAAAAATTAAACCCTTACCTTTTTTTCTGAAAAGGAGATCTACACTTTAGCTCTTCCTGCTGGCTATATATATATATATATATATATATACATTCTCTTGGGCTTTATAGCTTTAATGTAAACAAACACATTCAGGACTGCCAATCACAGTGGTCAGATGATCAACATGCCCACCTCCTGGTATTTAGAACCTCTTAAAGGGCCAGGAGGCAGCAGCAGGGAGGGGTTAAAGTGAAACTAAAACCTCCTATAGTTTTCAGCCAAGGAAGCTGTCATCTTATTATGTTTGATCTTCAATTGCCATGATGCTGAACATGTGATTGACACCAACCATTTAATGGTTTGACAGTTTGGTTAAGAACACAACCAGTGTGACAGTTAGCACATGCTGGGAATGTAGCCATTTAAGTCCTATTAGATCGCTTCAGGTCGGACCCTTTTGCAGGTATAGGTAAAACATTAAAAATAAGTGCCTATACTGTTTAAAATCCAGTAATAAGCTGTTTTACCCTGCTCTGCACATGCTCAGTTGCTCTCTATTTTTAGGCACTGTTGAGTTTGTAGAGGACAATCTGCTGACAGCCTTAAAGTGGTATTAAACCCTCCTATCCTTTACAGCCTTGATCTGCAGCTGCCATGGTGCTGTGCATGTGATCAGTTATGGAACCAGCCATTTGATTGTTTGACAGTTTGGTTGAGGACACAAGCAAATGCAACAGTTAGCGACAGTTAGCGATCCTGGCAATTCAGGAATGTGACTGTTTTTTAAAACCGGTAAATCAATGGGTTTAGTTCCGCTTTCTGATTTACTTTTGTTAAGGGGGCTTTGGGCTTCAGCAAAATGACAGCCTTCAGCAAGAAGAAACAGGAACAATGCTGGGGGCAATTCACAACACACACTAATTTTGGTAGCATAATTATTAATGTGGAATGTATGTTCCTTGCTAAAGAACATTCTTTTTTATCAAGTTGTTTTGGGTAAAGTTCCACTTTAAATATGGCCTCTTCTTTTTCATGCAGCCAGTCCCCAAGCCATAGAAATCCCCTCCTCCCACAATTTGCAGGTGTCTCCTTAGGCTGGCCATAGACAGATCAGAATTTGACAGTTCGGCAGGGACTGGCAGATGGACTGTGGGATTAGGCACACCCAGAATGTTTACAATATACACAATATTTCATCTTCACATTTTATTTTTACTCCTGATAATAAATAGATAATAAAGACAATATATACAGACAGTAGCATATTAAAGGGGTGGAGTCCACACCAGGTGCTGACACTCTGAGGGTGCTGTGGCCGCCTGACTTTTTGTGTTGAATATTGCTGCACCATCTAATCTGTACCCTCATGCCTTTTATATTAAAGTGGATATAAACCTACCACTCATCCAGTATAAACTAATGGCACAGTATTAATGTATATATACATGCAAGCCTCTTGCATGTATCCCTACCTTGCAAATGTCACCCCCTACAGCAGTAGGCGCCCTGCAAAACTCTGGAATCAGTGGGTGGGTCTCTTTGCCGGAGCTTGAGGGGCGTAGTCGCGCTGTCACAAGGGGAGTCCACCTCTACACCCTCCTACTCTTCATTCACACTGATCATGCCCCATGATGAGTAAAATCCAGTCAAAACTCAGGAAAGGCACCACATGACTTAACCACCTCCCACCCAGCCACTGCACATATACGGCCGGGTGGGCACTTCCTGAACGTCCTTCTGAGAGGACGTTCAGGAACGTCTCTCAGAAGGAGGTGGATCGCGCGCGCAGAGAGAAGACACCTAGGTTTGGAACAGTATTCCACCGGTCGAAAGGCTCATCATCACACTGAGGTAAGAAACATCAACACACCTCCCCACCACGCTACCCATACCCTCTCTCCAAACCCCTATCTCACACTCCCCACCCCACATGTTCTACCTAGTGTTGCCACCTGTCCAGGATTCACCCAGACACTCTGGATTTTGAATCATGTGTCCAGGTTTCAGTCCGCCTGAATCTGGGACACATTATTCAGACAGGCCTGTGGCTCTCCAAATAACCAAGATAGTCACATAAAAATCTGTTGCCATCCGAGAGCTGTGGGCGGCTGTCTGGGGACAGCGTGTTCCAGGTCTTTTATAATACTATGGTGTATACTGTGAGAAAAAAAATTGCCCTGCACTGCTAAAGTGTTCGGGTCTGGCTTGGAGATAAGGTGGCAACCCTAGTTCCACCCAACAACACGTTCCCAATGCTGCATCTGCTGCCCCCCCCCCCGGCAGCCATATGGGGAGAATTTCCCCGTACTAGCTGACACTAGCAGTGTGGTAGTGCGGGGCCGCACCCACATGGCCACGTCATTCAACACACAGCTCCGTGTGAATGACCACAAAAATAAGCAGATACATTGACAGTGTGCCGGAGACCTGCATGGCATCAGCGATCTGGTGATCGCTATGCAATGATAAGCTCCTGCATGCAAACAAAAAGTAAAAGATGTCCTTTTTTTTTACTTTAAAAAAAATATATAATTTTATTAATATCCCCCTAATCTACTCCTCTGCAACCCTAACTTCCTACTCCCAACCTTCTCCCCTACCCACTATGAAGAAGAGACACATATACACAGATGTTGCTTAAAGTGTACTTGTAGTGCACACATTTATTTATTTTTTAAACTGTGTGCTTTATTAGTATATAACATAACATAAAATAACAATATAGTCAACTCCTGTCTCACCCTCCAGAGGAAAATGGGCAGACTGATAGAAAGGCAACAGTATAACCATTTGTTAGAACCAAGGCATGTACATAGTTACATAGTTAGTAAGGTTGAATAAAGACACCAGTCCATCCAGTTCAACCTGAGTAAGTGTGGGTGCGTGTCTACAATTATCCCTATTTATTTAAGGTACCCATATAGTGCCATCAATTTACGCAGCGCTTTACACATACATCGGTCCCTACCCTCAATGAGCCCACAATCCAAGGTCCCCAACTCTCATGTAGAATACCAACTTTTATTATCACACAAAACATTGTACCTGAGGCAGATCTATTGATGGCATTGAGAGTGGCAACCTCTGCCTGGACCAAGCCTGGTCCAAGCAGAGGTTGCCACTCTCAACACCATCAATAGAACCACACCAATGTGCGGCACAAGGGATCAACTTCCTTCTCACCCTCCAGAGGAGAATGGGCAGACTGATAGAAAGGCAACCGTAACTTAAATAACCATTCGTTAGAACCTAGTTAGGCAGAATATCAGGATTGAGGAAGATGGGCTTCAGCAGCAGAAGACCACACCAGATGCCACTCCTCCAAAAGCTATATTAAATAATAAAAAAAAAAAAAACTTCAAAGATTCTCAAATCTGCGGGGTGAGGATATTGGGCATGGCATTTCATCATTCATTCCCATGACCGATTCAGTAGAAGGAGCAGGATAGGAGGATGTAGTCAGTGGACAAGGAGAATATACAGAGGGAGAAATGGATGATGACTGTTTGTAAATGTGCATGTACGTTGACTGTTGGAATGGACGTGTGGATGTAGATGATTGTGAGGGTTGCGTGGAAGTAGATGAATGCGTATTGTGGGTGCTTGGTGTCATAAAGACAGAAATGTGCCCAGACCAAGGGAATGAAGTCCTCAGCTTCATACTGCAAACTGATGACCATGTGCTTGATAGGGGGTGTGTGTGATTACAAGGGGTGGAGACAACTGTTGGGCTTAAAAATGTAGCTGAAACGCTGGTAAAACGCCCCTGAAGCTCTTTTCAGGTGTTTCCATTCATTTCTATGGGACCTAAAAATGCCTGTAATCAGCCTAAAAGAAGCTCATGTACTTGTTTGAGCGACAGGCGTTTTGCTAAATGCGACAAAACATTCAGTTGTGAACAGGGGCCATTAAAATGAATGGGATTTTGCTTGTTGGGTGTTTTTGAACTTTTGAGATAAGCGTTTTGCAAGCTGAAAACGCTCAGGTGTGAATGCAGCCTAAACATTAGGACACTTTCCTGTCCTGGAGTCCAGTGATGTCGACACCGCAGCTGATATTTCCATCAGCTGTCGGGTGCTTTCGCCGCCATTGCCTGTAAGGGGACCCGGCCATGTAGCCTTTTGGCCATCAGTATGTACATCTTTAAATTGATGATTATCTTGAACTAATGATATCTCATCTGAAAAGACAATAACATGTCATCAATTATTATTCCTATACTTTACATGCAATCTCTATTGTAAAGGATGTATTCCGTAACTGATGTTAGAATTCTGAAATATCATAACATAAAGTGCACGATTCCAAAGACATAAAGAGAATGAAATAGCTTACTTGCTACAAGTCATGTAATCACCAATACCCATAATGATTGATTTTTTTACTGTCACAAATTAATAGAACATAATGTATACCGATTATGTATCCAAAATGCATAGACATACCTTGTTCGGGGAGATCAAGATTGGACGATTCCTCCAAGGTCATGTGACCACTGTCTTCCTCGGCAATGTGTTCTGTGTCAATAACAATAGAGGGCCCCTGGCTTGATAGGCAAATTTCCACATCTGCATCCATATCCAGTTTTCTCTTTTTGCTAGGACCTGTCCAGATTATAAAGGAATACATTAGGTAAATCAACTGTAAATTTAAAAAATAAAACATTACACAGCACTTTTATTTGCAACCATTATTAACTAGTGTTAGTACCTGGAGGAGTTGTCGGTTGATCTTCAGGACCATCTCCATGCTCAGTTTCCATGCTCTGAGGCTTGTAGACATGATGTACTTGCATGCTGGCCATGTACTTTTGTAATTTTTTTTTTGTTTCCTTGATAACTTCATTTTTTTTCCTGTAAAAAAAAATGTAAACGAAAGTTTTAAAAATGCACTCCAGAAAAATACATATTTGATAAAAACATTGATAAATACAATATTAACATTTGGCAAATGCCCATAAGACCGCCACATAATGATCTTTAATGTAAAAAAGCATCCTTACTTTTCTGGATGGCAACATAAATTTGATTGAAAATGATCATGTTCCCGAAGTTTTAAGTCTGAGCAGCGCTTCCTTAATTGGTTCGATCATCGCCATGTGCGTCAAGGGCTCACTTTATACTTTGTATTATTATACATGAATTTTAACTCTTGAATGCTCTATTCATACTATATATTTTTCTCAATAAACATTGTTATATTGTTCTATACCTCTCTATTGTTTTCTATGCCTTTACAGTGCGACCTAGGGCTACTTAGCAAGTATCCCTTTTCTTTTTGTTCCCCTTAAATCCACGGATGTGGCTATGTGGGTGCTCTCTTTCTTACCTATTAGAAAACGTATGTAGGCATAAAGGACACCCCCTGCCAAGCCCCTTAATAGAGAATTATACAATTAAAATGATTAGATATACCCAAAAGAGCTTTTATTTACCACTAATGACATTTACAGATGCAGCAATGTAGAACTTGGGTGAAAGGTTTTGCACTGGGAAACACTTATTGAAAGATATAAAGTCCATTTTATATATAACTATATAGATCTGACCAAAATGAGGGACAAAGGAGGAAAGAGGGACAGAGGGACTTAGATTCAAATCAGGGTCAGTCCCTCAAAATCAGGGACAGCTGGGAGTTTTTGAACATATGAGATGAGCGTTTTGCAAGCTAATATGTCTAGAATAACCATGTTGGTTAAAAGTGCTGACCATTTATTTATTTTCCTTTCTAGGTATAATGGCGGACAAATTCACCAGGCCTGATTTCCTTGCCCAATTTATAGAAATGTACAGGCAACTACCCTGCCTTTGGAATATTAAGTCAAAGGGACACTATGACCGAAACAAAAGACATGAGGCTCTAGAGTGATACTGATAGAATTATGTAAAGCTGTTTGCCCGAATCCAACAATAGATTATGTGACGAAGAAAATTGCTAACCTGAGGACTGTCTATAAAAAAGAGCTTCATAAAATCAGAGCATCACAAAAATCAGGTGCAGGAACAGATGACGTATATGTTCCACGCTTATGGTACTTCGAAAGTCTTCAATTCCTAACTGAAGAGATTGAAGAGCTTCCATAAGTACTCTACCATCAACCTCTGCAGCTTCACCAGTCCCTGATGATTGCCTCTCCCTGGAATAGGATCTTGAAAACTCTGGTGAAGAATTATTAACACAGGTAACTACTATTATGGTCTTAGAGTCCTGTAATGCACACAGTGATGGATCTGTGTTAATATGTGACTACATCATATTGTCCAAAAATGTTACCACTTAATCTGTGCGTTGTTTCAAAAACCATATGTAATTGAAATAAGATGCATGTCATAATGTAATATAGGTGTACAATATTATTAAATTGATCATTTTTATATACCGCCCAGGACAACATGGAGGTGATTGCTCCCACCAATCCACAACCACCTGAGCCAAGAGGAAAGAAGAGGAAGAATTTGGTGGATTTCTATCTAAGGTAGCTGCTGCTTTACACAGAAAACCCGATGAATCAGATGGCTTTGCAATTGTTGTAGCCAACAAACTTAAAATTATGTCCAATGAGCAACGACAGCTGGCGGAAATGTTGCTCCTTGAGGTTCTGCATAAAGGTATTAATGGTAAATAAACACACAAGACCCATTTAGCGGATCAACCAGCATTTCAAACACCAACACCTTCTGTGCCTCCTATAGTGTCCCAGCCATTACATCAGCAGGGCACACATTGGCAATATCCTCCTAGAGAAAGGCCATCTTCACAGTGGTCACATGATTACAACTATGCACAGTTGTAGATCATTGTCCCTTGTTGTTGAGCTACAGTTGAGCTATTGTGTTTGTGCTCATAATTATTTGCAATAATATTACAAGTTTAAAAAAAGTTGTGTGTGTATATTTAATAATACTGTTTTGACATTATATTGCTGATATTAAGATATAAGAATACATAATCGGTTACATAAAGCATAATATAAAATTACATATTTATATATATATATATATATATATATATATATATATATATATATATATATATATACACAGTGGGTACGGAAAGTATTCAGACCCCGTTAAACTTTTCACTCTTTTTTATATTGCAGCCATTTGCTAAAATCATTTAAGTTAATTTTTTTCCTCATTAATGTACACACAGCACCCCATATTGACAGAAAAACACAGAATTGTTGACATTTTTGCAGATTTATTAAAAAAGAAAAACTGAAATATCACATGGTCCTAAGTATTCAGACCCTTTGCTGTGACACTCATATATTTAACTCAGGTGCTGTCCATTTCTTCTGATCATCCTTGAGATGGTTCTACACCTTCATTTGAGTCCAGCTGTGTTTGATTATACTGATTGGACTTGATTAGGAAAGCCACACACCTGTCTATATAAGACCTTACAGCTCACAGTGCATGTCAGAGCAAATGAGAATCATGAGGTCAAAGGAACTGCCTGAAGAGCTCAGAGACCAAATTGTGGCAAGGCACAGATCTGGCCAAGGTTACAAAAAAATTTCTGCTGCACTTAAGGTTCCTAAGAGCACAGTGGCCTCCATAATCCTTAAATGGAATACATTTGGGATGACCAGAACCCTTCCTAGAGCTGGCCAGCCGGCCAAACTGAGCTATCAAGGGAGAAGAGCCTTGGTGAAAGAGGTAAAGAAGAACCCAAAGATCACTGTGGCTGAGCTCCAGAGATGCAGTTGGGAGATGGGAGAAAGTTGTAGAAAGTCAACCATCACTGCAGCCCTCCACCAGTCGGGGCTTTATGGCAGAGTGGCCCGACGGAAGCCTCTCCTCAGTGCAAGACATCAATGCCCATCAGTGCTGCATATTAGTGCCCATCATCAGTTCCCATCAGTGCCACCTCATCAGTGCCACCTCAGTGCCCATCAGTTCCGCCTCATGAAGTGCCCATCAGTGAAGGAGAAAACACACTTATTTACAACATTTTGTAACAAAAACAAAGAAAAACTTAAAAAAAAAAATGTTTTTTTTATTTGTTTAGCAAACACCAGAGGTGATAAAATACCACCAAAAGAAAGCACTATTTGTGGGAAAAAAAATGATAAAAATTTTGTTTGGGTACTGTGTTTCATGACCACGCAATTGTCATTTAACTAGCAACAGTGCTGAAAGCTGAAAATTGTCCTGGGCAGGAAAGGGGGAAAGTTCCCTGTATTGAAGTTGTTAAAAGGGATATTAATTAACCTCATATAAAGATATATTATACACTGATATTCTGCTCAAGTACCATGCATGTAGTAAAATTGGTTTAATGTCAGATAACAATGGAAAAGAAGGTTTTATTTCTTTCCCACGATCATTGTTTGTTGTGGTTTTGTTTCAGGTTTGTTCGTTTGTTTGTTTCCGATCATGCGCACTACCACTCCCTCTATTATTTTCGCACAATTACTATACTATTGATAAGATGATTGTTCGTTGTGTTCACAAACGGAAACATTTTTCAACCTTGTTCCTTCTATAAATTTTGTACGACCGGCCTTAATCGGATGCGAAAGCCGTGTACTAATGATTAGATTATCAAATGATCTATCCGAAAGCGGTAATTTTCATACGATTTTCTCATCGTGTGCATTAGGGCATCAGGGCTATTTTTAGTGGCACTTTACCGTCGTTTTAGCAGCACTTTTCGGCCGCAAGCAGAGCGCTTTTAACCCCCGTACCTTTACCTGACATGCAACCCCATATCATCAATGATTGTGGAAATTTGCATGTTTTCTTTAGGCAGTCATCTTCATACATTACATTGGAACGACACCAAACAAAAGTTGCAGCATCATCAACCTGCCAGTGCAGATTGGTGATTCATAACTGAATATGATGTATGATGTATGAGGCACGGATGGGCATGTATGAGGTATGGATGAGGCACAGATGGGCATGTATGAGGCATGAATGAGGCACGGATGGGCATGTATCAGGCATGGATTAGCATGTATCAGGCACGGATGGGCCTGTAACAGGCATGGATGGGCATGTATCAGGACTGTATGAGGTACAGATGGGAATGTATGAGGCACAGATGGGCCTGTATCAGGCACGGATGGGCATGTATAAGGCATGGATGGGCATGTATTAGGCACAGATGGGCATGTATCAGGCACGAATGGGCATGTATAAGGCACGAATGGGCATGTATAAGGCACTGATGGGCATGTATCAGGCACAGATGGGCAAGTATCAGGCACGGATGGGCATGTATGAGGCACTGATGGGCATGTATTAGGCACGAATGGGCATGTATCAGGCATGTACAGTATCATTTGGTTCAATCGACTTCAATAGACTTCAATGGAGAAGCTGCAGAAAAGCATGTAGTGTGTTTTTACTGTGATTTTGCCACGATTTGTGTTTTTTATTCTGCCCTACAACAAATTTGACAAGGAAAAAGCTTAAAAAAAACCCAAATTGTGGCAAAATTGGGGTGTAAAAAGCACTTCAGAAATGCTCAAAAGCAAACTGCATAGATGTGAATCGAGCCTTAGAGAGTACTATTAATGATAAAGCTGCACCATACACCTGATAATACACTGCTCTTCAATTCAGATACAGCTACTCTCTAGCATTACACACACTGTGGGTATTGACCCTACAAACTACACCACTGACACACTGGAGAACTGACCCTATTCACCAAAACACACACCACAATACACACACACACTGAAGTACTGACCCTACACACCACAATACACACATACTGGAGTACTGACCCTACACACCACAATACACACATACTGGAGTACTGACCCTACACACCACAATACACACATACTGGAGTACTGACCCTACACACCACAATACACACATACTGGAGTACTGACCCTACACACCACAATACACTCATACTGGAGTACTGACCCTACACACCACAATACACACATACTGGAGTACTAACCCTACACACCACAATACACACACACACTGGAGATAATGGATGTATTGAGCCTGCAACACTGTAGTCTGTATAACAATTTATTGGTGACTGGTTACTAAGGAGTGACAATAAAACAAAAAATTTGACGCGTTTCGGTGAGAGCCTTAGTCATATTCTTACTCATTAAAACAGAAATGGCAAAAAAGTTATACTTGTACAAAGTCCACCCTAAAACAAATTAGCATATTAAAGCAGTTGACTGATTAGGTGGTTAATACAATATTACCTTAACGCAGTGTTAATTTTGGCAGCAAATTTCGATTTAGATTTAATCTTAGTCTTAGGACTAAAATGGCATTTTAGTTTTAGTCCCATTTTATTGCTCTGTAATTATTTTAGTTCTGGTCGTATTTAGTCCACTAAACAGTAAAATTTAAAATTCCACTAAAATTTAGTCGACTAAAATGTCCTACGTTTTAGTCGACTAAAACCTTCAATACATTTTAGTCGACAAAAACTCATTTTACTCATTTAAAATAGAATGGGTGTAATTAAATTGTAATGCATTAGTTAAAATTTCTCCACAATTTCCAAACTCATTATATACTGCTGGAGTGAAAAATCTAATATGCTATTATTTATGGTGTTGAGGTTTGAACATGCATTACAGACCAGTGTTAATTTTGAAGTCAAATTTTAATTTAGTTTTAGTCTTATGCCCCGTACACACGGTCGGATTTTCCGATGGAAAATGTCCGATCGGAGCGTGTTGTCGGAAATTCCGACCGTCTGTGGGCTCCATCGGACATTTTCCATCAGATTTTCTGACACACAAAGTTTGAGAGCAGGCTATAAAATTTTCCGACAACAAAATCCGATCGCGTCAATTCCGACCGTGTGCGGCCTGTTCCGACGCACAAAGTGCCACACATGCTCAGAAGAAATTCCGAGACGGAACAGCTCGGTCTGGTAAACTTAGCGTTCGCAATGCATACAACACTTTCGTCATGGTGCAATGTTAAAAATTATTTAATACAGCGCACTCTCTTCTTCTTTATAATGTGAGAAGAATGAAGTAGTTTTGCTGCTCATATTCACACAGACCTCTCACAAACTTCTTTCTTTAATATATTTTGATTTGTCACATCTGACAAAAATATTTTTGTGTTTTTTGTTTTTTTTTAAAGGCAAATTTTTTTCTTTTTTTTTAGGTTTGTATTTTTTTTAAGGTTGATCTTTGTTTTATTTTATTTTTAGTTTTACTCCAGAATATTTTTGTGTGTGTTTTGTGTGTCAAGTTACCACAACACCATTGATATCTTATATTATTTAATCTCAAGGAGATTGTTTGGTGTTGGTGTCCCTTGTTAATTTCACATTGTACTTTAGAAATGTACCTGAATCCTTACAAACAAACTGTCCTTTTTGAAAGAAAACACACATAGGAGAGTATAATTGAAACCAAAAATCCTTTATTAAGGGCTCAGAACCAAACAAAGAGGGAGGCAATGCTGGAGAAACAGCAGAAATTGGCGAAGCCTTGGACCCCCAGGGCAGACATCAAAATTGGTGGCCTGAGGAGTCCATATGTAAGGGAGTGCAGTCTGGACCAGAAGTCCCAGAGATCCGGAAAGCAGCATCTTTTGCCAGACCAGACTGAACCCAGGTCATCACTTTCTGGTCTTCTTTACACGCTTCCTTCCCGGCTGTGGCTCTGCTGTTGGAGATGTGGCAGGAGGAGGAGTAGGACCTGGAGGAGGAGGAGGACTAGTAGGACCTAGAGGAGGAGGAGGAGAAGTAGAAGGACCTGGAGGAGGAGGGGGAGGACCATGTGTGAGGTCACAAATGTGGGTAGCAGATGTTATTTTGCCCCTCAACACCTTATTGAAAGCTTCCAAAATTAATGACTCACACATAAGTTGTTGGACCTCCTCCATCTGCTGCATTTTACAGGCAATTATGCCAGCAAAGTCCTCCTCCACAGTTTGGGGGGCTGTCAGGGCCTCTGTAGCCTTCCAAAAGAGGCCTATGGCAGCCTCCTCCAGGGTATTCCTCTTCCTGCCAATTTCTCTTTGCAGGTGTAGGAGAGGGACCTGGATATCAGGCAGCCTGCTCGGCCCAGCCACCTCCTGGCTGAGACTTCCCTGTGTATGAAAAAGGGACATGGTTTTAGTTTCTGCATCATCAATCACAATCGTAAATTAGTACTCCAAACTAACATCTAGTTAACATCATTGATTGGACAACCTGAACTATTTAGAGGAATGCTATACCTGGCTCAAGCTGGGCTCCTCCACATGTTGCTGCCTGGAAGGCCCAGGTTGGGCGTCAGAAGCCTCAGCTGGGAGGGAAGGAAGACTGGAGAGTGATGACCTGGGTTCAGTCTGGCCTGCCAGAAAATGCAACCTGTCATAGTACCACATCCTGGGGACATAGATGTCATCTGCTGCTCCGGATCTCTGGGAATCCTGGACCTTCTTGTGCTCCCTTAGATAAGTGCTCCTCAGGCCACCAATTAGGATCTTCAAATAGGTCATGTCTGCCGTGGGGATCACCGTCTTCACAAATTCCAGCAATTGATCCAGTGCTGCCTTCCTCTTTGTTTGGTTCTTATAATGTGGGTGGTTTATCTCCCAAACACAAGGCAGCTCCCTGAACATAGCTATGAAGATTGCCAAAAAGTCGGTATCTTTCAAGATATCCATTTTCACTGCAAGACACAACACAAGACAAACCCTAATGTCAGGCAAAACTCTCCTAATCTAGTTACAATATAGGCCTCAATCTAGAAGCAGTATAGGCCCAAGTTTGGCTCTTACCTTCGTTATCACGATCGGCGCCTCCGATACACCTTCCTCCGCTCACAGATCGTATGTACTACGCACGCATGTTACGCTTTATACACACTGCGCATGCGTGTAACTCCGCCCGCCCCTGATGTTCTTTCTAATCTATTCCCCGCCCCTTTTCGTTCGGCGCAGTGGGTGAAGAGCACATAGTGGAGTCAGAGCAGGTGCGTGCTAATTATAGCAACGAGGAGGAGGAGGAAAGCCCGGATCCGAAAATGTCCCGATCCAGAAGGAGACGATTTAAGGCATCAAATATGTCCTTTGGTGAGATGTTGGAGATGGTCGACATCCTGAAGAAGGCCGACTATGATGGAAAGTATGGACCTTACCCCAACCCCAATATCAGAAAAGCCAAGATCATGGCGAAATTGGTCAAAAGTCTGCACCGGAATTTCGGGGTACGACGATCGAAAGATCAGCTCAGGAAGTGGTGGTCGGACCTGAAATTAAGAGAGCCCGAGCAGTACAGAAAGATCCAGAGAGTGCTGCAAAAAAGTAAGTAGTTGTGCTGTGGTCCTATTCTTTTTGTCTTTATTACGTTTGTGCTGCTCCATGTGCTTTTCTTAAGTGTTGTACAGTTTAAAATGGCAACTTTCATGTTCATGGGCACATTATTCGTTCGTATCAAACATTTTTCTTTCGGCCTATAAAACACCATTGTTTAGGCCATATGCATTTGCCCACATTTTTTAGGGCCTACTTGTATGAAAAATATTTGGTTGTGTAGATGGGTTTGTTACTAGAATGAAATGCAAACTAGATTCTGTGTAAGGAGAGGACACTCAACAGCTGTTTTCACATTTGGACGCTAGAGCACTAGTGTGGGACACCAGAACACCATTTTTATTAGGGGGCCCACACAGGTGCTCCAGTGTATACTATAGGGGGGTTTCCATCTGTGAAGCTTGTACAAAACAGGTAAAGTCTTGAAGCTTGACAACGGACAATAAAAATTCTACATCTTGGAACTCTGCAAAAATAGACAATTGTACACCACTTCCAAGCAATGTTTCATCTTTATATTTCGGCCATCAAATATCTGTGTGCTAATTATACCATTTTTGTTTTACATAGGGGAGAAAAGACTCGGAGGACACCCCTCATCCGAGGAGACCAGAGACCCCCCACCGCGGGAAGAAGGGGAAATACCCCCAACCCAAGCAGAGCAGGAGGAGGAAGAAGACGTGGTGGAAATTGGCACCACAACAGGTGAGTGTCTGCGACCACAGGCTCAGGTAAGAGATGGATTCCGGCATATTTATAATACCTGTTTTTTGTGGTTTTCTCTCTTTTTAGGTGATCGTGATGTTGTGGATCCAGGGCATTTCACCTCGGAAAGTGCACAGATCCTGATTGGGGAGATCATGGGGTGTAATTTAGCTTTGGAAAACATCAAGAAAAACATCAATGATGTTCTTCAAAAAAATAATAACATCATTGATGTTTTGGGGAGAGTTTAAAACCCCTCCAAATCCCTTTGTTTTTTTGTGTGCTACAATGTTAAAAATGTTTTAGCGATTTTTAGAAAAGCCAAATTTTGAGGATGCACGCAGTATGTCAACATGTGCTATCTGCCATCACGGGAGATCAATGGACGCGTTTTGGGGGTGCAACCCCTTCCTCAATAATAAAGTAGCTGAGAGGAAGGGGTTGCTCCCCCAAAACACGTCCCTTCATCCCCCGTGATGGCAGCTATCACATGTTGACATTCGTAAATTGGTGTGCATCTTCAAAATTTGGCTTTTCCTGGGGTGACTTCACCCCATCTGAACGCAATATCAAACACAGTTCCTAAATACTCATGTCTGATATTGCCTTCAAGTTTTACCATATGTGAACTTTGTAAGTTCAAGATTTGTGTCTTCCTTGTTGTTTTGAAACATGTCTGTTTTATCTTAAATGGACATTTCTATTTTTGATAATGCCACCCCAAAAATTGTTATACAACAAACATGTTGGTTTGTTTTAAAAACCTTTTCTAAATGCACATGTGATTGTGCAGGTATTAAAAAGATTGTTAATCAAGAATTTGTGGATTATTGTCTCAACGCTACAACACTTTTGTGGTGATGTAATTGCTGCTTTCTGTGACAATGGGTGTTATTTCCTAAGGGCAAATCCACTTTGCACTACAAGTGCAGTTTCAGTGCATTTTCAAGTGCACTGGTAGTGCAAAGTGTATTTGCCTTTAGTAAATAACACCCAACAGTGCTTTGTATAAGGTTACACAATCACGCCATTTTCAGGACTCACTACATTTCGGTCAGGGTCAGCTAAAACAAACACAAGCAGTAATGTCACCGAAGATTTGCTTAATTTTTTTTTTATTTGATCAAGGTTTCATAAATTGTCTGGCATATTGATGGCCCCCCTACCCGCAAAGAACTCAAGGTATCTTAACCGGACATCACGGGCACTCAGGGAGGGCAAGCCAGGACAGCCACTTTCAAGCGCCATCAGGGTTGTTTCATTTATAATTCCGGCCTCAGGCCCAACTGAGCCAGCATAGTTGGCAGAATGTCGCCGTAAAAAGTTATGTAGAACACAGCACGCCATGATTATATGATTCAGTTTATACCATATGGATGGGTGTAAGAAATAGGCGGAACCGGCTGGCCATGATTCCAAATTCATCCACATTCTCTTCTGGAGGTGGCAAGTCCAAGCTGCCATTCTGGAGACACCTGCAAAACTCCGTCTGGGCGATGACTCCACCATCGGACATCCGGCCATTCTTCCCCACGTCCACATACAGGAACTCGTAATTAGCCGACACCACCACCAACATCACAATACTATTGAACCCCTTGTAATTATAATAGTACGACCCCGAGTTGGGTGGTGGGACGATATGGACGTGTTTCCCATAAATTGCCCCTCCGCAGTTAGGAAAGTCCCACCGCTGGGCAAAGTGGGAGGCCACAGTCTGCCATTCCTGTGGCGTGGAAGGATACTGTGGAGGAAAAAAAAAATTTGTCTTTTTGCACATTAAAACATGGAAAGCAGATTAAACACAAACATTCTTGGCCAACATCAAGATAACATTTATTAATGGGAATTTTTAAACACCAAAGTATAAGGTACACCTATCAGATTCCCCCCCCCATCTCATGGGCCATTTCTAACATAAGAGGGGGGGGGGAATCTTGGACAGGTAACCCTCTCCACTTCATTGAGAGATGAATGCCTAAATAATGGGTATTACTTGGAACAGCCCCTCCTTAGTTACACTATTGGCAGACCACTGGACAGGTAAGAAGTGTCATAATACAAAGATATAAATACACACTGTACACATTTGAGCACATTTGGACATTCTGCTATTACCTATCAAGATAATAATATGATACAAAAACTTTAAACAGTACCATTTGAAAGTATACAGGCAGGCCCTTGCACTACATGCTTTGGGGAATTCATCCATAAATCTGACCACAAAAGAGGTGGGTATAGTGTGTATGGGTTTGGCAAAGTCAGCAGATAGATGATTGAGGATAGATAGAGAATTGGGATCAGCTGACTTAGCAGTTGGGGGGAGGGAGGGTTAATAAAAAATGATTTGGGGACTCTACAAAAAAAAGCCTCTGGCACTCTGCCTGAATTTAAAGCACAAATCACATTTCTAAACATTTTAGGGGTTGTTTGGGGTAAAGCACTACTATGGAGCTGATAAAATACATTGTTAAGTGACTACATGAGGTGAATATAGGGCCAGGAGAGCATGCTGGGGAGGTAAGTGAAGGCAAATATGTATGAAGGACTTAAAAAAAACCCCATAAAATTCCAGCATGCATGAGGACAAAGGGGACATTCACAGCATATTACAATCATGGTAATTAGGGAATGAGGAAAGAAATACAATATATTAGCAAACATTAAATACAATAAAATGTGATATTAAAAGATAAAAATCTTACCTTCATATACTCCTTCTGCAGGACCTGTATGATGGCAGAACAGGTCTCTGGGATAATGATACCCAGAGCCTGGGGGGAGAT
Source organism: Aquarana catesbeiana (assembly GCF_042186555.1). Classification (NCBI taxonomy): domain Eukaryota; kingdom Metazoa; phylum Chordata; class Amphibia; order Anura; family Ranidae; genus Aquarana; species Aquarana catesbeiana. The sequence goes on along the minus strand of NC_133326.1, from coordinate 365,132,369 downwards.
GCCTGTTGAGAACTTGAGGTCCTGCAGGCTTCTCCCCGTCGCCAAGTACCGCAGGGTAGCGACGAGCCTCTGCTCCGTGATGGCTTGCCTCATGCAGGTATCCTGCCTGCTGATATAGGGGGTCAGCGAAGCCAACAAACGGTGAAATACGGGGTCCGCCATCCTGAGAAAGTTCCTGAAATCATCTGGATTATTCTCACGGAGTAAAAAGGCATATGACAGAACTGGTCACGCTGAAGCAACCAATTCTTGGTCCATGAACTCCTTCCCACCCTGTTCATGGACTGGACTTGTGTCAAGGTCAGGACCCCAACACCAAGCCCCCACACAGCACGAACTCTATGAGGAGTACGTATACGCAACATGGCTAGAAAATGGAGAATTTCAAGGGAAGAACAGCAAGGCCTGTGAAGAGCGACCTGAAAAACAGCAACGAACGAACAAGAACACAATGACTAATCCAAGTCACGCGTAGCTTGCTTGCACGCACTGAAGAGCAGATACAAACCCACAAGCACAAACTGAACCGAAGAAAACGATCTGAAAGCCATGAGTCTGAAAAAGCGCGAATCGTCTCTCACCAAACTTTTACTAACACGAGATTAGCAAAAGGAGCCCAAAGGGTGCCGCGCTTGGTTCTGAAATGGCCTTTTCTAGTCTCGTCGTACGTGGTTGACGTCACCGCGTTCTTGGCGATTGGAAATTCCGACAACTTTGTGCGACCGTGTGTACGCAAAACAAGTTTGAGCCAACATCCGTCGAAAAAAATCCTAGGATATTGTTGTCGGAATGTCCGATCAATGTGTATGGGGTATTAGTCTTTTGACTAAAATAGCATTTTAGTTTTAGTTGTATTTTAGTCATCTCAATTGTTTTAGATTTAGTCGTATTTTAGCCGACTAAAATAGTATTCATTTAGTCTACTAAAATGTTTTAGTCCACAAAATTAACACTGATGCAGGCACAGAAATGTGACAAAGAAATCATAGCGTACTTCAATACAGAGAACACAATGGAACACCAAATATAAACATCCTAAATATATATATCATAGATAAAAATGAATCAATGTGTTTCAAGCATGAAGATAAAACAGATCCAAGTGTAGAAAGTGCACTGTTTGCTAGGCGTGCCAGAGGGGGCTGAGAGGCAGAGTAACGGACTGAACAAACTTAAGCAGCTCCTTCGGGGGTATCGCTACACACACACATACACACACACACACACATATATGTGTGTGTATGCGTATATATATATATATATATATATATATATATATATATATATATATATACGCATACACACATATATATATGTGTGTGTGTGTGTGTAGCGATACCCCCGAAGGAGCTGCTTAAGTTTGTTCAGTCCGTTACTCTGCCTCTCAGCTCCCTCTGGCACGCCTAGCAAACAGTGCACTTGCAAACACAGTAAAACAGACACAAATGTAGTGAACAGGAAGTTTGTTTACTGGGAGACTTTCCACAAACAAACAGTGATCTGGTAACTCAGTAGTCAAGAATGGCAAACTGTGGTATTTAATAGTGTTAATCAAACCCAAAATGCAGACTTCTGAATAACACAGTCAAATAAGTTAAATAGGTCTACAGTGGCCTATGCACTCACGCATAAAAGGGGAACTGATCTGACTTAACAACAGTCAGTCTGTTTCCCTCAAATCCTGAAATCACGGACCCAGGCAATTAAATGTGAGGCAATAGGCCACAAATATATGTGTTAGTATTCCGCGCTCAGGACAGGCTCTGAACCGAACTGCAGCCCCCCAAAAAAAGAAAGCACCAAGGTGCAATCCAAATGCTGTAATCTCTGAGAAAATAGGGGATTGGCGCTGTTCACTGATAAAATATTAAATAAACTATTAAATAAACAAACTCTCACCACAGGGGAAAAAAGATGCACTACAAATCTAAGTGAATGAATCAGAAGCAATGGAACAAAATATATTTCAGTGTGTATGGATAAATATCCACACTAAAAAATATCAATACGTGTGCAAACCACTCAAAATAAACCATGTGTAAAAGAAAAAAGTGTATATAAAAAAAATAATAATTAATTAAAATGAGTGAGCAATCAGGTGTACAAGAATGACACAAAATCCAAGAAGACAATGTAAATGAATTGTGCCCTAAAAAGACACAGTATTAACCACTCAAAAGTGATGTACTGCCAATTATGTGAAGCTGGATAGTGATCAAATGGAAGTGAAAACAAGCTAAAAGAACCATAGGTACTGCCAATTATGTGAAGCTGGATAGTGATCAAATGGAAGTGAAAACAAGCTAAAAGAACCATATACATTAAGTGTGCATTATAAATATGGTGATCAAAAAATTGGTGGATAAAAATATTAAATAAAAAAATTTTTGAAAAAAATCCCTTTGAAAAAAATTTTCTTTGAAAAAAATTTTTTTTCTTAAATACTAGCACAATAGTCTATAATTCCAAAAAAATGTCCGTGCATACACCAAAAAATGCTAATTATATTAAAAAGTGTCCATTGTGTATAAAAAGTTCTTTGTGCACAAATCTGGTATATCTTCAATTGATTCCTGGTGTGTCCGTTCAGAAACAATATATGTCCCGTCCTGTGTGGAGCCCCCTCTAGTGTCCCCACTCACCGGAACGCCCAACCCCTGCAGGGGTAATGGGCATGTAGACTTAGGTCCGATGATCCAAGCGGTCGGTGTCCCCTTCAGCACCTTCTGTTCACTTGTGTCACCAGAGTGCTCTCAAATGGCATCCACCAGGACAGAGTACCATATACAGGGAGAAGAGAAGAGCCTCATAGTATAAATCCAAATAAAACTTTATTAGGTTTAGGTTTACATTAAAACTGAAAGTAAAAGGAAGAAAAACTAAGATCTGACAGCTCTCAGCCGGCTGGCTCCACGCCAGAAGCCGCAGACAGTGCAGTGGTAGCGGCGTGCGTTCCACGGCCGTCTACAGAAACCGGAAGTCAATAAAAAAACAGAGGTAAAAGGCGCCTCAGATGATGTCTTGATGATGAAACACGTAAGGCATGGCCATTTGGTACGCATACGTCCTTTTACCTCTGTTTTTAGGCGCCTCAGATGACGTCTTGATGACGAAACATGTAAGGCGTGGCCATTTGGTACGCATACGTCCTTTTACCTCTGTTTTTGTCATTGACTTCCGGTTTCTGTAGACGGCCGTGGAACGCACGCCGCTACCACTGCACTGTCTGCGGCTTCTGGCGTGGAGCCAGCTGGCGGAGAGCTGTCAGATCTTAGTTTTTCTTCCTTTTACTTTCAGTTTTAATGTAAACCTAAACCTAATAAAGTTTTATTTGGATTTATACTATGAGGCTCTTCTCTTCTCCCTGTATATGGTACTCTGTCCTGGTGGATGCCATTTGAGAGCACTCTGATGACACAAGTGAACAGAAGGTGCTGAAGGGGACACCGACCGCTTGGATCATCGGACCTAAGTCTACATGCCCATTACCCCTGCAGGGGTTGGGCGTTCCGGTGAGTGGGGACACTAGAGGGGGCTCCACACAGGACGGGACATATATTGTTTCTGAACGGACATACCAGGAACCAATTGAAGATATACCAGATTTGTGCACAAAGAACTTTTTATACACAATGGACACTTTTTAATATATTTAGCATTTTTTGGCATTTTTTGGTGTATGCACGGACATTTTTTTGGAATTATAGACTATTGTGCTAGTATTTAAGAAAAAAATTTTTTTATCAAAGAAAATTTTTTTCAAAGGGATTTTTTTCAAAAAAATGTTTTATTTAATATTTTTATCCACCAATTTTTTGATCACCATATTTATAATGCACACTTAATGTATATGGTTCTTTTAGCTTGTTTTCACTTCCATTTGATCACTATCCAGCTTCACATAATTGGCAGTACATCACTTTTGAGTGGTTAATACTGTGTCTTTTTAGGGCACAATTCACTTACATTGTCTTCTTGGATTTTGTGTCATTCTTGTACACCTGATTGCTCACTCATTTTAATTAATTATTTTTTTATATACACTTTTTTTCTTTTACACATGGTTTATTTTGAGTGGTTTGCACACGTATTGATATTTTTTAGTGTGGATATTTATCCATACACACTGAAATATATTTTGTTCCGATGCTTCTGATTCATTCACTTAGATTTGTAGTGCATCTTTTTTCCCCTGTGGTGAGAGTTTGTTTATTTAATAGTTTATTTAATATTTGATCAGTGAACAGCGCCAATCCCCTATTTTCTCAGAGATTACAGCAATAGGCCACAAATGCAATTTATCACTATAACATTTAATGTGAGAGTTCCCCTTTAAGGGTAGTCACTGAAATCACTAAATTACTAATACTGAAGGAGTAACAGAAAGGGTTCCCACAATGGAGATATCAAGGATCTTCAGCTAGCCTGGTGTTGGTGCACTTGGTGTCCTGTTGAGCAGGATAAACAAAGGGGTACTTGAAAGTATCCTGGTAGGCAAAAATTAGATGTAGGATGCTAGCAGTATCCTGATAGGCAAAATGGAATGTAGTGACTGTTCAGCAGGGTGCAAGTGTTCCTACAAATGTGGGCACTGGTGAGGCAATGTTGCCTGACTACCGTGTCTTTAAAGATGGGCAAACGCCCGCTCACCCATCCTGCGACCAAAGGATCAAGCGACCAGTTTCCCAAAAGGCCCCACTGGCCACCTTGTAACAGGATCGGCCCGTACCCTCAGGAACACCTGGAGATATAGCCGGGATCCCTCTCAGGCTGGATGTCCATCGTCGTCCGACTTCTGGAACCGTGGCAGGATCAGCACACTGACCTCTGGAGCTGTGGCTGGATGGATCCCCTCCGTTGGTAATAGCAGTCCCTCGGATCACGTCTGTGTCTCTCTCACTCCCTCATCAACTGACTTTTACCTCAGGACACAAAATGAAGTCTTTTACTTTCCTGTCAGCAAAGCCTGCTGGGATTTGTATTTCTCCCTGTATACCAGTCTATGGGGCCGTTTTGTGTGGGAACTGCATGTCCTAGAATCCATTGCAGCTCTCCCTGCAGTTCAGTACAGTCTCTCCCATTGGCTGTTGTAACTGTACCTTTAATTGGTTTTCTACTTCCGGTCAATATTAACGCAAGAGAAGCTGCTGAATGCACAGCTCTGTGTGTGTCAGCTCACATTACATTACTCAGTCAGTGAAAACAGGAAGAAGGAGGGGGGGATGAAAAAGCCCATGCAGACATGACATCCAGCTCTCTCTCCCCTCTTTCAGGCTGGAAAGCCTGTGTACATGCAGTTATCTGTGTTAATGTACATGCAGCCTATCTGTGTTAATGTAAGTCTTTGGCTGCAATACCCACTACATATATATATATATATATATATATATACACACACACACACACATACATACACATAGATATGGGGAGCTACTATGCATTAGTCAAAAAAAATCAATCAACTGCATTAATTTATTATGCAAATTTGTTTTAGGGTGGAGTTTGTACAAGTATACATTTTTTGCCATTTCTCTTTTAATGGTGCCACGACTAAGGCTCTTCCCAAAACCAGTCATCAATAAATTGTTATACAAACTACAATGTTGCCGACTTAATCCGTCTATTTGTCTTGTTCTGGTGTGTACGGGCACGCTGAGCCCAGGCACCTGTGTGTGGATCTTGCAATCAGATGGGGCATCCCTCGTTATGTGCGCTGCTCCTCTCACACTTCACTTGATGGATTTGCCTACTGCAGCTGCCTCAGGGACCTTTTAATACATAGACACCATTAGGTGTAACGATCCACCTTTCCATCTGTTTTATTGACAACATGGCTACTGGAGTGACTTTGGAACTTGCAGGTTCAGACTGTTTGACTAAAAATGTTGGCATGAATGAGAGACCTGATCAGGGTATGGTGGGACCTTACTGGTCTGGAACAATATATTAATGAATCGCTGATTCTGAGGGGTCTGAGAATCAAAAAAAATCCCCTCCACCATATACTCCAATTCTTTTCTCACAGAATGGAACCTGATACTTTCTAAATGTTCACTAGAGCAAATTAACCTGATTATCACACATGAGGAGACTCTGCTACAATCAGTTACAATAGAAATGGAACTCCTGAAAGACTCTCTTAAACCTTACCAGCCATTGACTACCTATGCAACTCTGCAGGATGATCTAACAGCACACATTGAGAAACTAGAGGGTGAAGTTATGGACATAAAGAGACATAAATACATCCACGATGTGCAAGATTATGAACATGGGCTCATATATGTCCATAAGAGACATGGGAGACCTCACTCAATTCTGAAAAATAGAAGTAGATCCAGACAAAATACTACCGGTACCAGATATGTGAGTTTCAGCTCCCAGAGCAGTCGGATTAACAAGCAAAACTCTCAGATGCAAAGAGTGTTGAATCTCCAGTCTCCTCACGTGGCTCTGTCACATCAGTGTTTTTGAAGAAGGATACCAACATCACTCTGCAAAAAAACTCATCCAGAACTTTCAACCCCAAAGACAAAAAAGAAAAAGGGGGGACATTGCAGAACCAAGGACAAGCAGAACAAACTATCCGCGCAGAGCACGGAACAAATAGGACTAAAATAGGTAGACAGAGATGATAATGCAAATATTATGAATTTTGTAAATGTATCTGATGTTCCACTTACATCTACTGAGGTCTTTCTATTATCCAAGGGCCTTTCATTTGCCCTAACAGCGCATTTTGATGTCTTTTCCACACTTTTAGATGTGGATAAGTTTGTCTGTAACATCCGGTTGAAAAAACATTTTCCATACCTATTAATGCATATATGGCTTCCCCGCAGTGGATCGAGACAAGGCAGACTCCTTCGATACATTTATTTTTCAGGATCTAACTGCTAAATCCACTTTAGAAAGTCTGCAGTCTGAATCCACTTGGGGATGTATGGTATTAAAGGGGACATCACCTATGTGAGTGCCAAGTTTTTCTATCCTGTACAATCTAGAAGCAATATAGTCAATACTTTCAAGAATTTAGTGGAGAAGGAGCTTCTGTCTCTTAAAAAGAGGCTAAAAACACCACCCCTTCCTCTGCCTCAGTAAAACTGAGAATCAAGGATATTGTGATAAGGGGGGCAGATAAGGGGGGTGCAGTAGTAGTGCTTAAGATGAAATATTATAAAGCTGAAGCTTTGTGTCAACTTAGTGATTCCCTTACTTATCGCATGCTTAGTTCTGATCCAACCCAGGTTTTTAAAAATAAACTAATTCATCTTCTTGACACAGGATTAGAAATGGGAGTCCTAACCAAGAAAATGTCTGAATATCTTTTGGTGGATTGCCCGGTCATTCTGGCACCTAGAAGGCGCTCAATAGTAGCAGGTTTAAGATCTCTCTTTGAGAGACTTGGGGGAATGGGTGGATCAATTTTTACAGCCACTAGTGACGAGATTGCCAGGGTACAATAAAGATATGGCTTCAGTTTTAAGACATGCCACCAGAATTAAATTAAAATGAAACAATCCAAATAAAATTGAAGTGCAGACTTTCAGCTTTAATTCAAGGGGTTAAACATAAATATCAAGTACAAATTTTAGGAACTGCAACCATTTTTACACACAGACCCCCCCCCCCCCATTTTCAGGGGCTCAAATGGAATTGGACAAATGAATACAATTATAAATAAAATGTTAATTTTTAATACTTTGTTGAGAATCCTTTACTGGCAATGACTGCCTGAAGTCTGGAACCCATGGACATTACCAGAGACTGGGTTTCCTCCTTTCTGATGCTTTGCCAGGCTCTAACTGCAGCTGTCTTCAGTTGTTCTTTGTTTGTGGGTCTTTCTGCCTTTAGTTTTGTCTTCAGCAAGTGAAATGCATGCTCATTTGGGTTTAAATCAGGTGATTGACTTGGCCATTGCAGAATATTCCACTTCTTTTCCTTCAAAAGCTCCTGGGATGCTTTTGCAGTGTGTTTTGGATCATTGTCCATCTGTACTGTGAAGCGCCGTCCAATCAACTTTGCTGCATTTGGCTGAATCTGGGCTGACAGTATATCTCTAAACACTGCAGAATTCACCTGGCTGTTTCTGTCTTCTGTCACATCATCAATAAACACCAATGACCCAGTGCCACCAGAAGCCATGCATGCCCATGCCATCCCACTGCCTCCACCATGTTTTACAGATAACGTGTGCTTTGGATCAGCTGTTCCAAGCCTTCTCCACACTTTTTTCTTCCCGTCATTCTGGTACAGATAATTCTTAGTTTCATCCATCCAAAGAATGCCTTTCCAGAACTGGTCTGGCTTTTTTAGATGTTTTTTGGCAAAGTCTAATCTGGCTTTTCTATTCTTCAGGCTTATGAATGGTTTGCAGCTTGTGGTGAACCCTCTGTATTTGCTCTTGTGAAGTCTTCTCTTGATTGTAGACTTTGACAATGATATGCCCACCTTCTGGAGAGCATCTTTCACTTGTGTGGATGTTGTGAAAGGGTTTTTCTTTACCATAGAAAGGATCCTGCGATTATCTACCACTGTTATCTTCCGTGGATGTCCAGGCCTTTTTATGTTGCTGAGCTCACCAGTGTGTTCTTCTTTCCTCAGAATGTACCAAACTATTGATTTGACCACTCCTAATGTTTTGGCTATCTCTCTTGCCTGTTTCACTTGCATGGACAGCTCCTTTAAACACATGATATAGGTTCACAGCAATAGATTCCAAATGCAAATACCACACTTAGAATCAACTCCAGACCTTTTACCTGCTTAATTGATGAAGAAATAATGAAGGAGTAGCCCACACCTAGCCATGAAATAGCTTTTGATTCAATTGTCCAATTACATTTGGTCCCTTGAAAAAAGGGGACGGCTATTCCTAAGAGGTGTGATTCCTAAATCCTTCCTCCGATTTGGATGTACATACCCTCAAATTAAACTGGAGAGTGTGCACTTTCAGCCCATATCTATTATATAACTATAGCTTGAATATGTTTTGGTAAGTACCTGAAACAATTAAAATTGTACCTGTGTCCAAATATATATGGACCCAACTGTATACAGATGATTTGATTTTAATTTGGAATTATATGGATGATGCTCTGATTTCCTTTGTTTCGTATTTAAATGAGAATTTAAATCTTGAATTCACTTGCGAGCAAAATAAGGATAGTGCTGCACTACTTGATAACTTTTAACATGACCAAAACCATGCATAACATAATCTGTAAATAATAACTGTGTAAAAGCAATAAATATATATATCATGCAAAATAGCAAATAGCAAATCCACTGCTGCAAAAAATCTTATATCAAAAGTTTGCGTGAATAATGTTTGATTGAAAAAAATCCTACCACAAATCAATTCACCAGAAAGTGCAGACAAGGATGAGTGTTCTCCACCACCAGTTTCACAGGCTGCTCACCTCATATTAGAGAAAAATCAGCAGTTATCCCCTCTGGGGATATGATGACACCTGGCATACCATGGATCACAGACCTCTTTGGATAAATGGCTCCTAAATAGGGTTCCAAGACCCTGATCGTCTTGCCCGATAGGATATTATATGTAAAAGAAAGGTAACATCTGGTGCTCTCCGTTTCCAAAGAATTTAATAATATAATGGTAAGTAGGTACCCTTACAAGTAAAGCACAATCAACTTGTGCAAACTGCAAGGCATGGCAAACATCCAATATTTGAGATGGTCATGGTATGACGTCAGTGCGTAAGCCTAGGGGGCGGAGCTTACGCACTGAAACTTAATTATTCCTATTATATTGCGCTGATTGATTTTTCTTTATAATAAGTGTAGCAAGGTCTCCTGTCTTGTCCAGTCTAATAAGGACCTCCAAGGCTAAAGATAGCTGACATCCTTCAATATGTAGTGGATTGTGAGGCATAGTGGGTACAAAGATGGTGAAAGTTATTGGGTGCCAGACACTTCTTGGATGTAAAAGAGGTTTTATTTCTTCTGACAATTCTTTTTGTATTTTTAGGGAAAAGTGGGTTAGGACCCTTAAGTAGTTGTAGATTCAATTGGCAGACAACAAGACTCCATAAGGAAGACAGCCATACAGGGAAAGGCCCCAGCAAGGTGCCACATCTGTACGTGCAGGATTGCTGTCTCCTATGGCAACAGTCTTTAATAGTTCCTAACTCAAACGTAACAGTTCCTTCAGCTTCACTACAACTGCCTCTTGTAGTTCTTCAACACTGAGCTCCCCGTCTCTCACTAGACCCTCTGATTCACTGACTCTGAATTCCTTGAGCTCCTCCAATCTTTGCGATGGTATCCCCTCAAGCGTCACCCCTGTTCGCCGGCTCGGTCCCTGGCTTGACACACTAGGCTGCTCTGCAAGCGTCTACTCCGCTGGTTGGGTCCCTGATTCAATCACCGTCTGAAGTTTCCCGATTCTCCGATGGTCCCATTCGGTGAGAATGCTGATCCAGTACTTGCTTCAGTTATTCACTGTGGTCCCTGGTAAAGGTGGTTGGTCCCTTTGCGACAGCTTCCCTTCTACCTCCGACCACTGACAGGTTCTCCGGCCAGCAGAACCGTCACTTCTAGTTGGGCTGAAAGCTGCAGTCCCAACCCTGTGCTGTCCTTACGTCTGGATAGGCCCTCCCACAGCCTGGCAGCCAGATGCCCCCTGGGATAGGCTCAATCTCCGGCCTAGCAGCCCGGGGCACATGACACGTCCACCCAGACAGCCTCACCCGAATATATAGATTCTCCCAGCAGGCCAAGGAATTCAAGAAAACCTTCACCCATTGAGTGAGGTACCCCATATACTCATAACCTGACCTTGAGTTGCCCTTAGGACCACCAAGTACCCGGCCACCTAGTGGTAGAAGAGAAAAGTGCAACAAGGCCAAATTTAGGGAGGAATCAATAGATCTCTATCAATCAACCAAGATACAGTAACTACTCTTGGTAAGTAAATTTGTGACAAGCTCCCTGACTAAACCCCAGGGTGCTACATCAGGATAGTATAAACTTTTTGGATATTACACTCAATGGCAATCAGAGCACAGGTGATATAGAGACAAGAACTTTCTGCAAACCCAGTGCAGGAAATTCCCTACTCCTGGTTACTAGTTACCTCCCTCCCACACCATTCGCTCCATTCCAGTTGGAGAATTTATCAGGGCCAGGCATAATTGCTCTACTTTGGAAACCTTAAAAAAAGAATGTTATAACCAGTGGTGACTGGTAGTATATTTTTTTTGGGGGGGGTGGCAAACAATCCTTTGTGACATTTGCCACTACCTTCTCCAGGGAGTATAAGTAAATTAAACAAATAATTAACAAATATCTCCCTGTTCTAAATGGAGATAGTGACCTAGCTATAGTACTTTCTAATGGCTGTAATTTTTCCTGTTGTCTTTGTGCTTGCACCTTAGGTAACTCATTGTCCCCTAGTCTGTATAAGTCAGTTTTAACATCTAATACCTGGCTCGGTGTTACATGTTCGTATACTCGCGGCCTAAATACACAAGACTATTACTTCATACCACTATGGTAAATAATTTCCCATTAGGGATTTTATTAACTGCAGCACAAAATATGTGATATATGTGGTTGAATGCAGTCTCTATAGTGCTAATATATCAAATATACAGTATCTCACAAAAGTTAGCCCCCTTCACATATTTGTAATAATTTTATTATATCTTTTCATGTGACAACACTGAAGAAATTACGCTTTGCTACAATGTAAAGTAGTGAGTTTACAGCTTGAATAACAGTGTACATTTGCTGTCCCCTCAAAATAACTCAACACCCAGCCATTAATGTCTAAACCGCTGGCAACCAAAGTGAGTACACCCCTAAGTGAAAATGTCCAAATTGGGCCCAAAGTGTCAATATTTTGTGTGGCCACCATTATTTTCCAGCACTGCCGTAACCCTCTTGGGCATGGAGTTTCCCAGAGCTTCACAGGTTGTCACTGGCGTCCTCTTCCTCTCCCCCATGACGATATCACGGAGCTGGTGGATTTTAGAGACCTTGTGCTTCTGCACCTTCCGTTTGAGGATTCCCCACAGATGCTCTATAGCAGCCCACAAAAATTACAATTGCCTGCTCGCATTTTGCGAGTGAATTTTGAGGGCTGGCGAGGAAGGGCTGCCTGGGAGCGAGCACTGCAGGCCGGCGGGTTGTAGCGCTCGCAGAGGGGAAGAGAGAGGAGAGAGCCGGCTGGATGATTCAGAACACGAGGGACATCACTAGCGGTTTTCATTTCAGAAGTTGAGTGTTCCCCGCACTCGCTGTCACGCACAGCCCCGCCCCCTGGTCCCAGGGAATTTGATAGACAGATCACCCATCCAACCCAGGACGAGTGATATGTATAAAAGTTCCACGGCCAGGGGGCGGGGCTGTACGGGACGCCGAATGGTATAAACACACAGCAATTGAAATCAAAGCTGTTCCAGTAATGTCCCTCGGCGCTCTTATCATCTGGCCAGCAATGCTCTTCTTCTCCTTTGCTCCCCTGCATGATGGACACAGGTAGGCAGCACGATGAACACGGGTGAGGCTGCATTGTTGGACAAAGGTGAGGCTGCATTGGTGGACACGGGCAGGCTGCACTGGTGGACAAGGGTGAGACTGCATTGGTGGACGCGGGTGAGGCTGCATTGGTGGACACGGGTGAGGTTGCATTGGTGGACACGGGTGAGGCTGCATTGGTGGACACAGGTGAGGCTGCATTGGTGGACACGGGCAGGCTGCACTGGTGGACAAGGGTGAGACTGCATTGGTGGACGCGGGTGAGGCTGCATTGGTGGACACGGGTGAGGCTGCATTGGTGGACGGGGGTGAGGCTGCATTGGTGGACACGGGTGAGGCTGCATTGGTGGACGCGGGTGAGGCTGCATTGGTAGACACGGGTGAGACTGCATTGGTGGACAAGGGTGAGGCTGCATTGGTGGACATGGGTGAGGCTGCATTGGTGGACAAGCGTGAGGCTGCATCGGTGGACACAGGCAGGCTGCATTGGTGGACAAGGGTGAGGCTGCATTGGTGGACATGGGCAGGCTGCATTGGTGGACATGGGCAGGCTGCATTGGTGGACATGGGTGAGGCTGCATTGGTGGACACGGGTGAGGCTGCATTGGTGGACATGGGTGAGGCTGCATTGGTGGACACAGGTGAGGTTGCATTGGTGGACATGGGTGAGGCTGCATTGGTGGACACGAGAAGGCTGCATTGATGGATACGGGTGATGCTGCATTGATGAGCATGGATAAAGTTGCTTAATTCTGCATAAAACATTTAAGGGTAATTTCATGAGATAATTTATGAGGGTGTGTTTAGGGTCGGAATTAGGGATGGGGCAGGGTTGGGTGAGTAACCCTTGAGGCCTGGCTAGTAGCTCAGGACTTGAAATTTTGAGCCCTGCTCTATAGGGTTTAGGTCTGAAGACATGCTTGGCCAGTCCATCACTTTTACCCTCAGCTTCTTTAGCAAAGCAGTGGTCATCTTGGAGGTGTGTTTGGGATCGTTATTATGTTGGAATACTGCCCTGCAGCCCAGTCTCTGAAGGGAGGGGATTGTGCTCGGCTTCAGTATGTCATAGTGCATGTTAGCATTCATGGTTCCCTCAATGAACTGTAGCTCCCCAATGCCGGCAGCACACATGCAGCCCCAGACCATGACACTCCCACCACCATGCTTGACTGTAGGCAAGACACACTTGTCTTTGTACTCCTCACCTGATTGCCACAACACACTCTTGATACCATCTTAATCAAATAAGTTTATCTTGGTTTTATCAGACCACCGGACATGGTTCCAGTAATCTATGTCCTTAGTCTGCTTGTCTTCAGAAAACTGTTTGCAGGCTTTCTTGTGCATCATCTTTAGAAGAAGCTTCCTTCTGGGACAACAGCCATGCAAACCAATTTGATGCAGTGTGCGGCTTATGGTCTGAGCACTGACAGGCCGACCCCCCACCTCTTCAACTGCTGCAGCAATGCTGGCAGCACTCATACATGTATTTCCCAAAGACAACCTCTAGATATGACGCTGAGCATGTGCACTCAACTTCTTTGGTCAACCATGGCAAGGCCTGTTCTGAGTGGAACCTGTCCGGTAAGCCGCTGTATGGTCTTGGCCACTGTGCTGCAGCTCAGTTTCAGGTTCTTGGTAATCTTCTTATAGCCTAGGCCAGTGATGGCGAACCTTGGCACCCAAGATGTTTTGGAACTACATTTCCCATGATGGTCAACTACACCGCAGAGTGCATGAGCATCATGGGAAATGTAGTTCCAAAACATCTGGGGTGCCAAGGTTCGCCATCACTGGCCTAGGCCATCTTTATGTAGAGCAACAATTCTTTTTTTCAGATCCTCAGAGAGTTCTTTGCCATGAGGTGCCATGTTGAACTTCCAGTGACCAGTATGAGAGAGTGAAAGCGATAACACCAAATTTAACACACCTGCTCCCCAGTCACACCTGAGACCTTGTAACATTAATGAGTCACATGACACCGGGAGGGTAAATGGCTAATTGTGCCCAATTTGGCATTTTCACTTAGGGGTGTACTCACTTTTGTTGCCAGTAGTTTAGACATTAACCACTTCAGCCCCGGAAGGATTTACCCCCTTCCTGACCAGAGCACTTTTTCAAATTTGGCACTGCGTCGCTTTAACTGCTAATTGCGCGGTCATGCAATGCTGTACCCAAGCGAAATTTGCGTCCTTTTCTTCCCACAAATAGAGCTTTCTTTTGATGGTATTTGATCACCTCTGCCATTTTTATTTTTTGCGCTATAAACGGAAAAAGACCGAAACTTTTGAAAAAAAATGATATTTTCTACTTTTTGTTATAAAAAAAAATCCAATAAACTCAATTTTAGTCATACATTTAGGCCAAAATGTATTCGGCCACATGTCTTTGGTAAAAAAAATGTCAATAAGCGTATATTTATTGGTTTGCGCAAAAGTTATAGCGTCTACAAACTAGGGTACATTTTCTGGAATTTGCACAGCTTTTAGTTTATGACTGCCTATGTCATTTCTTGAGGTGCTAAAATGGCAGGGCAGTACAACCCCCCCCCAAATGACCCCATTTTGAAAAGTAGACACCCCAAGGAAATTGCTGGGAGGCATGTTGAGCCCATTGAATATTTATTTTTTTTTGTCCCAAGTGATTGAATAATGACAAAAAAAAAAAAAAATTTACAAAAAGTTGTCACTAAATGATATATTGCTCACACAGGCCATGGGCATATGTGGAATTGCACCCCAAAATACATTCAGCTGCTTCTCCTGAGTATGGGGATACCACATGTGTGGGACTTTTTGGGAGCCTAGCCGCGTACGGGGCCCCGAAAACCAAGCACCGCCTTCACGATTTCTAAGGGCATAAATTTTTGATTTCACTCCTCACTACCTATCACAGTTTTGAAGGCCATAAAATGCCAAGATGGCACAAACCCCCCCCAAATGACCCCATTTTGGAAAGTAGACACCCCAAGCTATTTGCTGAGAGGCATGGTGAGTATTTTGCAGCTCTCATTTGTTTTTGAAAATGAAGAAAGACCAGAAAAATTTTTTTTTTTTTCTTTTTTCCTTTTTTCAATTTTCAAAACTTTGTGACAAAAAGTGAGGTCTGCAAAATACTCACTATACCTCTCAACAAATAGCTTGGGGTGTCTACTTTCCAAAATGGGGTATTTGGGGGGGTTTTGTGCCACCTGGGCATTCCATGGCCTCTGAAACTGTGATAGGCAGTGAAGAGTGAAATCAAAAATTTACGCCCCTAGAAAGCCTGAAGGCGGTGCTTGGTTTCGGGGTCCCGTACGCAGCTAGGCTCCCAAAAAGTCCCACACATGTGGTATCCCCGTACTCAGGAGAAGCAACAGAATTTATTTTGGGGTGTAATTTCACATATCCCCATGGCATGTTTGAGCAATATATCATTTAGTGACAACTTTGTGTAAAAAAAAAAAAAAAAATTTGTCTCTTTCCCGCAACTTGTGTCACAATATAAAATATTCCATGGACTCGACATGCCTCTCAGCAAATAGCTTGGGGTGTCTACTTTCCAAAATGGGGTCATTTGGGGGGGTTTTGAACTGTCTTGGCATTTTATGCACAACATTTAGAAGCTTATGTCACACATCACCCACTCTTCTAACCACTTGAAGACAAAGCCCTTCTGACACTTTTTGATTACATGAAAAAATTTTTTTTTTTTTGCAAGAAAATTACTTTGAACCCCCAAACATTATATATTTTTTTAAAGCAAATGCCCTACAGATTAAAATGGTGGGTGTTTCATTTTTTTTTTCACACGGTATTTGCGCAGCGATTTTTCAAACGCATTTTTTGTGGAAAAAACACACTTTTTTAAATTTTAATGCACTAAAACACACTATATTGCCCAAATGTTTGATGAAATAAAAAAGATGATCTTAGGCCAAGTACATGGATACCAAACATGACATGCTTTAAAATTGCGCACAAACGTGCAGTGGCAACAAAATTAATACATTTTTAAAAGCCTTTAAAAGCCTTTACAGGTTACCACTTTAGATTTACAGAGGAGGTCTACTGCTAAAATTACTTCCCTTGATCTGACCTTCGCGGTGATACCTCACATGCATGGTGCAATTGCTGTTTACATTTGACGCCAGACCGACGCTTGCGTTCGCCTTAGCGCCAGAGCAGGGGGGACAGGGGTGCTTTTTTTTTTTTTTTTTCTTTATTATTTTTTTGCTTTTTTATCTTATTTTTAAACTGTTCCTTTCATTTTTTTTTTAAATCATTTTTATTGTTATCTCAGGGAATGTAAATATCCCCTATGATAGCAATAGGTAGTGACAGGTACTCTTTTTTGAAAAAATTGGGGTCTATTAGACCCTAGATCTCTCCTCTGCCCTCAAAGCATCTGACCACACCAAGATCGGTGTGATAAAATGCTTCCCCAATTTCCCAATGGCGCTGTTTACATCCAGCGAAATCTAAGTCATAAAATGCTCGTAGCTTCCGGTTTCTTAGGCCATAGAGATGTTTGGAGCCACTCTGGTCTCTGATCAGCTCTATGGTCAGCTGGCTGAATCACCGGCTGCATTCTCAGGTTCCCTGTTGAGACAGGAGAGCCAGAGAAAAACACGGAAGACGGTGGGGGAGGGGGGGCATTCCCTACCACGGCTTGTAAAAGCAGTCTAGAGGCTAATTAGCCACTAGGATTGCTTTTACATGAAAGCCGACCGCTGGCTGAAAAGAATGATACCAAGATGATACTTAAACCTGCAGGCATCATTCTGGTATAACCACTCAAAGTCGTGAATGGCGTACCTGAAGACAAAAAAATGGTTAACAATAAAACAGAGTAAACAGTAAAGTATAAAAAATTGCATACCTGAAAAGCAAACATGAGAAAACATAATAACAATAAAACATTGCAGAATAGAATACAGTAAAAAAGAGCAGAACAATAGAGAGAGAATAGAGAGAGAGAGAACAATAAAACAACAACTATTTTTATTTTATTTTATATTTTTGTTTGTGTTTTTTTTTTTTTTTACACTTTTTTTTGTAACTGTAACTTTTATAACTGTAACCGGTTCCAGGTTCGGGTCTCAAAATGCGATGGCATCTTGGGAGACCCTGTGAAAGTGTGCCTAGTCTGTGCAGTGCTTTACCCTACGCTAATACTCAACTAGTGAATGGTAGCATTCAAAACATTCACCAATGCAAAGACCAGGATTGTCAGGACAGGAGGGACAATAATAGCGGGTGTCACGCCTATATCCGCGCTTGCTGCAGACACAACATCTTTTTTGGGGGGGTTCGTTGGGTAGGGGTACTCAGGAGGACATAAAGAAAATGCCTCTCATGCAGCCGACTGCATTTGGTTCGGGATGTGAATGGGGGAAGTACGGGCGCTGCAGAAGTGGTGGGTTCCCAATTAGGATTGGCGAATGCAGCAGGAAGGGCACTATGGGCACGACGGGCCTGTGTTTGTCTTTTTGGTGGCAGCGGGACACTACTTGTGCTTGCCACCTCACCAGCTTGAACTGCATTTATGGGACTCGCCACGTCACCAAGTGTTACTGCAGTGCTGGTTTGACTACGACCGGGGTGTACTAGGCCGCTGGTGCTTGCCAGTTCACCAAAACGCTACAAAAAAAACTGTTAGTGATCGCAGGGATCAGGCCTGACTCTGCGAACGCTGCAGTTATGCGTTTAGTGTTTTGTAAGTGACAGTGATCAATCGATACTGCACTTGGGTGGGCCGGGCGGCAAAACGCAGGTGCTAGCAGGTATCTGGGCTGATCCCGCTAAGACTGCGTTTTTGGGAACCCTAAACTGCTGGGGACGCTAGTATAGATCTGATCGGATCAGATATTGATCCGTTCAGATACTATACCACTAAGGGAGGTGTACGGTGCGTGCGTGGGTGTTAGCGGTACTGGCGCTAATCTGACGCTGCCTGGGGCGACGCATATCACCGCCGGGCGATCAGGGGGCTAAACCTTTATTCGGTAATAAACGGCGGGTGCCCTGACACTATAAAAAATAAACGGACTAACCAGCGTCACCCGTAACGGTTATACGGTGATCAGTGGTGAAAGGGTTAACTAGGGGGCAATCAAGGGGTTAAAACATTTATTAGGTAGTATATGGGGGTCCCTGTCGCTATAAAACGCTGACGGCGAACCTAAATATTTACGTCCCTAACTAGCGGAACCAGTGACACTAATACAGCGATCAGAAAAATGATCGCTTAGCGACACTGGTGATGGGGGGTGATCAAGGGGTTAAAACTTTATTAGGGGGGGTACCCTAGACCTAAAGGGGGCTAACACTCACTGCCCTACCACTTCTAACTGTCACAAACTGACACCATGCAGTAATCAGGGAAAAAAAAAAAAAAAAACCTGCTTGGTGTCAGTTTGTGACGGGGGGGGGGGGGGGGGTGATTGGGGGGGGATCGGGGGTGTAATGTATGCCTGGCATGTTCTACTGTGTGTGTGTGTGTTACACTTACTCAGATGTCTTCTCTCCTCGGCACCGGAACGGAAACTGCCGAGCCGAGGAGAGATGACATCACATCCTCTGCCTGTGTGTACTATACACAGGCAGGGGATGTCTCTCATTGGCTGGGAGCGATCGCGAGGGGGGGGCCACGATCGGATGGCCTCCCCCTCGCCTCTCAACGCTCCCAGACAAATGCCGACCGCCGCTGGCACCGGGGGGGGGGGGGGGTCCGATCGGACCCCCCGCCCGCGGGAAGGCAATCACGTATGGGTACGTGATTTTGCCTGCCCGTGCCATTCTGCTCACGTATATAGACGTGAGGCGGTCGGCAAGTGGTTAATGGCTGTGTGTTAAGTTATTTTGAGGGGACAGCACATATACAAGCTGTGCACTCACTACTTTACATTGTAGCAAAGTGTCATTTCTTCAGTGTTGTCACATGAAAAGATATAATAAAATATTTACAAAAATGTGAGGGGTGTACTCACGTTTATGAGATACTGTATATACAGTGGATATACAAAGTCTACACACCCCTGTTAAAATGTCAGGTTTCTGCGATGTAAAAAATGAGACAAAGATAAATAATGCCAGAACTTTTTCCATCTTTAATGTGACCTATAAATTGTACACAGTTGAACAACACACCCACTTGGCTTTCACATTGGGGAGACAGTTTTCAGGGGCTTTACAGGTACTATAGGGGTCTATACTATAGGGGTCTAAACAGCACAATACACACACTGGAGTACTGACCCTACACAGCACAATACACACACTGGAGTACTGACCCTACACAGCACAATACACACACTGGAGTACTGACCCTAAACAGCACAATACACACGCACACACTGGAGTACTGACTCTACACACCACAATAGACACACACACACACCGGAGTACTGAATCTACACACCACAATATTCACAAACACTAGGGATGAGCTGAACACCTCCCGGGTTGGTTCACAGCAGAACATGCGAACAGGCAAAAAATTTGTGCGAACACCGTTAAAGTCTATGGGATGCGAACGTGAAAAATCAAAAATGCTCATTTTAAAGGCTTATATGCAAGTTATTGGTATAAAAAGTGTTTGGGGACCTGGGTCCTACCCCAGGGGACATGGATCAATGCAAAAAAAAGTTTTAAAAACTGCAGTTTTTTTCAGGAGCAGTGATTTTAATGCTTAAAGTGAAACAATAAAAATGAAATATTCCTTTATATATCGTGCCTGGGGTGTGTCCTTAGAATGTCTGTAAGGTAGCGCATCTTTCCCATGTTTATAACAGTACCACTGCAAAATTACATTTTTAAAGGAAAATACCAGGACCTTCAGGTCTGGCATGGATATTAAGGGGAACCCTGCACCAAAAAAAAAAAAAAAAAAAAATTAATGACGTGGGGGTCCCCCAGGCACTATATACTCTCAACAGCAGTATATATACTATACGGCCTGCCCTATATACTCTGCATAAAAACTGGGCCTTAGGTGTTGGTGGTACCAGAACACCGTAACCCCTCAGAGTTACTCTTGTTGGGCACAGGAACGGGCCCTGCTTAACTATTATTTCAAAAATAGTGTGACAGACCTAGGCGGGAGAGAGACTTTTGGAGGGGACTGTATGCTAGCCTCTTGCCGATCGATCGTGGGCCCTGGCATTTGGGGGAACGGTGCTCTTTGTGAGCTGTATGCCTGGGGACCCTTGAGGTGGTATTACTGTGGATTCGGGTCCTGGTCCCCCAGGACACACAGATCCTGGATTTGCCATATTGGAATAGTGACTGATTCATACCGTTGGGGCTCCTACTGTTAAATGCTAATGTCATCAATTCCAGCTACCTGTCTGTTGTATGCTAAAATGTGTATTGTAAATAAGTCTCTAGTATGGGATCTAAGAGTCATTAGATCCCCATTGTCAGCAGCACCCTGCACCTGCGGAGCTCTGTGGTGTGATGCAATAGGGTGGCTGCCCTTAAACTGCCCCCCATCCTGCTTCGTTGGAGTTGTGCCTCCTCACTTTCCTCCTCTCTTCTCTCAAGCACCCAAGTACAGTCAGTGACCCCGTCATCCCCTCCCTCCTCGTCCCTGGAGCAAAACTGGCAGTATGCTGCAGCTGGGAGAACATGACTGCCAGTTTTTTGTCCTTCTGTGGCACCCCTCTCTCTAGGCTCACGCTACTCCCTTCCTCAACCTGGGAACCAACATCGGAGCCGTCAAACCTCTGTACATCCTCCAGCAGAATGTACCCAACACTGTGGTCGAATAATTCTGGGGACTCCTCCGTGCATAACGATGGGGCTATGGAAGGAGTGACTGTGGACAAGGAGCCGGTGGAATAGACCACTCTGGCAGCTGCATTGGAAGGCAAACTACTCTGAGCCTGGGTGACAGAGAATGAGGACGGCTTTGTTATCCACTCCACCAACTCTTCTGCATGTTGTGGCTCAATAACACAGCCAGCAGCAGAGCAGAAAAAAAGAACAGGAGTGCCCCACGGCCACCTGCAGAGGATGCACCATGACCACGACCAACACTGTTGACTGTAGACGCCACAGGCTGCTTGCCCTCTTTTAGTGGCCTTCCTGCCTCTCCTTGGTGGCCTTCCGGACATGATGTATTTTTTGTTTTGCAACACCACACTGCATTGTTATTATATACTGTGTACACCACCTGAAGTGTATTAGAAACTATACACCATCGCCTGAACTGTATATATGGGCTACACTGAATGCAGAGTGTGTGTATATATATATATATATATATATATATATATATATATATATATATACACACACACACACACACACACACACTAGACTGTATAGAAATTGTACACACACTGTATTAGATACTGTGTACACCACCTGCACTGTATTGGAAACTGTACAATGGCTGCACTGTATTGTATACTGTGTACACCACCAGAAAAGTAGTAGAAAAAAAGTAGTAGAAACTGTACACACTGCCTGAAGTGTATTAGAAACTGTACACACTGTATTAGATACTGTGTACACCAACCTGAAGTGTATTAGAAACTGTACAATGGCTGCACTGTATTTTATACTGTGTACACCACCAGAGGCGTAGTAGAAACTGTACACACTGTATTAGATATGATGTACACCACCTGAAGTGTATTAGAAAGTATACACCAACGAATGCACTGTATATATACGTTACACTGAATGCGGAGTATATATATTTTACACCGCCTGAAGTGTATTACATACTGTACACTGCTGAATGCACTGTAGATATAGGCTACACTGGATGCAGAGTATATACAGTATATATTAATACACTGCCTGCACATCGAGTAAACAATGAATATGTAGTCTATGCTAAATGCAGAATATATATATATATATATATATATATATAGTATACTGTGTACTATATATTCTGTATACTATATATATATTTATTATATATCTCTCTCAAATACACTGCCACTAACTGAATAACCTGCCTGCTTACTCAAGCTATCTCTCTGCCCACGCCAACAACACTACACACGGCCACTATATAAGCAGCCTTATATAGTGAGGGGTGTGGACTTAGTCCCCCTGAGCCATGATTGGCCAAAGGCACCCACCCTGCCTTTGGCTAATTATGGCTCTCTCAGCAGAGCATGCTGCGATTGGCCAAAGCATGCAGGTCAGGTGCATGCTTTGGCCAATCATCATACAGCAATGCAGTGCGATCTTGCAGTGCATTATGGGGCGTTCCGCAGCGGTCGAATTAGCCATGAACGCCCCATAATGTTTGCTGTTCTGCGAAAGGGCGAACACCCGATGTTTGAGTCAAACTTATGTTCACCCGAACATCAAGCTCATCCCTAACAAACACACTGGAGTGTGGATTGACCCTACACAACACTGGGGTAGTGACCATACACAGCACAATACACACACACACACACAGACAGGAGTATTGACTTTTCCACAGCTATGACACTATGCACCACAACACACACACAATGGGGTACTGAGTTACCACAATACTCAAACCCACTGGGACACACCAACCCTACACACCACACTGGAGTACTGACCCTACACAGCATGATGCACACACTGGGGTATTGACCCTACACACCACTTAATCCATGCACCACAATACACACACACCAGAGGTATTGACCCTACATACTACAATGACCAAACACCAGAGTACTGACTCTATGCACCACAATACATACACACTGGGCACTGACCCTACACAGCTCAACACACACACACCAGAGCACTTATCCCACACACCACAAAACATACACACACACACACACTGAGGCACTGTCACTACACACCACAATATACACAAACACACACACCAGAGCATTGACACTACACACCACAATACACTCACTGGGGTACTGACCGCATATATCACAAAACACACACACTGGGGTACTGACCCTACACACCACAATATATACACACACCAGAGCACTGACATAATACACCGGGGTACTGACACTACACACCCCAATATACACACGCCAGAGCACTGACACTACACAACACACACTGGGGTACTGACACTACATATCACAATACACACACACCAGAGCACTGACACTACACTATATACACACACCAGAGCACTGACACTACACACCACAATATACACACACACCAGTGCACGGACACTATTACACACACACCAGAGCGATGTCACTACACACCACAATATATATATACACACACACACACACCAGAGCACTAACACTACACACCACACTATACACACACCAGAGCACTGACACCACACTATACACACACACCAGAGCACTGACACTAAACACCACAATATACACACACCAAAGCACTGACACTACACTATACACACACACACCAGAGCTCTGACACTACACTATGCACACACACCAGAGCACTGACACTACACACCACACTAAGGATGAGCTCCGGCGTGTTCGCACACTCTACGTTCCAAGCCTGCCAGGAAGTCGGCACGGCACTGCGCTAATCACAGGCAGTGAGACATTTCCCGATCCCTACAGCCGTGCATCGGGAAAATGTCTCACTGCCTGTGATTAGCGCAGTGCCGTGCTGACTTCCTGGCAGGCTTGAAACGTGGAGTGTGCGAACACGCCAAAGCTCATCCTTAACACACACCAGAGCACTGACACTACACATAACAATATATACACAAGAGCACTGACACTATACACACACACACACCAGAGCACTTACACTACACATAACAATATATACACACACACACACCAGAGCACTGACACTATACACACACACCAGAGTACTGACACTACACATCAGAGCACTGACACTACACAACACACTATACACATACACCAGAGCACTGACACTACACACAATATACACACACCAGAGCACTAACACTACACACCAGAACACTGACACTAAACACCACAATATACACACACCAGAGCACTGACAGTACACTATATACACACACCACACTATACATACACACACCAGAGCACTGACACTACACACCACACTATATATACACACACCAGAGCACTGACACTACACACCACAATATACACACACCAGAGCACTGACACTAAACACCACAATATACACACACCAGAGCACTGACACTACACTACACACCACAATATACGCACACGCACCAGAGCACTGACACTACAATATACACACACCATGTGGTACCACACTACTCTTCAGAACTACTCCTCCCACTATTGACCGTCTTGACTTGTCCCGCCCCGGTATACCCCTATTGGTCGCTAGACATCACATTGTGACCCGTGATTGGCTGCCCTAAACTGTCCGTCTTCCGCTCCCATCGTAGGCCCTACTGCCTAGCTAAGTTGTAGTGGGCCCGAGTAAAGCAGAGCCGGGGATTTGGCTTCGGGACGTGCCGGGTATTGGCGGTAAGAGGTCAGCCTGGAAGCGGGTCTATCCTCCCGGAGTACAGGGAGTAGAGTGCCGGAGAAAGAGAGAGAGGCCGGGGACAGGAGGATGAGCGCTGGTATCGCGTTGCTGGTACGATAGCGGTTCCCACACGCCCCCCAGGCCTGCTTCATCCGCCGTCATGCTGATAGAGAATGTGGAGGCCTTCAGGACGTGGCTGGCCAAGTTACTGGAGCCCATGTGAGTAGTGTGAGGGCAACAAGTCCGGGGAGGAGGGCTGTGCACAGGTGACAGGTGAGCCTTCTTCCCTCCATTGCTGGAAGGGCCCCTCTTCTCTATACACAAGTGTTTGCTCTTCTTCACAAACCTCAGTGTGATTCTCAGCTCTTACAATCACTACTGTTATCATTTTATATATTAAAAGCAAAGTTTGAGCTTGTTAAATAGAATCTACTTTTATACTCCCCTCCATGCTGTCACTGTTCCCCTCTGCCGCTAAGATCACATGACCACTGATTAGTGGCGCATCGATAGCGGTATTGGTGCCGATACTAAGCATTTGTACGAGTACTTCAACCCGTACAAATGCTCCGATACCTTCAAGTCCGCACACTTTAACTGCTGACTTTAAACCCAGTTCACATATATGAGAACGTGATGCGTTTTGAACTACATGCGATTCGCATGACATGTGAACCTGTAGTCTTTTCAAGGGAGCTGGTGTTTTGTCAGATTCGGCGACCCATCAGATTTTGTAACGGAAGTAACGTTCTGTCACCGCCATCTTGCTACACCCCGCACTCCACAGTAAGGATACACTGAGAAGGCGGCATCTTAGTACACCCACCGGAGTCATGCATTTACACTTATTTTTAACAATAAACGGAGCTTATATGGTGAAATACAGTATTTAGAAATCCATCGGACTCTACATGTTGAATTATAAAAGCGGTGTTCTGTCAGATTAACAAACCTGTGAGATCAGCAGGCTTGCCGCTGCTTTTAAAATTCAACATGTAAACAGTCCGAACTTCTAAATACTGTATTTCACCATATAAGCTCTGTTTACTGTTTAAAAATAGCTGAAATGCAAAACTCCGGTAGGTGTAACAAGATGTCCACTTGCCGCCTTCTCACTGCATCCTAAGGCCCCTTTCACACTGGGGCGGTTTGCAGGCGTTATTGCGCTAAAAATACCGCCTGCAAACCACCCCTAAACAGCCTCCGCTGTTTCTTCAGTGTGAAAGCCCGAGGGCTTTCACACTGAAGCGGTGCGCTGGCAGGAGAAGAAAAAATCTCCTGCAAGCCGCGGCCGAATACCACGGTAAAACAGCGCTAAAAATAGCGCTGTTTTACCGCCGACGCCCCCTACCGCCCCAGTGTGAAAGGGGCTTTAGTGTGGGGTTTACCAAGATGGCAGCGACTCAAGACAATAAATTCCCCTGAGTGGACTTTCCCGGCACTTGCACAAAAATAGAAAGAGTGTAGAAGTAGACACTATTGTACATTAAAAAGAATATATATTTTATTTGATTAGAAAATACAAATATTAAAAGCAAAGTGGATATCTAAAGTAACATAATGGTACTACTTAGTAGACATAGTGGACATCAAGCAATAAACAATAATGAAGAGAACCAGAAGACTCTTTTCAAGCCCGACGCGTTTCGGGGTATTTAATATTTGTAGGGTCCTTCTTCAGGGGCATGTTTGAAAAGAGGGGTTCATCTAAACTAATTGAGAAAATGAAAACAAAAATCAAATATTGGTAGAACTACCACTGAATGTCCGTTAGGAGGTTTAAATGATCCAATGATCACCTACCTGAAAGGATTTCAATAAATGCTTGTGAAGAGGAGATTATTGTTAAAAAAGGACAACCACAAAGAAAAGGCAGGATGTGGAGGTGAGCCGTAATGGTATAGCAGGTATAGGTGCTATTATCAGGTGGTAAGAGCTGCAGGTTGGTAGGCAGCAGTCTCCATAAAGGAGTGTGACAGTACACCCATCCCGCCCGACCCGGGCGTGCATAAGCCAAAGCGATATACTGAGGTCACAGGAGGCGCCCCTAAAAAATAAAAAATTGAGGTACCTTAGAAGGAATTAAATGCTTAGGGTAATAGGTGTATATATATATATATATATATATATATATATATATATATATATATATATATATATATATATATATATATATTTGTTTTAAAGAAATTTGTTGCATAAAAAATATAGTAATAGATTCAAATATATACCCATGAGTACATGATATGCATAGATCATAGAGAATTCTGAACGTCACTTCTGTTAAAAATTCTGACGGGTCGTCTAATCTGATGAAACACCGGTTCACATATATGCGGGCCAGCCGCAGCACATTTTTCAAAAGGGTCTGGTACGATTTTGAGCACAATTCGGGTGCGATTTCCATTGTCATACACTTTGACAATTTGCACCCGAACCGCTGTCCAAAATCTAAACGCAATATTCCCCACACAACGTGTTCCTGAAAATGGCTGTTCTGTAAAGCTGGGTGCTGTAATGATTACAGGCTGGAAACTGAAGAAATGTCATCAGCACACCAAACGTTGCTATATGTGTACTATATGAAGTATGTGACCATGGAAAATAAAGCTTTGGACCCTTTTGAGTTATCCTTGTTGTACTGATGACATTTCTTTACTCTGAGCAACTGAACAAAGACACGCTGTCAAAACTGGACTGCAGATATGTGAATGCGGTCTTATGGAGAGAAACTGTCGCACGACTCTATAAATAGTTATCGGTAGTTGGTATAGGTGAGTACCTGAGAAAACGTATCGGTACTTGGTCTTAAAAAAAAAAAAAAAAAAAAAAAAAAAATGGTGTCAATGTATCCCTTCCACTAATGCAGTGGTTCTCAACTCCGGTCCTCAGGACCCACTAACAGGCCAGAATTTAAGTATTACCTCGGGGAGATGCAGACTAGAATACTGCAATCACTGAGCAGCAAATGATATCACTTGTGATGTATTTCAGTTATCTTGCAAACCTGGCCTGTTAGTGGGTCCCGAGGACAGGAGTTGAGAACCACTGCACTAATGCCTCAGGTCTTGGTCAGCTCTGAGCAGAGAGCGGTGACTGTTCACTGCTCTCTGGACTTCCCACCCATCTTTCACTGTGGAGAGGATGGGAGCAGCTGGCTCAGGCTTTGAATTGCACACAAAGAGCTGGAACCAGCTGGCAACTAGGTGGATCCCAACATTATTGGATCCAGAGCCTAGAGCAAGTCTGTGATGTCACCTGACAGCAGACTGTAGCCCACTGTGGGCTGATTCTGGGTCACAGGAGAGCAAAGTAAGTGCTTTGGCCATGCTTCTTTTTTAGGGCCGGTACACACAAGGAACGTGCTGTACATTCCTGTACGATTCACATGTAGTTCTGTGTGATGTTATTTCAGCCTGGAATGGGCTGCTATCGCACCACACGAAAAGTAGTGCATGTATTATTTTTGGAAACCCCTTGCAGCTGCATTGCATGGTAGCATTCTGGTGTGAACTGGCCCTCAATGTGTATTAACACTTTTGCAGCCCTATGGGGGTTACACCTACACTGAGGCAGTTTTCAGGTGTTTTTGTCCTAGAAATAGCATCTGAAAAGCGCCTGAAAACTGCCTCCCATTCTTTGCAGTGTGTCTTTCCACACTGGGGCGGTGCACTTGTGGGACATTACAAAAAGTCCTGCAAGCAGCATCTTTGGGGCGGGTTGGGAACGCTGTAAATGGCGTTCACAAAACGCCCTGCTCATTGCAATGAATGCCCCCCTTTTTTTGGGGGGGGGGGGGTAAGACTCCCCGCTTGTGGCCGAAGAGCGCCGCAAAAACTGAGCAGCGCTTTAGTGCTAATGACCGGGCACTGCAGTGTGAATTTAGCCTTAGATTTTCCAAGTTTTGACCATACTTCTCTTCTGGGTTACAGGAGTGTGTGTATTTTGCTCTCATGTGACCCAAAGTTGGCTGAGAGCAGGCTAAAGCTTGCTGACATCACAGAGCTCCTTCAGGCTCTGGAAGGGTCCTGACTATATTGTCGGGATCCACCCAGCTCCAGTGAGCTCAGAGCAGACTGAGAACTAAGCAATCGGCACCCAACCAGCACGCTCTGATTGTTGTCTTTTGGTCACCGCTGATCACAGATAGGGGTAAAGAGCCAATTACAGCTGCTCTTTACCACGTTATCCGGTGTGTCCAATCACAGCTGCCCACAATGTAAATATACCAGTTTTACAATTACAATATTACGGTTATCGACACTGCTTTCACACAGCATGAGGAGAGAGCCGGTAACCGGCTAGTATGAAAGGGGACATCTGCACTGATGATCAGGGCACTGATCATCAATGTCCTGATCAACAGTTAAATGCCCATCGGTGCAGCTTCATCAGTGCCCATCAGTGTTGCCTATTGGTGCCCATAAGTGCAGCCTCACCAGCACACATCAGTGAACGAGAAAAATTACCTGTTTGCAAGATTTTATTGCAGAAACAAAGAAACTTTTTTTTTTTCCTAAATGTTTGGACTTTTTTCATTTGTTCAGCAATAAATATAAAAACCCAGTGGTGATTAAATAGCGCAAAAGAAAGCAGTGTCTCAAAAAAAATGATAAAAATGTCATATGTGTACAGTGCTGCATGACCACGCAATTGTCATTCAAAGTGTGACAGCGCTGAATGCTGTAAATTGGTCTGGACAGGAAGGGTATGAAATTGCCTAGTAGACAAGTGGTTAAGCATAGTTTGAGTTGGGGTGGAATTTAAAAAAAAAAAAAAAAAATTTACATTTTTTTTTTTTTAGCATCCCCCTTCTATGAATTGGTAACTATCTCCCAATTGCTGTAGTATAATAAAACAGCGGGGAGGTGGATGTGTATTTCCTGAGTGCCGTTTAGAAATGTTGCTCGAGGAAACTTCGGACTGTCAGTGTGCTCTTTAGTGATTGTGATCTAAGCTGTTGTGACAGCTTTGTTCAAACACAGTGAAGGAAATTTAGAAAAACTGGAGCAGACAATCTGGAATAGCTTTGCATGGCAACCAATTGGCTTCTCTTTTATTTTCAAAGCTTAACTGAACAAGCCGAATATAGAATCTTATTGGTTGCACAGCTGCTCCAGATTGTCCAGTGTTAATAAATTCCTCCTACATGCAGAGCTCATCTGAATGGCTCTGTACTTTGTGATCACTGTGATGTCCAATCACAGAGCTAACACATAAGAACATATTGTTTGCATCTGAAAGCCTGCCTCTTCCTCCTCCCAGTCTTCTTCCATTACTCTTTGTTTCTCCTGCTGATCCTGTAAGAATACATGCTCCCGCTGACCACCAAAAAGAAAGAGGAGGTTCACTGACCGCGCATTGCTGCAAGGGGATACACGGGGCATATGGATCATAGAGGGGGCATACTGACCAGCCGCAGTTATAGGGGCACTGAAATCTGCAAACTGTTCTGTGCATTACGTAATCCTGACCCCTGCACTGTATATACACATTGTCTTATGCTCCGTCCACATTTTTGCACTGCAGGAATGTGTGAAACTGTGTTGGTGTGCTGCATTGCTCTTCATTCTTAAGGCGGAGTGCCACCCATTTTTTTAGTTTATTAAAAGTCAGCAGCTACAAATGTGTAGCTGCTGACTTTTTTATTAAACACCCTTACATGTCCCACGGTTCAGCGATGCGGCCGCCTGAAGCCTTCGCGGCGCCGTCATAGCAACTGTGGGCGTCCGGCCATGACAGTTTGCAGCTTCACGGCTGGGCAAGCTCTGCTATTGGCCAGACAATCTTCTGGGCCCTGTGATGTGTCCCAGAAGATGGGAGGGACAGCCGCCTAGGCGGCCAAGAAACGGAAGCAGGAAGTGGGACAGGAAGTCACCCCCCCCCCCAAAAAAAGTAAAAAACAGGTCGGGGGAAAACAGCCAATTACATGCCAAAAATTACATTATTTCTTATGGTCACATTCACATCTGTGTGATTTCTGAAAAGGGTCAGGGGCTCTTTGTGCCCGTAGCAGGTCGCGTTTTTGGTTCCATAGACTTCAAAACGGAAAACGTGGAAAACAGTGCTTGTGTTTTTGATGCATTTCCGCTGCATTTTTGCTGGTTTCTCCTGTATGACCACAGACACATTCCAAAAAAAACGCACTGGGAAAACGCATCAACCGCAACCTGCATAGGTGTGAACCTAGCCTAATGGTGTCTTTCATTTACTACAGTGGCCAGCGCAGACACCCGTTGACACTTAGGCCCCTTTCACACTGGGGCGGTTTGCAGGCGTTATTGCGCTAAAAATACCGTCTGCAAACCGCCCCTAAACAGCCTCCGCTGTTCAGTGTGAAAGCCCGAGGGCTTTCACACTGAAGCGGTGCGCTGGCAGGACGGTAAAAAAAGTCCTGCGAGCCGCATCTTTGGAGCGGTGAAGGAGCGGTGTGTTCACCGCTCCTAAACTGCTCCTGCCCATTGAAATCAATGGGACAGCGCGGCTATACCGCGGCAATAGCCGTGCTGTACGAGCGGTATTAATCCTTTTTCGGCCGCCAGCGGGGGTTTAAACCGCACCGCTAGCGGCCGAATACAGCCGCAAAAACGACGGTAAAACAGCGCTAAAAATAGCGCTGTTTTACCGCCGACGCCCCCACCGCCCCAGTGTGAAAGGGGCCTTATTTACGCCAGTTAGCCTTTGTTCGGACAGTCCTGTCAAAGTTGCAACATCTGCCATGTGGAGAAAAGACAGATAATAATAAGTGCCTACTGCATGCTTCATGAATGTCAGGGATAATGTTAGGAGGGTTAAGTTTCTTCAAGCCAAAAATTAGTATTTTAAAGTGCTAAACCCACAACAGTAAAATCAGTCTGTATATGCAGTAAAGCATGCTTGCTGTACTCACTGTGGAACCTATGGGGTTAATCCTCCGCATTGTGTAAAAAGGCTGTTTGATTGTGTCTTCTCTGATCCTCCCCTTCTTCCACTGTCCCCAATCCATCTCCTGATAGAACTCTGCACATGCTCAGTTTGGTGTGTATTACTATTTTTTTTTTTTTTTCTGCTGATAGAACAGAGCCCTGGAGGCACTCTGCACATGCTCAGTAAGTTTGCTGTGTATTGCTAGTGTGTGTTTGTTTGGTTTTTTTTTGTTTTTTTTTTTGGGAGGGTGCATGTGATCAGCACTGTCAGAAAGTCAGGGTTCCTGCAGCCTCATTGGAGAGTCAGAGGAGAATGAAACTCCTCCTAGAAGCTTTAACCAGACACTCATAGAAGTCACGAGACTGCTATATATTGCTGATGAGAAAAGGTATTTAGCAGTTTATATTAAAAAAAAAAAAAATTGCATTTCCCATGTTCTGTGTACTGTGGGAGACCAGATATAGTGAATGCAGGGTCCAGGGTTAACATTTAAGTACCATATATACTCGTGTATAAGTCGAATTTTTCAGCCCCTTTTTTGGGGCTGAAAGTGCCCCCCTCGACTTATACACGAGTCGCCGCCTGCCTACATAATCGGCGTGTTATGCAGGCAGACGGCAGCCAGCGTGTGCTGCATAGCACTCGGCAGTGGCTTTCGGCTCTCACGGTACAAAAGCCACGCCCCCTCGTCTGTGATAGGCTGTACGCTGACTGCCTATCACGGACATTCTCTCATCCTCGTCTGTGGTATGAGGATGAGAGAATGTCCGTGATGGGCTGACTGCTGGGAAATGGAGTTTTCTGCCTATCATGGATGACGAGGAGGCGCGACTTTTGAACAGTGAATGGCCGCCGAATAGGAATAGCACACGCTGATCGGTGCAGAGCGGCACACGGAGGCATGCACACAGACACATACACAGGACCATATACACATGACACATGCACATATACACAGGTAGAAGACACAGGTAGAGGACACGTGACACATGCACATATACACAGGACACAGGTACATGACACATGCACATATGCACAGGACACATACACAGGGAGGTATACAGCTGCGGATGGGCGTTGTTGACCCTCTTTTTCCACTTACAGTAGCTGCTGCATTTCTCACCCTCGTCTTATACTCGGGTCAATAAGTTTTTCCCATTTTTTTTGGTGGTAAATTAGAGCCTCGACTTATACTCGGATTGACTTATACTCGAGTATATACGGTATGTGTTTTAAAAAATAAAAAAATAATTGGTCCAGTGGTAGCTGGGCTAGGTTCTCATCGATTCGTTGCCAATTTAAGCCCAGGTTCACACTGCTGCAGGATTGAACTCTCATGATTTCATACCCGCATGTCAGTCCGACTTTGGGGGCAATTTCAGAGGCATCTGTGCGGGTTCATGTCTATTGAAATCGCACCTGAATTTGCTAATAGTAGTACAGAAACTACTTTTGGGATCCTGTGCGGCGTCGTACCGAATCGGACGGTGCTATTGCCGGTAATAGCCACCAATTTGGCATGCATTTTTGACATGTCAAATCGCATGCCAAATTATGTCAATGTGAACCTAGGCTAAAGTGTATTTGCAGTCAAATTTGAGAACCCCATCACCCAACCCCCCCCCCCCCACTGTTTGTGTTACCATTCACATAGTATAACCAGAGATCTTTAACCCTTTTTAGGACAAGCAGTGAGCACATTTAGTTTACAACTGATAATGAAAACCTGCCAGCACAGTACACATGGGGTTAGTTGGGCTAAATATAACTCCTCAGCCACCTCCCTAACTTCTTGATTACTAACCTGTATTAGGCTGCATTCATACAGGTGTTTAGCCACATGGCAAAAAACCTGTTCAAATGCTACCTTGCCCTTCATTACAAGGCAGATTTTACAGTGCTATGATGGTTTGACAGCAATCACTTGATTCCTGCTTTCAGGCTGCATTCACACCTGAGCGTTTTCAGCTTGTAAAACGCCAGAAAAAACACCCAACAAGCAAAATCCCATTCATTTCAATGGCACCTGTTCACATCTAAGCGTTTTGTCACCTGAAGCTCACAAAAGTACATGAGCTTCTATTTGGGGCAGATTACAGGCGTTTTCTGCTTTTGACATTGGTGACCTTTTTTGACCTGTACAAAAACGCTGCAAAAATCACGGTAAAAACAAGCAACTTTCTGCCTGAAAACGAAACTCTCAGGTGTGAATGCAGCCTGTTTATTCCAAAATGAAACATTTTATCTAGCACCTCTTTCCTTAAAGCGGGGTTCCACTCAAATTTTTAAGTTAATCTTACCCCCTTCAGTTAATTGCATAGATGTTCAAATGCCACACAATTTTTTTTTTTTATCGCTGTAATTACCTTTATATTGTACTTTATTGTGGCACTTCCTGTCTCTCCTCCCATGGGAGTAGGCATGTTTATTGCCTTTCCCCGGAGCCGCACTGTCTCCTGGGAGCTTAGTGTCAGGCTTCCACAAGCTGTGAATGAACAGCATTCACCGCATCCAGGAAATCAATGCTTGTGAGCTTCACATGCCCACAAACAAGATGGAAACAGCCAGCATCACATTTTTTAAGTTATTCTTCAGTACGAAAACAGACAGAGGCGGAAATATTACACCCAAACTGTGAGTATTATTTTGGGATTAGCAAAGTCTCTCAATGACCTAAAAAAAAAAAAAAAAAAAAAAAAGATTGGTCGCTCCCACTTTAATACAAATATGGTGGTATTTCCTTTTGAATTTATCACAGCTGTTTGTTGCACATGTTAAAATCAACACAGCAACTGTTACAAGGCTTTCGTGCTTTGGACTTAGGTCAGGGGTGCCCAACCTTTTGAAGAACGAGGGCCACTTTAGCGACTTTGTAACCAGTCATGGGCCACACTTAATGGAGCAGGTGGATGACAGGTCCAAGTGCACTCTGCATATGCAGAGCAGAAACAGACCCAGCCCGCTCTACTCTATGGGCCCTCCAATCAGATCTGCCCAGGTGGAAGGGGACAGATCCCCCCCCTTCTGGGTGTTTTTTTTTTTTTAATTGACCACAAGTGCGTTTACATCTGTTGTTCAATAGAGGTGAACGGAGGGTCTGATTGGGTCAGACCGATCATATCAAAAGCAGCCTAAGGCTGCTTTCACACTGACGCGCTGTGGTTTACCCACACTGAGCGTGCAGCACAGTGTACCTGTGGCTTAGCTACATTTTGCCATAGACTTCTATTAGATCCTGCAGGGGTGGTGCACTTTCTGAAGTGCACCAAACCCCCAGGTAATAACAGATGGATCAGTGCAGGTAACCTGCAGGTGTTCAATCTGGGCTTGCCAACCCGCCATTCCAGAGCACGAGGTTGCGGGCCACTGATTGGGCATAGGGCTGCAACTAATGATTATTTTCTTAATCGATTAGTTGGCCGATTGTTTCGATTAATCGGATATTAACCTTAAAAGTGTAGTGTATTTCGCAGACTGCTTCCCAAACCCGCAAACTTTACCCCTGGTGGATGTAATCATAGGTGCAGATCCCTCCAAACTGATATCCACTCTCTATAATATCTTAAGAACATGTTCGGTGGCACAGATTATAGATATGGCCAGAACTAGATGGGAGGTGGATGTAGGCCCATGGAAGAATCGGACTAGGACGAAATTTTGGAAAACAATAAGATGGCCTCCCCCAGGATATCCGAGCGCTTGACCCAATTATATATTATACGCAAATCTTATCTTACACCGGCAAGAATCGCCAAGTACCACCCAAACTACCGTACAACCCACTGTGTCCAAGATGTGCTGACCACCCATTCACATTCTACCACCTATTATGGTCTGGCCCGGTAATCCAAAACTACTGGACACAGATCATACAATTTCTGCACGACCACATGGGCTCGCCCCTACAGCTGCACCCTAAATCCTGTTTATTGGGCCTACTCCCAGACATTTCAATAGATAAGTTCCTAGCCACCTTCCTGCATGAAACCCTTTTTAGCGCACGGAAGTTAGTAACCAGACACTGGATGCAAACCGCTCCCCCTACTATTCAGGCCTGGATTGGGAAATAAACTTGAATCTGCCATACAAGAAAGTTATATACTGGCACAGGGGCTGTCCTGCCAAATACAATAAGGTCTGGGACAGGTGGCTCGACACCCCAGAAACATGCAATGGGTAGACCTGCTCACCTGAACATATATTGGGGGATAAGTAATACCTCAAGTCACATGCAAGAACCACACCATACTGTAAACTGATAAATGATCAAGAGAGTGTTCAGTGCAGGGTGTTGGAATACAATCTGATATATATGACTAGTCACTAGATGTAAAGATGGACACCTAGGATAATTCACATGTTTGTGTTTATTTAGTATCCTTCTATTTTCTATCTTTTCTATCTTCTATCTACTACATAACATGAACCGTGCCTATATGTTTTACTTAAAAATAAACTTGATTTTTTTTTGGGGGGGGGGAGTGTAGTGTATAATTTAGGCAATATTTAAAGTATATAAAAAAAATAAAAAGGGGGCAATTTTATTCTTAAATATCTATATGCAGTGGTAAATATAAATAACCAACTATATGCTGGCCATACAAAAACAATAGGGGGATTTACTAAAACTGGAGAGTGCAAAGTCTGGTGTAGTTCTGCATAGAAACCAATCAGCCTCCACGTTTTATTGGTAAAGCAATAACAAGCTGATTGGCTACCATGCACAGCTGCACCAGATTCTGAGTGCTCCAGTTTCAGTAAATCTTCCCCAATGTCTTTCTTCAAAAAAAATGTCATTTTAAGAATGTTTGTTTTTAACCACTTCAATACCAGGCACTTAGACACCTTCCCGCCCAGGCCAATTTTCAGCTTTCAGCGCTGTCGCAATTTGAATGACAATTGCGCGGTCATGCAACACTGTACCCCAACAAATTTTTTTATCATTTTGTTCCCACAAATAGAGCTTTCTTTTGGTGGTATTTGATCACCTCTGCGGTTATTTTTTGCGCAACAAATAAAGAAAGACCGAAAACTTTGAAAAAAAACATGTTTTTCTTTGTTTCTGTTAAAATTTTTTGTAAATAAGTACGTTTTCTTCTTCAATGACGGGCACTGATATGGCTGCACTGATGGGCACCGATGAGGTGGCATTGATGGGTAGTTATGGGTGGCAGATAGTTGGCAATGATGGGCACGGATGGGCACTGACAGGTGGCACCGATGGACACTGATGGGTGGCACTGATGACACTGAATTTTTGCACTGATGCCCCTAAGGGTGGCATTGCTGGGCATCACTGCAACATAATGGTGCCAGTCAGTGCCCATTTGTGGGCACTGATTGGCACAGATTGGGCACATGTGGATGGCCATGGGGTACATACCTGGCCATCCACATGTTGCCCCTTCCCTGATGGTCCTAGTGGCGTCCCTGGTGGTCCAGTGTGGTGATCTGAGGGGGGCTGCGCTGATAAACAATCAGCGCAGACCCCCCCCTGCCAGGAGAGCCACCGATCGGCTCTCCTCTACTCGCGTCTGTCAGACGCAAGTGAGGAAGAGCCGATCAACGGCTCTTCCTATTGACATCGTGATCAGCCATGATTGGACAAGGCTGATCACGTGGTAAAGAGCCTCCGTCGGAGGCTCTTTACCAAGATCGGTGTAGCGGTGTGTCAGACTGACACACCGATCCAGCGATCGCCGAGATGCGGGCGCGCGGCAGCATGTTATCCTGCTGGACGTCATATGACGCCCAGTCAGGATAACTGAACCACCGCCCGGCCGTCATCTGCTATGGGCCGGGCGGGAAGTGGTTAATTTTCTAATAGTTAGTGTGGTCAAATCGATGTTCTTTTCGACCATAGTGATGGGAAAATTTGAAGAAGCAAAATAGAAAACTTCTTCGTCAAAGGAATTTTCAGACTGTGTATGTGGTTTTTGTTCAGAAAGTAAATTTTTAAAACTGTATGTTAAAAGCAAGTGAAATTTTCAAACGACATTCAGCGAATGTACAAAGGTTTTTTTCGTATAAATGAATGCAGGCAGTCCCCAGGTTACAAACAAGATAGGGTCTGTAGGTTTGTTCTTAAAGTGGATGTGCACTCGCGTTTTTATTTATTTATTTTTCACTTAAAAATACACATGTATACAATGTCACACTCACTTTTTGCAGTCATTTCCTCCCGAGATGTCCGTTTTTGTTTCAAACAGTGAGTTATATAAAATATGTACTGCCGTTTTCATCTTGCTTGTGGGCATTTGAAGTCCACAAGCAATCACTTCCTGGTTCCAGTATTGCAGATCTACCAGCATTCCTTGCTGGTTCCCGCGCATACTCAGTTGTAACGGCGCGGAGCGTCGTAAAGATCCTGGTTGCCATCACAACGGACCACCTGTAGTCTTGTCCGAAAATCGATGTGTATGGCCAACATAAGGCTCGGTTCACACCTATGCAGTTTGCCTTTCGGCAGTGCTTTTTGCTGTGCGTTTTGCATTTTTGCACATGCAGTTTTGCTGCAAATTGCGTTGTACATTTTTTTTTTTTTTTTTGGGCAGATTAAAAATGCGAATTGCTGCAAAAACATGCTTTTCTGCAGCTTCTCCATTGGAGTCTATTGAACCAAAAGCACGGTTTTGCGTTGAAAAGTTCTTTTTCAGCCTTTCCAAATGCGCAGCGGCTGAAAAAAGTATAGATGTGAACGTGTCTCATAGGAAACCATGTTAAATGAACTGGAGTGCGTTTCTGCAAAAAGCACCAAATGCATAGGTGCGAACCAGGCCTAAAATGTTTAGTAGTAGCAGCAGCATGCTTTTTTTTTTTTTTGTAGCGCCTGTCATCATGGGGTTAAAAAACAGATAATCGCTACTATAAGGGGCTCATTTATACAGTGAAAGTAATATATATTACTTTTAAAATATATATTATTTTTTTCTTAATGAATACACCCAGAATTAGGATATATGGGCATTATAACTAGGCGTCGAATATGAAGGGTGGAAGGGAGATTTTACCCCCTTTCTGACCAGAGCACTTTTTACAATTTGGCACTGCGTCGCTTTAACTGACAACTGACTTTTAATAATCACTTACCTGTTCCAGGGTCCAGCGATGTGGGGGAACGAAACCCCGCTCGTCTTCCCCCCCTCCTCTCTGCGGTGCCAGCATTGTCACTCTGGGCGCAAGCCGTGCTGTGACGGGCCAGGCAATCATCTGGGGCCTGTGACGTGTCCCAGATGATTGCCGAGAGGGAGGGCAGTGAGGTGAACTTCTGGCACCGCGGTGCCCCGGGAGAAAGTGGGAGCCCCAAAAAAAAAAGATTTTTGGCATGTCAGGGGGTCACCTTTCCCTAAAGCAGAAGTTCCATTTTTTTGGTGGAACTCCGCTTTAAGTTTAAGCAAAGTCTGACTAAAGTTGGATTGGAAGTCACGCGACTTTTATGTCAGAGCA
The DNA here is from genome assembly GCF_042186555.1 of Aquarana catesbeiana. NCBI lineage: Eukaryota > Metazoa > Chordata > Amphibia > Anura > Ranidae > Aquarana > Aquarana catesbeiana. Next base: position 365,093,118 of record NC_133326.1, on the reverse strand, counting down.
GTGTGAACCTAAACTTGGTGATAGCCCTAGAATTATCCTTCTCATTCTGGTGTGTGTGTGTGTGTGTGTGTGTGTGTGTGTGTGTGTGTGTGTGTGTGTGTGTGTGTGTGTCAGTCAATACAAAAATATAAGTTGTGCAATAAATGTTTTACAGATATATGTACATTTGTCCTGTGTCCACTTTTTAATGTATTTGCGCAGGGCCATAGATCCTTTTTAAGAGGGAAATATATATATATATGTTTCATAATTAACTGTCAGATATGGAGCTACAGGCACTAATGAGGAAATCTGCTGGGCCTGCATCCCTTTAGATGGGTTCCTATTGAAAGTATCTCTCAAAAAAAAAAAAATGACATTTTTGTTGCAAGAGATGCCTGAAATCTGACTTGTATCTTAGACAGACTTCTGGAAAAATTGGTGAACCAATCACACAAGCAGGAAATTGGTTCTGGGGAGTGGTCAGTACACATTCTGTGTACAGAAAACTCCAGGTAGCCATATTGCATTGCGTTTTCAGAAAATTACAGCGGCTGCCGACTGGAAAGTGAATTTTTAATAACATTCAGTTACAAAATGTTTAGTGTCACAATCATATGCGCTATATTTTTTCTTTATTTGCTTTTTTTTTTTTTTTTTCTTCCCATGAATGTGGAGTTGCCCTTTTAAATGAACAGGCTTTTTGGAAAAATATGCTTTGATCAACGCATGCAGCCAATTGGCTGCAGCGCTGATCAGTGTATTCTGATGGCGAGGGAGTCCCGCTGTCAGAATACAATGACACAGCAAGGATGATTCCTGCACCTCGATTTGTGTGGATGGGGGGGGAGAATCGGTTCAGTTTGTTTTGTTTTTTCACTTGCTGGCAAAATGAAAAAACAAAACCACTTATGGGTGATAAGGCCTTGCACATGCAGTAAAAACAGGCAGTTGTTCCACTTTTTTACCACCCCCATTACAGCCCACCTAAAATTCTACCATGGCAGCTGGAGGGGTTTGTACACAAACTGCTGTCACTCACTCATTGAATTCAATGGAACCACACTGGAACTGTGAGCAGAGCTTGACATGGGGATGGGGCATAGTATTTTAACCACTTCAGCCCCCTTCCTGACCAGAGCACTTTTTGTGATTCGGCACTGCGTCGCTTTAACTGACAATTGCGCGATGTGGCTCCCAAACAAAATTGATGTCCCTTTTTTTTTTTTTTTTTTTCCCTCAAATAGAGCTTTCTTTTGGTGGTATTTGATCACCTTGGCGGTCGTTTTTTTTTGCGGTATATAAAAATAGCGACAATTTTGAAAAAAACGCATTATTACTTTTTGCTATAATAAATATCCCCCAAAAATATTTAAAAAAACATTTTTTTTTTTTCCTCAGTGTAGGCCGATGCAATTTTTTTTTTTTTTTTTTTTTAATCATGACTGCAACATTATGGCGGACACATCGGACATTTTTGACACATTTTTGGGACCATTGTCATTTATACAGCAATCAGTGCTATACAAATGCACTGATTACTGTGTAAATGATACTGGCAGTGAAGGGGTTAACCACTAGGGCAGTGTAGGGGTTAAGTATGTCCTGGGGAGTATTTCTAAGTGGGGGGGTGTGGCTACATGTGATACGTCACTGATCTCTGCTCCCGATCACAGGGAGCTGAGATCAGTGACACTGTCACTAGGCAGAACGGGGAGATGCTTGTTTACATTAGCATCTCCCCGTTCTTCCTCTCCGTGAGACGATCGCGGGTATCCCCGCGGCGATTGATTCCGCGGGACCCGCGACCCTGACTCGTGGAGCTCCTGGCCAGCGCACGCAATGGCACGGCGGCAAATTTAAAGACATGTACAGGTACGCCCATTTGCCCAGAAGTGCCATTCCGCCAACGTACATTGGCGTGCGCCGGTCGGGAACCGGTTAAATGCAAAATCATTTCTTTCTATTTTTTTTTTTTTTTTTTTATCCATTCATTTTAGACCCCTTTCACACTGGAGGCGTTTTTCAGGAGCTTTAGCGCTAAAAATAGTGCCTGAAAAATGCCTCATCTGCAATCCCAGTTTGAAAGCCTGAGTTGTTTCACACTGGGGTGCTACTCTGGCAGGATATCAAAAAGGTCCTGCAAGCAGTTTCTTTGATGCGCATTAGGAGCTGTGTATATTGAAATCGATGGGCAGCAGCGCTTTGCAGGCGCTTTTCACGCTTTATTCGGCTGCTAGTGGGGGTTAAAAGCGCCTTGCTAGCTACCGAAAAGCGCCTCTAAAACTAGCGGCACTTTACTGCTGACGCCCCCGCGCTGTCAGTGTGAAAGGGCTCTTTGGGCTCATGCACACTGCATCTTGAAGAAGCTACTCCTACAGGCTTTTCAGCTTTTTTGAGCTCTCAGTTATTTTGCCCGGAATCTCCCCTCCGAGTTAGCCAAATTGTCCGTGCACACCATGGCTCTTTCAGGAGTTTACAGGCATATGCTCTTATAGACAGAAATAAACTTACGATTTTGAGAGGAGCTTTTCGAGCATATAAAATGCCTTTTCGAGCATATAAAATGCCTAAGTGCCCAAAAAAGTGTAAAGAAGCTCAAATGCACAAAAAAAAAAAAAGAAAAATGAGGGGAGGGTTTGTGAGAAAAAAAATCTTTAAGCTGAATAAAAACGTACAATAGAGCACAAGCTTCTTCAAGCTTTTAGGCAGAGAAATAAATGCTAAAAGGCCTGTAAAAGCAACTTTTTTCTATTTATTTTTTGAGCTGCAGTTTGCATGAGTCCTTGTGCATGGTACTCATGTTTGAACATCGGTATTCCTGGCCAAAATTTCTTACATCTATTTTGTGCGTACAATTCTAGCTCCCGGAATGCAATTCTAATCTCTTCAAATGAACTTTGTACATGTGTATAATACTGACTGGTAATGCAGATTTCTTTCAGATTTCTGCAATTTTTTTTTTTTATATATATTCAGAGCATGTTTACATGCCTGTGTGTAAAGGCACATTGAAAACAATGGTTTCATCTTTTTGTTAATCTGGCCATTAGTAGCCAGCCGATCCGACAGATCTGTGTCTGATCGACTACATTGGAGGCCACAGGAGAGATTTGGGGTCTAATAGGCCCCAGATCTCTCCATAAAGAGGACCTTTCACGGCCCATGCTGTCACACAGGATATTCATCCCTTGTGATAAAATAAACAAAATTTAAAGCGCCCCCCCCCCCCCCCCTTGCTTCAGCACAAATGTTTACGCATGTCCCGCATGCATATGTAAACTGTGATCACACCGCACAATAGAGGTATCGCCCTGAAAGTTAGAGCAAGAGCAATAATTCTAGTTCTAGACCTCCTCTGTGTAACTCAAAACAGGTAACCTCTAAAAATTTTAAAGCATCGCCTATAGAGAATTTTAAAGTGGAGGGCCACCCTGAAAAAAAAAAATTCACCAAAAATCCGAAAAAAAATAATAAAAAAAAAAAAAAATTTGAAAAAAAAAAAAAATTTTAAACTTACCTAAACCCTTGTTGCTAGGAGGAAGTCTTCCTAATCTGCCTCTTCCTATTCCGCGGCGTGTTCTGCTCCTCGGTGAGCGGCCCCGTTGTCTTCTGGGAACACACACAGTTCCCAGAACACCACTGGGCCATTCACAGAGCGTCGCTCACGTGTGCGCAGTAGGAAACTGGCAGTGAAGCCGCAAGGCTCCACTGCCTGTTTCTCTTACCTAGGATGGCGGTGCCGGGACCCGAGAGCCGAGGGACCAGGACAGGTAAGTGAGGGACCAGGACAGGTAAGTACTTATTTAAAGTCAGCAGCTACAGTGTTAGTAGCTGCTGACTTTTAATTTTTTTTTTTTCTTTTTCAGGGACTGAATCCTGCTTTAAGTACTGTAGTTTTGCGCCATTCCACAGGCACACGCAATTTTAAAGCATGACTTGTTGGGTATCTATTAACTTGACGTAACATCTTTTTATATTTTACCAAAAAATTGGGTATTGTTTGTGTACAATAAAATTCATTAAAGTGTATTTTTTCCAGACAAATTGCATTTGAAAAAAATGCTGCACAAATGTGTGACAAAAAATTACAAAACCATCATTTTATTCTATAGGGCCTCTGATTTAAAAAAAATAAATAAATATATATGTTTTTTACAAAAAAAAAAAAAAAAAAAATTATATATAGGAGAGGAGTGTCAGAATTGGCCCAGTAGGCAAGTGGTTAAATGAAATCTGCTCTGAGAGCAATATCGGGACTGTCATTACTGATCTTCTCATAAGAATGCTAGTTGCCCAACTGTCTCTAGCTTCAGTACTGACCTGGCAGAAGCATGCTATTGTCTGACTAAAGTCAGATTTAAAGAGGTTTTTCAATCTGTACTGTAGCTGCTGACTTTTCATATAAGGGCACTTACCTGTCAAGGGATCTCGCACCATCTTCACCCAAGCCTGTTCTTTGCCACTCATTGGGTCCCCAGCGCCGGTGTGTCTAGTGAGGAAAGCTGGCTGTGACTCATAGCCGCTTTGCAGCCGGCTTCCCACTGCACATGTGTGCATCCTGCTGTGCTTTGCGACTGGTCCTGCAGCCTCTTGGGAACTGTGATGTGTCTCAAGAGGTTGCGGGCAGGGAGAGGAGGGGAAATAACTTCCAGTTAATTGGTGAAGTTCCATGTACCGGGGGGTAAGCGTCAGGCCACTAGGAGAGGTCAGCAACTAGAGCTTACGTATTCTGTGCATTTTTGTTTTTTAATCTAAAAGCAAGTGCTTTAGCTGTTGTTTGGCTATATGAGTGCTGATGGAAATTTGGACTGTAAATTCAAGTTTAAATTAACTAGTGTTAAAAGAATATGTGGGGCCAATGTATCATTTTGAATGAGTATAATGCTGTTTTAGAAATGATTTGAAGAATCAGTTTTTGATGCGAAGAGTACTGGTATTTTTTGATAATTAAAAGGTGCCACAGGGCCCAATCACAATACTGCAAAATGGTAATGGACTTCCAGAAATGCAGCAGCTCCTATTTTTAATCTATTGTGGTGCATTGGGCATCCTTTTCAAATTAAGGGATTACCTTCATGCATTGCTCTGCAACTGACTGTCCTGTGTGAATGGACCCTAAGGGTAAAAAATAGATGATCCCATCAGCAGCCCTAGGAACAGAACCCACATGCAGTAGACCAGGGGTAGGCAACCTTTTAGGTTGCTTTCACGCTGGGGTGGGCAGGCGTTGACGGTAAAACACAGCTAATTTTAGTGGCGCGCGTCTAGACCCCGCTAGTGGACGAATAAAGGATTAAATGTGCCCGTGTAGCGCAAAAGGACTTTGCAGGTGTTTCGGCAGTGGTGGCCATTCATTTCAATGGGCAGCTCCTCCACCGCCCCAAAGATGCCGCTTGCAGGACTTTTTTTTTTTTTAACGTCCTGCCAGTGCAGCGCCCCACACTGGGACTGCAGAGGAGGCATTTTACAGGTGCTATTTTTAGCCCAAAAGCACCTGAAAAACGCCTCAGTGTGAAAGGGGTGGTGAGATTGAGATCTCCTTGAAGAACACTGGTGAAGTCAAAGATCACTGGGCACGGTGTTCTATTGTTAAAGCTGGTTCACACCAGAACGCAATGGCAGAAAGGCATGTTCCATGTGTGTTTAAAACGCACTGCCTTTGTGATCTACTGCGGGTGACGATACATTTTTAACCCCAAATATAGATCACATTCGTAGTGGACAAAAAAAAATTACAAGAGAATGCAGGCATGGGGGGGGGGGGGGGGGGGGGGTGATGTGAAAGGTGGTAGAGGGCACTGCTATGGGGGTGGCCCTGTCTACAGCAGTGTCCACTGCATATGATATAATTAGATTTGCAGCACTCCACCAGTTGCCCAAGCTGTGAGGATTTCTTTAAAGCTTTCTTTAAAGTCAATCCAGCCGTAGTTGATGGTGTACCACCTGTTGTTCATGTCATGCCTGTCTCTATACAGAAAGCCCCGTTGGTTCTTTAACAGGTATAGGCCTTATATTATACGGGTCTAGTAATGTAAGTAATGTGTGTGTGATATATATAATTTTGTGCTCATAAGTTTACCCTGGCAGAATATGATTTCTTGGCCATTTTTCAGAGAATATGAATGATAATACAAAAACTTTTCTTTCACTCATGGTTAGTGTTTGTCTGAAACCATTTATTATCAGTCAACTGTGTTTTTATTCTTTTTAAATCATAATCACAACAGAAACTACCCAAATGTCCCTGATGAAAAGTTTACATACCCTGGTGATTTTGGCCTGATAACATGCACACAAGTTGACACAAAGGGGTTTGAATGGCTATTAAAGGTAACCATCCTCACCTGTGATCTGTTTGCTTATAATTTGTGTGCATATAAAAGGTCAACAAGTTTCTGGACTCCTGACAGACCCTTGCATATTTAATCCAGTGCTGCCCTGACGTTTCTGGATTCTGAGTCATGGGGAAAGCAAAAGAATTGTCAAAGGATCTGCGGGAAAAGGTAGTTGAACTGTATAAAACAGGAAAGGGATATAAAAAAAGATATCCAAGGAATTGAGAATGCCAATCAGCAGTGTTCAAACTCTAATCAAGAAGTGGAAAATGAGGGGTTCTGTTGAAACCAAACTACGGTCAGGTAGACCAACTAAGATTTTAGCCACAATTGCCAGGAAAATTGTTCGGGATGCAAAGAAAAACCCACAAATGACTTCAGGTGAAATACAGGACTCTCTGAAAACGTGGTGTGGCTGTTTCAAGATGCACAATTAGGAGGCACTTGAAGAAAGATGGGCTGCATGGTCGCCAGAAGAAAGCCATTACTACCCAAATGCCACAAAGTATTCCGCTTGCAATACACCAAACAGCACAGAGACAAGCCTCAACCTTCTGGCACAAAGTCATTTGGAGTGATGAAACCAAAATTGAGCTTTTTGGCCACAACCATAAATGTTACATTTGGAGAGGAGTCAACAAGGCTTATGATGAAAGGTACACCATTCCTACTGTGAATCATGGAGGTGAATCGCTGATGTTTTGGGGATGTGTGAGCTACAAAGGCACAGGAAATTTGGTCAAAATAGTTGGCAAGATGAATGCAGTATATTATCAAAACATACTGGAGGAACATTTGCATTCATCAGCCAGGAAGCTGCGCATGGGATGTACTTGGACATTCCAACATTACAATGATCAAAAACACAAGGCCAAGTCAACCTGTCATTGTCTACAGCAGAATAAAGTGAAGGTTCTGGAGTGGCCATCTCAGTCTCCTGACCTCGATATTATTGAGCCACTCTGGGGAGATCTCAAACTCTTTTGCCAAGAGGAATGGGCAGCTTTACCATCCGAGAAGATAAAGAGCCTCATCCAAAAATACCACAAAAGACTTCAAGCTGTCATTGATGTTAAAGGGGGCAATACACGGTACTAAGAACTGGGGTATGTAAACTTTTGATCAGAGCCATTTTGTAGTTTCTATTGTCATTATGATTTAAAAAAGAGTAAACACAGTTGATTGATAATAAATGGCTTAGGCAAACACAAACCATGAGTAAAAGAAAAGTTTTTGTGTTATCATTCATGTTCTCTGAAAAATGGCCAAGAAATCATAATTTCTGCTAGGGTATGTAAACAAAAAAAATATACTGGTTAAAAGAAAAAAATAACTTGGTGCTTACACTGTAACAAATGATTTTTCTGACATTTGTCTCAAGGCCAACTCTACTAGTGTTTCAGACTGAGTTTGTCACCACCTGTCATTCTCCATGTGGTATGCTTGTCTATGAACTCCCTATTCACTTATCTAAAGTGTAGTAATCCCTACCCTGCAGTGAATATTACTGTACAATAGATAAATATGAAGGGTTATATGGGAGGTTTCACTATACATTTTGAGTGCGGTGGTTTATACTTGTTGCACATAGTTCGGTTCTTGGGATGCTTTTTAAACTTGCTTCACACGTGCCTGCTTTCCTAGGACTGTGCTAAAATGCAGACTTGTTGCATTTTATCGCAGCGCACTCTACAGCAGCATAGCCCATCACGCTGCTGTACGTTGCCATGAATGACGAACGTTTGTACACTACAAATAATCTTTGCAGAAAATCTCTTGCAATGTGAGTGGAGCCTTAAGCTGGCCATAGATGAGTAGAACATTTGAATGAAAATGTAAATGTTCATTCAGTATACCTTGTAATTGACCCATCATTGTCTGTGGTGGTTTTATATACCATATTTATTGGCGTATAACATGCACCCCAAGTTTAGGAGGGAATTTTAAGGGAAAAAAAAAAACTTACATTTAAATGCCCATCAATGCAGCCTTATCAGTGTCCATCTGCAGCCTTGTCCATCATTGCAGAATGCCCAGTGTCAATCTGCAGCCTTGCCCAGTGTCCATCTGCAGCCTTGCCCAAAATTGCAGCATGTTTGGTATTTAAATTTTTAGCGCCGCTGAGATACACAGAGCCGGATGTCCTGTGTATTCGGCTCCTTTCGCAGTCCCGCCCCTTACCCCGACTCCTACGATGGACATAACACGGGTCCAATAGCGGGACTGGGCGTGACTGCGAGCGGAGCCGAGCCTAGCAGAGTACACCGTACACTCGGTTAGGTGTATATCGGCGGCGCTCGGTCCTCCTGACAGCGGGGGATCGGCATATAACACGCACCCACGATTTTACCCTGATTTTAAGGGGAAAAAAGTGCGTGTTATACTCCAATTTAAATACGATAATAATAATATGACTTAATATAAGGACACCTTTACCTGTCCAGGGATCCAGTGATGTTGGCACCCCAAGCCTAACCGTCCATTGGCTCCGGGTGCAGGCGCCCTCATCTTCACTAAGGGAAACCTGAAGTGAAGCCTCGCAGCTTCACATCCTGTTTCCTACTGCGCATGCGCGAGTCGCGCTGTGCATTCTGAATGATCCCACTGTCTTCTGGGACCTGTGTGTCTCCCAGAAGACAAGAGGGGCTGGAAATTTCATAGATCACCGCACAACGATTGCATCGATCTTACCCGGAAGTGGGAGCGGGTACCTGGTTTCGACAGGTATCTGCTTCCCCTTTTGGGTGGAGCTCCACTTTAATCTTATCTTATGTTTTACGTCTGTTATAAACATGTTTATATTCAGCTGTGAGTGCACCATAAGGTCAGTAAGCAAACCGCTAAGGATTTATTATTTATTTTATTTTTTAGCAGCAATTTGTGTGACACACACCTAACCCAGATTAGCCCAAGAGATCACTTTGCTACTTCTGAGTCAGCTCCCTACTCATGGGACAGAGGTGAATGTGTCTATTCTTTGTTTAAAAGGAGGCAGACAGGTGACATTTGATGCTTCAATGCTGAACCATAAAATAAATGTGCCCACAGCCTGGCTGTACCGTTTGGCAGATGTGCATAAATCCTAAAACTTTCTTCAGAATTGCCAATTCGTTGACAGATAAACAGTGTATATACAGTGTTTCAATGGTGTGTTTAGCAGTTTACCTGGAGTTCTGCTATGTCCTGCATCACATATTCAAGCTTAGAATAATATGGTATAATACAGCTTGCTGAAAGAGTTCTTATTTGCATGGAAGGTGTGATATGAATAAAGCCAGTGAATTGCTGAGTGATTTTTGACATCCTATCTGGAGTGAAAAGACAGTCCTGGCACCTGAAAACAGAGCACCCTATGTGACCAGCGACTTTTTGGAGCAAATGCTGTACAGGCATGCCCCACTTTAAGTACACTCACTTTACATACACTCGCGAGTAAGGACATACCCGTGAGTGTATGTAAAGTGCCTCTCAAGCTAAAACTGCAGCTGAGTAATCTGTACCCGGATAGTTCAGATTCCCCACTACTTGGAAACACACTCCCTGACCCCCCCCCCCCCAATACAGCCCCTGACACCCCAGAAGTGAAAAAAGGTATTGCTTCACTTTAAGTACATTTTTGGTTTTACATACATGCTCTGATCCCATTTGTGTACTTAAAAGTGGGGTATGCCTACATTTATGTATTCATTTGAGTTCCTAAACACATGGTTGACAAGTGTACTCCTACAAAATGTCAGCCGCCTCCAGCTCGTTCACACTGCAATGCAGTGCGGGAGAGCCATGTTCCTGCACCACATTCTGACCACATCACCCTTTCGATCTGCTGCGTAGGCATTTCAAGTTAACGCATGCCAAATGCAGGTCGCAAACGCGGTGCGTTTGCCTGCACCAAAACGCGTGGTAGAAAAGTACCATGCGATGCAGTTGTTGCACGTTTCAAAAAGTAGTGCATGCACTACTTTTAGCTGTGGTGCGACTTCAGTAGGGCTGAAACAACTAATCGATTAATCGACAACTAATCGATTATGGAATTAATCGATTACTATTTTCATAATCGATTAATCGGCCAGTAACATAATGGGGTTAAAACTAAAATGAGCCCCTTATAGTACAAATAGAGCAAATAATCGCTACTGTAAATATTACTTTCACAGTTCTACAGTAAAAAAAAAATGAACCCCTTACAGTAGTGATTATCTGCTTTTTTTTGTACTATAAAGGGCTAATTTTAGTTTTTTTAACCCCATTATGTTACTAAACGTCTTAGACCTGGTTCACATCTATGTGTTTTTTTGTGCTTTTTGCAGAAACGCACTACATTTCATTTATATGGTTTCCTATGGGACACGTTCTCATCTATGCTTTTTTCAGCCGCTGCGTATTTGGAAAGGGTCAGGGACTTTTTTTTAACGCAAAACGGTGCTTTTTTGGTTCAATATACTTCAGTGGAGATGCTGCAGAAAAGCATGTAATGCATTTTTGCAGCAATTTGTGTTTTTTAATCTGCCCAACAACAAATTGGCCAAAATAAATGTAAAAACACAAATCGCAGCAAAATCACATGTGCTAAAATCAAAACGCACAGCAAAAAGCACTGCAGAAACACATCAAAAGCAAACTGCATAGGTGTGTACGGAGCCTTATGCTGGCCACACGGATCAATTTTTTTCAAACGAGAATATTCAGATGAAAAATCTTTATACATTCGCTGAATAAAAGAACGTTGTTTGAAATTTTCACTTGTTTTTAACATTCTGTTTTTAAAATGAATGTCATTTCTGAACGAAAACCACATCCACTGTCTGAAAATTCCTTTGATTATTTCCAAATTTTCTCGTCACTGTGGTTGAAACGATTAGAAAATCAAACAAACGTTCTTAAAATTACATTTTTTTAAGGAAGACATTCTTTTGGTTTTTTTTTTTGTTTTTTTCTTTAAATAAAAAAAATGTGATCTCTGAGTCTGATATTTACCAGATTCACCCTTTAATAGTATATACAGTATATCTCCTCTAATAGTTTATACAATATTTCCCCTCTAATAGCGCTGCGTAAACTGTTGGCGCTATATAAATCCCGAATAATAATAATAATAATAATAATAATAATAATAATATACAGTATATCTCTCCTCTAATAGTATATACAGTATATCTCTCCTCTAATAGTATATACAGTATATCTCTCCTCTAATAGTATATACAGTATATCTCTCTTCTGTCTGTTATTCTCAGAGTGGATTCAATATTTTGCTCCCAACCATATAGTTGGTTATTTATATTTACCACTGCATATAGTTATTTAAGAATAAATTGCCTTTTTTTAAAACTTTACATATTAACTAAATTATACACCACATTTTTTTTTTTTTTAAGGTTATTAACCGATTAATCGATTAATCGAAACAATAATCGGCCAACTAATCGATTATGAAAATAATCGTTAGTTGCAGCCCTAGACTTCAGCCCATTCAAAATGAATGGGGCAAAAATCGCACGACACAGAACTGCATGTGAAGTGTACAGGAACCACACAGCATTCCTATGCAATTCACATGCAGTTCCTAGTGTGAATGGGCCTTTATTCTGAGACCCCACCCAAATATTTGTCTTCTGATAAATTTCACATATTCTTATCTGATCGTTTTATTGGTTGCATCTAAAGCACTTGAGGTGTCCAAGTCAGGCCTTTTATTTATAGGGACCGTTGGTACTTAAAATGCCCAAATACAATGTACATGGTTTCTGGTTTGTTAGGTTTGGGTGCCTACTACCCTTTCATCTACTATGCTTATTGTAAACCGTGCCTTAGTGATTAGCATTCTTGCTTAGCAGCACTAGGGTTTTTGGTTTGAATCCTAACCAAGACACTACCTGCATGGAGTTTCTTCCTACACTCAAGTGTGGCCCTAGTGTGTACTCGTATGTATATGAGATACCTTTTTTTTTTTTTTTTTTTTTTTTTTTTTTTAAGAGGTTGTACCTAATTATCTGCTCTGTGCAAGAATCTTGCACAGAAACCGTTCCTTACCTCTTTTTCAGTCCTCCGCTGGTGCTGTCTGCTCCCCTTCTCTGAGTGCTCCCTCAGCAAGCCCTGTGCTGAGGAGGTACCCATGCAGGCATGCTCCCAAATCGGCTGTGTGTGTTCATGGATGTACAGCGAGGCTCACTGACATCAGCATCTGCTGCAGCCTGAGTCTCCTGTGAGATGAGGCAGAGGAGAGCGGGAGATCAAGAAAGGACCCGGGTAAGTGTTTTAGAGGCAGGGCAGGGAGCAGGTATTGGTTTTGTACCCTAATGCAGAGAATGATAGAAGGTAAAAAAAAAACTTGTGTTTAGAACCATTGTAAATTTTTTTTTAGGCTCTTTGAAGGTGCAATATGTAAAGAGCTAAAAAAATACTTGTAACAAATAAAATAAGAGTAACGGACCAGTGTGGAGTCTCGCAAGGCTCCCAACTCCTCAATCCCAGAAGTATGCTTACACTTAGGACCTGATGTGCAGTTAACCTACTGATGCAGGCTGTGTGTTGGCACGTTCTGTTCTGACTAGACCCGGTAAGAACAGTAAAGAAACTGTTATGTGTGAAAATGGAAAGAACATATTGGGTAGGATGGAATATTGGATGGTGTTATGCTCACAATGTTCACCTTTTTCCATTCTTATGATAGATGTGATGCAGATCCTACAGCTCTTGCAAATTATGTTATTGCCTTGGTCAAGAAAGACAAGTCAGATGAGGAGCTTAAGGCCATTTGTGCTGACCAGTTGGATGTTTTCCTACAAAAAGGTAAAGGGGTGTGTGTGTGTTGTGTTGTGTTGTGTTTTTAAATGGTATTTCCTTTTAAGTAGCACATTTACCTTTTATAAACCACTGTGTTAGGTGGACATTGAAAGGGTAGCATCACACCAAACAGGTTGTATGCAGGAAGGTGACCTCACTTTGTTCTATAACGGGACGAGAAAGCGATTTCATCTTCCTGGCTGTGCGCTCTGGCAGTGGTGTATTAACCACTTAAGGACCAGAAGATTTGCCCCCTTAATGACTAGGCCATTTTTTGCGATACGGCACTGCGTTGCTTTAAATGACAACTGTGCGGTCGTGCGACGCTGTACCCAAACAAAATTGATGTCCTTTTTTTTTTCCCCCCACAAATAGAGCTTTCTTTTGGTGGTGGTTTTTTTTTTTTTTTTTCTTTATGCTACTCAGTGAATCTTATAAGAGACTTAATCCACCTTATTAGTGTCATCCACGTCCCCTCAATCTTTTCACATCATTGTAGCTTAATTAACAAGTATCCAAAACATTTATTATCGAAAGAAAGTAAAAATACATAAGAGGAGGAAGCGTATAAGGTTCAGACTCAAGGACTAACCCTTATCTTATTGCCTCTACCCTGCCCCATGTATATCCCCAAACCCCACCCCTCCCCCACTACCCCCCACCCCCTCCCTCCCACTCTCCACCCTCCCCCATCATCCGTGCACCTCTGGCCAACTTTATTCTCTTAGTTAAATCTAATTTTTAGTCCCTCAGAAATACTCCACTGTTTTTTAAATTCTTTCCAACACTGCCAGATGTTGTTCTCTCCCATTGTGTCGCCTTCTATCTCGTAGTTCTCTTCCTCCATCAGGCGAATACCTTCCACTTCGTTGACCCAGTCCCATATTGATGGGGTTTCTACCTTCTGCCACTTTTTTGGTATAGATTTTTTTGCCGCATTAAGCAAGTGTGGTACCAAAGACTCTTTATACTTTTTAATCTCCCCTTCTATTGCATGATGTAATACCATCCAAGGATCAGCTTTTACTTCTACCTTTGTTATTTCCTTAATGAACCCCAATATTTTTTCCCAGTATTTTTTAATTTCTGGGCAGTTCCACCATACATGAGCCATATTGCCCACTCCTTTACATCCCCTCCAACACGCCGTTGTCTTATCTCTTTGATATTTACATGTTTTATCAGGAGTATCATACCACCCTGTCAAAATTTTGTAGTTCATTTCAGCGACATTGGTGTCGATCGACGAACGATGTGTCAGTTCCAACATTTTCCTTAAAGTGTTATGCCGCGTACACACGGTCGGACTTTTCGTCTACAAAAGTCCAACGGACGCCGACGGACTAAAGCTGGCTGGTAATCCGATCGTGTGTGGGCTTCTCCGGACTTTCAGCAGACTTTTTCAGCCTCAAATCCGACGGACTTTAGATTTGAAACATGCTTCAAATCTTTACGTCGTAACTACGACGGACCCCGAAATCCGCTCGTCTGTGTGCTAGTCCGACGGACAAAAACCCATGCTAGGGCAGCTATTGGCTACTGGCTATGAACTTCCTTATTTTAGTCCGGTGTACGTCATCACGTACGAATCCGTCGGACTTTTGTGTGGTTGTGTGTAGGCAAGTCCGTTCGTTAGAAAGTCTGCTGCAAGTCTGCTGCAAGTCCGCCGAAAGTCCGCAGGAAGTCTGTCGGACAGGCTGTCGGACTTTTGTAGACGAAAAGTCCGACCGTGTGTACGCGGCATTACTATCTATCTGCAATCCCAATTCTCTTTCCCACTTTATGATGTACGGAGGCACCTCCAGCCTACCCGCCTTCAGCCCCATTCTGTAGATTTTAGATATTATACCCTTCGTATTGCTTGCCAGACACAGCCTCTCCAACTCTGAGAGCTCTTTTCCGGACCTTATTGGCCGTGGCAGGCTTTCAACAAAATGACTTAGCTGGAGGTATCTCCATTCATCTATCGCCCAAGCTTCTCTATTGTGCTTCAATTCGTGAAACGGAACAATCTTTCCCTCTTTTATTATGTCTCTTAACTGCGCGTTTTCTTTCTTAATCCAATGACCACCTATTATAATTTTCCCCGGTGCGAAGTAATCATTTTCCCTCAGTGACATTAATGGAGAATTAAATGTCTTGTTTATTTGTTTATATATTGTGTCCCATGCTCCTATAACCACCTTCGTCAGTGTGTGTGTGCTTCCGTCTAAAAATCTGTAATGTGGGGGATTCCAAATTATGTGCCCTAAATGTGTCTTACTTAATTTATTTTCTATATTAACCCATCTCTTGTGTTTATTATCTCTGACCCACTCAATCGCTCTCGACACCAATATTGCCTTATAATATCCCTGGATGTCAGGAACCGCCAAGCCTCCTTTTTTTTTTCCTGTTTTATGATATTAAAAGAGACTCTGGCCCTTCTGCCCTTCCAAACTGTTTTTATTATAATTGAATTAAGTTTTTTAAAATAGAACTGAGGTATTGCCAATGGAAGGATCTGTAGCTTATAGATAATTTTTGGCAACAGGGTCATTTTTATAGCATTAATGCGGCCAAACCACGAAAGAGGTTTGGCCATTATCCTTTTACTCTCAGCTTTTATTTCACTGAGTAATGGGATGAAGTTTAGTTTATACATTTTCCCTAATGAGTTTGCTAACTTTATGCCTAAATAGTTTATTTCTTTTTTCCATATAAATTGAAATTCTTTTTTCAACTTACTTTCTTCTATTTTGTCTATGTTAATATTCAGTATTTCGGATTTTGCCAAATTTATCTTAAAGTTGGACACCTCCGCATACTGTCTAAGCACTTTTAAGACATTTGGCATTGTGACTCTAGGGTTGGCTATGAAGAGCAGCACGTCGTCGGCGAATGCCGCGACCTTATGCTCCTCATCTCCAACCCAGAATCCACTTATGTCCGGGTCCTCTCTAATCACCGCGAGCAAAGGCTCCAGGGAAAGAACAAAGAAGGGGGGACAGGGGACAACCCTGCCTTGTCCCGTTTTCCATTTCAAAGGTGGCTGAAGAGGACCCATTGATTTTTATCGCGGCCGTAGGGTGATTATACAAGGCACGGATCCATCCCATCATCCTCGGACCAAATCCCCGATGTTCAAGGGTTTGGAACAGGAACCCCCAGTCCACTCTGTCAAACGCTTTTTCTGCGTCAATAGACAAGAGTAGACCTGGGGGTCCCCTATCCTTGATATTCTGCAGGAGGAGGAGAGTACGCACCCCATTGTCCCTACCTTCTCTTTTTGGGGTAAATCCTACTTGGTCCGGGTGTATCCATTCGCTCATCCCTTCTTTCAACCGGTTAGCTTAAACTCTAGCATACAATTTAACATCTGTATTAATCAACGATATTGGCCTATAGCTAGAGCAGATCATAGCATTTTTCCCTTCTTTTGGGATAACCGTAATCTCAGCTTTCAACACCTCCCTACCTAGCTCAAACTCCGTGCCCAGCCCGTTCATATATTCGCAGAGTCTAGGGGTTAGTATATCTTTGAATTTTTTATAATAAAGGGAGGTGAATCCATCAGGACCCGGACTTTTCCCCGGAGCTGACTCTCCCAATGCTATATTAATCTCTTCAATCGTTATAGGTCTTTCTAAGTCATCCTTACAGTTCTCCGTGATTTTAGGGAGATTTGCTTTTTTCAAAAATTCTCCTACCTTTATTTTGTGGGATCTATCCTGGATTTTATTTTTCCCAACTGTATACAAATCCTTATAAAAATTCCTGAAGGATTCCCCTATTTCGTTTGTTGTATACACCATATCTCCTTTACTATTTTGAATTCTTTCTATATAGTTTCTAGCTTTCTTTCTCCGCATAATTTTGGCCAGAAGCCGGCTACTCTTATTCCTACCCCGATATCTTTCTTTTGCTACTTTAAGGAATACTTTTTTTTAGTTCTTCTCTTTTAAGGATTACATTTTGGTACACCCTCTTTTCCTGGCCTAGCCCTTTCTTATGCTCCTGCTCCAGTTGATATAGATCTTCAGTTAGTTTTTTGATTTCTTCCCTTGTTTCCCTTTTCTTCCTTGCTCCCAATTTTATTAGGATCCCCCTAATATAGGCCTTATGGGCCTCCCACAGGGAGGACCCGGCGATCTCTCCTGTATCATTTGTTAGAAAGTATTGTTTTAATTCCTGTTCTACAATTCTTATGTTTGTTTCATCCTGTATTAGGTCTTCGTTTAATCTCCACGCTAATGGGATTCTTTGGGTACTAGAGACATACAATTCCATACTAACTGGGGCATGATCCGACAATGTTATGGCCCCTATTTTGGGTTCTACAGCTCTATCAAGAAGTGAGTGGTCAATCCAGATGTAGTCGATCCTAGAGTACGTCCCGTGCACTGGGGAGTAGAACGAGTAATCCCTCACTTTAGGATTCATTATCCTCCATAAGTCCACCAGTTGACAGGAGTGAAACTTCCTTTGTAATTTTCTCAGGCTCCCGTTCATCTTCCCCAGTGCACGCGACGTACTATCTACCTCCGGATCCATGCAGAGGTTTAGATCCCCCATCAGAACCACACCCCCCTTTTTAAACTCCATTAGTTTTTCCAATATGCTTATTAAGAAACCGCTAGTCTCCTTGTTTGGGGCATATACATTAGCCAGTGTTCATTGCCATCCCTCGAGGGAGCCTTTCAAAAAGATATACCTTCCACCCGGGTCAATTATTCTCTCCTCCTCTTTAAAATTCACCCCTTTTGCTATTCCTATTGCTACTCCTCTCGCCCTTTTAGTGAGTGAGTCCCCATAGTACCAGTTTGGAAAAGCTTTTGACCACAACTTAGTACTATTGCCGTATGTCAAGTGGGTTTCTTGAAGAAACACCACCTCCGCTTTATATCTCCCCAGTTCCTCCAAGATCTTATGTCGTTTCCCGGGCGTGTTGAGACCTTTGACATTGTAGGTCATAAAATTTAGCTTCCTCCTCTCATTACGTTTTTCTTAGCTTGAGGCCTGTTAACAGTAGATTTTTTTTCCTTTTTTTTTCCCTTTTCCCCTTCTTTTCCTCTTCCCTTCCTTCCTTCCCCTATCTTTAACCCTGTGCACAGATTACTTTCCCTCCCCCTCTCCCATCCCTCTCGGCCACCCTTTGGCCCCCCATTCGCCCCGCGCCATGGATACCATAGAGCGTAGCAAATCTTTTTTTTTTTTTTTGAGGTGAGATCTCGAGCGTGCCCCCTACCCCCTCCTGCATGATGGTACTAGCAGGGAGGAGTAGGCCGGCGTCCACATTGGCTTTCCACTGCCCCATCCCCCCTCCCCCAGAGTGACCTCTTACAATTCTTTCTTATATCCCCCTTTCTTACGACCAGCTCACCTCCACACCCCCCCCCACCTCCCCCCCCCCCCCCCCAATTAGGTCCGATTACTCTTCCTCCCAACCCGGCAGGTTTGGTTCTTGTATGTCCAGTCTGTCGCAAAAATCTTTCAATTCTTCGGGGAACCTTAATCTTGCTGACCTTCCGTCTTTGTAGCCCATTAGACAAGCTGGGAACCCCCAATTGTATTTTACGTTTTGATCTCTCATCTGGGTTAGCAAAGGTTTCAGAAGTCTTCTCCTTGCTAGCGTTTCAGGCGCAAGGTCTGTGAACACCTGGATCTCCGATCCTTCAAATTTTAAAGGGGGCTTGGATCTCAATTTAGATAGAATTGTCATTTTATCTTCAAAGAAACTAAATCTGATTATCACATCTCTAGGCCTCTGAGCTTCTCTGTTGTATAATCTTCCCACTCGATGGATTCTTTCTATCTTGGGGAACCCTACCGCCCCCTCTCCAAAGAGTGGGCCCAAAATTATGGATGCGATCTTCCTCAGATCTTCTTCCTTATTTTCTGGAACGGAGCGGAGTCTTAAGTTTTGTCTTCTGTCCCGATTTTCTTGATCCTTGATCTTGTAAAGAATTTTCTTCTGGTTTTGTTTTGAGATTTTTAATTGCTCTTTCAAGTTACTCATCTCCAGCTCTAATTCCTCTGTTCTTTTCTCCGTTGTTTCTACCCTTTCCAGAAGGCTCCCAAGATCTGCTCTCACCAGACCTATTTCTGATTTTATTGCATTCTCCATCTTTTGGAACATGTCGGTCAGTTCCCCTTTAGAGATAATCTGGACACTCATTCTACTATCTTCCCCCCGACTCCTTTCCGTCTCGCCTTCCATAAAGGAAGTCTCTCTTGATTGCGTCATCCTTTCTTCACCTTTGTTTGGGATTTCCCTTTTTTCCCTCTGTCCTTGATCCTTCTTGAGCGTCCAGATCCCCTCCTCTTGGGCTAGCTCCTTGGGACATATATTGTTTTATTGTGCTGCAAGAGGTCTTATCTTTCGGGGTTTTAGATGCTCCCCCCTTTCCTGCCTTGGCTGCTGCTTTATTCATCCCTCCCTTCTTCCTTGCCCCTCTCGTTTGTACCCCCGTTTTACTTCAGCCTAGCCCCTCCACCCGTGGGAGAGTCTTCCCGATATGGAAGAGAGAAAAAAAAAAAACCCCCGGGAAAGAGGGGGGGGGGTATTCTTAAGCCCGAGAGGGCCCTTAAACCGCTCAAACCCCAGACTCCGGTCCGCCTGTCCCTCCCCTTGCAACAGACAGAATGTACCAAGGGATAGCGGTTTTATATCTAGCAGTAACAATTATGTTTCCTTCACATTATAGTTATTAAGAGATGATATAGCAGCTCTCCAGTATGTACAGGACACTATACACTTTTGCTCATTCACAGTGTCCCTTCACCATGTCCCTTTTTTCTGCATTTAGTTGTGTGGAATTTCCTCTAGTTTAAATCATCAGCAGTAACACATTCGTATATCTTTACTTTCACATGTCCCCTTCTGCTCACCTCTATTTTGCTTCCTGTTCGACTCAAGCAATAGACTTCCAGAGGGGGGAGACAGAACACACACACAAGAAAACCAAATTGCCTGCACTTTACCAGTTTCCTGGGGTTCTCGTCATAGGGTTGCACTTCATTTTACCGGAGTCTCGCTCAGAAGGGGTGTAGGGGGGGGGGGGGAGACAGAGATGAGCCCGACCTCCCTCCCGCGCTCGCCGTCTGGCGCTTTGCCTGTCTGCTCAGACACCTCTCCTTCTCCCTTCTCAGGTTAGATCGGCGGCGGCGGTATGCAGCGGTGTGCGGAGACCTGTCCTCCTCCTCTCAGGTCCACTCGTCCGCCACTTCCGGGAGTCTGCCTTCCTGTCCTTCGGCCGTGTCAGATCTTCTCATCACGGCTCAGCACTCTGGGGGGGAGGAGACGAGCGGCAAGGAGCTCAGGAGCGCCAGCTGACACGCTCTGATCTCTCCCTCCGTGACGGGCGTTACGTCCTCCCGCCCATCACGACCGCTTTTGGTGGTATTTGATCACCTCCTGCAGTTTTTATTTTTTGCGCTATAAACAAAATAAACAAAAGAAGCGACAATTTTGAAAAAAAATCAATTTTTTACTTTTTGATTTATCCCCGAAATTTTTTTTTTTTTTTCTTTTTTTATAAACAAATTTCTTCATCAGCTTAGGCCAATATGTATTCTTCATATTTTTGGTATAAAAAAAAAAAATCGCAATAAGCGTATATTGATTGGTTTGCGCAAAAGTTATAGCCTCTACAAAATAGGGGATATATTTATGGCATTTTTATTTGTTTTTTTACTAGTAATGACTGTGACATGCGATTCCCTTTCTTCTTCCTTCCTTCCTTCCTTCCTTCCTTCCTTCCTTCCTTCCTTCCTTCCTTCCTTCCTTCCTTCCTTCCTTCCTTCCTTCCTTCCTTCCTTTTTTTTTTTTTTTTTTTTGCGGGATTTCAGCAGACAGATCGGACACTTTTGACACTTTTGGGATCATTGACATTTATAGCCACTGATTACTGTATAAATGTCACTGGCATGGAAGGGGTTAACACTAGGGTGCGATCAAGGGAGTTAAGTGTGTTCCCTGGGAGGTGTTGCAAACTGCATGGGGGCTGGGCTGACTGGAGAAGGCGTGAGATCATTGTCCTTAATCACTAGGAACAGACAATTTCTCTCCTCCCCTGACAGAACAGGGATCTGTTTGTTTACACTGACAGATCCCCATTCTGCCTGTCTCTGGAGCGATCGTGGATGGCCAGTGGACATTCAGTCTGCCGGTCCCGCTGGTTGGCTCCCCCACTAGTGAATGTGTGCATGTGCCCGACGTACACTGACAGCGATTCGTGCAGGGGTGCCAGCTTGCCGTAGTACAGCTGTGGCGGGCGGTCTGTAACTAGTTAGTCACAAAAGTGAATGGACACAATTGCAAGTCCTTTGGCAGTTAAAACAGTTGACCTACAATATTTGATACTCAGCTGTGTATTTAGTCGTTTGCCTGGATTTCTTTTCAGGTGTTCAGTATAGAAATGCAACACTCCCAAGTCCGTTTGTGCTTTTAGATTTTTTTGTGTTCCCCATATACCAGTTCAGCACATTTTCTAGCAGTATACCGATGCACAGTCACAGAGAAATTCCTGCACAACCAGGATAGCAGAAAATCTTTTATTTTTGTCATTAAAAAAAAAAAAAAAAAATCTGTCTGTCTTTTCATGTTAAATCCTAAGTCCTTCCTTTTCCTGTCTAACATCGGTGATGAGTCCTTATGTAGTGATGCATGAGCACTAGAGCTGCACGATTAATCATTAAAGAAATCGTGATTGTGATTCAAACCGCCCCCCAAGGTTTTAATACAGCATTTCCCAGATTCATGATAAACAAGTGCAGAGCCTTACTCTGCTCAGAGCTGTCAAGCATTTGCGGAGGGTTTTTATTTATTTTTTTTTATCAACCGTGATCTAGAGAAACAATGTATCTCTCAGTACTTTTTGATCAAAGGAATGAACTTTCGTCTGTAAATGAGGTCAGTTTAAAGACTAAACTTTTTTTGACACTTGTTGCTTACAAGTTAAAATCTATTTTCTTTATCGTACATCACGGGATACAGAGCCATAGTAGTTACTATGTGGGTTATAGGCCACCTTCAGGTAATGGACACTGGCACACCCTAAGACAAGAAGTCCACTCCCTATATAACCCCTCCCACTTCTGGGAATACCGCCAGTGTCTTAGATGTTGGTCACGAGTAAAGATGTGCAGTGCTGAGCTCCACTGGAACATTCCTTGCTGGGGTAGACTATGCAACCGGATCCATTCAAAGTGTCTTTTCAGGCCGAATTGAATGGTACCCGGGCCTCGTGGCGGAAGAAACAAGGTTTAGCCCATAACGCTTCTCTTTTTAGAGACCTGGACCCCGGGATCCAGTGCTTTCGTTTTTTCAGCCATAAAGTTTTCCTGGCGGGGGGTGCTTTACGGGTCCAGGATCCCCCGATAAAAAAGGACCCCGGTTCCTGAAGGTTTTTTAATGGAGCCCACCGTGAGGGGTGAAGATTGGGTCTGTTGGTTTCACCACAGAATCCCTGCGGAATGAAAGGTAAGTGGAGATTTCTAAGGAATTTTAAATTCTCTTATGAATTGTCTCCTTTTAAAGAGTAAATGTTGTCATGCCTAGAAGTCACCACTGGCGTATAGAGCACGTACCTTTTCATGCTTTCCGCAGATCACTCTGTAATCAGCAGTAGCTGCAGACTTCCCTCCGGCGAGCAGTCCCACACCTCCGGTAAAGTGTTGGGGGGGGATTTTTTCCTAAAACGCCCCCTACCTGGACAGAAGCTCTCTCTGGATAGAAGGGGAAGCCAGAAACGATCGGCGGATGCAGCTCCATTTTCCACCGCCTGCACGGCGGTTTGTCACGACCTACTCGCCCTCGCCCACACACGCACGTGTCGATCCCGTCAGATTGGAGGACCCGCGCTCGCGTGGGAAACTTTTTTTTTTTGAGGAGGGAGGGGGGCGCGGTATATGGAGGGGGCGTGGTGTTGGCTTGCGGCAACGTCCAGCGTGGGAGTACTTTTAAAAAAGCTCTATTTTGCTGTCTGCAACTGTCGGAGGGACACGAGTAAAAAGGGGACATGTAGGTGGTGACACAGGCATTACCTTGGCACATTTACTAAAGCACCAGGCTGAGCACTAATAGCAGCAGCAGTTACTGGACTATTTGCTCAAGCAGTGGGTGCAATTTCTTCTGGTAGTACCTCTGCATTTGTGCATCGGGCTATGGTCAGAAGGGGAGGTAAAAACACCCCAAAAAAGGGCTGAAGTGGGACTCCTTCAAGCTCTAAAAAGCCTAAACTCATCTCTACAATGGCATCCTCCCCTGAGAGATCTGAAGTGGCTGGTCAGAGTGAGCCATCAGGGCCGTCAAATGTCTATATTACTGAAGAGGTTTTTTATGCAGCCATGATAGGTTTGGAAGATAGGTTAGCGGCTTCAATCGCATCCCGGTGTGGGACAAAACGCGACGGGTCCCCTTCCATTACCCAGGACCCTCAAACTGAAGATCTCTGGGTGGGGGAAGATGTATTTCCTTCAGGGGACCATGCAGAGGATGATGACTCCTCTTCTGAGGGGTCAAATGCGGAAGGATCAGCTTCACAATCTGATAGATTGTTGGTGCAATCTTTTACTCCTTAAGCTGTGCATGCCTTTCCTGTCCATTCATTGCTGGAAAAGCTTATGTATTCTGAGTAGGATCACCCAGATGAGCATTTTTTTTCCTCCTAAAAAGTTTTCAACACTTTATCCTATGGAGGAGAAATTTACTAAAAAGTGGGAAATACCAGCAATTGACGCTGCTATATCCTCTGTGAATAAAAGTTTGACTTGTCCGGTAGACAATGCTCAAATGCTTAAAGATCCAACGGACAAAAAGTTGTAATTCCTATTAAAAAACACTTTTTTTTTTTTTCTCTGGCAGGTTCAGTGACTCAGCCTGCGCTAGCAGCAATTGGTTTGTCAATCCTTGAGAGACCAGTTTAAACAGGTGCTCAAGGTTATTCTCAAGGTTATTCCTGATCAGCAGGCCCAGGATTTAGCCGAACCACCCAGTGGCGTTATGTTTTGCAATAGACGCCATGAGAGATTCTATTCTTCAGGCCTCGCGCCTTAAGCTTGGGCTATTGCATATGCGTAGAATCTTATGGTTGAAAAATTGGTCAGCCCAGGCACCATGCAAAAAGCTCCTAGCTAGTTTTCCTTTTCATGGTGAACGGCTGTTTGGGTATGATTTGGATAAATACATCCAAAGAATTCTTGGTGGAAAAAGCACTCCCCTTTTTGGCTCCTTCAGTGCCAGGGGCATCTGCCTCCAGGCAGTCATGACGGCCTCCGCCATCAGGGTCAAGAAGTAAACCTCAGGGTCAACCCCAGGGACAAAAAAAGTAATGGGGAGGAAACCTACAAAACAAAATACTAAAGCCTCCTTATGAAGGGGCGCCCCCACTCGAGTGGGGGGGAAGACTTCTGCAATTCTCAAGGGTCTGGCAGGAAGAGTGTCGAGACCAATGGGTGACTTCTTCAATAGCTCTAGGGTACAAGCTAGAGTTCCGACAGTCCCCGTCTCCTTGTTTTCACAGATTAAACGTTCCCAAGGATCCAGAGAAAAAGAAGTCTTTCAGGCATTGGACCATCTTTTGTCTCAAAAAGTGATCTCGTTGGTCCCCATGCAAGAGCAGGGATTGGTGTTTTATTCAAACCTTTTCACAGTGCTAAAACCAAATGGAAATGTCAGACCCATTCTGGATCTCAAAGATCTAAACCGGTTCCTGAATATCCGCTCTTTCCGCATGGAGTCAATCCGATCAGTAGTCTCCATCCTACAAGGAGGAGAACTTCTGGCGTCAATTGACGTCAAAGATGCATACCTCCATGTGCCGATTTTCCCCGTTCAACAGAAATATCTACGCTTCGAGGTAGAAAATCTTCATTTTCAGTTTGTAGCTCTGCCTTTCTGTCTAGCTACTGCACCTCGAGTGTTTACAAAAGTCCTGGCCCCTCCTCTAGCCAGATTTAGGGTCCAAGGTATAACGATTATAGCGTACCTAAAAGATCTACTCTTGATAGACCAGTCGGTAGCTCACTTAGAACAAAGTATGATCACCACAGTCAAATGCCTGGAATACCTAGGTTGGATTCTCAATCTAGAGAAATCCTCCTCCTTAAAACCATCAAGGAGATTCGAATACTTGGTTGCCATAAAGGAACTGTGATTCAGGTGGTCAAGGCAAAGAAGAATCCTTCCATTCGACTTTGCATGAGGTTGTTGGGAAAGATGGTGGCTTCGTTTGAGGCCGTTCCTTATGCTCGGTTTCATTCGAGGCTGCTGCAAAACAATATCCTATCAGCTTGGAACAAGAAGGTCTACGCGCTAGATTTTCCAATGCGTCTGCCTCCAAGGGTGTGCCGGAGCCTCAGGTGGTGGTTAATAACCAAGAATGTGCAGAAGGGAAAATCCTTCCCACCAGTTACCTGGAAGGTGTTAACAGATGCCAGCCTTTCAGGTTGGGGAGCAGTCCTGGAAGAGGCGACTGTCCAAGGGAAATCAGAAATGACTTTGTCCATCAACATTCTAGAGATTCGGGCAGCACGCTTGGCCCTGAGGGCCTGGACGCTCAGGTTATGGAATTGTCCTGTCAGGATCCAATCCGACAATGCCACAGCAGTGGCCTATATCAATTACCAAGGGGTCACGAAGTCGTGCAGCCCAGAGAGAGGTGAATCATATCTTAAATTGGGCAGAAAACAATGTACCTTGCCTATCGGCAGTCTTCATTCCGGGAATAGAAAATTGGCAGGCGGACTACTTGAGTCGCCAGCTGTTGTTCCCGGGAGACTGGGCCCTTCACCCCGATATCTTCCTGGAAATATGCCAGAGATGGGGGGGATCCTGGACGTAGATCTGTTTGTGTCCAGGTTCAACAAAAAGATCGACATCTTTGTGTCAAGAACAAGGGATCCACTAGAATGTGGAACAGATGCCTTGGTGTTCCCATGGAATCAGTTCTCAGTGATTTATGCATTCCCTCCTATTCGGCTGCTTCCGCGATTTCTTCCCAGGGTCAAGCAGGAAGGGAAGTCTGTGATTCTTGTGGCCCAGAAGATCCTGGTATGCGGAGATCATAAGAATGGCGGTAGGGGAACCATGGACCCTACCACCACGTCCAGACCTTCTCTCGCAAGGTCTGGTATTCCATCCTACCTTACCAACGCTAAATTTAGCGGTTTGGCTATTGAGACCCACATTCTGAAGAAGCGTGGGCTATCAGGTTCTGTGGTATCTACCTTGATTAATGCAAAGAAACTGGCCTCCAGAATCAATATATTAGAGTCTGGAAGACATATGTCTCCTGGTGTGAATCCAGGGGTTGGCACCCCAGGAAGTATGTCATGGGTAGAATCTTTGACTTTCTGCAGATGGGGTTAGAGATGAAGCTGGCCTTGAGTACTAGCAAAGGTCAGGTCTCGGCCTTATCGGTATTGTTTCAACGACCACTTGCTTTGCATTCTTTGGTTTGTAGTTTTATTCAGGGGGTAATACGGCTTAATCCCCCGGTTAGATCACCCCTGAACCCTTGGGACTTGAATTTAGTGCTGTCGGCGTTGCAGAAACAGCCTTTTGAGCCGATACGGCATATTCCCTTGGTCCTTTTGACAAGGAAACACATTTTTCTTTTAGCCATATCTTCTGCAAAAGGGTATCAGAATTGGCTGCTCTTTCTTGTAAAGAGCCATATTTAATTATCCACAAGGATAAGGTAGTATTTCGTCCTCATCCTAAATTTCTACCGGAGGTAGTGTCAGGTTTTCATTTAAACCAGGACTTTATTCTGCCTTAATTTTTTCCAGAACCCTGTTCTACGGAAGAGAAATCACTACATTCTCTGGATGTGGTGAGAGCAGTCAAAGTCTACTTGAAGGCGAATGCTCAGATTCGAAAAACGGATGTTTTTTGTTTGTGTTGCCTGAAGGTCCTAAAAGATGACAGGCAGCATCAAAATCTATTTCTAAATGGATTCGGCAAGTAATTGTTCAAGCTTATTGTTTGAAGAGGAAGTTTCCATCTGCTCAAATCAAAGCGCACTCCACTAGGGCTGTTAGTGTTTCGTGGGCAGTGCATCACCAAGCCTCCATGGCTCAGATCTGCAACTTGGTCTTCAGTCCATACATTTACCAGATTCTATCAGGTGGATGTAAAAAAGCTTGAGAATATTTTGGGCATAGTGTGCTGCAGGCAGCAGTATAAGTCCTTTAGTCTCATGGTGCCCTACTTTTGTTGCGTCTCCCTCCCCTGTTGGCATTCTTCTGGGACATCCCACATAGTAACTACTATGGCTCTGTGTCCCATGATGTACGATAAAGAAAATAGTATTTTTATAACAGGTTACCTGTAAAATCCTTTTCTTGGAGTACATCACGGGACATAGAGGTCCCTCCCCTCTTCTAATACACTTATATTGCTTTGCTACAAAAACTGAGGTACTCCCTGTAGTGGGAGGGGTTATATATGAAGTGGACTTCTTGTCTTGGGGTTTGCCAGTGTCAATCACCTGAAGGTGGCCTATAACCCACATAGTAACTACTATGGCTCTGTGTCCCGTGATGTACTCCAAGAAAAGGATTTTACAGGTAAGCTGTTATAAAAATACTATTTTTTGCTAGAAAATTACTTAGAACCCCAAAATATATATTTTATTTTAGTAGAGACCCTGCAAGATAAAATGGAGATTGTTGCAATATTTTATGTCAAACTGTATTTGCAAACCCAGGCCAGTGTGATGATGCACACTGGGGGGGGGGGTTGGAGGAACCTTACAGAAAGTGGGTTGTCACTAGAAGTCGTTTAAGCTGGATGAGGAACAGCTCTGAACTATGAAGCAGTAAGTCTATAGGACAGTGGAGGGAGAGATGAGTATTGCATGAAAGCCGTGTTGTGTGTTGTTGTGTTTTTTTTTTTTTCGGCATTATAATTTTTTATTTAGAATCTGAAGTTGGTCTTTAAAGCATTTTAGAGAATATACTTGGTATATGGTTGGCTATGAAACCAAAATTAAGGGATTAATGAACAGGTTGTTATGTGTAACTATATAGGTCTTCTAATGTTTGAGTGGGTGTGTGGTTTCATTCTTGTTAAAATAGCTAAGAACAGAGCAAAACCAATGAGAGCTTGTATTCCTGATTGTGTTATTGCAATAACAAAGATTTTCTGCTATTATGATTTTCAGTAATCTTTCTGTGGTGTGTGGTTTTTGTTAGTGTTTTTTTTTTTTTTTTTGTTTGTTGTTTTTTTTCGGCCCAAGCATGCTGATAACTCTGACCTATTTCAGCACAAACCTATTAAGGCTTCATGTACACAAAACCTAGTTTGACCGCGGAAAATGTAAAGCCACAATCGCACCGTGATTTTGCCACAACTTGCGGTCAAAATGTAATAATGATGGTAAACAGGACTAATGGAGAGGGTGAATCTCCATAAAGGGGACACAGACAGCAATAAAAACTGACACGCTTTCCAATCCCGCGCCACTCTATCCAAAACTAAAAAAAAAAAAAAAAAAAGTTTTGCCTTTTTAATTTTACTTTTAAAAGCTAAAAATAAATGATCAGACCTTTTTTTTTTTTTTTTTTAAATTTTATTAGAGACAAATGATTTTGTGGATAAACTCTTTGAAAGCCTGAGCACGGGAAGCTACCTTCCTCCAGAAGAATCCATAAAAGCTGAGGAAAGAGAGGAAGCTTCTGAGTGTCGTCATATGCCTATGCCAGGTTCTCTGCAGGTGAGGGTTCAATTGATAAAAAATATTTTCTATTGATGTTAACTAGAGCGGTGTTTCTGAAAGTTCTTCTCTTTTTAAGTTAAGGCATGCTTCAAAACTTTGCACAATCTCAAAGCACTCCATTCTAAAATGTAAAAAAACAAAACTTAGGCCTCATGCACACAGGATGTTAAAATAACCTTATGAAAATGCCAGTATCTTTGCAGTGATTATTTTTTTTTTTTTTTTTTTAACTTTTTTCAGTGTTTTTGCAATAGCGTTTTTTAGCGTTTATTAGCAGTTTTTAGCGTTTTTCCGCGTTAGCTTTTTTTTTTTTTTTTTTTTCATGGATCAAAAACGTTAAACGTTGGTGAGTGATGTTTTTGAGCGTTTATCAGCGTTAGAGCGTTTTTACAGCTGAAAAACGTCTCTCAGAACCCACTAGTCCTGTTTTTTTTTTACAGCTTAAAAACGCCTATGCCATTTGCAGCTCAAAAACGCCTAGGTGGGCATGAAGCCATAGACTAACATAGACAGGCATTTTTAAGCTGCAAAAAAATGCTCAAAAAAGCGGCTGTAAAAACGTCCGTGTGCACGAGGCCTAATAGTTTACATATTGCAGTAGCAGCCACACATATAGGACACCCAGCATTAGAGGTGGTTTTACAAAGCAATATATACACTTTCACACTGGTACTGAATAGTATTTCTCTCTCTCTCCCTCACTCTAACGTGACCTCAGTGCTGACAGAGGAGTAGGGGGGGACAAATCGGAATGCTGTGCAGGTGCCCACGTCCTCTTTGTCAACCAATAACAATAGAGGTTGTTTGAGAACTGTGTGGGCCAACAAACGGTGCTCTAAGTTGTAATGCTGCTCAATAGAAACCTGTGGCTTTGTGTAACAAAAAGGCAGATTTGATCCACTTACTTTAGGTACATTTTTTAACATTTTGCTAAGGCACTTCTGTGGACTCCAGGGTGCCATGGCACTTTGGTTCAAAAAGGTTACGCTAGAGCACTCTGGACCTCCCTTTTCTTATAGGGAATTGCGTAGGAAAAAAAACCCCGATGCCTCTTATATTTATGGTCCATATAGGCAAATATCTAAAGTAACCAGTCTAAGATGACAGGAGATAATACCAAAGTAATAGAAATGATAATTGACCACTTGACCTCCAGAAGATTTTGGGAAGGGTATAAAATCTAGGGCAAACAAGGGGTTAAATGTGTGCTTAAAGTGCTTGGTGCATTTTACTGTGTGCTGTCACTCTTCGCTGATCGGTGGGTGCCAGCAGTCAATCCTTGGCCGCTACCTGCTGATTGGCTTGTGCTGTGACTAATCAGGAAGTGCTGGATCACGTACTAGATACATGATCCAGTGCAGGAGAGCTGCTCTGCTGCCATACTCCTCCATGCGGCAGTTGGCAAGCGGTTAAAGGGGTTGTAAACCCTCATGTTTTTTTTCACCTTAATGCATCCTATGAGCAAGATATAAGTAAAGTATTGAGAGCAGTATAGAGGTTTGCGGGGGACATAAATACAATGGAGATAATTTATACAGTATCTCACAAAAGTTAGTACACCCCTCACATTTTTTTGTAAATATTTTATTATATCTTTTCATGTGACAACACTGACTGCCGGTTCACACAGGGGCAACACGACTTGCAGGACGGCTCAGAGGCGACCTGCACACGACTTCAGCAGCGACTTGCAAAACGACTTCTGTATAGAAGTCAATGCAAGTCGCCTGAAGTTGCCCCAAAAGTAGTACAGGAACCTTTTTCTAAGTCGGAGCGACTTGCGTCGCTCCTATTAGAACGGTTCCGGAGTACAGAACGGGAAGCGACTTGTCAGGCGGTTAAGTCGCCTGACAAGTCGCCCCTGTGTGAATCGGGGCTTAAGAAATGACACTTTGCTACAATGTAAAGTAGTGAGTGTACAGCTTGTATAACAGTGTAAATTTGCTGTCCCCCCAAAATAACTCAACATACAGCCATTAATGTCTAAACCGCTGGCAATAAAAGTGAGTTCACCCCTAAGTGAAAAGTCGAAATTGCGCCCAATTAGCCATTTTCCCTCCCTGGTGTCATGTGACTCGTTAGTGTTACAAGGTCTCAGGTGTGACTGGGGAGCAGGTGTGTTAAATTTTGATATCTCTCACACGCTCTCTCATACTGGTCACTGGAAGTTCAACATGGCACATCATTGCAAAGAACTCTCCGAGGATCTGAAAAAAGGAATTGTTGCACTACATAAAGATGGCTATAAAAAGATTGGCAAGACCCTGCAACTGAGCTGCAGCACGGTGCCTAAGACCATACAGTGCTTTAACAGTACAGGTTGCACTCAGAACAGGCCTCGCCATGGTCGACCAAAGAAGTTGCATGCACGCGCTCAGCGTCATAGCCAGAGGTTGTTCTTGGGGAAATAGACATATGAGTGCTGCCTGCATTGCTGCAGAGGTTGAAGAGGTGGGGGGGGTCAGCCTTTCAGTGCTCAGACCATACGCCGCAACTGCATCAAATTGGTCTGCATGGCTCTCGTCCCAGAAGGAAGCCTCTTCTAAAGATGATGCACAAAAAAAGCCTGCAAACTGGAACCATGTCGTGTGGTCTGATGGGGTCAATATAAACTTATTTGGTTCAGATGGTGTCAAGCGTGTGTGGCGGCAACCAGATGAGGAGTACAAAGACAATTGTGTCTTCCTTACAGTCAAGCATGGTGGTGGGAGTGTCATATTCTGGGGCTGCATGAGTGCAGGCGGCACTGGGGAGCTACAGTTCATTGAGGGAACCATGAATGCTAACATATACTGTGACATACTGAAGCGGAGCATGATCCCCCTCCCTTCGGAGACTGGGCCGCAGGGCGGTATTCCTACATAACGATCCCAAACACACCTCCAAGACGACCACTGCCTTGCTAAAGAAGCTGAGGGTAAAGGTGATGGACTGGCCAAGCGTGTCTCCAAGCCTAAACCCTATTGAGCATCTGTGGGGCATCCTCAAACAGAGTGTGGAGGAACGCAAGTTCTCCAACATCCACCAGCTTCGCAATGTCGTCTTGGAGGATTGGAAGAGGACTCCAGTGGCAACCTGTGAAGCTCTGGTGAACTCCATGCCCAAGAGGGTTAAGGCAGTGCTGGAAAATAATGGCGGCCACACAAAATATTGACACTCTGGGCCCAATTTGGACATTTTCACTTAGGGGTGTACTCACTTTTGTTGGCAGCGGTGTAGACATTAATGGCTGTGTGTTGAGTTATTTTAAGGGGACAGCAAATTTTATACAAGCTGTACACTCACTACTTTACATTGTAGCAAAGTGTCATTTCTTTGGTGTTGTCACATGGGGTGTGTGTATGTATATGTGTATGTGTGTGTATATATATATATATATATATATATATATATATATATATATATATATATATATATATATATATATATATATATATATATATATATATATATATATATATATATATATATATTTTACACACACACACACACACACACACACACACACACACACACACACACACACACACACACACTCTTGCTCATACGTTTACATACCCTGGCAGAATTAGATTTCTTGGCCATTTCTCAGAGAATATGAATGATAAAACACAAACGTTTCTTTCACTCATGGATAGTGTGGCCGAAGCCATTTATTATCAGTCAACTGTGTGGGTTTGTTTGTTTGTTTGTTTTTTTTTTTTTTTTTTTTTTTATCATAATGGCAACAGAAGCTACTGAAATGACCCTCATCAAAAGTTTACATACCCTAGTGATTTTGGCCTGATAACATGCACACAAGTTGACACAAAAGGGTTTGAATGGCTATTAAAGGTAACCATCCTCACCTGTGATCTGTTTGCTTGCAATTAGTGTGTGTGTGTGTTACGATTTCACTCCCTCATGTGAGTCCCGATTTCGGCCACGGTTTCATAGACATCTGTGCAGTTTTCTGCACAGATGTCAATGTAAAGCGCAAATAGTACAGAAACTACTTTTGAAATTGGTGCAGCGCCGCAGATGCCGCGTCGCACTGATTAGGATGGTGCCATTGACGGCAATTGCCGCCAATTTGACATGTCAAATCACATGTCAAAGAGGTCCAGTGTAAACCAGGGCTTAAAGGTCAATGAGTTTCTGGACTCCTGACAGACCCTTGCACCTTTCATCCAGTGCTGCACTGATGTTTCTGGATTCTGAGTCACGGGGAAAGCAAAAGAATTGTCAAAGGATCTGCAGGAAAAGGTAGTTGAACTGTATAAAACAGGAAAGGGATATAAAAAATATCCAAGGAATTGAGAATGCCAATCAGCAGTGTTCAAACGCTAATCAAGAAGTGGAAAATGAGGGGTTGTGTTGAAACCAAGCCATGGTCAGGTAGACCAACTAAGATTTCAGTCACAACTGCCAGGAAAATTGTTCGGGATGCAAAGAAAATCCCACAAATAACTTTAGGTGAAATACCGGGCTCTCTGAAAACGTGGTGTGGCTCTTTCAAGATGCACAATAAGGAGGCACTTGAAATATGGGCTGCATGGTCGGGTCGCCAGAAGAAAGCCATTACTACTCAAATGCCACAAAGTATCCTGCTTGCAATACGCCAAACTGCACAGAGACGAGCATCAAACCTTCTGGCACAAAGTCATTTGGAGTGATGAGACCAAAATTTGAGCTTTTTGGCCACAACCATAAATGCTTGGAGAGGAGTCAACAAGGCCTATGATGAAAGGTACACCATTCTACTGTGAAACACGGAGGTGTATTGCTGATGTTTTGGGGATGTGTGAGCTACAAAGGCACAGGAAATTTGGTCACAATTGATGGCAAGATGAATGCAGTATGTTATAAAAAAAAAACAAAAAAAACTGGAGGAACATTTTGCATTCGTCAGCCAGGAAGATGTGCGTGGGACGTACTTGGACATTCCAACATGACAATGATCCAAAACACAAGGCCAAGTCGATCTGTCATTGGCTACAGCAGAATAAAGTGAAGGTTCTGGAGTGGCCATCTCATTCTCCTGACCTCAATATCATTGAGCCACTCTGGGGAGATCTCAAACATGCAGTTCTTGCAAGACAGCCCAAGAATTACCAGGAACTGGAGGCTTTTTGCAAAGAGGAATGGACAGCTTTACCATCTGAGAAGATAGAGCCTTATCCACAAATACCACAAAAAAAGGCTTCAAGCTGTCATTGATCTTAAAGGAGGTAATACATGGTATTAAGAACTGGGGTATGTAAGCTTTTGATGCGGGTCATTTCAGTAGTTTTTGTTACCATTTTGATTTAAAAAGAGTAAACTCAGTTGATTGATAATAAATGGCTTCAGTCAAACACTAACCATGAGTGAAAGAAAAGTTTTTGTATTATCATTCATAGTCTCTGAGAAATGGGCAAGAAATCAAAAATTCTGCCAGGGTATATAAACTTCAGAGCACAAGTGTGTGATATCTCTATCTCTATTTCTAACTCTAACTATCTCTATATTCCTTCCTTCCTTCCTTCCTCAGGACTCTTTGGAGGAAGAGCGGGAAAGCAGAAAAAGGAAGCAACCAAGTCCTCCAAGAAATCGTTCAGATTCCAATGAGAGGAGGTAAGAATATTTCTTCTGTCATGTTCTTTGGATTGTTTGTCTATAATAAACAAAAGGTAACGAATCCCTAAGTTATTAGCCTAAAATGTTTTTTCTTAACCACTTCCCGCCCGGCCTATAGCAGAATGACGGGGGGTGGTTCAGTTATCCTGACCGGGCGTAATATAACGCCCTGCAGGATAACAGCCACCGCGCGCCCGTGGGGGTGCGCTTCCCGGCGATCGGTGGTGTGGTGTGTCAGTCTGACACACCGCTACACCATTCTCGCTAAAGAGCCTCCGGCGGAGGCTCTTTACCACGTGATCAGCCATGTCCAATCACAGCTGATCATGATGTAAACAGGAAAAGCCGGTGATCGGCTTTTCCTCACTCACGTCTGACAGACACAAGTAGAGAAGAGCCGATCGGCGGCTCTCCTGACAGGGGGGTCTGAGCTGATTGATTGTTTATCAGCGCAGCCCCCCCCTCGGATGCCCACACTGGACCACCAGGGAAGCTCCTAACATGTTTGGCCAGGTACATCCCATATGGCCATCCACATGTAAAAATTAATGATCCACTTATGCCAATCAGTGCCCACAAATGGGCACTGGCTGGCACATCTATGGCACACGAAAAATTAGTGATGCCCAACAATGCCACCCATCAGTGCCCACCTATCCGTGCCACCCATAAGTACCCATCGGTGCCCATCAGTGCAGCCATATCAGTGCCCGTCATTGAAGAAGACAACGTACTTATTTACAAAAAATTTTAACAGAAACAAACTTTTTTTTTTTTTTTTTTTTCAAAATTTTCGGTCTTTTTTTATTTGTTGCGTAAAAAATAAAAATCCAGAGGTGATCAAATACCACCAAAAGAAAGCTCTAGTTGTGGGAACAAAATGATAAAAATAATTTGCTTGGGTACAGTGTAGCATGACCGCGCAATTGTCATTCAATTTGCGACCGCGCTGAAAGCTGAAAATTGGCTTGGGCAGGAAGGTGTATAAGTGCTTGCTATTGAAGTGGTTAATAGTGCAGTAAAGGACAGAGTATTCATTACACTGGGCTATATGCTGCCACCTTCAAGTGATTGGACACTGGCAAAAAGGAAGCTGCTGGTACATCCCCCTCATATAACCCCTCCCACTCTCAGCTAGCCTCATTTTTTGCTAGTGACCTTAGATGATGTGCCTGCTCTCTCCTTAGAAATTTAACTCCTTGTTTTATTTGGAGGTTTTGGGTTTCAACGTTACTTCTGTAATTTTCCTAGCTGCACCATATTCACTGCATCAACTTTCTGCAGCTTCCTGATCAATTGATTCCATGTTGAGGGACTGTATTCAGACCCCATCTGGATTAAGATGTGAGGCTAGCCTTTTAATAATGTTTCAGTGCTGGATCCTGTGTACTTTAGCACGTGGTGCAACCCCTTGAGTTAGCCACAGGGTGGTTCCTTTTGATTATTTAAAAAAAAAAAAAAAAAAAAAAACATTTTATTTCATTTATATGGTTACACCAGTTATACAACATACTATACCCCTTCACTCAACCCAAAAAACAAAGACACAAATTACATTACATCATTACACAATTACCCCTACCTATCCCAACATCAACAATTACATATTATAAACTAACAGCCCAAAAAAAAAAAATTTCCTCTCCATCCCTTCTCCCTCCCCCCTCCCTCCTCCCCCTCTCTCCCTCCCCCCTAATATTCTCTCCTACCCCTTTCCCTGGTCTGTGATCCCTCCCTACCTCACTCCTTAATATTAATATTACTCTAATCCCCCCCCCCCCATACTTTAAATAGAAAACTATAAGTGAGTTTTCCCCCTACACTAATTTAGTGTCTTTTATCACCATTAATTCATTAATTATTGAATAGTGCATGTGATCTTTCATTAATAATGGAAAGAAAAAAAAAAATCCTTGTAGCCTGTGAAAAGTGGGAAGGGGAAGACACTTTCCTCTTCCCCTCTTAATTCGTAGTGCTCATGAATTAAAATATTAATTACTCCTTTATTAAATAGTGCAAAAATTTTTTAGCCAGTGTCAAAAGAAAAAAAAAAAAAAAAAAACCCCTTCCCCCACCAAAAAAGCATATATTACTTTACCCCCCAACCTCTTTACATAGATAGATTTCGCATTAGAGAAAACATGTCAGTATATATAACTTTCTTTCCAGGGTCAATCATCTTATTATCTTTAATCCTAATGACTATACCATATCTTCCTCCCCTATTCGCTAGTATTTCCCTCTTCTGTTATCTCCTTAGCACACTGTTCCCATTTCGCCCAGGTCCTTTCAAATTTCCCTTTTTGGTTCTTAACTACATGGACCCACCTCTCCGCTTCCCTTACTAAATTGACTTCATTTCTCCATTCTATAACTGTCGGGCCCCGAGCTTGTCTCCAGTAATTCGGAATCAACTTTTTCGCTGCATTTAATAAATGCGGGGTTATACTTTCCCTATAAATTTTGATAGGTCCGGGCTTTCCATGAAATAGGTACTGTATAGGACTGAACTCCAAGGGATCCACTGTTAGTTTCTCAATCCATGGGGCCACTGATTCCCAGAACAACTTAATTACTTGGCATGTCCACCAAAGATGGAGAAAGGTACCCCTCTGTCCACATCCCCTCCAGCACCTATCACTTGTTGTTGGGGAGATTTGTGCTAGTTTAACTGGAGTCCTATATCACCTTGCCAGGAACTTATATGCCATTTCTTGCACCTTTGAACTTATGGAAGTAGTAAACGTTAACAAAATCGTTTTGCCTGACCCAATTCCTTCTCCCATTTATTTACAAAGTATGGGGTTGTCTCTTCCTGTCCCCTTAGGATCATTCTATACATCTGAGATAGCATATGCCCAGATTCTGGCATCTGTACGCATTGCCTCTCAAATGCAGTGAGTGAATTCATGGGTCTTATTAAAGGCTTTATTTTATTTAAAAAACTTGTCATTTTGGTAATATTTCCATTCTGCCATACGTATCGTCCCGAATCTCGAGACCATTTCTGTCAATGGTAGTAGGACTCCACTTAGGGCAAACTTGCCACACTTGGTGTCCCCATCTCGACCCCAGGCCCCCAGATATCCCATCTCCTCCCCCGGGGGGAGTGTATTTGCCCTTCCTGTTCATCCTATCCCACACTTCCAATGAGTTCAGGGTCAACGGTGACGTCCATTGTGACAGCCCTCTCAGCGACCCTTGGATCCAAAGCGCTCCTGCCAGGTTTCTCCACTCCATTGACATCTCTGCTTGTACCCATGATTTTCCCTGTAGGTTGTGACACCAGTTCAGTAGCCACAAGGTTCTAATACATGTTTTTTGCTTGTTGTTAGTCAGCCGGTAGAGCCCTCTCCCAAAAAACTCTTGGTGAGTATGCCCATCAAGGAGGGCGGGACCAGGGTGGGCTTGTCCCTAACCACCTGCTGCTGTAAGATGATGATCTGCGGAGGCGAGTCTGGGCTAACAGCCCTTCACTGGGCCCTATATGCTGTGTACCTATACAAAGACTGACGCTTTAAACTTTGTCCGAACTTGCAATACCGGGAGGCTGCACACATGTGGATCTTGAGGGAGAAAAAGTGCTTTATTGGGTCACTGAAAATACAATAGAAAAGCACCACATATACAAACTGGAGAGCGATGACTTGCTGGTTCACGTGTTTTCACACTTTTCACAATGCTTTGTCAAGGTTTTGACAGCGGATGTATGTATACTTTTAAGGCAAGAGCACTGGTTTGAATGTGCTAATTTTATTTGCATTTGGATCTAGTTTTTCTAGGTAGAACATTTCTGCGTTTCTCCCAGGACACTATTTGAAGCCACCATAGTGCTGCATAGGTCTTTCAAGTCTACTGTGCAGGCACATTACATCTTTACTCCTGGCGCATGGAGGGCTAGCACAACAATCCAAAAAAGGCTACCTGGGCTTCAGCTGTTAAGAGTGCCCAGCAAAGACGGCAGTCACATTTCTCACTCCACTATGGCTGTTGTTAGTATTCCTCTGGGGACAGTGTAACACCACACATGGCAGATCTAAGGGCACTCAGGAGCTTGGTCAGGCAGCCTTTGTGTCTTCCACTCAGTCCTGACCCTGGATTGGTAAAGTTCCTTTGTGTACATGTGGGAAAAAAAGACCTGTAGTGACTAAAGTCATAAAAGGACATTGACCCCTCCTGCTCTGCATTGATCTGCAAGTTGATGATATCACACTATATACTGTAGGACTTCAGGTGACCCTGTTTCCTGTTGCAAATGGTCAATAACATTTCCTGCTCTGCATTGATCTGCAAGTTGCTCTTGGTTGATAACGTATCACTGTGTATTGTGGTATGAGTACCTGAGGTGAACCCTGTGCCTTTTGTGATAATGTCTCCTTGTATACTAAATGTATAGAAACCTGTGGTTTCCTAGCAACGCACAACCATCATCCCCTCATGCTATGCAGAGTTCTG
This sequence comes from Aquarana catesbeiana, assembly GCF_042186555.1. Lineage (NCBI taxonomy): Eukaryota > Metazoa > Chordata > Amphibia > Anura > Ranidae > Aquarana > Aquarana catesbeiana. The sequence goes on along the minus strand of NC_133326.1, from coordinate 365,054,261 downwards.
GGAGTACTCTTTGTAGGTAATGTCTCCCATGTACTGTTGTACAATGGCCTATGGTGACTTCATCACAGATGTACATTCTCTCTTCCTGCTCTGACAAATTCACCATAGACTGCTGTACTAACAGAATTCAGTGAGACTGTACCCACAACCTTCACTCTTGGTTAGGTTTTTCAGGGATTCCTTCCCAGATTGTTTAGCACCGGATTAATCCAGTTTTCTTTAGCCTGATCTGGATCAGTGATGGACCTTAAGGACCATCTCGGGTATATAATGTCAGCCTTGGCGTTTCTAGGAAGTTCACTTTTATCCTATGTTCTTTGTCGGTTCCTTCATACAGAATGCTACTTACATTTTACTCTTTCTGTTATTTCTCGGCGATTCTGCAATCTCATCCTTGTGTTTTCTGTCAGTTCCTCTGGACTACTTCTTGACTTTTAAAAAGTACTTTTGCTGTCTATTTTCTGACTAAAGTTCCACTTTTAGGCAAGGGTCTCTTCTCTTCCTAAGGTATTGTTTTCTTCACCTTAACCAGGACTTTTTCTTTCTTTTTTTTTTGTCCTGCGCCTTTTTATCCTTCAAAGACTCTCTCTGTTTGGGGTGTACTGTTCGTATTATAATACCGCGTACACACGGTCGGATTTTCCGATGGAAAATGTTCGATGGGAGCTTGTTGGAAATTCTGACCGTGTGTAGGCTCCATCGGACATTTTCCGTCGCACAAAATTTGAGATCTGGATCTCAAATTTTCCGACAACAAAAACCGTTGTCGTAAATTCCGATCGTGTGTACACAATTCTGACGCACAAAGTTCCACGCATGCTCGGAATCAAGCAGAAGAGCTGCACTGGCTATTGAACTTCATTTTTCTCGGCTCGTTGTATGTGTTGCACGTTACCGCGTTCTTGACGTTAGGAATTTCCGACAAGATTTGTGTGACCATGTGTATGCAAGACAAGTATGAGCCAACATCCGTCAGAAAAAATCCATGGATTTTGTTGTCAGAATGTCCGATCGTGTGTACAGGGCATAAGAGTTGGATTTACCAGAAAGAACAGCTATTAACAATTTTCATAGTAAGGCCCCTTTCACAAAGGGCGGATTCCGTTTGACGGACTCCACTTGCTCAGCCGGGATAGCTCCGCTGACCCCTGCTGAGCAGGCAGATGACAGGTCTGTCTCTGCTCACTGTGCAGAGCGGAGACTGACAGTCCTGCCCTCCTCTATGGGGAAATCGAATGAAAACGGACCGCCTGTCCGTTTCAATCCAATCCACTGGATGGATGGAAAATAGGACCAGCATCCGCCTGGATTTTGTGGGCAGGATTGGATTGGATAGTGGTGCGTGTCAGCGGGACATGTCACCACTGACATCCGCCACTCCATAGGGGTGAATGGATGGTCCGATCAGGTCTGCCTGAAAAAAAAAAATCATGGTCCGATCAGGCGGACCTGATCGTACAGCCCATGTGAAAGCCTAAGTGTTTTCCTTTTGCCCTCTAAACCTTTGTGCTCTTATTGTCCTTATGTTATTCAGGCCTGTTGGAGTTTGCCTGCTGTGTTGCCCACCACTCAGCTGGACTGGTTTTGCACATCTTGGTTTTATTGAATACTGTGTCCTGTAGTTTGTGTGTTTGTTTCTGTGTGTTTGCGTGTTTGTTTTGTTTTTACCAGTAAAATCTGTTTCTTGGAGTACAGTACAAGACACTGGTTCTTTCCATCTGTTCTCTCATGCTACAAATCTTCCTTTTTGCCAGTATCTAATTATCTGAAGGTGGCAGCATATAACCCAGGCTTTAAGTGATTGTAAAGGCAGAAGGTTTTTTATCTTAATGCATTATATGCATGATCCCTTCAGCCCCCCTAATACTTACCTGAGGTCCCTCTGGATCCATCGATGTGGCAGGAATGTCTCACTTGCCTGAGGCCCCCCTCATTGGCTGAAACAGCAGTGCGGCGCCATTGGCTCCCGCTGCTGTCAAAGTCAGTCACAGTGAGAGGAGGGGGGGGATGGAGTCAGAATGTGGATCCATGTCTGAATGGACATGGAGCTGTGGCTCGGATGGGGTGCCCCCAAGCTGCTTGCTGTGGGAGCACTCAACAGGAGGGAGGGGCCAAGTGCCCCGAGAGGGACCCATGAAGAGGAGGATCTGGGCTGCTCTGTGCAAATCCACTGCACATGGCAGGTAAGTATAACATGTTTTTTTTATTTTTTAACTAAAAAAAAAAAAAAAAAAAAGGATACTTTTACGGTCACTTTAATGAATACTGTGTACGGTACTCCAAGTAATAGATTTTACTGGTAAGTTACAATTCCTATTTTATTATCCAATTGTTTTTCCATCATGATGCATAGTTATTGCCTTTTATTATGTTCAGTGTGTTCTGTGCATTGCTTAGGGTGAATCTGTACCTGGAATAGTAAATGTAAGGTCTGGTGCTTTAGGCCCTAAAGGCACTTTTATGCTGCTCTGCATTCTGGTAATGCATACTTATTTATAATTATGGCACTTCAATGCAGCACTGCATGTGTTATGGAGTGCTTCATCGGGGAAAATGCTCAAGGTCGTGTGTGTTTGTGTGGTTGTTTTTTTTTTGTTTTTGTTTTCTTTTTTTTTAAATTGGCATTTTCATAGGCATTGACAGTCTATTCAAAATGAATACCTAAACTTTTACAGCCCAAACCCAACCCATGACACAGCAGGCATTAACGTAATGCACAAGAACAATAAAGTGTGAATTGGCCCTCCAATATCAAAGTATATCTGATGTGTTTTGTTTTTTTTTTTATCCATCCAAAGAATTAAACGGATGTTTAAAATCTTGTTTTATTAGAATTATCAGTTTATTTTAACTTTTTTTTTCATTTTATGTCTGTTGTATTGATTTTTGCTAATTGAAGAGAAGTACCCCAAATGTAAATAAATATTGTGTGTTTTTCGTTTTTAAGGACAAGAGATAAAAAGAGAGAAGATGGGAAATGGAGGGAATTTGACCGACACAGAGACAGATATGACTGGCGGAGAGGCCGAAGTAAAAGCCCATCCGTAAACAAGCCATCAAATAATAGTAGGAGTCGTAGCAGGGGAAGAAGCAGGGACCGGGAACGGGAATCTACCAGAAGCAGAGGTACTGAGCTCTACCTCATGGTTTTAAGATTAGACTTCACCACCATAAGGCTTGTGAGAACATATGTGATTGACTTCTGTTTACGTTTTGCTTTCTGATTGCATAGCATAGCTGATTGAGCACCTTAAAGGATAAGTTCACTTTACCAAAAAAAATAAATGAACATTTTTTTTTACAGATAAAAGAATGAATTTAATATATATATATTTTTTTTTGTTAGGCTCATGTATAGCATCGCAGGCAACACGTTGCAAAGATCTGCTGATCCTGGTTGTAATGCCACAGTTCTGCAGACTGTATCTGTCTGCCCATACCTCCGTTATGGGCAGGCAGTTACACTCTGACAGAAAGCTCAGTTAACTACCAAGAGTGATCAACAGTGCCCTGGTAGTTCATTGAGAACCACAAAAGCTGTCAGGACTTGTAGTTTTACCATTCACAGAACACTAGTTTGTTACAGCTAGTGGGGGAGAAGTTCCCCCACTAGCTGTCAAAAGAGGAACTGGGGGGGAGCGGTGCATTTATAACATGTTACACCCTGAATATGGGTGTCACCTGTTAGAAGATGTGAACTACTTCTTCTTTTAACCGCTTCCCTCCCGCCGCCCGTCATATGACGTCCTTGACTTTGAGCGGTGATATCTGAATGATTCTTGCAGCTACAGGCATCATTCAAATATCGGCTTTTTCAGCCGGCGATTCCCTACACCATAAGAATGATCGTAGCGGCTGTTCCACCGCTTGATCATTTTTACGGGCGGTGAGAGGGGTCATCCGCTGGCCCCGGTTGTTTACCATAGGGATTTCTGGCGGACCAGATGGTGGCTGGAGTCTGATCGTATGAACGGCGCCACCTCGGCTGGGAAGCCGAGGATTATTTATTTTTTTTCAGGCTTCCCAGCCTAGAGGTGATATGTGGGGTCTTATTGACCCCATATCTCACTGTAAAGAGATCATGCCATATTCCTATTACAAGGGATTTTTACATCCCTTGTTATAGGAATAAAAGTGATCAAAAAATTTTTTTTAGAAAGTGTCAAGCTAAAAAAAAAAAGTAAAAATTAACAATAAAAAAAAATTCTTTTAAAGCACCTCTGTCCCCATGTGCTCGCACGCAGAAGCGAACGCATACGTAAGTCCCGCCCGCATATTAAAACGGTGTTCAGACCACACATGTGAGGTATCGCTGCGAATGTTAGAGCGAGAATAATAATTCTAGCCCTAGACTTCCTCTGTAACTCAAAACATGTAACCAGTAAAACATTTTAAAGTGTCGCCTATGGGGATTTTTAAGTACCGAAGTTTGGCGCCATTCAACGAGCGTGTGCAACGTTGAAGCGTGACATGTTGGGTATCTACTCGGCGTAACTTAATCTTTCACATCATGCAAAAAAATTGGGCTAACTTTACTGTTTTTTGTTTTTTTTAAAGCACAAAACTGTTTGTTTTTGTTTTTTTAAATGCATTCGAAAAATTGCTGCACAAATACCGTGCAAGATAAAAAGTTGCAACAACTGCCATTGTATTCTCTAGGGTCTTTGCTAAAAAAATATATAATGTTTGGGGGGTTCTATGTAATTTTTTTAACAAAAAAAGATGATTTTTACTTGTAGGAGAGAAATGTCAGAATTGGCCTGGGTGGCAAGTGGTTAAGCTTGCCTACCTTTTTTACCCTTGTGTAGAGCTTTTAGCTCAGTTTGGCAAACAAGTCCCATCAGTCTGCATCACTCATTTATGTTTTATTAGTAAAAAAGCACAATTGTGGTTCTGCCACTATATTAGTACTCCCAGTGATGGTATCTATATGAACAGATTTCATGTACAAAAATGCCTTTACTAATGATGGAATCAATGTAACTATTTTGTATAAATCTTAATTTAGAATAATGAAAAATGTTGGTTCTGGACAGTATCTTCACTGTTACTTTTTTCCAAGTGTTTAGGATGATGATCTGAGTCACAAGACATCATCTGGAAATGTTTCTTATTGGAAGTCTGTCCAGAGGCGTTGTCTTCCGAAGATTCTTTTTCTTTTGACTAAGCTTTTATTGTACTACTTTTCTGTTCTTATCTATATCGGGGTCTTGAGAAATTATATTAATGGTCTGTGTTGATGGCTAGTGTCGACAGCATCGGGTTGAGATGCTTTTGTGATCATTCAGAATTCATTGATAGGTACAGTTGACCTATTTGAATCAAGTTTTGCACTCCCATAGGTTTGTATGCAGACACAAAACCCGTTTGAAGCAAACCAAAGCCTGTAGATATGGGCCCTAACATTGTTAACGGGAAAGCCCCCCCCCCCCCCCCCCTTTTATTTTTTTCTTCTTTTTTTTTTTTTTTTTTTTTTATAGTGAATACACATTGCGTATTCAAGCGCCCAAGATATACTTCAGTCAATATTAAAGCGGAAGTAAACCCATCCATAAAATAGTTTCATTTCCATGTGCAGAATCATGGCAGTTGTAGATTATATAGAGGCAAAGATGGCAGCTTCCTTGGCTGAAAATGGTAGGGGGAGTTTAGTTATACTTTAATAACTATGGTTTGAAAATTAAAAAAATGCATACAAGCATAGCATGTCTGCTCAGGCTTCAATTTTCCAGCTAGTTCTTTTGTCAGTAATCTGCATATCTGGAAAGCCCTTTTGTTTAAGCAGATATTCACTCCCTTTTTTCTTTAACCACTTCAATACCCGATAGAGATAGATATAGATAGATATAGATATAGAGAGATATATATATATATATATATATATATATATATATATATATATATATATATATATATCTCTATTACACACACACACAACTATTTATTATTATTATTTTTTTTTTTACAATTTATTACATTTTTGTTTAAACATACTGTCATCAGAGTAGTGCAGTGACACTGTACTACTCTGTGAAGGTGATTGGGATTTTTGTTTTGCTTATACAGTAATCAAACAAAAAAAAATCCAAATCACCTTCCCAGAGTTTTACCATGGTAATCAAAAATAAAAATGGTAAAAAAGTCATTTATGACTCGTTTACTATTGTGATTGTTGTGATTGACTACAGCTTTCACATGGTACAAGACCAGTGCAGTGTTGTACTGAATGAAAGCCATTTATGACAGTTTACTTAAGATCATGTGATCTCTGTGATCGGTAGAAGCACTCGCATGGTACCTGGGTCAATCACAGCGGACTGGTACTGTGATTGTGATCTGTGTCCAGTGGACACATGGGTCAGAGATCGAGCCACTGCTCACCAGGCGCGTCCAGTGACAATTTCCTGAAATTGCAGAACACCTCCCTTGCTCTATATATAATAATATAAAACACTCGCCTAGATAATATTATATGGCAATATATTTAAGCCGCTACTGTCAATCCTGTCCCCACTTAAGTGCAGGTTGAAAATGGGTAAATAGACCGCACCTGCTCCACCTGGGGAAAAAAAAAAAATATACTAGATCCCATTGTGATACTCCATATCTGTGACTCTGATCTATATCCTATTGAATGTGACAAATGATAGTCTATGAGGAGTTTCTTTTCTATATACTGCACATGGCACAGTTTTGCCCTTGAAGCTCCAGAATTACCATCGGAGGTAACCTACTATAGAGGGAGCAACCGGAGGGTATCTTACGGAGATTGGTCCCCCTTAATGACCTACAAGCAGAGTAGACTCCTTTTTGCTATAAGGCAAGGGAGTCCAGCATATCTGGTGAGTGCGGCTCTTTACAGCTGCAATGAGGTGGATGCATTGACACCGATGGGACATGGAGCACCAGCTTGCAATGGTTTTGCACATTCCGGTTTTATTCAAGTGTGTGTTTTGTTTGTTTTTTGTTTTGTTTTTTTACCAGTAAAATCTGTTTCTTGGAGTACAGTGCAAGACACTGGCTCCTTCCATCTGGAGCACCACAGCACTGTTTTGTAAGGAAAAGACATTTGCACAGCCATCACTATATGCAGTTTAAATTGTCACCATTTTTAATGAATTGTATCATCTGATTATTCACATTGGACTTTGGTTTATACAGTCCTCTATATACGCAGTTTATATTCATGGTTATATCATTTATTTGTCACATTCAATAGGATGTAAATATCCATATGATATACATAAGGTACCAGTCACCGATACAGAGTATTAATTTGGGATCTAGTATTTTTAGGTGGAGCAGGCGCTGTAGTATTTACCTATTTGCTCTATATATACATTGGTTGGACAGAAATTGGTTAAAGCCTAAGTTGTAGCTTCTTCTCCTCTTCCTCCTTCTTCTCTCACAAAGTACATTACTTACTATTAAGGATGAGCTCTGGCGTGTTCGCACAGTCCACATGCAGAGCCCGCCAGGAAGTCGGCACTACTCTGCGCTAGTCGCAGGCAGTGAGACATTGTCCCGATGTGAGGCTGCAGAGATTGGGAAATGTCTCACTGCCTGTGATTAGCTCAGCGCAGTGCCGACTTCCTGGTCGACTGTATGTATGAACACGCCGGAGCTCATCCTTACTATTATTGTGAGGTGTCTCAGGTGCTGCGATCTCTTGGTTTAGTAGAAATCTTCCTCTTTGCATCTTCCCTTATACTCCCACCGCCATAATCCTTCTGGTGTGGCAGGGGTTAAAAGAGGGGGCTGTGACAGGTGCTCGTCAAGAGTGCCTGACTACTTCTGCCCTTTCCATCCACCTCCATACTATTGCTCCTATGAATGGGTGAGAGCAGACCTTTTAAGTCACCCAGATACAGTAGGAGAGAAGTTGGCGCTTGCATCAACCTTGGTGAGGATCCGCCTGTCTTGTTACACACCTTGATATATAAAGAGGCAAAAAATGTTTGCGAAATAAATGACTGTGAACAGTCCATAAAGTCTATGATAAAGCACTTGAAGGCAGCCCAATGGAGATTAGAAGCAATACTCTGTGGAGGCTGGGGAGGAAGCACAAAGCGCCACTCTAAGTGCAGTAATTAAAACAATTTTTCTTTATTGTGCATCACTGGACACAGAGCCACAGTAATTACTGTATGGGTTATATGGCACCTTCAGGTGATGGACACTGGCACATCCTAGACAGGAAGTTCAGTTCCCCATATAACACCTCCCCTTACCGGGAGTACCTCAGTTTTTTTCGCCAGTGTCTAAGGTGTTGGTCACGAGTAAAGATGTGCTGTGCTGAGCTCCACTGGAGAAATCCTGCCGGGGCAAGCCATGCAACCGGAACCATTCAAAGTGTCTTTTCCAGGCCGAATTGAATGGTACCCGGGCCTCGTGGCGGAAGAAACGAGGTTTTGCCTGTAACTCTTATCTTTTTAGGGAGCTGGACCCCAGGATCCAGTGCTTTAGTTTTTTCATGTATATATACTGTGCCGCGCTACTACTGACCATCAATTAATAAAACCTGTGCTATAAAACAATATAGATATAATGCATAACATAAAACAGTGGATTGCAATAAAAGTTAAATATACTATAAAGTGCTTGTGCTCTGTGAATCGCAAACAGTCCATAATGATATAAAAATGATCGCACAGGTTTTATTGATGGTCAGTAGTAGCGCGGCACAGTATATATACATAATATAGTTTTTTTCACATTGTGGGGAAGTGTGGGAATTGCAGGCAGCTGATCTTAGTTTTTAGTCCACGGTAGCTTATAGTTTTGGCAGCTCACAAGGTTTCACCGATTTGGTTTTTTCAGCCATATTCCTGGTGGGGTGCTTTACAGGCCCAGGGGTGTGGTCCCCCGATTAAAAAGGGGCCCCGGTCCCTGAAGATTTTCTTAATGGAGCCCACCGTGAGTGGTGAAGATTGAGTCTGTCTGGTTTACCACAGAACCCTGCAGCTGGATAAGGTAAGGGAGATTCCTAAGGAATTTTTCAAATTCTTGTGGGTTTTCTCCTTTAAGGTAAATGTTGTCATGCCTAATGTCACCACCGGGGGCTGTCAAGAGCACGTACCTGTTCCATGCTCGTCAGTCTCGCTCTGTGTCATTCAAGCTGCGCGCTTCCTCCAGCCCAAGCCCCAGGTAAGACGTGGGAAGGGTTTTTTTTTCTCTTGAATGTCCCCCACCTGGACAGCTTCTCTCCAGGAGGCATAGGGAGCATGGGCCAGTCGGCAGTATGCCGCGCCGCTGCCGCCATTACGGCGGTTCTCCGTCTAGCAGCTCTCCACCTCTCCTCCACCCCAGCCCCCCTTCCACATGAGATCTGGATCGGAGCCTGTTCGCGCTGGAAAACAGGCTTTTTTGAAAAGGATGAGGCGGGGGGCACAGTGGGAGGTCTGAGGAAGGGGGCGGGGCTTAACTCGGTGTGATTCAGCGTCCACAACGCGGGCTGTGTAAAGCTATAAAGTACACTTTTTTCAGGTGCATACAGCTGAAGGAGGGACACAGAGCAGACGGGAGGCATGTGAGTGTTGCTGGCACAGGCATTCCCAGGGCAAGTTTACTTCTCATCAGTCAGAGTATTAATAGCTCATCAGTAGGTGCATTCTTTTGGTAGTACCTCTACGTTTGTGCTCAGCGCTATGACCAGAGGGAGAGGTACAAATACCTCAAAAGTCAAAGACCATAAAGGGGTCGCCCTCAAGCTCTAGGGACCCCCCCCCTCTGCAACACCATCCCCCCTGAAAGGCCTAGGGAGGCTTGTTAGAGTGAGCCATCGGGGTCGTCAGGGGCTGCAATTGCTTCCGACATTTCAGCCCCTATATGTATAATTGAGGAGGTTTTCTCCTCAGCTATGATTGGATTGGAGGAAAGGTTAGCCGCTTTAATCGCATCTTCACAGAGTGGAAGAAAACGCATTAGGTCCCCTTCTACCACCCAGGATCCCCAAGCAGAGGAACAGTGGTGAGGGAAGATGAATCTCCCTCAGGGGACCGTGAAGAGGCTGATGGCTCCTCTTCCAAGGGATCAAATGGGGAAGGACCTTCTTCAGCTTCACAAGCTGAAAAATTGCTGGTGCGTTCTCTTACTGAAATGGTCCACTCCACATATAAGCTACCCTTAACTGAGTCAGTTAACTGCTTACTGACCAGCGCACGCCGATTTACGTTGGCAGAATGGCGCTGGTGGGCAAAAGGGCTCACAGGTACATCCCCTTAAAGAAGTGGTGTCGCGGCCCCGCGGTCTCTGACCTGCGGACTCGATGTCCGCCGGGTGCCTGTGATCGTGTCACGGAGAGGCGTGAAGCATTTCCCCGTTCTGCCTAGTGACAGGACAGTGATGAGAGCTCTCTGTCATTGAGAGCAGTGATCACTGTCCTGTGTGTTTAAAGCCCAGCCCCCTAACAGTTAGAATCACTCCCTAGGACACACTTAACCCCTTCACTGCCCCCTAGTGGTTTTCCCCTTCACTGCCAGTGTCATTTACACAGCAATCAATGCATATTTATAACATCGATCGCTGTATAAATAACTGGTCCCAAAATAGTGTACAAAATGTCCGATGTGTCCGCCGTAATGTCGCAGTCCCGATGAAAATCGCAGATCGCCGCCATTACTAATAAAAAAAAATTAAAAATAAAAATGCCATAACTATCCCCTATTTTGTAGACGCTATAAATTTTGCACAAACCAATCAATATACGCTTATTGCGTGTTATGAGTGTGTGTTTTTTTTTTTTTTTTTTTTTTACCAAAAATATGTAGAAGACATATCGGCCTAAACTGAGGAAAAAAAGGTTTGTTTTTTATATATTTTTGGTGGATATTTATTATAGTAAAAAAATATTGCATTTTTTTTCAAAATTGTCGCTCTTTTTTTGTTTATAGCGCAAAACATAAAAACCGCAGAGGCGATCAGATACCACCAAAAGAAAGCTCTTATTGTGGGGGAAAAAAGGACGTCAATTTTGTTTGGATACAACATCGCACGACCGCGCAATTGTCAGTTAAAGCAACGCAGTGCCGAATCACAAAAAGTGCTCAGGTCAGGAAGGGGGTAAAATCCTCCCAGGCTAAAGTGGTTAAGGAGCCCACTTCTTGTTTGGGTTCACTAAAGCCTCCTCAAGCTTTGCGTGCCTTTCCTGTCCATTCATTGCTGGAAAAGCTTATGTATTCTGAATGGAATCGCCCAGATAAGCTTTTTTTCCCTCCTAAAAAGTTTTCAACACTTTATCCTATGGAGGAAAAATTTACTAAGATGTGGAGTATACCAGCAATTGATGCTGCTATATCCTCCGTGAATAAAAGTTTGACTTGTCCGGTTGACAATGCGCAAATGCTTAGGGATCCAACTGATAAAAATTTGGAATTCCTGTTAAACATTTTCTCCTTGGCAGGTTCAGTGGCTCAACCTGCAGTGGCGGCAATTGGGGTATGTCAATCCCTGAGCGACCATTTGAGACAGGTGCTCAAGGTTTTCCCTGAACAGCAGGCTCAGGATTTAGCCGAGCTGCCAGCGGCTTTGTGTTTTGCAATTGACGCAATCAGAGATTCTATTCTTCAAACCTCTGGCCTTACGCTTGGGTTGGTACATATGCGTAGAATCTCATGGTTGAAAAGTTGGTCAGCCGAAGCGCCATGCAAAAAGCTTCTGGCTGGTTTTCCTTTCCGTGGTGAAAAGCTGTTTGGGAATGATTTGGACAAATATATCCAAAAGATATCAAGTGGGGAAAAATACCCTTTTGCCAGTTAAAAAAAAAAAAGAATAAATGTCCCTCATTTAACCTGACTCTTTCTCCAGGGGCATTAGCCTCCTGGCAGTTGCAATGGCCTCCACTGTCAGGGTCAAGAGGTAAACCTCAGGGTCAACCCCAGGGACAAAAGAAGTCCTGGGGGAGGAAACCTACAAGGCAGAACGCTAAAGCCTCTTTATGAAGGGGCGCTCCCGCTCATTCGAGTGGGAGGAAGACTTCTGCAGTTCTCAAGGGTCTGGCAGGAGGAATTTCAAGACAGATTGGTGATCTCCACAATAGCTCTAGGTTACAAACTAGAGTTCCAAGAATTCCCGTCTCCTAGTTTCCTCAGGTCAAAGGTCCAGAGAAAAAGTCGTCTCTTTCAAGCATTGGACCGACTTTGTCACAAAAAGTGATCATGGTGGTCCCCATGGAAGAGCAGGGGTTGGGGTTTTATTCAAACCTTTTCATGGTGCCAAAGCAAAATGGAGATATCAGACCCATTCTAGATCTCAAAGATCTAAACCGATTCCAGAATATCCGCTCTTTTCGCATGGAATCAATCCGATCAGTAGTCTCCATCCTACAAGGAGGACAACTTCTGGCATCAATCGACATCAAAGATGCATACCTGCATATACCTATTTTCCCCACTCACCAGAAATGTCTGCGTTTCGAAGTAGAAAAACTTCATTTTCAGTTTGTAGCCTTGCCTTTCGGTCTAGCTTCTGCACCTCGGGTGTTTACAAAACTGCTGGCCCTTCCTCTGGCCAGATTAAGGTATAACGATAACGACTCAAGGTATAACGATAATCGCATACCTAGATGACCTGCTCTTGATAGACCAGTCAGTAGCCCGCTCGGACCAAAGCTTGATCATCACAGTCAACTACATGGAATACCAAGGTTGGGTCCTCAACCTAGAGAAATCTTCTTTAAAGCCAGTAAGAAGATTAGAGTACTTGGGCCTGGTTATAGATACAGAAGCAGCGTACACACCGCTCCTACAGCACTGCAAAGATGTTGCTTGCAGGACTTTTTTTTACCGTCCAAGTGCACTGCTCCAGTGTGAAAGCATTCAGGCTTTTACACTGGAGTGAAAGGAAGAGGTTCTTTACAGCCGATTAAGGATGAGCTCCAGCGTGTTCGCATGCTGCACGTGCCGAGCCCACCAGGAAGTTGGCACGGCGCAGCGCTAATCGCAGGCAGTGAGACATTTCCCGATCTCTGCAGCCGCACATTGGGAAATGTCTCACTGCTTGTGATTAGCGCTGCGCCGTGCCGACTTCCTGGCGGGCTCGGCACGTGCAGCATGCAAACACGCCGGAGCTCATCCTTACAGCCGATATTTTTAGCGCTATAGTGCCTGTTAAGAGCCTCAGTGTGAAAGCAGCCTTAATGAGTGGCTTTCACATCTCGTCTAACTCTATCAACCCCTTCTGGAGTAATTGAGAAGGGGGTGAGGGGGGATGGGTGGATCTTCACGTTTTCGAGAGGTGTGGTTTTTTTTGTTTGCCTGAAGCTCAAATCTCAAACTCTCAACAAACAATTTCATGTTTTTGAAATAGTGGTCGTTCACATATGAGCACTGAAGCACCTGTAGCTTGAAGTCTTATGTTCCCAAAGGTACATAGACTAATTTTAAAGCAGAATTGGGTGTTTTGGCCCCTGATATAAACTCTCAGTAGAGGCATATACAATGAATACAAAATATCCTATTCTGAACATGTTTAGCTCTGCTGCTGTAAGGTACACCATGTAAGATAAACCTGTGTTCACTTGAAATATCTTAAAGCGGAACTTCAGTCATTTTTTTCATCTTTTCATCTATTAAATCTTCTGCCCTTGTTGTTTTAACTTTGGATAGTAAAACATTTTTTTTTTATGCCAGTTAATACCTTATACAGCCCACTTCCTGTTTCTTGGGGGCATATGAGAGCTGAAGAGCTGGAGGTGTGTGTCTGTGTAAATCCAGGAAGTGAACAGGAAGCTCAATTTTAGCTGCCCACGGTTAAGATTGGATGCAGCCAGTCTCAGCGGAGGGAGATTTCTGCAGGATCTTTTGGCAGATGCAAAATCGCAGTATATATAAAATATGCAAAGTGGTTGGAGGGAAGATTCAGAATGGCAAAGATTTTTTTATTTTATATTATGTGAACAGACTCCAGTTCCTCTTTAAACTCCAGGCAGTTGTGTAATGCAGACGTGTGGTCACATCCCAAGTAAAACTCTCCTGCACCCCTAAACTACTTGGGAGGTGGGGGTCAATAAAATGCACTAGGCATATTTAATGCCTAAACGTTTTGTTTGCTTCTTCCATGCCTGACTATTGCTTGGTGCTGCTGTCCTTCCCAAGAAATTAGACCATTTTGCCATTAGGCCGTAATTCCGAGTGTGGTTTGAAGTTAATTTTCAGTACAATTAGCAGTAACCCCGAACCACACTTTGGATTGCATTGCAGAATCCTGGTACAGGTAACTTGCGATGTCCTCCGCCCAATGCTCTGTATTCCAGGCTCCATTCCCTGCGAGTACCGTGGGGCGGAGCCCGGCGGCAAATTCAAAAAGTACAATAAACATAACACATACAGTACACTGTAATCTTACAGATTACATTACTGTATCAAATCATTTCACCTCCCTTTTGTCCCTAGTGCTTTGTCCAGTGTCATGCCGGTATATATACTGTTCTTTCTGCCTGGAAGCTTGAGAACGTCTATGGCAACCAAAAAGTGTCCCTTTTTACGTCAAAAGCCGTTTTAGACCAGCTAGAAAACAGCAATAGTAAACTAGAACACTTGCAGAATTGAGCGCTAGTGATTCGTGGGGAAATTCATTTTTATTATCATTATTAGGGCTGAAACAACTAATCGATTATGAAATGAATCGATTACTGTTTTCATAATCGATTTAATCGGCCAGTAACATAATGTGGTTAAAAAAAAAAACTAAAATGAGCCCTTTATAGTACAAAAAGAGCAAATAATCGCTACTGTAACTGTTTCACAGTTCTACAGTAAAAAAAAAATGAACCCCTTACAGTAGTGATTATTTGCTTTTTTTGTACTATAAAGGGCTAATATTCGTTTTTTTAACCCCATTATGTTACTAAACGTCTTACACCTGGTTCACATCTATGTGTTTTTTGATGCTTTTTGCAGAAACGGACTACAGTTCATTTACATGGTTTCCTATGGGACACGTTCACATCTATGCTTTTTCAGCCGCTGCATATAACAGTATAACAGTGCTTTTTTGGTTCAACATACTTCAATGGACAAGCTGCAGAAAAGCATATAATGCGTTTTTTGCAGCAATTTGTGTTTTTTAATCTGCCCAACAACAAATTGGCCAAAAAAAAAAACCGCAAATCGCAGCAAAATCACGTGCGCAAAAATCAAAACGCACAGCAAAGAGCACTGCAGAAACAGATCAAAGTAAACTGCATAGGTGTGCACCGAGCCTTATGCTGGCCACACGGATCAATTTTCAGATGAGACTATTCAGACAAAAAATCTTTGTACATTCGATGAATGAAAGAATGTTTGAAATTTTTAGTTGTTTTTAACATTGTTTTTAAAATAATTGTAATTTCTGTATGAAAACCACATACACTGTCTGATAATTCCTTTCACCAAGAAGTTTTTTATTTCCAAATGTACCCATTACTGTGGTTGAAAATGAACGTCGATTTGACCCCACTAACGATTAGAAAATCGAACAAACGTTCTCATCTCTCCTCTAATAGTATATACAGTATATCTCTTCTGTCTGTTATTCTCAGAGTGGATTAGATATTTTGCTCCCTAACCATATAATTGGCTATTTTTATTTACCACTGCATAGAGAGATTTAAGAATAAATTGCCTTTTTTTAAAACTTTACATATTAACTAAATTATACTCCCCACTTTTTTTTTAAGGTAATTAACCGATTAATCGGCCAAATAATCGATTATGAAAATAATCATTGCAGCCCTAATTATTATTTATTATTATTATTTTATTATTATTTTTTTATAGCAAGAGATATACAAATAAACCGTCCCTGAATCTCTCTTACTCCACTGCGCCAAAGAAAAGTGCAAAGCTATATACAAGATGTGTAAATGAATACAAAATGTGTGTACATACACAGTGTACAGTGAAAAAAGCTGCCACTTAAATACATAAACTGATCAGAATCCCAAAACTATACCTCTCACACGTGTACAGATAGAGATAGCGGCGCTAATATACATTGTGTAAAATAATGGGTCAGAGCAGCATAATGCCTATGACCCTCTACTTATACATAAAAATAATAATAGTGTCATGAAAAATATTATTTTTATCATGAAAAGAAATTTCTTTAACACCCAGTGAAAAGTCACTATAAATAATAAATTACAAGAAATGAATGAATACGTTCAACAGTTGTTTTTCAATCTGCTTGTGTGAAAAATCTTCTACTCTTCCACCACACCACCGTGATAGTGACACCACTCCCTCTGAAGAGCGCACTCACCAGACTGTATAGCCTCCCACTCTCGTGTTCGGCAAAACAGCAATTGAACCACACCTGGGTTGCATGTGATGAACCGTGAATCCAATCAAGCCAGGTCCATATGTGAAAAAATGAATAAAGTGCTCCACATAGCGTGATACCATTTTGACAGATTTATTAAAATCACTTCAAACACACTTCAATGGTTACACTCACTTTTAAACTGAAACATAAAAGCCTTTAAAAAAAATCCACAGCAAGCAACAGGATCAGTGATCCAATGGTGCACCGCGGTCACAGCGGACCTGAAGTGTAAACTGGTGTATCTCTCACCCCACCTTCTAAGGCCCAGCCATTCGATCGGTGTAGTCCTCCTCAGACAGCGGCATCTAATGTCAGTGCAATGGAATGCCGTGTAACCATGCCCACCGATCGTATGGCTGGGCCTTAGAAGGTTGGGTGAGAGATGCACCAGTTTACACTTCAGGTCCGCTGTGACCGCGGTGCACCGTTGGATCACTGATCCTGTTGCTTGCTGTGCTTGCTGTGGATTTTTTTTAAAGGCTTTTATGTTTGTTTAAAAGTGAGTGTAACCATTGAAGTGTGTTTGAAGTGATTTTAATAAATCTGTCAAAATGGTATCACGCTATGTGGAGCACTTTATTCATTTTTTCACATATGGAGCTGGCTTGATTGGATTCACGGTTCATCACATGCAACCCAGGTGTGGTTCAATTGCTGTTTTGCCGGACACGAGAGTGGGAGGCTATACAGTCTGGTGAGTGCGCTCTTCAGAGGGAGTGGTGTCACTATCACGGTGGTGTGGTGGAAGAGCAGAAGATTTTTCACACAAGCAGATTGAAAAACAACTGTTGAACTTATTCATTCATTTCTTGTAATTTATTATTTATAGTGACTTTTCACTGGGTGTTAAAGAAATTTCTTTTCATGATAAAAATAATATTTTTCATGACACTATTATTATTTTTATGTATAAGTAGAGGGTCATAGGCATTATGCTGCTCTGACCCATTATTTTACACAATTTATATTAGCGCCGCTATCTTTATCTGTACACGTGTGAGAGGTATAGTTTTGGGATTCTGATCAGTATAATTTTTTTTATAGTTATATATTTTTTCTGGAGGATGCTTGTGATCAGCACAGAGCCAATCGGCACTGTCCAGAGGGTCAGGGGTCATGCAGCCTCATCGGACAGTCAGAGCAGAATGAAAACTTGTACAAGCTTGAACCGCTTCAGCCCCAGAAGATTTGGCTGCACAATGACCAGGCCATTTTTTGCGATTCGGCACTGGGTCGCTTTAACTGACAGTTGCGCGGCCGTGTGACGTAGTACCCAAACAAAATTGACGTCCTTTTTTCCCACAAATAGTTTTCTTTAGGTGGTATTTGATCGCCTCTGCGATTTTTATTTTTTGCGCTATAAACAAAAGAGCGACAATTTAGAAAAAAACACTATCTTTTACTTTTTGCTATAATAAATATCCCACATTTTTATTAAAAAAACACATTTTTTTTCCTTGGTTTAGACCGATATGTATTCTTCCTACATATTTTTGGTAAAAAAAAAAGCTTGTACAAGTTTTCACCTGCTCTGGGCGTGCGCCCCTAGTGGCCTAAAGGCGATGTAAGGTAATGTCGTTTTGCCCAGCCGAGCCATTCTGCCACAGTGAAACTGCGGCGGCTGGTCGGCAAGCCGTTAACCAGTGCTCTGCCAGACACAGATAGAAGTCACAAGACTGCTATATGCTGCTGATGAGAAAAAGGTATTTAGCAGTTTATATTTACTAAAATAATTGCATTTCCATGTTCTGTGTACTGTGTGCTATGGGAGACCAGATATAGTAAATGCAGGGTCCTGGGTTTAGTAACACATTTTAGATGCCTGCCTTACATATCTGTCTGCAGGTCAGGTTATCTTTAGTGGCCACAGGTTTACTGTACGGGGGCAATCTTTGCTTACCTTTACCCAGACGCTCCATTTAATACAGGGGTAGACAACCTCGGCCCTCCAGCTGTTTTGAAACTATAAGTCCCATGAGACTTTGCAAGACCCTGGCAATCACAGGCCTAGAGGCACATCTAGATGCAGAGGCATGATGGGATTTGTAAGTTCACCACAGGTGGAGGGCCGAGGTTGCCTATCCCCTGAATTAATACAATAATGTGGTTTTGACCTTTTTTAGGCTTGGTTCACTGCGGTGCAATGTTTTTGTTTTTTTCTTCGATTTGCTGTGCGATTCATGTAGAGTAACTTTGATGCAACTTGGGTTGTATTTTGGATGCAGTTTGCATATTCTATGGGGCCATTATCTCAGATTCCATCTGCAGAAGCACATAATTAGTGGTATATCATTCCATTAAAATTAAAGTTCTATGAACTGCAAAGATGTTTGCAGACTTTAAGGCAGACTCTTGGCTAGCAATGGTGTGTACAAATAATAAATATATTTTCAGGTAAAATGGCTAATATGGGAAAATCCTGGCTGGATTTCGCTATATAAAACCACAACCCCCTTTTACCTTTTTAAAAGCACAAGATTGTAAAGTGAAACCTGCATGTTATCTTCAGATGCACCTACAACTTGCTATTTTATTGCAGTTTGTCACATTTCATTCATTTTTTTTTTTTTTTTTTTTCTGTACACGCTTTAAATATGTTTTCTTCGTGGAAAGAATGATTTGCTTTTGCAGCAATTAACTACTCTTCATATCAAGCTTCTGCTCAGGGAGTTTGTCCAAATATAACCTAGTTTGTCTAATTTATTCACTGGTGTATTCCAGCAAATGTGTGCATTTTCATAGGTGTGAGTTATTGTTCAGTGATGGCTTGAAGAGCAATGCAATGCTACCTACATATGTCTAGCTGTCTTGTTTGGTGTTGTTGGCAATGGATCAGTGGCTCCACAGCTTTGGGTGGTCTTGTCTGCAAATGAATCAAGTTACCCAAGTGATTACATGGAGAAGTAATGTATTCTATGTTAACTTTTGTTATTTGTGTTGCTACAGTTTCTATGTATTTTTATAATTTACTTATATATGTAAACCTAAAACTTTGTTTTTAGTTTTGGTTAGAGAAGTAAAATATAAGATCCTATCAGGCCTTTACTGCTGTCGGTGGTATGGGATGTGATTGTGTGGGTTGTCTGTGTTTTTTTTTTTTTTTTTTTTTTGTTAGAAATATACTTGCCTGCTGTGTGCAATAGTTTTGCACAGAGCATCCCCAAACCTGCTTTTCTTGGATCCCCCGCTGGTGCTCTCTCTCTGCTGCTCTTCTCTGAGTTCCCCCATAGTAAGCCGCTTGCTATTGGGCCACTCATGTGGGCGCGTTCTTGAGCTAGGCTGTGTGCCCCCACTTCCTCCTCCACAGGATTTGATTGATGGCAACAAGAGGCAATGGCTCCTGCCTAGTCTCCTGTGAAAAGAGAGTGAGGGTAGAATGGTTTCTGGGGGGGAAGGGGGAGCAGCTTTTGGCTGCAAGCGCTGATTAAATCCTGCTGTACCGACCAAATTTTGATACGTGTATACCTAGCTCTGGAGTGACAATATCTCATGAATTATCAGAAATTTCCTCTTACTTCCAGCTTTGTCTCTGGGACAGGAAGTGAAGGTAAATCTCCTTGACAGGACACTGACAAAAAAAAAGAATTCTGACAGGGGTCCTACAATTTCCTATTCTAGCTAAATGTTTAGGAAAAAAGTTTGAGCATTTTATAAAAACTGTGTACTGAGGTTATTGTTGTGCTCAAGATTTCTTCATTTTTTTTTTTTTTTTTAAAGTGCAGCTTTACTGTTGGAAGGCCAAGCTCTGCAGATCACAACCTAGCAGGCAGGTACTTGACCTGAGCTCTGTTTTCTTATATGAATAATTGACCAACTAGGGTTTTAAGGCTTTCAGTACACGCTGTCAATCCAGTCAAGGGTGCCAAGGTTTATTTCAAAGTAACTGTTTCAATTGATGATCGCAAATACTAGAAGGAATGTTTATGTGCTTTTGCCAGATTTTCTTTGAAGATGTTAATAGTGCTGAGAAGAAGAGTACAAATTACTTGTGCAGTCTGCTATAGTTAAAGTGGAACTACACTGCATCTGAGAACCTCAAACCAAAAATTCTATTTAATTCTTAATTTTTAATATGTTGTGCAAACTGTCCACCATATCTGCCATTTTCACAGTATGTTCAGAAAGGGCCTTTTTAGAAATCTGAGCTGCAGTTTCCAGGGGTCTGACAGTTCTTCAGAGTACTAATAAGCTGTCCAGCGGCAGCCGTCCACTCTCCCTTCTGTACATCCTGCTTCAAAAAGGAGAATTTTAACTTCAGACCTTTTTATATGATCTGTCAGAATGGACTGACAGAGGTGTATAGCAGCCATTATTTGTTTGAAGATACAGGATTCCCTTTCCCCTCCTGCTCACACCGTGCATCCCAGGATCCGGATCCAGTCACTTCCCCCTGGGTCTCAGCCAATCCCCTGGAGACAGAGGACTCGCCTGACCCAGTGCAACACCATCCTCCATGCCACTGTTCCAGGGGGCTGTGTGCTGTGATTCTCCTTTTCTACCTCCTCATGGCTGCTGGCACCATCTTGGACTCCCCAGGCTAACCTTGCCAACCGATCTCCTGGTGGCTTAGCCGCTGCCTGCCCATACTTCACCATTGCAGCACCCACCACCAGAGGTACCTCTGATTTGTTCCCAGAGCCGAGGGAATTGAATATTGGGTGCTCTGCTCACAGGATCTCCCCAGGATCAGAGACTTGCAAATGGAGCGCTCTCTCTGTGCCGCCTACATGCCTGGCGCCGGAATATAAAATGTATATATATTCTTTCATTACCCCTCCTCATTTTTAATATACAAAGCAAACTGTCCCATCAATGCTTTGTTGCTGAGAAATCAATTTAAACTCCCTCCTGCATTTCTAGCTGTAGCCATCTTAAAGAGGAACTGCAGTTTGCTTACATAATTTGTAATAACATCTTTGCCATTCTGAAGCTTCCCTCCAATCACTTTGCAAATTATTTTATATATACTGTGATTCTGTGCTTGCCAAATATGCTGCAGAAATCTCCCTCCACTGAGTCTGGCTGTAATCATTTTAACTGTGGGCAGTTGAAGCTGCTGCCTGTTCACTTCCTGGATTTACACACACACACACACACACACACACACACACCTCTCCAGCTTTGCAGCTCTTATTGGCCCTCTAATGACTCCCCCCCCCCCCCTCCTGGCAAACACTTACAAGAGTGAGAGAGAGAGTGTGCTGTGCATGATGTCTTAAGCCTAGGCTAATGACAGGACAAGAAACAGGAAGTGGGCTGTATAAGGTATTTACTGAGCAGTTACTTCCTGGAATACATCTGCCCTTAGCTCAGGCAGGCAGAAGGGAATGCTTAGCTGAGAGAACCCCTCCTGAAGACTCCTGGGATGTATAACATTATTAGCCTAGGCTAGAAACCAGGAAGTAATTTAAGAAATGAAAAAAAGTTTAAAATAGGAAAGTATATTTTATTTACTTATCTATTTCCTTTATTTTGGCAGCATAAGAAGTAAAAATAGTCCATGTTGATTGTGAGAGTAAAGTTCCAATTTAATCTTACCTAGCATAGAGTCCACGTTCACTGTTAGTTATATATGATATATTCTGGTCTAAAAGAAAGTTGAAGTTTTTGTGTCCTTTGCTTGATAGCGGATTAGAATGCTACTAATGTACTTTAAAACAGAACTTCACCCAAAAGGGGAAGTTCTGCTTTTATGCCTCCTCCCTATGGATACATTTATTTTTGTATGGGGGAGCGGGTACCTCATTTTGACTGACTGGTACCCTCTACTACATCCGCTTGGATCTCCTAGGCAATCTGAGCGGAAGTCATCGTCCACCCTGTCAGATCACTCTGCACAGTATTTGTGTGTCAGTGGAGAATTGGGGGACCTCAGGAATGGGAGCTCCATGATCGGCCAATCAGCATGTAGTTTATCCACAGACAGCCTACCTGGAACAGATCCTGCAGGAGACCAGCCGCAGTAAGAGAAACACCGACCTGGGGAGGGGGGAATTCATAGTATTTATCACTGTGCGTTGTGTGTGGTGATCGGGAGTTGGGGCTGACGCCAGCATAAGAAACGGTTCTCTGCACATGAGAGAGGATAGTGTGCCCACCCCATGTGTCCCCTGCCACACTACCCCTCCTTGTGTAACCCTGCCCAGGTACCCCTCTACTGTCACAATGCCCACCCCCTGTCACACTTCTAGGTCCCCTTTTCCAATCACAATTCTAGGTCCTCCTGTCCAATTACAATGCCAAGGTGCCATCTGTGTCCTAGCGCAGTCACCTCGGTTTCTGTACCCCATCTTTTTTGGCGTAAAGCTGTGTGTTCAGCTCATACTGCACAATGTCAAGTAACTGGGACACCAAGTCACTGCACACCGGGACAGATATCACCTTGCTGATCCTTCTAGCATCCAAAGAAAAAGCAATTTAAAAATGTTTTTTTTTTCTTTTTTTACAAAGGGCAGTGTGTGTACATATAGCCAGTCTGTTTAGTGTGACTGTCAAAAAAAAAAAAATATATATATATATATATATATATATATATATATATATATATATATATATATATATATATATATATATATATATATATATATATATATATATATATATAATATATATATATATATATATATATAGCAAAATCTTTACAGCTTTTTATGTGAAACAATTTTGTGCTCAGTGAGGTGCACCTACTATTTACTCGTGGTCCATGATGTTTTGTCTGAGCTGCCTTTCACCACGGACATGCAGGAATATTTAAGGGCGCGTTCCCATGTGCTTTGATTTCTGAAAAGTGACCCACCTTCAGATTTCGTGCATGTGTGTTTTGAGCTTTGGTTTGGGGTGCACACCCTAATACAACAGGCTGCGCACACCTATGCTGGGGACCCAAAGACCGGCGAAGAACTGGCCTGTGTGAGGAGAAAGCCGGATCCCTGGACAGGTAAGTGTCGTTTTAATAAAAGTCAGCAGCTCCAGTATCTCTAGCTGCTGACTTTTTTTTTTTTTTTTTTATTTTCCTTCATAAGATTCAGTTAGGGTTGGATCATATATTTGATTACATTTTAAATCGTCTGTTTCTGGCGGTACATCTTTCATATTTTCACTGCTTATTCTGTTCACGTCTATGCTTTCCTTTTTATTTTTTGCTTGAAGACATGTCAGGTGCCTCAGTAGTATTGCGCTGTTAAGTACAGAGGCAGCTTGACAATTGTTGTGAATTTTGTCTTTTTAACAGATCACCGGGAAAGGACGAAGTTTGAGTCTGAAAGAAATGAGTTGGAAAATGTATACAACCCAGCCTCACAGGCTGCCAGCATCTCCACTGAGCAGCAGCAGTATTCCTCTGGTGGGCAGGCTATCCCCAGCACTGTGACTGTCATTGCACCTGCTCACCACCCTGAGAGCACAACAGAGATCTGGTCTAATTACTATAGCAACCACAACCCTACCAATTCTTACAACAGAAACCCACCTCCTAAACGACGCTGCCGGGATTATGATGGTGAGTAACTCATTAATATGACTGTTGCATTTTGCTAATGGCCACCATATTTGTAGCAGCTAAAGCTAAAGCGTAATTTAAACCAGAATCTAACCATATCTGTTAAACATGAACTTTCCACCAAGACCAGTACCCCTAATCCCAGTTTATGTTGCTGTACCCCTCTATATGGCACTGCAGTGCACCCATTGCATAGTGAGAGGGGTACACATACCAGAGGGTTACAATACTTTCAAATGCTTGCTTTTTATGTTTTAAAAAAAACAAGTAAAACTAAACCAATGAGTTTCGTACAGAAACCTTTTCTTGGAGAAATATCTAGTCTGCCAATGGCAGACTCCTTCTTACAGTGCTAGTTTATTTGCCAGTGATCCGCATGGACCAATTCTGACATTTCTGGCATACGTGTAAAATCATCTGCTTTTTATTTATTTGTTGGAAAATGATGAAGAACCCTCCAACATCATATATTTTTTGAGAGGCTCTGGAGAATAAAATGGTGATTGTTGCGATTTTTGTAACTTACCTATTTGCTATTATACTGTGCCCTAGATCTATCCTCTGTCCTCAAAAGCATTGGCTTAAACAGTGGTTGGTAACTGCTTGCAAACTACAAACCAAAACCGGAAATTACAAAATCCTTTTTGATTCTGGTTTTGTTTGCTGCGTTCAGCTGGAACGACGGGTCACAGCAGTCCCAGGCCTCCTTCCGTGCCCTGCAGAAGCGATCAGGCAGCTGTAGGGCTACTCGGATCACTTTTACAGGAAAGCCCATCGCCAGGTGCAAATTTTGATACCAGGATCGTGGCTGCAGTTGTGATCCTGGTGGAACCTTTTCAACCTGAGGACCTACGGCAGGGGTCTCAAACTGGTGGCCCTCCAGCTGTTGCAAAACTACAAGTCCCATCATGCCTCTGCCTGTGGGAGTCATGCTTGTAACTGTCAGCCTTGCAATGCCTCATGGGACTTGTAGTTTCACAACAGCTGGAGGGCCGCCAGTTTGAGACCCCTGACCTACGGGGTTCATTCTAAGGGCATGAAGTGGTTAATCCTTTGCTACTGAGGTTGAAGTCAGAACTCTTAAAGGGAGTTGTAAAGGTTTACGTGTTTGTTTTTATATAAAAAAAAAATTGTTCTACTTAACTGCTCTGTGAAAGGGATTTGCACAGAGCAGCCCTGAGCTTCCTCTTCTGGGGTTCTTCCTCAGCACTCCTGGCTCCTCCCCTTCATCAGGTGCCCTCACAGAGCCGTTTTCCATAGGGGCACTCGTGTGGGCGCGTTCCTGACTCTCACTGCTGCTTCCATTGACACAGACAGCGTGACTCTGCCCCGCCCCCCGCTTCCATGTCATTGGATTTGATCGACTGCAGCGGGAGACAGTGGCTGGAGCCGCTGAGCTCATGCACATCGCTGGAACGGATGGGATCAGGTAAGAAAAAGGGGGGCTCTGGGGGCAGGTGCAGCAAAGAAGGTTTTTCACCTTAATGTATTAAGGTGAAAAACCTTGAGACTTTACAACCCGTTTTAATATTCAATCTTGTCTCAGGCCAGTAATTTTCAAGTATTTAAGTTACTAAATCAATAGCCAGGCAGCATGCATTTTCAGAGCTATTAATCAGCAATGTCAACCTGCATGCATATTTTCCTTCAATTGTATTGTGATCGTTAAATTACATGGTCAAAAAGAAAAAAGGTCTATGATCTATAAAGAAAAACACCATATTCTTTTTATCTTGTGTAGGGCTGAAACAACTAATCGATTATTTGACAACTAATCTATTATGAAATTAATCTATTACTGTTTTCATAATCTATTTATCGGCCAGCCGATTAGTTGGCCTGCATACAGAATGCTTTGTTTACATATCAGGAAATACAGTGCAGCACACATACAGCTAAGTACATCATCCATACATGTCAGTAAGTGCCTGAGAACTTGTGAATGTGTGAGGAGCAATGCCTCATGGGACATGTAGTCCTGGGCAGGAATTGAGTGGTTCTAAAGGCAGAAGTTTTCTTTACCTTGCTATTGGGGCACTCTATACTGTACTTAACGCACAGCAAAAAGCACTGTAGAAACAGATCAAAAGCAAACTGCATAGGTGTGTACCGAGCCTTATGCTGGCCACATGGATCAATTTTCAGATGAGAATATTCATATGAAAAATCTTTGTACATTCACTGAATGAAAGACTGTTTGAAATTTTCACTTGCTTTTAACTTTCTGTTTTAAAATTAACGTAATTTCTGAACAAAAACCACATACACTGTCTGAAAATTCCTCTGACCAAGCAGTTTTCTATTTCTAAATTTTCCTGTCACCGTGGTTGAAAACGAACGTCGATTTGACCTCACTAACTGTTGGAAAATCGAACAAACGTTTTTAAAATGACATTTTATTTTAAAGGAAGACATTGTTTTTGTATGGCCAGCATATAATATAATATAATACAGTTCTGTTTGAAAATCTGCAAAACAGTCTAACTACTTTTTTTCCTTTAAAAAAAGATCTGAGTCTGATATTTACCAGATTCAACCTCTAATAGTATATACAGTATATCTCTTCTGTCTGTTATTCTCTGAGTGGATTAGAGATTTTGCTCTCTAATCATATCGTTGGTTATTTATATTTACTACTTAAATATCTATATGCAGAATAAATTGCTTTTTTTTTAAAAAAAAAAATTGACATATTAACTAAATTATACACCACACTTTTTTTTTTTTAAAGATTATTAGCCGATTAATCGAAACAATAATCGATCATGAATTTCTAGTGGAAAGGTACCCCTTTGCCATTTAAGAAAAGGAGTAAATGTATTTCATTTAAACAAGCTCCTTCTCCAGTGCCAGGGGCATCAGCCTCCAGTCAGTCACGACGGCTTTCGCCGTCAAGTTCAAGAGGTAATCCTCGGGGACAAAAGAAAGCTACAAAGAAGAAAGTAAATGCTGTCATGCCTAAGTGTCACCACTGGGGGCTGTATGAAGGGGCCGTGCGTCAATGAAGAACACAGCTAGCTGCGAGAATTGGTGTGAAATGCAGGACACATTAATCATCAACACTTTGAACGCACATTGCGGCCCCGGCTTCCTCCTGTCTGAAGGTCGCTGCTCCATCGGTCGCCCGCCAGGGCGCTTTCAGGGGACTGACGACCGGGTCGGAGACGGGGCGGCCGGGGGCGTGCGGTAGGCGGCGGTCATTCGGGCTGCCGTCTCTGCGCCCTAGTTGCCCGCCCGACTCAGTGCGGGCTCCTTCGCTCCCCAAAGTCCAGACCCCCTTCCCCTGGGGTCCCCACCCTCCCCGGAGGGCCCGTCCCCCGACCACCCATGGGGGGGGGGGGGGGGGGGCGCGCGCGCGGCATCTGTGTATGTTTGCAAAGCTGAAACTTAAAGGAATTGATGGAAGGGCACCACAAGGAGTGGAGCCTGTGGCTTAATTTGACTCAACGTGGGAAACCTCACCCGGCCCGGACACGGAAAGGATTGATAGCTCTTTCTCGATTCTGTGTGTGGTGGTGCATGGCAGTTCTTAGTTGGTGGAGCGATTTGTCTGGTTAATTCCGATAACGATCGAGACTCCTCCATGCTAACTAGTTACGAGACCCCCCGGCAGTCTGCGTCCAACTTCTTAGAAGGACAAGTGGCGTTCAGCCACACGAGATCGAGCACTAACAGGTCTGTGATGCCTTTGGATGTCCGGGGCTGCAAGCGTGCTACAATGAACGGACCCGCGTGTGTCTACCCTTCGCCGACAGGTGCTGACTCCTCCCACCCTCCGGTGCCACAATTGGCACCTTTCAGGGGGGAGGAGGGTGTAGATATCTGTCTACTACAGGTATTTGCACCCACTTCCTGGAATAGACTCCCACGGGAGTCACAGCCCTTCCCGCACCCCCCCCACCCCCGCTGTCTACTGGGAAACGCACAGGTCCCAGGAGATAGCGGGGACCACTTGGGATGCTCAGCGCAACTCGCGCATGCGCAGTAGGGAACCGGGAAGTGAAGCCGCAACGATTCACTTCCTGATTCCCTCACAGAGCATGACAGCAGCCGAGAGCCGAGCGATTGGCTTCGGCTGGACTCCAGGACCAGTAAGTGTCCATTTATTAAAAGTCAGCAGCTGCAGTGTTTGTAACTGCTGGCTTTTAATATTTTTTTTAATTTTTTTTAGGTGGACTCCCTCTTTAAAGTTGCTGCAGTTAAAAAGCACGCAGTTGGATCTGGGGATCCAGCTGGCGGTCCGCGGTCCGACAAAAGAGGTCTTGGGGGAGGAAGCCTACAAGATACTGAAGTCCTTATGAGGAGGTGCCCCCGCTTGCTCAATAGGGAGAATTCTTCTGTAGTTCTCGGGGATCTGGCAGGAGTGTCAAAACGAATGGGGGACTTCCTCAATAACTCCAAGGTACAAACTGGAGTTTCAAGAGTTTCCGTCTCCTCGTTTTCTCAGATCAAATGTTCCTAATGATCCAGAGAAAAAAGTCTTTCTCTCAAGCATTGGACCATCTTTTGGCAAAAGATCAGTGCCATAAAGGAACTGATTTAGGTGGTCGAAGCAAGAAAAAGGGTTCATGGTGGCCCCCATGTAAGAGCAGAAGTTGGGGTTTGGTTAAATCCAAATGGACGTTCTGGATCTAAAAAATTTAAATTAAATTCCTGAATATTACCACTCTTTTTTTTGGCATGAAGTCAATCCAATCAGTTATCTCCATCCTACAAGGAGGAGAACTTTTGGCGTCATATCTTCATACGCTTATTTCCTCGCTCACTAGTAATATCTACTTTTCAAGTAGAAAATCTTCATTTTCAGTGTGTAGCTCCTGCTCTTCCATGCCCCTCTATGCTCTTGTGTCCCTCTGTCAGCCTTCAGCAGTAATAATGGTGCTTTTAAAAACACATTCCCGCGCTGGATGCAGGCAGAATAGGAGGGAATGCATAAATCATTGAGAACCGATTTCCACGGGAATACCTCCAACTTTCGATCTTGATTACTGAAAACATTCTTGGCAAATGCTTTTCGTTTTGGTTAGTCTTGCGCAGATCCAAGAATTTCACCTCTAGTGGCACAATACGAATGCCCCCAGCTGTCCCTCTTAATCATGGCCCCAGTTCCAAAAACCAACAAAATAGAACCGAAGTCCTATTCCATTATTCCTAGCTAAAGTATTCAGGCGACCGGCCTGCTTTGAACACTCTGATTTTTTTCAAAGTAAATGCTTCGGGCCCCCGGG
This sequence comes from Aquarana catesbeiana, assembly GCF_042186555.1. Classification (NCBI taxonomy): domain Eukaryota; kingdom Metazoa; phylum Chordata; class Amphibia; order Anura; family Ranidae; genus Aquarana; species Aquarana catesbeiana. The sequence continues at coordinate 365,025,230 of NC_133326.1, read as the reverse complement.
ACACTCAGTCAAGAGCATCAGGGAGGCGCCGAGAGGCAGGGGCTGGGACCGGCGGTAGTTCGCCTCGAGGCGGACCGCCAGCTCGATCCCAAGATCCAACTACGAACTTTTAAATTGCAGCAACATTAATATACGCTATTGGAGCTGGAATTACCGCGGCTGCTGGCACCGGACTCCGTTGGATCCCTAAGTATTTGAGTATAATCAAGAACGAAAGTCGGAGGTTCGAAGACAATCGGATACCGACCATAAAACAATGGTTTATGGTATGGAGGTTCCGACCATAAACTATGCCGACTGGTGATCTGGCAACGTTATTCCCATGACCCACCGAACAGCTTCAGGGAAACCAAAGTCTTTGGGTTCTGGGGGAGTATGATTGCAAAGCTGAAACTTAAAAGGAATTGACGGAAGGGCACCAACAGGAGTGGAGCCTGCGGCTTAATTTGACTCAACACTGGAAACCTCACCCGGCCTGGACACGGAAAGGATTGACAGATTGATAGCTTTCTCGATTCTGTGGGTGGTGGTGCATGGCCGTTCTTAGTTGGTAGAGCGATTTTGTCTGGTTAATTCCGATAACGAACGATACTCCTCAATGCTAACTAGTTACACGACCCCTGGCGGTCCTCGTCCAACTTGTTAGAGGGACAAGTGGCGTTCAGCCACACGAGATCGAGCAATAACAGGTCTGTGATGCCCTTAGGTGTTCAGGTCTGCACGCGTGCTACACTGAACGGACCAGCGTGTCTACACCCTTCGCCGACAGGTGCTCGCTGACCCCCGTTCGTGATAGGGATCTGGGATTGCAGTTATTTCCCATGAACGAGAAATTCCCAGTAAGTGCGGGTCATAAGCAAGTGTTAAGTCCCTGCCCTTTGTACACACCTCCCGTCGCTATTACCGATTGGATGGTTTAGTGAGGTCCTCGGATCGGCCCCTCCCGACGCCCGCGGGACCCAGAGGAACGTGTCGGCGGGAGGGGGAAGCCCCAGGAGTCGAGGGGTGGGAGAGACTGCTTCGGGGAGGGGGGAATCCGCCGGCAGGCTGAGCCGGGTACCGCACGGGCCCCCCGCCGCACTTTAACCGGGGGGGGGGGGGGGGGGGCGCGGATGGGGCTTGGAAGGTTTGGAAGCCTCGAGCCCAACCAGCCTCGAGCTGGTTAGTACCTGGGTGGGAAACCGCCCGGGAATACCAGGTGCCTTAGGCTTATTAACGTTACTATATCCTTTGTGAATAAGTCTGACTTCTCCGGCAGACAATACTCAAATACTTAGGGATCCAACGGAGTCCGGTGCCAGCAGCCGCGGTAATTCCAGTTCCAATAGCGTATATTAATGTTGCTGCAGTTTAAAAGTTCGTAGTTGGATCTTGGGATCGAGCTGGCGGTCTGCCGCGAGGCGAACTACCACCTGTACCACCCCCTGCCTCTCGGCGCCTCCCCGATGCTCTTGACAGTGTCCCGGGGGCCTGAAGCGTTTACTTTGAAAAAAATCAGAGTGTTCAAAGCAGGCCGGTCGACTGAATACTTTAGCTAGGAATAATGGAATAGGACTCTGGTTCTATTTTGTTGGTTTTCAAACTGGGGCCATGATTAAGAGGGATGGCTGGGGACATTCGTATTGTGCCGCTAGAGGTGAAATTCTTGGACCGGCGCAAGACTAACCAAAACGAAAGCATTTGGCGAGGAGAGAGCCTGGAAGCCGCCAGGTAGAATGGCGTCGATCCTTCTTTTTTTTTCTCCTGACGCCCTTCCTCGTGAAGAGGGGGAGAATACAGCACAGGTGGGGGGTGTCTGTGAAGAGAACCCCCCCCCCCCCCCGACACCTCAGAAGAGGAGGAGTCAGCCTTTTTTCTAAGCTTTTTACCAGGTCGATCTTCGGGCCTCTGCTGCAAACTATGGTCACAGGGTACTTCTACAAGCTGTCAACTGAGAGTTCTGGGTCAACTGACCCTTGGTTTTTGTGGGCGTGTTTGCTATGTTGTTGCCCAATTCTCAATTTATTGCTTGGGGATCTTCCATGGTCTGACTTCCTGTACTGTATAAGTAACATAATGGAAATTTTCACTTACCTGTAGATTCCATATCTTGCAGTACAGTAAAAGACACAGTAAATGTCCCTCCCCTCTGTCCTCTGCTTCTTGTTTACTACAAAACTGGCATCTCACAGAATGTGTGAGGTTATAGGAGGGTGTACTGGGGGCATTCCCCCCCCACAAAGCTTTTGCCAATTTTCAATCTCCTGAAGGTAACGGCATGTAACCCATGGTCTATGAACCCTGTCGGGTACTGTTCTGCAAATCCTTGAATTTACTGGTAAATCAAAACTCCCATTTTTGGATTCATTACCACTTTCATTTTAGGATATATATATTCAAAGCAATCAAAGCTCTTAGATCAAGCTGGAGGTGCTGAAAATTAGTCTTGGCAAATTTTTATAATGGGGTACTTTCACAGTAAACTTTTCTTAAGTTGTGAAAAAAAAACACTGAATGTGACAAATGTGTGTACTTTTTCTAGTTAAGCATATATTTTGTTTTATAACCAGCTTCTCAGGTGAGTTCTTATGACGTTTCCTGGTGTGTTTAACTGTTAATTTTTTTAGATATATCATCTTTTTTTTTCTCTTTTCACAGAACGAGGGTTCTGCGTCCTTGGTGACCTTTGCCAGTTTGATCATGGAAATGATCCCTTGGTGGTCGATGAGGTTTCCTTACCCAGTATGATTCCTTTCCCACCACCTCCTGGACTGCCGCCCCCTGGTATTTTGTTGCCTCCTATCCCTGCGCCAGCTCATAATATGAGAATGCCAGTTCCTAGGCCACTTACCCAGCCCCCTCCCACTGTCCATTCTGCTCCAAGTAAGTAGGCTTCTATGTAAATCAGATGTCTGTATATTTAACTATATGTTTATACTTTAGACTTGTAAGCTGACCATACACATTAGGCCTTATGCACGCTAGCAAGTAGGCCCATGTGCTTTACATCCCAGCATTTTTGGGTCCCCAAGAAGGCATAGGTGCAGCGTCCAGCCTTGCTGCAAACAGCCCATCAAAAATGTATGTACCACTTGTTACAGGGGTCCAGCCACTGTTTATTTCAGCCTGTCCTACATTTTGGCGCGTTGCTGGCAGCTGGACTGGACGCTGCACCTTTTGCCTTGCAGGGTCCCAAGGACGCCATTATGTGATGCACACAGGCTTTAACACTAGTGTGCATATGAGGCCTTACAATCTCTGTACAGTCAACTTTTAGACCTATCAGAAATTTGAAATCTGGAATAAACTCATGCTGTCTAAATGCAAGAGCCATGTGCTTTCTTGAATCTTGCTGTCCTTTTAAGTATTTCCTCTCAAATGTGTGCAGTAGGAAACAACTCCTGCACTTTGCCTCTGTGAAGGAGTTTAGTAACAAAGACTAGTCACTGCTGCTCTTTGCTTGTGCAGAGTGACTGGGCTTATATACAGCCCCCTTCAAGCAGCCTGAAGTGTGAGGACCTGATCAATACCCACAGCTCTGTTCCCTGCACAGGTTATGGGCATGACAGTGGTGTCACTGCTACTTTTACAAGGGGATAACTGAGCTTACAAAGGCATTTGATGTACACAAAGTGAGTTTACATCCTTTGTGGCTGTCGAGGAATATATTTTAATAAAGTATTTAATGATCAGAGTTCACCATTAACATCCATTCAGTTTGCTTTGTATACCACCTGTCAGGCCTCGGCACTACATAGCTGTAAATTGTAAGACGATTGTAATTTGTATTATCAGATTTGAGGTGAACTTAGTAAACGGCAATTCTTAATTTTAAAATGTCTGCATTCCCATCTTCTGTATTTTTCTAATGCAATTAAGATGATTTAAAAAAAGAAAACTTAAGCCTTGCATGAATGAAGTTCAGTCAGATCAGTGAAACTGTAGGTAGGGTACCTCTGAAATGAAGTGCTCCTAGGATTTTTTTTCCCCTATCCAGTACAGTTTGACTAAAAAGATGGGTGAGGAAGCATCAAAGAAAAATAGAGAAGAGAGCGAATGGCAAAGTCTATGCTAATATTGTGCCATGGTTTGAAACAGGAAAATCTGGATGCCGCACACCGGATAAAGTTGAAAACATCTTCTTTATTATAAAACTTATAATATTATAAGTTTATAATATTAATATTATAAAACACAGCTATGAATAAGCACTCGAACTAGAGTGCGAAACGCGTCAGCTGTGTCTGTACTACCCGACTGATTGTCCTGTTTTTTATGATCCAAGTTTTATAATAAAGAAGATGTTTTCAACTTTATCCGGTGTGCGGCATCCAGATTTTCCTGTTTCAAACCCTGCTTCAATTTGCATTTAGCCAGCACCTGGGACTCCCCTCCTCTGAAGGATTCACTAATATACACCTGAAAGCAAGTTCTCCTGAGCGGTGATTCATTTTCTTCATTTTCTCTGTAGTATCATGCCATATCCAGTTTTCAAGAAAAAGAGAGAGGTTTCCCCTAAACAGACTTTTAAGGCAACTGGTAGTATCACAAAATATACATATCAAAACGGAATTAAATATGGATTTGTCTAAACATAGTCAGCTATTATCACCGTGCTGAAGGGTATATGAGAACCTCCTTACACCCGAGCTTTGCTGAAGGGTATATAAGAGAATCTCCTTACACCCCACTGGGTGTAAGGAGGTTCTCTTACAGTATATACCCTTCAGAATGGTGATAATATGTTTAGACAAATCAATATTTCATTCCGTTTTGATAGTTTATATATAATAAAAAATATACATATCAATAAAATCTTTTTCTACTACTATACCTGCATTTTTATACATGTGATACTACTAGTTGCCTTAAAAGTCCGCTTAGGGGAAACCTCTCTTTTTCATCAGAGAAAAATAGTGACAAAATAAAAACAAATAGGATTTTTCTTCTCACCTTAAAATCCTTTGAGGGAGATATACTGTCAAGCTATACTGCCTTCTACAGTGGGATTGGACATGGGCAAAGGAAACACCCAAAAAAACTATAGACCAGCCCAAGATAATCCCTCCTCAACATGCTTCAGTTTGTAGCAAGCAGTACAGGAGTGTCCTTATCAATGGAGATGGATGGGACCTGTGTCCTTGAGTGATTTGGCTATATATACTAAAAGTTTAAGCATATTTCCATCCTATAGAAACTGTGAACCCACCAGATTTTAGGTTTGAACATGTAATCTGTTCCCAGTGCTGCAGCCACAGCCTGCTGCCCACGCAGCCACGTCATTCATACACAGAACTCGGTGTGTGTGAATGAACTACAAGCTGTCGGCTTGTAGTTCCTAATGAACTATCATGGCGCTGTGGTAGTTTGAGTCTTCCTGTCAGCGAGTATCGGCTTATCTGTACAGGATGTACGGGCAATCAGATACTGACAGTGTGCTGGAGACCTGCATGGTATCGGGGATCTCCTGATCACTGGTGCAATGCTTTACAGGCTCCTAATACATTTTGTCTTGAAAAAAGATGTGCATTTATTAATTTTTGTACAAAGGAGAACTTATCCTTTTTAATTTTTTAAAATTGAAGAACTGAAGTAAGACCATTAATAACAAAGGTGTGCTAAGTAAAATCTGAAGACTGGGAAAGCTTATGTGGAATTTAGTGTGTATAACTTGGTGTGTAGATCACAATTAAGAGTGTATCATTTGTAATGAAATTTCTCAAATGGAGAAGAATTCTATGAAAATAGAAGTATTTTTTGCTTTTAAATATGCAGGGCTTCCAATAACGCATTCTGGCTTGCTAAATAACCGTGAACAACCCAGGACAAGTACTGTGCCCAGTCTTGCACCGGTAGGAGGAAGGCTGCCTCCTCCCTTACCTCCTCAGAATCTGCTCTACTCCGTGTCAGAACGTAAGCATAACTCACTACTCCCTTTTCACATGCCCAGAAAACTAATGCATCATCTTTATACATCATTGGTACACATCGGGACTTGTAGAGTACAGGGCCATCCAGTAACATGCAGAGCACCTCAAAGCCTTAAGCACCTTCCTTTTCCTCTAACCTGGAGGGCTCTTTCCATTCAGTTTAACTGTCCTGCCTAATGGGTGCAGGGCACATACGCATTCATTTTTAAATCAGTATCTGCGGGTGGTAGGAACAGGATACACAGGATGGAAAGGATTGGTTTAAAAAAGGAAATTAGAAACCCTAGAACAGTGATGGCAAACCATTGGCACCCCAGATGTTTTGGAACTACATTTCCCATATTGCTCATGCACTCTGCAGTGTAGTTGAGCATCATGGGAAATGTAGTTCCAAAACATCTGGGGTGCCAAGGTTCGCCATCACTGCCCTAAAACATCTGAAATGTGTTGTGTCAGATATTTGCAGTGCATGAAAGTTGCAAAGTCATCTTTTACAAGTTTTAATATAATATAAAATTTCTTAATCGTACATCATAGGACATCCAGGACTTCATATTCATGACTACTTGAGTTATGCTGCCACCTTCAGTTGAATGGGCACTGGCACCACACACACACACACACACACACACACCTTATAAATCCTAATACTGCCACTGTATATCTTTTTTGGCTGATCTGTATACCACAATTGCATAATAAACTGCAGTGTTTCTCCAGTGCCGGGATTTCAGGTGGGTGGAGATTTTCATGTGTGATGCCAATATCATTTGACCTGGCTATCTCTGAGAACAAGTAACTGTTCTCACCAGTATAAAAGACACAACTGAGCATGCGCAGGTTGGCTATTGCCTGTTTGTTAGCTGGCTCTCGCAAGCTAGACATTGCAGGAGAGGGAAGATTTGTGCATACAGGCTAAAACAGCCTTTTTACACAGTGCAGAGGATTAACCCCTTTAAGTTCCACAGTGAATATAACAAGCATGCTATGCTAAACATACAGACATATTTTTTCCTGTTGTGGGTTTAGTAACACTTTAATGCCATATTCCTAACACCCCTGTGGGGCAGAGGAGGGCATTATCTGGATTGGTCCCTGTGGCAAGAAGGCCAGGAGGGGGCTGTAAATGAACCACAAGGTGGGCTCCCAAATCCTTTTTTCAAGTAGTAGTTGGCTCTGAAATGGCTACCCGAAGGGTAACGCGATCTCTGAGTTCTGGCCCTTATCTGGTCGTTCCATTGTCTCAGGGACACAGTTCTCTGTTTCAGTTGTGTTGACTTTTCTGCAGCCATTTCAGAGATCAGCTTTCAGGAGTTCACTGGCTTGGAACGACTGGAACACCAATCTGGGTGCTCCAAATCTCCTTCCCTTTTTGGGGAGGATCAGACCTTGGAAGAACATCCTCAGGATGAAGAAGTGAAAGTTGTCGAGGATTCTGAATCCTCTGTAGGGGAGTCTTACTAGTGAATGTTGTGCATGGCAAAAAGAAATTACTACTTCAGGAATCCTCATCTCCAAAGGTCGCTGGTTTTAGGTCATGGAGGCTGCCAAAATATCCCAACTGTTTTTTGTTGTGCCCTCACTTTTAGAAAGTGATGTATACCCCGAGAAGGTGTTTTTACTTCCAACGCAATTTGCTTTAGCAGTACCGCATGGAGTTGGACTACAAGAAATGGGATCCTCTGGCTGTTGATACGGTTAAACAAGACCCTGAAGGTCCTGGTGGATGAGGTTCCAGTCTATGAAGTTGCCACAAATAACGGGTTAAAGGCCTTCTATAATATGTCCTCCTCCCTAGTAGGAACAGCTCTGCAGACATCTGTGGCTGCAGTGGGAGGTTTCCATGCCCTTAAAGTTTGGACAAAGTGTATGTTCCCTTTCAGAGATTCGGATTCAGGGGATCCTGCCATATGACAGTTCCTGGAAGATTTATAGTGAGCTTTGAGTTTCTCAGTGGATACTTTTAGATAATTGTATAGAAAATAGTGTAAAAAAAACGCGCTATAAGAACCAAACTAAATTGAACTAAATTGAAAAAGTGGTAGCAAGATGATTGATACCCAACCAACATTTAGGGAGCAGCAATGAAAATGTACAACATCAATACACATGCAAATAGGAAAAAGTATAAAAAAAAATATCATCTGGTGTCTGCTTGCCGTCCCATGGAGCCGGGGTTCATTACAACACATGTCTTCCCTGATCCTCTGTGATAGGGGGATCATGGTATTCCGGTAAGGGCGCATTCTTGCTGACTTGTGGTGGTGAATCTCATTTACTATTGGGAAACAAGAATCGAATCACCGATTTATGCTATTTTGATGGACTTTAATTTTTATTTTCACTGGTGCTCACTACACTATATCGTTCATTGATCACTGATCGTTTGCCTTTTAATGTTTATCGATCATTGGACAGTTGTTATTGTTCACGTCATATATTAATTCACCAATGTACCTTATTACCTGTATGCTACTATCATCACGCAGGTTTTTTATATATATTTTCACAGCATCATATCTCTTAAGGGTAGCGCGATTTTTTTTTTTTTTATACTTTTTACTTTTAGATAATTACACACAGCAGCTTTCACAAGTGAGCATCAATTCTTTCTATTTGAAAAGGATCTTATGGCTTGTGCTAGGTTGGAGGAACTTTTCTGCACAAAACCGATAGAGAGGCTCCCCTTTTGAGAGTGATTGCTTTTGGTCCGACTCTAGAACACTCTAACGAAGAAGGTGAAAGTGGCCAGTCAGAAAAGTGACACTTTCAGAATCCAAGAAGAGTTCCTTTCATAAGCAACAAACCTTGGGCTTTAAGTAAAAACCTATGTCACAATTTCAGAAGAAGAAATTGACCCCTAAGTCTTTCAGATCCAGAGGCAAGTCCTCCTCATAGCGCAGGGGTGCCCCTGACTTGTGCAGGTAGACATACATCTATTCGCCTTTGGGGTGGCCTGCACTCAGGAAGCAGCAGAGGCTACAAGTTGGAGTTTTGCTGTTTTTTTCCCCTCCACACTTTATGCTCTCGGGGATAGCTACAAAAAAAAAAAAAAAAAGAGCGTTTTTTCTTGGAATGGCTGCTGTCTCTGTGACCATGATCACATACCAGAGTATGTACCCAAATGGGGAGAGCGCTCACAGCTTTTATTTTAAGCTGTTTAAACACAGATTTCTGGCCTAACCAATGGTTTCTGCGATTCTCATTAGAGGCTTATCTCTACCAGTTTGTGGTGTTGCCCTTAGATTGTCTGTGCCCCCCCATGTTTACCAAGGTGTTGGCTCCTGTCAGCCTCTGACATTTTGATGTCAGAGGCTGACATCAAATAACCAACAAGACAGTCCAGGTCCTGAAAAGGTTTGGTTGAGTGCTGAACCTTTTAGAAGTCAGCCATGGTTCTGATGCAACATATGGAGTACTTGGGCTTAGTCCTTGATATGGCACAGGCAAAGTTATTTCCACGGTAGAAATGCCTCCTCTTCAACCCCAGATGGGGTTCCTGAAGTTGTTTGAAATGCCAATGATTCGGGCCTGCATGAAGGTGCTAGGGAAAAAGATAGTTGCCTTTTGATACAGTCTCCTATGGCCAGTTCTACTCCAGAGGTCTTCAGCTCAGTATCCTGATGATATGGGACAAATGTCAGGAGTCCTTGCATCTTCCAAGCTCTCTGACTCCCAAGACCAGGACAGTTGTAGAATGGTGGATATTCACGCAGATCATGGATATTGGGAAATCCTTCCTTCCAATTAATTGTAGTCTTGACGATGGATTCCAGGCTGGGCAGGCATTTTGGACAACCTCTTGGTTCAGGCAACTTGATTTACAGAGGAGCAGAAGTTGCCAATCAGCATCCTGGAACTTACAGTGATTTTGACTTTTTTTTTTTTTTCCTACACTGGACTGTCTACCTTTTGTGTACTCCCTTTTCGGGGGGGCATTCAGACAATGCCATGGCTGTGGCATACATCAATCTGGGAAGGACAAGAAGTTGTGCCACTTAAGAATAAGCAGACCTAATCCTGGGCAAAACTTCACAATCCTGTCCCCTCCACCATGCACATTCCTGTGTGAAAAAATAGCAGGTGGAGTCATCAAAAGCTGAATCCAGGAGAATGGACGCTTTACCCGGAGGTGTTCAGAGATTTGTCTGTAGTATGGGGAGGCCAGATGAGGATCTGTTAGTGTCCAGATTCAACAACAAACTGCATAGGCTTGTGTCCCAAAGCAGATATTCTCATGCGTCTGCGGTACATCCTCCGATGACTCTTTGGGATTAGTTTTCCCAGTCTGCTGTATGTCTTTTTTTTTTTTTTTTCCACTGCAGCATCTTTCTAGCCAGTTTCGTAGGGTTAAGGTTGAGGGCATTACAGTGATCCTGATTGCACATGTTTGGCCAAGAAGAACATATGTGGAGGTTGGCAGGCAGGTCTTGGGCTCTTTCAGATCGTCTAGATTTTCTTTTGCTATCCTATCTTTCCTGCTTTATGGTCTCTGCCTTTGATGGCATGTCTGTGAGGGATAGGGGTGTTTCTGACTTTGTAATCCCTACCCTCCTTTAAGGTAAGAGAGTTGACCTCCATGAAGGTGTAGCACAGTACGTGGAAGGCCTTTTTCGCCTGGTGTGAGATTTAAAGGATCACTAAAGAATTATTTATTTTTTTTAAATAACAAACATGTTATACTTACCTCCACTGTGCAGCTCGTTTTGCACAGAGTGGCCCCGAACCTGGTCTTCTGGGGTCCCTCGGCGGCTATCTCAGCTCCCCCCGCAAGGACTCAATACCTTCTTGCGAGCTCCCTCGCATGGTGTTGAGTGCTTGCGTGCGCGCTCCATAGCCGCTCACTGTATCGCTCGGCCCCAACTCCCGGCGCGCCGCATCATTGGATGTGATTGACAGCAGCGCGAGCCAATGGCTGCGCTGCTTTCAATCCATCCACTGTAACCAATCAACGGCCATGCTTAGCGGCGAAGAGCATGTCGGGGGCGAACGCGTGACTTTCGAGGGGTCAGGTAAGTAAAGTGGGGGTCGGTCTTGCATGCATAGAATGCATTAAGGTGAAAAAACTTTTACCTTTACAACCCCTTTAACTGTTGTCCATGATAGTACATTTATTGGACTTGTTTTGTGGGGCTCAGATGTCTGATTTTAAGTACCATCGGCCTTGTCAGTTCTGTTTTGAGACCTATTGTGCAGGTTGTCATCCAAAGAAAATAGGGTTTTTGGTTTACCTGTAAAGTCCTTTTCTTGGAGTACAGCACATGACGTATATCCTTCCCCTGTTGCCTGTTCCTCATTGCTGTCTACCAAACTGAGGCTTCCCTGAGATGAGAAGGGTTATGCCTGGGTGGGGGTTCCTGCTTTTTTTTTTTTTTTTTTTTTTTTTTTTTTTGGGGCCAGTGTCCATTCACCTACAGGTGGCTGCATAACCAAAGTAGTCAATGAATAGGAAGTCCTCTGTCCTGCGGTGCACTTCAAGAAAATTAATTTACAGGATTTCTTCCTACTTGTCAAATATAAGCATCATCTGCAGACAATACATGCATGTGTATACCTGCATATTTACTTTTTTATAACAGTGTATTTTTTTGTCACATGACTCCTGAAAATTGTTGAGTTGACATAAATTCATATAAAAAAAAGACATCTTTTGCGTTTCCTTACATCTCAAACAAGTTTAAAAAATGCATGACATGGCTAATATAACTATTAAAATAAAATGACTCTGCTTAGCATCCTTTTTTTTTTTTTTTTTGTCCATTTTTGTTGGATTTATGATTGTATGCTTTTAATCCCCCCCCCCCCCCCCAGATACATATGAACCTGATGGGTACAACCCTGAATCTCCAAGTCTTACTGGCACAGGTAGAACTGGGTATCGGCCATTTTATACACGGCCACAGCAGCAAAGGTCAAATCTGATAGGTTTGACATCGGGCGACATGGATACTCCACCAAGAGGTTAGTGGCTTTTTGTCAACTAGTTATTGCATATGAGCTACACTTTATGATATTTTATGATTAAGGTGTACAATATAAGCAAATACTGTATAGGGTATCAAAAAGATCCATTCCACCTTCTAAAGTGGTATTAAAGCTTTGTTTAAAAAAAAAAAAAAAAAATCGCAAACATGTTCTACTTATCTGCTTTGTGCAGTTGTTTTGCACAGAGTAGCTCCAATCCTATTCTTTTTGGGTCCTCCGCTGGTCCTCCTGGCTCTTCCCCCTCCCAATTGGGCAGTGCCCCTCAGAGAAAGCTGTTTGCCCTGCTGGTACCGCCACAGCTGCCCCCCCTCACTCCTCATTGGCTCACTGGCTGTGATTGACAGCCAGTTAGGAACGAGAGTCCCGGGACAGCTGAGGTTATGAACATCGCTGGATTAGAGGAAGCTCCAGGTAAAAAGCCTTCAGCCTTTAGAACCACTTTAAGTATATGTGTGGGAAAAATCTAGAAAGATTATTTAGCACAGCTCTCCAGTCTGTGTTTGAGACCCAAGATTCTAGAGGTTGATTTTACATATCTGTATATGTAATACGATATTAGACATGGCATGCTTTTTATAAAAAGTACATTAAAATGTGATTATATTGTTATGACTGCGAGTTAAACCTTACTCCAATAAATCCAAACATGTGCTTCGTTAAAAATTTTAGTGGGATTTATAGCAAAGCATGTTTTATCTACAATGGGCAAAGCACAGTTTTGCTTTAAAGCGGTAGTTAAATGTAAATGTGTCTTCTTGGAGCTAAAGCGGTAGTTAAGTCTGCTGCATTTTTTTCTCTTTAGGGTGCCCCCAGGTGTGTTATGCCATAATGCTAGTATGCACGGCATTTTGGCACATAATGACTGACTTGCCTGTCAAAAGGTGCCCTTCAGTGCTGCAGTGTGATTTGATCCAGTGGGACCCCGTGTGTCCAGCTTCGCCCGGTCTTTCTTCCTTTCAGGTTCCATGCTTTCAGCCATTTGAATGATTGGGCTGTGATGACGTTGTATTGCCGCGGCCCAGATTTGGGCTGTAAATTTCTGCTTGGCTGCGCATGCATGGCTCAGCGTACATTGATGGCTGACAGGCAAGAGGAAGCATGTATGACAGAAGAGACCTACAGGGTCTCTTCTGTCATACCCTGCATGTCAGCAATTTAAAAAAAATTAAGAATACTACTTCTTTAAAGTGGAAGTTCCACTTTTCCGCCTCCTCTTCAACTTTTGGCTTTAGATATATATTGATAGAGATTATAGGTAGATCTATCTATCTATCTATCTATCTATCTATCTATCTATCTATCTATCTATCTATCTATATTATATAATATTGTGTAGCTGCTTTTGACAGATACTCGCTCCCACTTCCACCTGTGTCGCCCCTCTCCCTCCTACGAGCCCTTGCACACTGGGGTAGTGAGTTCTGTTATGATGATAAAAAAAATCCTGTTTGCAGCATCTTTGAAGCATGTTTAGGGAGCTAAAAAAAAACGCATCAAAAACACGCCTTTCCACTGAAAGCAATGGAATCGCGGTAAAAATGCTTCCAATGCATTTTTGGTGCGTTTTTTTTGAGTCACCTGTCCTTTAAAAACCGCACTGCAAATACAGCAAAACACGTGTGTTTTTGCAGCGAATCAGTGTGAAAGTGCCCTAAAGGTCTACTACCACTCCCTTTTCCAGATCTCTTCTCTTCTCAGGCGAAATTATTATTGTGCTTTATTTTTTTTTTATTTTTTTTAATGCAGTTGTAACACTACCTGGATTTTTGAGGCACTTTGTTTCCTCCAGGAATCTGATATGGCTCTCCCTGACCATTTAGCTTTGTTACATTTATGTACTGTCCTTAAAAACAACTCGCATTCTGTAATAGTTGTAGAAATTCATTTTGTCCAACTCGTATCTGTATAAGTAGTTCTTTTTTGTGCTATTTTTACATCATTTTTCATTTTTATAGCTGCTAATATTGTCATCCAGACTGAACCACCTCCTGCTGCTCCTGAAAATAGTAATCTAAATCGAGTGGTGGTGGAACCAGACAGAAAAAGACCACTTGGAAACATGAATGATGGCCCTTTTGTTAAGAAACCTTGGACAGACAAGTAAGATCCTTGAACCTTTCTTTTACCTGGAATTCATCAAACATGGCAGTTTTATGCCACAGAAAAGCTCACAATTCATTCATGTCTATATTCGTGTATAGAATCATTGATTATAAAAAATTATTATTATAAAAAAAAATTATAATTATTATTAAGAAATTGCATCAAAAAAACAGCTCTCGGCGGTTGCACCAGGGAGCTGATCTGTTTGGGATACAAAATGTATTCCCACAGCCAAGAATATGGACTATATTTTAACATGATTATGTCACTAATGAGTCACCATCTTTTGTTCAGGGAGTAGATTCGAAATCTGGATGTTTCCTGAATACAGGTGTTTCAACCTAGGCTACATCCACTTTATTGATGCTAGATATGAGGAAGGTTTTAATGTCCTAAAACATATTTTGGCTTATTCATACCAATGTAAGACTGTCTGCATTATGCAGTTTTTATTCTAAAGTTGTTTTATATACAAAGGTGCTTTGATGTTTCTTTTTTGCGTTACAATTCCTCTATGGAGTGGCTTGGCCACTATCACAACATCTTCTTCTGATAGTCGTTTTTCATCAAGGCACATAATCATATCTTGCAGTCTCATATAGGAGATAAGCTATTACAATTGCTCAAAGCTGCTCTTCAAAACTATGCTTTTTATCTAGCTTTTATAGCTGTAGTGTGTGATGGTGGTTTTTTTTTTTTTTTTTTTTTTTTTTTGTAGATTGGCTTATTTTAAATATTTTAAGTCTTAAAACCTTTTTTGTTTCTTTTTGTATGGTTTCTAAAAATACTTTATATTTACACAAGAGCAGACCTATTTGCTCTTTCCATATGCAGGCTCTTCTTAATAGGGCTCTGTAGCAGTGGCATGTGTTACTGCTTCTTTGTCTTGGTACAGATCTCTTAAGCCTAATTTGAATGAAAACAATAGAAACTCTTAAAAGTATATCTAAACTCGAGAACAAAAATTTAGTATATTGCAACTTACCAGTACTTGGATGGGGTGGCTGCATTTGTTTTCTTTTTTCAGACCCCCCTTTCTTTATTCTCACCTAGTGATCCCGTCAGTAACACACTTTCTGTTTTAGGGTGAAAACGCTCGCTCACCATACAGTAACAGTATTGTTACTCTATGACAAAAGTGTGTTAGCACGGAGAGAGGGTTTTGTAGTTCTCTGAGCTTAACTGGGCAGCGCTGATAACATTGCTTGAGCGAACATTGCAGAGCACACAGGACAGCACTGGATTTCTGAAAGGGTCAACCACTTTTTTTGCTTTTATTGAACTATTTAAACACTTTCAGTGGTATATTTAACAGACCAAAAGGGAGCAAAAATAAATTTCTACTTTTAGGGTTTACGTATATTTAGTGGTATTAAACCCAGAAGCAATTATTTTATTATATTGAAACTTACCAATTCTTAGATGTGGTGTCTGCATTATTATTAGTTTTGCTTTCCTTTATTTTCATGTGATGATCATGTCAGTAATGCCTGGTACATACGATGAGATTATAGGACGAATGATTGTCCTCTTGTTTTTATTTTTTGCATGCTAATCACAGGTCGAACCTGAAGAGCTTACTAAAGTCACAAAAATTCTCATACGACAGAATTAAAATTCGGAAGTGATGTAGCGTGTTGTAGCGTATTTTGTATTGCATTTTTTTAACGACAACTGTACTGATTAAACAAAACGTACGACCTGGCATTGTACAAAAAGTTTTTTTTCGTGCATGTCCTATCTGATATCAGATGAACTGTCATGATCGGCTCTCGAAAGCTGTGTACTAATGATCACATTATCGCAGGATCACTCCGAAAGCAGTATTTTTCGTACAATTTTTTTTTTTTTTGATTGTGTGTGTGCGGCTTAAATCTCTTGTTGAGAACGAGCTCCCCTGCAAATGTATCAGTTTACAAGGATAAGACCCATCATTTATCACTGACATGGCTACGTACAACGGTCCCCTTTTATTTATGTAAAACCTTTATCCCAAAAGGAAAAAAAAACATTTATAAAGTGTGAGCTGGAGTTTTGCTGCAATTTGTTAGTGTTTCTAAATCTGCTAGTACAACTTGCATCCCCCCCCAGACTGAAAATACTGCTGTCCAAGGGTGCCCATGTGCTCCTTCATCCAGAGTGGGGGCCCTCTAATACAGGAGGTGTGTTAATGGCCAGATCAGTGAATAGTGTGTTTCAAGTGTTAGCGCAACTGTTAGAGATTTACTGCACTGTTTCTTTAAAGTGGCAATGCACCCTCTGTTTGTTATGGTGATCTTTGTTACCAGGACAGAAAGCGATAGGAAATTATAAAAATGTTACTGTCATCACAGAAATAGAGGGGACGTTTTCCAGTGGAGACATCTTCCTCAAAAATCACCATGCCACTAGATCAGGGGTAGGCAACCTTTTGAGGGATGGAGATCTACCTGGGCAACATTGAAGAGATCAAAGGTCACCAGGGTGCAGCGCCCCCCTTTTTAAAAAAAAAAAGAAATTAACTAGCAAGACCCAAATAAAAAGTAAAGATAACAGTATAAACCTAGAAAAATCTTTTAAAACTAATGTCCCTGTAAATATATAAACTTAGCCTACCTTTTTAAAAGTTGGCTTCAGTGAAAAACTCGGAATTCACTTGCAAGCCTGATGCCAGAGTTAATCATGAAAGCAGAATATCTGGTACTGCAGGCTGATTATCTTGACTAATTTCAGGACTGGCTATCTGCTCTGATTTCTGGCCTGTGCAAGTAGTTTGTAGAGCAGTATACAGAGGTTGGTAGGATGTAGGGCAGTGTACGGAGGTCTGTAGGATGTAGGGCAGCGTAAGGAGGTCTGTAGGATGTAGGGCAGCGTACGGAGGTCTGTAGGATGTAGGGCAGCGTACGGAGGTCTGTAGGATGTAGGGCAGCGTACGGAGGTCTGTAGGATGTAGGGCAGCGTACGGAGGTCTGTAGGATGTAGGGCAGCGTACGGAGGTCTGTAGGATGTAGGGCAGCGTACGGAGGTCTGTAGGATGTAGGGCAGCGTACGGAGGTCTGTAGGATGTAGGGCAGCGTACGGAGGTCTGTAGGATGTAGGGCAGCGTGCGGAGGTCTGTAGGGTGTAGGGCAGCGTGCGGAGGTCTGTAGGGTGTAGGGCAGCGTACGGAGGTCGGTAGGATGTAGGGCAGCGTACGGAGGTCGGTAGGATGTAGGGCAGCGTACGGAGGTCGGTAGGATGTAGGGCAGCGTACGGAGGTCGGTAGGATGTAGGGCAGCGTACGGAGGTCGGTAGGATGTAGGGCAGCGTACGGAGGTCGGTAGGATATAGGGCAGCGTACGGAGGTCGGTAGGATGTAGGGCAGCGTACGGAGGTCGGTAGGATGTAGGGCAGCGTACGGAGGTCGGTAGGATGTAGGGCAGCGTGCGGAGGTCGGTAGGATGTAGGGCAGCGTACGGAGGTCGGTAGGATGTAGGGCAGCGTACGGAGGTCGGTAGGATGTAGGGCAGCGTACGGAGGTCGGTAGGATGTAGGGCAGCGTACGGAGGTGGGTAGGATGTGTGGTAGGGGTCAGGAGGGTATTGTATGGGGGGGATCAGAGGACTATGATGTCAGGAGAGTATGGTATTGGATGTGTCAGGAGGGCTTGGAGAGCAGAGAAGTTTTCAATGCAGGGTGGCGCAGGGAAGGTGCAGCGGTGCCGATTCCTCTCGGCAATCCTCTCTCTTACCATCCCACATTGTATCCGTGCATCGGGGAGGGGAGGGCCATTGGCGAGGGACGTGCAATAGCACTACGAAGTACTCAGGCGTGTTCGGAGAAGAGCCTGAACCCGCCCAAGCCATTCTAAAGGCTTTCCCCGCCCTGCAGCCACACGTCTGCAAGGGACGGGGGCTGCCTTTGCAGCCTGGATTGTGTGAGCGTGCGCATGCAAGAAACTGGTTGCAACTGCAGCAATTCTTCGCGGTCTACCTGTCGGCAATTGATTGGTTGCTGGACCCTGCACTAGATGGAGTGATTTAAACGCTTTATGTGAAAAAAATGTAGAATGTAAATGTTAAAACTGCAATAGAATCTTCAGTGATTTAAAAAGTCTTCTGCAAATACAGGTGTGTTTTTTGTTTATTTTTTATCTTTTTTTAAATATTGTTTGCATTCTGAGCACTAAGAATAAGTTTTACATTTCTAATGTTAATTCCTATAGAAACAGTTAGTAAATGTTTATGCTGTTTTCTGTAACCACAATATATTTTTAAAAGTTTATTTATTTTGTTCATACCATTCTTTACCTATGTTAATATTTTTTGTTTTTGCATTTTATTCATTAGGCAAGGAAACAACAACCATAACAAATTAGGATTTGGAAAAAAAATTCAGTACACAAATACCAAACTTGAAGTCCGAAAAATTCCTCAGGACCTAAACAACATTACCAAACTGAATGCACACTTCAGTAAATTTGGTACTATTGTTAATATACAGGTGAGTCTCGTAATTAATATTTATGGAAATGAATGCTGGGCTGCATCAAGCACTGTTTGCATTTTAATTAAAGTACACACATTATAGTAGAAATTTGGCGGTAACTGTTGCTGGCCCCTCCTGAAATGCTAATTGTTTGCCTTACACTTACACTTCTTAGCTTCAATACTTTGAGATGCTGACCCAAAACAAGTATTTTTCTGACTTCCATTTGCTGCATGCTTGTTTTCGGTTTGTGACACAGCAGCCAGAGACAGCTGAACAACTATGTAGAACAGTGGTTCTCAACTCCGGTCCTCAGGACCCACTAACAGGCCAGAATTTATGTATTACCTTGGAGAGATGAAGACTAGAATACTGCAATCACTGAGCAACAAATGATATCACCTGTGATGTTTTTCAGTTATCCTGCAAACCTGGCCTGTTAGTGGGTCCTGAGGACAGGAGTTGAGAACCACTGATGTAGAAGGAGGTGAGCATTGGAAGCCACAATATTTCCTCCTAGCTTGTATGCTTTAAAGATGAATTGTACTTCAAAATCTAAAAGGCAGGCAGAGGGCAAGGGAGTAGTTAACAGTATTGGCTGTAGTCTCACTGCAGCTAATCTTTTCCTGACTTACTATGCCTTGTTCTGTGTCTGTTTGAAGGCGGTCATTTTGGTAGAGGCAATATCTTGTTTCCACTTGTCAGACCCTCCAGCAAGGAGAATAGTGAGCAGCACAGACATTGCCAAATCTCACTCCAAATCACCTGAGACTAGCTGTCGGAGGCCACAGTGCCTTAAATCCTATACTGCAGATATACAGTTACAAGATTGTAGCCAAAACAGTGCCAAGGCACCCTTACATGATTTTCACTGATATTATAGGGGGATTTACAGACTAAAGGTATGTTTTTAAAGGGTACAGCTTGGGTACAAGTAACATTCCTAAATTTTTCCTGTAACATAGTGGAATCTTGACTTTTTGAGACCAGGTCCACGTTTAACTATTTCATCAAGTTTCTATTTCCCAACTAAAGGTCGAGAGTATGTAGTATTTTCTTATGTATAGTGGAGATTAAAATGTCTACACACCCCTGTTACAATGTCAGGTTTCTGTGATGTAAAAAAATGAGACAGAAATCATTTCAGAACTTTATTCCTTTTTAATGTGACATATAAAATTGTACAACTCGTTGAACAACAAACTGAAATCTTTTAGGTGGAGCGACGTTAAAATAAGAAAGGGTTGCATAAGTGTGCACACCCTTAAACTAATACTTTATTGAAACACCTTTTGATGTTATTACAGCACTCAGTCTTTTTGGGTATGAGTCTCTTAGCATGGCACATTTTGACTTGGCAATATTTGCCCACTCTTCTTTGCAAAAACACTCCAAATCTGTCAGATTGTGAGGGCATCTCCTGTGCACAGCCCTCTTCACATCACCCCACAGTTTTTCAATGGGATTCACATCTGGGCTCTGCCTGGGCCATTCCGAAACTTTAATCTTCTTCTGGTGAAGCCCTTCCTTTGTTGATTTGGATGTGTACTTTGAGAAGTTCCTAAAAATCTCAATCAGCACCATTAGTTCAGTATGCTGACTACTAAACTCCTCTCCTCCTATATGGTTCTCAATATGCGCATTTATTGATTATTTTTTCAGAAAAATAATGCTGCGGCCATGACTGCCAAGAGTCTACCTACAAATTTGTTTTGGGGGTGCATCTACATGAACTTGAACTGAGCTTCCAGTGCTAGTCTCTGCAAAGGAATTATACGTCTGGTGATGAGTTCACAAGGAGAAAAAAAAAAGCTACAGGATACAGGAACAAGGTCAAAGAAAAACTGATGCGGGGACATGCTCTCAAGGAAAAGAAGGTTTGGAGGAGAATTTGGGTAATGCTTGAACACACACACTTTAATAAGTTGGCCAGCATGTATGCAAGAGCCAAATATTTTGACCTTGACATGAAGTACACAGAGCTCCTGCTAACATAGTCACAATTTATAGTCATAGTCAATTTACCTCAGCAGCATTTCACCATGACTACCTAAGGCTGCTAAAGTACAGCACATATGTACACCTGACATGTTGGAAATATTCCACAAACATGGTAAAAACACTCTGCAAAACAGCCCTGCTCTGCTCCTCCCCATTAAGCCTTGCCACTTTCACTGTTGTGGCACGTGTGTATGTGTGTGCTCAATATAGGCAATTGTCCTGTGAGAAGAACCCCTTATTACAAAATTACTATTAAAAAAAACGTATTTATAACTTGTACACAAAGCTGTCCATGCAGTCATAAAAATGCATTAAAAAAAAGAAATTTGCTGCGCTAAAACATGAATTAAACTATTGGAAGCAATTCTGATGGACTTTGTTGTGATTACTACAGCAAATTTATATTATTAATGAACTTTTTTTAGCGCTACACCATTTCCTTTTTATTCTAATTATTGTATCCCGCAATTTTGTGTTAGCAGCTATATTTGTTTAACTTTGTTTTAGCGCAGCAAATTTCTCTTTTTTAATGCATTTTTGTGACTGTATGGACAGCTTTGTGTACAAGTTATAAATACGTTTTTTTTTTTTTTTTTTTATAGTAATTTTGTAATAAGGGGTTCTTCTCACAGGACAATTGCCTATATTGAGCACACACATACACACGTGCCACAACAGTGAAAGTGGCAAGGCTTAATGGGGAGGAGCAGAGCAGGGCTGTTTTGCAGAATGTTTTTACCATGTTTGTGGAATATTTCTGACATGTCAGGTGTACATATGTGCTGTACTTTAGCAGCCTTAGGTAGTCATGGTGAAACGCTGCTGAGATAAATTGACTATGACTATAAATTGTGACTATGTTAGCAGGAGCTCTGTGTACTTCATGTCAAGGTCAAAATATTTGGCTCTTGCATACATGCTGGCCAACTTTTTAAAGTGTGTATGTTCAGGCATTACCCAAATTCTCCTCCAAACCTTCTTTCCCTTCTGAGCATGTCACCGCATCAGTTTTTCTTTGACCTTGTTCCTGTATCCTGTACCTTCTTTCTTTCTTTTTTTTTTTTTTTTTCTCCTTGTGGACTCCTCACCAGACGTATAATTCCTTTGCAGAGACTATCACTGGAAGCTCAGTTCGAGTTCATGTAGGTGCACCCCCAAAACAAATTTGTGGGTAGACTCCTGGCAGTCATGGCCGCAGAATTCTTTTTCTGAAAAAAGAATCAATATATGCGTGTAGTGAGGACCATATAGAGGAGACGAGTTTAGTAGTCAGCAAACTGAACTAATGGTGCTGATTGAGATTTTAGGGGAGCAAAAGCTCTGGGTTGTCAATTCTGCTCAGAAGTTTGGAGCACACTGGATTTTTGGCAGATTAATAGGTAGTGTTTTTTTGTACTTACAGCGTTTCTAAAGGAATACAACTTAGGGAAAGTGTGTTGTAAAGATGTAGTGAATATTTGTTATTTTTATATTTTGCCTGACATTAAATGTAATAGTATCTAAGGAAACTTTTAGTGTGTCCTTATGATGTCTTCAGATACAAGTTTAGCCACTACTAGACAAAAGCTGGCTTTATAAGCATACCACCAAGACATTAATTTTCATGTGAGAGCATTGCTAATATTGTGCATTTTATCTTCTGTTTTCAAGGTTGCTTTCCAAGGGGATCCCGAGGGTGCTCTAATCCAGTATTTGGCAAACGAGGAAGCTAGGAGAGCAATATCCAGCACTGAAGCTGTTTTGAACAATAGGTTCATCCGGGTACTTTGGCACAGAGAAAACAATGAACAGCAACCTCCTCAGCAGCCCCAACAGCATTTGACACAGCAGCAACCAGCACATGCAATTCAGTCTGGGCAGCAGACTGTCCCAACCCCAGGGCAGGGGCACCTCCAGAAGGTAAAGCTGTAGTTCATGTCAGATGGCCCATCATGGGTGATCAGTGTCAAGTGATTTTATGGTGTGCTACAATTTAACACCGCAAAACAACAACATTTATTACCTAATATCTAAATTGTTTTGTGTTTTACAACTTTTCTTGGTCTGTGCTGAATTAGGTGATTAGGAGAAGTTAACAGAGCTATGTTACCCCCACATGCAGTATGGAAACTATTCTGTGGAATGTTTGCATTTTTTTAGGGCTTTGAAGTAAAACTTTATTTTTTTTCATTTTGGGTAGAGTAAGGGAGGGTTATAACCCAGTGTTTGTTTTTTTGTTTTTTTTTTTTGTTTTTTTTTTTTTTTTGTTTTTACCATCCGTTTCCCATTGGGGAGATTTACCTTCACTTTCTGTCCCATAGCTAAAGCAGAACGTGAGGAAATCCCTGTAAATGAGTAAATTCCCTTGGGACCCCTAAGGTCACCAGAAATGGTGTCCCCTTTGGAAGATTTCCCCACTATTCCTTTCCTGTAAAAAGGATCCCCCAAAAAGTGGGACTTTATTTTACTTTTATTTTCAATGATGATGGTAAACAGGACAAATAGGGTGAATCTCTCTAACGGGGAAACTGACAGCAATAAAAACCTAATAGATGTTTTCTAATCCATCTCTACTCTGTCCAAAACTTTGAAAAAAAAAAAGGTTTTGCCTTTTTTTAATTCTACTTTATCATCTAAAGTACTGAAAATGCGGTATACGTTTGACATCATCTGGTGGCTTTGTAATTCACATTGTCTCTTAAACAGGGTTCTTATGTCCTCAATAATGTACCTGCAAAACATCGTCTCGGAGCAGCTGGTGGCATTCAGACTGATACACCATTTGTGTCTTCAAACCAGAATAATTCAGGGGAGGAGATTCCGGTACGTGCTTTTGCTGTCATTCAAGTACATACATTAGGGTTATGTGTGTGATGGGTGTTCTATATTGTTTTGACCTGACCTATTGTAGTTTGTTTGCTGAATGACACAACTAGTGCGAGGAAAGTGGCTTTAAGGTGATTGTAAATCTTCAGTTGTTTACTTTTACAAAAAAAAAATGCCTATACTTGCCTGCTCTGTGCAAATAGGTTTGCACAGAGCAGCCCTGATCCTCTTCCTTTGGGTTCTCCCGCCTGCTCTCCAAGCCCCTCCTCTTCATTGGGTGCCCCCACCGAAAGCTGCTTTACATTGGGGCACCTGTGCGGGCTCACTCCCGAGTCCTGCTGCTGCGTCCCCTGACACTGACAGCAGGACTCGGGGGAGCCCCTGCACTCGTGCACATGACTAGATCGAATTGGACTCTGGTACGAAAAATTGGTGGGTGGGGTTGGGAGTGAGTTTTCTTTAATCGTACATTATGGGACATAGAGCCATAGTAATTACTATGTGGTTTATAGACCACCTTCAGGTGCTGAACACTAGCACACCCTAAACAGGAAGTTGCCTCCCTATATAACTCCTCCCATACCGGGAGCATCAGTTTTTTTCGCCAGTGTCTTAGGTGCTGGTCATGAGTGAAGATGTACTGTGCTGAGCGCCACTGGAGCAATCCTTGCTGGGGCTAGCCATGCAGCCGGATCCATTCAGAGTGTCTTTTAGGCCGAATTGAATGGTACCCAGGCTTCGTGTCTGAAGAAACGAGGTTTTGCCTGTAATGCTTCTCTTTTTAGAGAGCTGGACCCCGGGATCCAGTGCTTTTGGTATTAAGGCCATAAAGTTTTACTGGCGGGATGCTATTACAGGTCCAGGATTGTGGGTTCCCCGAGAGTCCCCGGTACCTGAAGGTTTAATGGAACCCACCATGAAGGGTGAAGATTGGATCTGTTGGTTTTACCACAGAAAACTCTGTGGCGGGAAAGGTAAGTGGAGTTTTCTAAGAAACTTTTGAATTTTCTTATGAAATGTCTCCTTTAAAGTAAATGTTGTCATGCCTAAGTGTCACCACTGGGGGGCTGTATGGAGCACGTACCTTCTCATGCTTTGCTCAGAGATCACGCTGTGTCACAGAAGCAGCAGACTTTTTTTCTAGCAGGCAGACCTCCGGTAAGTTTGGGGGGTTTTGCTTCCTACAGACACCCCCACCTGGGCTGAACTCTTCCCCTCTTCATGAGGCTGAGTATATGGGAGAACTGAAAACGATTGGCAATGCCGTTTTCTTTCACCTTCCCTACTCGGCAGCAGCTTCCAGGTCTCCTCCACGCCATCCCTCCCTCACTCACAAGCCGATCCCGTTGGATCGGAGGCCTGTGCTTGCACGGGAAAACTTTTTTTGAAAGAGAAAAGGGGGGGTGGGGGTGGTTGCGATGCAAGGTGGGGGCGTCCTCCAACGTGGGAGTGTGTTAAAAAAAAAAAAAAACTCCATTTGTGCTGGCTGCAATATTGTCAGAGAGACATAAGAGCAAAGAAGAGCATGAAAGAGGTTTTGGTGACAGGCATTTCCTATTTGACACATTTACTATTTGCGTCAGGCTGAGAATTAATAGCAGCGGCAATGGCTGGACTATTGCTCAAGCAGTGGATGCGATTTCTTCTTGTAATACCTCTGCTTTTTGCATCGGGCTAAGGTCAGAAGAGGGGGGGTTGAAACACCCCAAAAAAGAGCTAAAAGGGTCTCCCTCAAGCTCTGGAAAGCCTACTCACCTTTACAAATGGCATCCTTCTTTAGAGGGGGTGGCTGGTCAGAGTGAGCATCGGGGCCATGAAATGTTTGCAACTGTTTTCAACACTGCAGCCCCTGTTTATTTTACTAAAAAAAAAAAAAAAAAGTTTAACGACTTTAAGCGCATCCCAGTATAGGTCAAAATGCGACAGGTTCTCCTCCATTTCCCAGGACCCTCAAACTGAGGAACTAGAGGCAGGAGAAGACGAGTTCCCTCAGGGAACCGTGGTGAGGCTGATGACTCCTCTTTTGAGGTGTCAAATGCAGGAGAATCAGCTGTTTCAGTCTTAAGATTGATGGTGCAATTTCTTGCTGAATGGTCCGCTCCACATTTATGTACCCTTAACTGAGTGTTTGGGTTCACTAAAGCCTCCTCAAGCTGTGCATGCCTTTTTCTGTCCATTCATTGTTGGAAAAGCTTTTTTGTATCTGAGAGGATCACCCAGATATGCAACCAAGGTGAGAAAAAAGAAAAACCTGGTCCTACTGTATACAAACCCTGGTGACAGGTAATCAGTATATACCCTGATAAACCTTGCCTAAGTGTGGCAGTGTTGCTATAGCCAGAGAACAGGGCATATAATAGAGAAATAAACCCCAGTAATTCTACTGGGATCAAACAAGTGGCAACTTCGACACAAAATAGTCAGCACCCAGGTGCTGACTATTTTGTTGCAGAAGTAGCCACTTGTTTGATCCCAGTAGAATTACTGGGTTTTATTTCTCTATTATATGATCACCCAGATAAGCATTGTTTTCCCTCCTAAAAAGTTTTCACACTTTATCCTATGGTGGAGGAAATTCACTAAGTAGGGTATACCAGCAATTAATGCTGTTATATCCTCTGTGAATAAGAGTTTGACTTGTCCGGCAGACAATGCTCAAGTGCTTAGGGATCCAACGGATAAAAGGTTGGAATTCCTATTTAAAAAAAAAAAAAAAAAACACTTTTTTTCTCTGGCAGATTAAGTTTCTCAGCCTGCACTGACAGGCATTGTATAATCGTTGAGAGACCAGTTTAAACAGGTGTTCAAGGTTATCCTGCTCAGCAGGCCCAGGATCTGGCAGCTTTATGTTTGCAATAGTTGCTTTGATAGATTCTATCCTTCAGGCCTTGCGCCCTTCGCTAAGCACCATACAGAAGCTCCTGGCTAGTCTTCCTATTGCGGTGAAACAGCTATTTGGGGATGTTCTGGATAATACAGCCAAAGAATTTCTAGTGGAAAAAGTACCCCTTTTGCCATTTAAGAAAAGGAGTAAATGTATTTTCATTTTTTAAAGCTCCTTCTTCCGTGCCAGGGGCATCAGCCTCCAGGCAGTCACGACGGCTTCCGCCATCAGGTTCAAAAGGTAATCCTCAGGGTTAACCCCAGGGACAAAAGAGGTCTTGGGAGAGGAAATCTACGAAGATACTGAAGCCTCCTTATGAGGAGGTGCCCCCGCTCGCTCAATGGGGGAATTCTTCTGCAGTTCTCAAGGATCTGGCAGGAAGTGTGTCAAGACAAATGGGGGACTTCCTCTATAGCTCCAAGGTACAAACTGGAGTTCCAAGAGTTCCCATCTCCTCGTTTTCTCAGATCAAATGTTCCTAAGGATCCAGAGAAAAAGAAGTCTTTCTCTCAAGCATTGGACCATCTTTTGGCAATAAGTGATCATGGTGGCCTCCATGTAAGAGCAGAGGTTAAGGTTTGGTTAAATCCAAATGGACATTCTGGATCTCAAAAATCTAAATTCAATTCCTGAATATAACCACTCTTTTTTTGCATGGAGTCAATCCAATCAGTTATCTCCATCCTACAAGGAGGAGAACTTTTGGCGTCAATCGACGTCAAAGATGCATACCTCCATATGCCTATTTTGTCACTCACTAGTAATATCTACTTTTCAAGGTGGAAAATTTTCAGTGTGTAGCTCTGCTTTCCGGTCTAGCTACTCCACCTTGAGTGTTTACAAAGGTTCTGGCCCCTCTTCTAGCCAGATTAAGGGCCCAAGTTATAACGATTATGGTTTACCTGGATGATCTGTTCTTCGTAGTCTAGTCGGTAGCCCGCTTAGACCAAAGTATGGTCACCACATGCAGCTACCTAGAATATCTAAGTCGGTTTCTCAGCCAGGAGAAATCTTCTTTAAAACCATGAAAAGGGGTAAGATACTTTGGTCTGATCATAGGTACTCCCAGAAAAGTGTATTCTTGCCCCAGGCAAAGATCAGCGCCATAAAAGAACCAATTTATGTGCTTGAAGCAAGATGAATTCTTCTGTTCAACTTTGCATGAGGTTGTTGGGGAAAGATGGTGGCTTCACTCAAGGCCATTCCTTATGCTCAGTTTCATTCGAGACTGCTGCAAAACATTATCCTATCGGCTTGGAACAAAGGGTTCAAGCTCTAGATTCCCAATGTGTCTGACTCCAAAGCCTACGGCCACATCACCCTGGAAGCTCCCGATCTCGTCTGATCTTGGAGGCTAGGCAGGGTCGGGCCTGGTTAGCACCCGGATGGACCACCTGGAAATACCAGGTACTGTAGGCTGGGTACGCCGGAGCCTCAGTTTATGGTTAATATCCAAAAATCTGCAAAAGGGAAAATCCTTCCTTCAGTTACCACAGAAATGGCCCAGATTAGAAATGACCTTGCCCATTATCATTCTAGAAATTCAGGCAGAGCACTTGGTTCTGAGGGCCTGAACGTTCAGTTTACGGTATTGTCCTGCCAGGATTCAATATGTCATAGCAATGGCCTATATTAATCAACAAGGGGGCACAAGAAGTTGCGTTGCCCAGAGAAAGGTGAATCATATCCTTTATATCTTGGGCAGAAAACAACGTACTTTGCCTATCGGCGGTCTTCATTCTAGGAATAGAAAATTGGCAGGCGGACTACTTGAGTCGCCAGCAGTTGTTCCCGGGAAAATGGTTCCTTCACCCCGATATCTTCCTGTCAATATGTCACAGATGGGGGATCCCAGACATCTGTTTACGTCCAGGTTCAACAGAGAAATCGAAAACTTTGTGTCAAAAACAAAGGATCCGCTAGAATGCGGAACAGATGCCTTGCTATTCCCCTGGAATCGGTTCTCACAGATTTATGCATTCCCTCCTGTTCTGTTCTGCCTGCGTCCACGACTTCTTCGCAGGATCAAGCAGGAAGGTAAGTCGGTGATTCTTGTGGCCTCCAGCGGGGCCCAGGAAATCTTGGTATGCAGGGATCATAAAGATGACAGTAGGGGACCCATAGACCCTTCCGCCAGCCATGGCCAGACCCTCTTTCGCAATGTCCGGTATTCCATCCTACTTTGCAAACGCTAAATTTAACGGTTTGGCTATTGAGACCCACACTCTGAAGAAACGTTGTCTGTCAGGTTCAGTGGTTTCTATCTTCATTAATGCAAGGGAGCAGGCCTCCATAATGATATATTATGGAGTCTGGGAAGCATATGTCTCCTGGTGTGAAACCAGGGGTTGCACCCCAGGAAATAGGTCAAAGGTAGAATCCTTGACTTTCTGCAGATGGGGTGAGAAATAAATCTGGCCTTGAGTGCTTTCTAAGGACAGGTCTCGGCCTTATCGGCATTATTTCAACGACCACTTGCTTCGCTTTCTTCGGTTCGTAACTTTATTCAGGGGGTAACACGGCCTAATCCCCAGTTAAGTCACCCCTGAACCCTTGGGACTTGAATTTAGTTTTTTGCGGCATTATAAAACAGCCTTTTTTTTTTTTTTTGGACCTATACAACATATTCCCTTGGTCCTTTTTTTGAGAAGGAAACATTTTTTTCTGGTAATCATATCTGCTGCAAGAAGGGTTTTGGAATTGGCTGCTTTTTCTTGTAAAGAGCCATATTATTATTATTCACAAGGATAAGGTAGTATAGCGTCCTCATCCTAACTTTTTACCAAAGGTAGGATCAGGTTTTTATCTAAACCAGGATATTATTCTATCTTCATTTTTTCCAGAACCCTGTTCTATGGAAGAAAAATCACTACATTCTCTTGATGGGGTGAGAGCACTTAAAGACGACTGCTCAGATTCGGGAAACTGATATTTTGTTCGTATTGCCTGAAGGTCCTAAAAAAAGGCCAGCAGGGAAATCTACTATTCTAAATGGATTTGACAAGTAATCGTTCTAGCTTATGGTTTAAAGAGGTAGTGTCTACCCTCTCGAATCAAAACACTCCTCTAGGGCTGTTAGTGCTTCGTGGGCAGTGCATTACCAAGCCTTCATGGCTCAAATCTGCAAGGCCGCAACTTGGTCTTCAATCCATACATTTACCAGATTCTATCAGGTGGATGTAAAAAGACAAGAGGATGTTGCCTTTGGGCGCAGTGTACTGCAGGCAGCAGTATAAGTCCTCTGATCTCATGGTGCCCTACTTTTGTTGTCTCTCTCCCCTCAGTTGGCATTGCTCTGGGACATCCCACATAGTAATTACTATGGCTCTGTGTCCTGTGATGTACGATTAAAGAAAATAGGATTTTTAGAACAGCTTACCTGTAAAATCCTTTTCTTTTGAAGTAAATCACAGGACACAGGTCCCACCCCTCTTTCTAGTATACACGTGTATTGCTTTTGCTACGAAAGTGAGATGCTCCTGGTATGGGAGGGGTTATATGGGGAGGCAA
This sequence comes from Aquarana catesbeiana, assembly GCF_042186555.1. Classification (NCBI taxonomy): domain Eukaryota; kingdom Metazoa; phylum Chordata; class Amphibia; order Anura; family Ranidae; genus Aquarana; species Aquarana catesbeiana. Next base: position 364,995,587 of record NC_133326.1, on the reverse strand, counting down.
CTTCCTGTTTAGGGTGTGCCAGTGTCCAGCACCTGAAGGTGGACTATAACCCACATAGTAATTACTATGGCTCTGTGTCCTGTGATGTACTTCTAAAGAAAAGGATTTTACAGTTAAGCGGTTATAAAAATCCTATTTTTTTTTTCTTTTAACCTTCATGCATAGAATGCATGAAGGTTAAAAAAAAAAAATAGGATTTTTTATAACAGCTTACCTGTAAAATCCTTTTCTTTTGAGGTACATCACGGGACACAGAGCCTCGGTAATTACTGATGGGTTATAGGGTATCACTAGGTGATTGGACACTGGTCGCACCCTGGACAGGAAGTTCAACCCCCTATATAACCCCTCCCCTAACTGGGGATGCCTCAGTTTTGTAGCAAAGCAATATAAGTGTATTAGAAGAGGGGCAAAGTAGGGTGTAATCAGACCTGAGGACCTCGTACTGCTGCCTGCAGTGCACTACGCCCAAAGGCGATCTCCTCATGCCTTCCCACATCTACCTGATAAAATCTGGTGAATGTATGGAGTGAAGACCAGGTTGCGGTCTTACAGACTTGAGCCATAGGGGCCCGGTGATGCACCGCCCAAGAAGCACTAATAGTCCTTGTAGAGAGTGCCTTGATTTGAAAAGGTGGAATTTTCTGTTTTAAACCGTAAGCTTAAAGACTCATTTGTCGAATCCATTTTGAAATGGTAGACTTTGATGCTGCCTGTCCTCTATTGGGACCTTCTGGCAGTACAAACAAAACATCCGTTTTGCGAATTTGAGCAGTTGCTTCCAGATAGGCCTTGACTGCTCTTGCTACATCCAAAGAATGTAGTGACCTTTCTTCCGTAGAACAGGGATCTGGAAAAAAGGAAGAGAAAATAATATCTTGGTTTAGATAAAAATCTGAAACCACTTTCGGTAGAAAGCTAGGATGAGGGCACAATACCACTCTCTCCTTGTGTATGATTAAATAAGGCTCTTTACAAGAAAGAGCTGCTCTGATACTCTTCTAGTAGAAGAAATGGCTACCAGAAAAAAATTAACTTTCTTGTCAACAAGATCAAGGAAATTTGACGTATTGGTTCAAAAGGCTGTTTCTGTAAAACCGACAGACCCAAATTCAAGTCCCAGGGGTTTAGGGGCGCCCTAACCGGAGGATTAAGATGCGTTACCCCCTGTATAAAGCTTCGGACTAAAGAATGCGAAGCAAGCGGCCCTTGGAATAATACTGACAAGGCCGAGACCTGGCCCTTGATGGTACTCAAGGCCAGCTTCATTTCTAATCCCATTTGTAGAAAGTCAAGAATTCTACTTATGACATATTTTCTGGGATGCCAAGCCCTGGATACACACTAGGAGATCTAAGCTGGCTTTCTTGCATTGATTAAGATACAAATCACAGGAACTGAAAGCCCACGATTCTTCTGAACGTGGGTTTCAATAGCCAGACCTTCAAATTTAGCGTTTGTAAGGCAGGATGGAACACTGGACCTTGGAATAGCAGGTCTAGACGTGACGGTAGGGTCCACGGGGGACCTACTGCCATCTTTACTCTTTCTGCATACCAAGCTCTTCTGGGCCTGGCTGGGCCACCAGAAGTACCGACTTCCTTTCCTGCCTGATCCTGCGAAGAAGTCGTGGCAGTAGCAGAATAGGAGGAAATGTATAAATCTGGGAGAATTGATGCCATGGAGTCACCAACGCATCTGTCCCGCATGCAAGAGGATCCCTTGCTCTTGATACAAAGTTATCAATCTTGTAGTTGAACCTGGATGCCAAGAGGTCTACATCCGGAACCCCTATCTTTGGCATATGGCCAAGAAGACGTTGGGGTGAAGAGACCATTCCCCTGGGAATAACTGCCGGCGACTTCAAGTAGTCCGCCTGCCAGTCCTCTCCTTCCGGAATGAACATTGCCGATATGCACGGCACATGCTTCTGCCCGGATTAAGATCTGGTTTACTTCTCCTTGGGCTGCACGACTCCTGGTGCCTCCCTGGTGATTGATATAAGCCAATGCTGTGGCATTCAGACTGGATCCTGACAGGGCAACCCTGTAACCTGAGTGTGCAGGCCTTTAGGGCTAGATACACCGCACGGATCTCTAGAATGTTGATGGGTAAGGTCCTTTCTGTCTTGGACCATCTCCCCTGGACAGTCGACTGTTCCCCAACCTGAAAGACTGGCATTTGTTGTTACCACTGTCCAGGCAACTGGGAAAAAAGGGTTTTCCCTTTTGCAGATTTTCAGGTATCAACCACCAACTGAGGCTCTGACGCACTGTAGGAGACAGATGCATCTTTAGGTAATCCAATGCCTGAACCCTTCCTTGTTTCCAGGCAAACAGGATACTGTTTTGCAGCAGTCTCCAATGAAACTGAACATAGAGAACTGCTTCGAATGAAGCCACCATGTTCCCCAGTAGCCTCTTACAAAGGCGAATAGGAGGATCTTTCTTTGCCCTGACTACCTGAATCAGTTCCTTTTATGGTACTGATCTTTGCCTGGGGTAAAATACCCTCTACTGGGCTATATCTACGACCAGACCGAAATACTCTAGTCTTCTCACTGGTTTCAAAGAAGACTTCTCTGAGTTAAGGAGCCAACCTCGGTATTGCAGGTAGTTGACTGTGGTGACCAAGCTTTGGTCCAAGTGGGCTACTGAGCGGTCTATCAAGAGTCGGTTGTCTAGGTCTGCTATTACCGTTATACCTAGGCCCTTAATCTGGCCAGCGGAGGGGCCAAGATTTTTGTAAACACCCGAGGTGCAGTAGCTAGCCCGAAAGGCAGAGCTATAAACTGAAAGTGGCGTTTTTCTACTTTGAAACGCAGGTACTTTTGATGAGCAGGGAAAATAGGTACATGCAGGTATGTGTCCTTGATGTCTATTGACGCCAGAAATTCTCCTTCTTGTAGGATGGAGACTACCGATTGGATCGATTCCATGCAAAAGGATCATATCTTTAGGAATCAGTTTAGATCCTTGAGATCTAAAATGGGCCTGACATCTCCATTTTGTTTTTGGAACCCTGTAAAGGTTGAATAAAACCCCAATCCCTGCTTTTGCGTGGGAAACAATAGTCGCTCCACTGCTGGAAGAGACTTCTTTTTCTCTGGGTCTCTGGGAACATTTGCCTTCATAAAGAGGCTTTAGTGTCTTGTCTAATAGGCTTCCTCCCACAGAACTTCTTATTGTCCCTGGGTCGACTCCCTAGGCTGATGCTCCTGGCACTGGGAACAGAGCATGTTTAAAAGAGGGAAGTATACCAAATCCTCTCCGAACAGCCTTGCACCATGAAGGGGAAACCCAGCCAGAAGCTCCTGACATGGTGATTCGGCTGAAATTTTTCAACCATAAGATTCTACGCATATGTACCAACCCAAGCGAAAGGTTTGGATGATAGAATCTCTGATCGCGTCAACAGCAAACACAAAACCGCTGGTAGTTTGGCAAACCCCCGGGCTTGCTGTTCAGGTAAAACTTTGAGGACCTGTTTAACATGGTCTCTCAAGTATTGGCAGACTGATTGCTGCCACAGCAGGTCGAGCTATTAGGACCTTGCCAAGAAGAAAACACTTTTCAACAGGAATTCCAATTACTTATCAGTTGGATCCCTAGGTATCTGAGCGTTGTCGACAAAACAAGCCAGACTTATTTACGGAGGAATGGCGGCGTCAACTGCCGGTATACCCCCCATCTTAGTAAATTTTTCCTCCATAGGATAAAGTGTTGTAAAACTTTTTTAGGCGGAAAAAAATGTTTATCTGGGGGATCCCACTCAGAATAAGTAAGCTTTTTCAGTAACTTTAAACAGAAAAGCATGTGTAGTTTGAGGAGGCCTCAGTGAACCCAAACCAAAGGAGGGTTCTTTAACTGCCTCTGAAGACATCTGTTATGATGAAACATGTCAGGCAGGCTGACATCCGTACGCTGATTGCTGCAGCCGTTTGTTCTTATCCTTGATGCATGCTGTTTTAAACTTCAACTGTAAGTTACTACAATAAAAGTTTTTAATCTATCATTACGGGCTTCACTATGGGTCCTTCATCTTCTTTTCTCGGATATATGATGACTACATGCCTGAATGCCTAATTCTGAAGTGACCATTGGGAGATGTTTATATGTGAAGGAAATCCCACGGATGTTGTGGTCTGATGAGGGGTTCCAGTGGGCTGGATCTGCTGGATGCTATTTTATCATCTATGCCTAATCCTTAACACCTTCTGGTAAGCAGACTACATTACCACGTGGTGACGAGTGACTCTTTCTACATCTGCACAATATATTTGGTGATTGGATTCCTCCAATTTCATTTTGAACTTTTCAGCGCCGCAATATTTTTATACATGTGACTTTTTGTTTGTTATCTACAAACTTTGCTGGCCGCTTGCTTTTTTCAGTTCAGCGCGAATTTTTACTTGTTTTTTATCCCTGAGGAAGAGCCCCCCCATCCCATCCTACCTGGAGCTCGGCTGGAGGAGCTGTGCAGCGTGAACACTGAGACAGACAATCAAGCATGTGAAGGTATGTGCTCTTGGCAGCCCCCGGTGGCGACAATAGGCATACCATACATTTACTTAACCTCCCTGGCGGTTTTCCCGAGTGTGGCTCGGGGTTAAAATTCAGGACCATTAGCGGTAACCCCGAGCCACACTCGGGATTACATCGTAGGATCCTGGTGTGGCTTTACTTACCTTGTCCCCGAGATCCTGCGATGTCCCCTGCTGTGTCTGCGGGCTCCGTCCTCCTCCGAAGCCTCTCCGTGCCAGGCTCCGTTCACTGCGAGCGGCGCGACACACGGGGGCGGAGCCTGGCGGCAAATTCAAAAAAGTGTAAAATCATAACACATACAGTACTGTAATCTTACAGATTACAGTACTGTATGAAATTATTTCACATCCCTTTTGTCCCCAGTGCTTTGTCCTATGCCCTGCATGCAGTTTTATGTTATATATACTGTTCTTTCTGCCTGGAAACCGGAGATTGTCCACAGCAACCAAAAAGTGTCCCTTTACATCAAAAGTGGCTTTAGACCAGCTAGAAAACAGCGATAGTAAGAACACTTGCAGAATTGAGCGATAGTGAATCGTGGGGAAATTTATTTTATTATTAATTTTTTTTTTTTTTTTTTTTATTTATTATATTATAATTTATGTTTTTGTGTTTCAAACTTTATCATACCCAGGATATCTACTAGACTCTTGTTTGGACAGATTTAAGTGTGTTATTGTTAAGAATTACAGACCTACAATATAAAACGCCAAATTTCCATGCAAAATAATTGTACCGCTTTCAGCACCTAAAATCCAAAATAATCATACCGCCAGGGAGGTTAAAGGAGAAACCTACTAGAATTAAAAAATTCTGTGGAATCTCCCTTACCTTATCCAGCTGCAGGGTTCTGTTATACAGACCCAATCTTCACCTCTCACGGTGGGCTCAGTTTGGAAAACCTTCAGAGACTGGGGCCCCCTATGGATAGGGGGATCCGCAGTTCTGGGCCTGTAAAGCACCCGGCCAAGAATAAGGCTAGAAAAACCAAATTCTGAAATGCGGGGTCCAGCTCTCTAAAAAGAGAAGCGTTACAGGTAAAACCTTGTTTCTTCGGACACAAGGCCCAGGTACCATCCAATTCGGCCTAGAAAGGACACTTTGAAATGGATCCGGTTCGCCTGGCTTGCCCCAGTATAGGATATAGGATATTCCCTTTTGAGCTCAGCACAGCACATCTTTACACGTGACCAACACCTAAGACACTGGCGAAAAAACTGAGGCATCCCCAGGAAGGGGAGGGGTTATATAGGGGGTTGAACTTCCTGTCTAGGGTGTGACCAGTGTCCAATCACCTAGTGATACTCTATAACCCATCAGTAATTACTGAGGCTCTGTGTCCCGTGATGTACGAGAAAGAAAATAGGATTTTTATCCTCATCCTTATCCTATCCTTCATGCATAGAATGCATGAAGGTGAAAAATCTTTATGCTTTAGAACCACTTTTAAAGATGCATCTTGTTCATAAGCAAGCACTTAGGAGCATAGGAGATGTAATGTTAATATCAGAGGAAGAAGCGTCTCAAAGAAGCAACTGGGGAACTAAATGTTTCTGGGGGGAAAGGAGTGGTGCTGGTAGAGTGTGCAAAGTGTGGTGTAATCATGGTGGAAGGAATGGAGGCAGAGTGAGATGGTGGTTGTGGGGGGAGAGTGCAAAGTTGGTTCTGATCTTGGCAAGAGGATGGAATAGATTTATTCTGTGTTCTCCTGACACAGAAGGAATGACAGAGTAGAGCTGCAAATATTGCTGGCAGTGATTTAGTAGTGTGCAGTAAACTCATTTTTTTTCTAACCCTCTAGTAATATTGCTGCCTACATAAGTATTGGACACTGGCAAAAAAAAAGTGCAGACCATACATGTATAACCCGTCCCATGCCCAGCATATTTTTTTTTTCCAGAGTCCTGGAATAATATACCTGTTTTCTTAGCTCTGCTGAGAAAAGTCTAACCTTTTTGATAGCTGCCATTTTCTTCAATCAAGATCCCTGTTACTTCACTTCTGAGTTGATCTTTGTATGTATCTGAATCTGCATTTCCTAAGCATGATTTTGTAGTGCCCTGACTGGACAACCTGGAATTTGCCACAATGCAGAGTCCAGTGCTCGATGGTCACTTTCTAGGTCTGTGTGCATTGGTAAGTTAGCCCCATTGGGCGCTATCCAGAGCTGTGGCATTGACTCAGCACTTGACCTTGTCACTAAAGACTCATTTTGTTAGTCTGTGATGGCTGTGCATCAGAGGCTACCCCGTTACTAGAACTGCTGAGTGCCTTTTAGGTTTCCTGCTTTCTACTGATTTAATTGTGGAGAGGTTTACGTGATTCAGTGCTGATGTGTTTTCCTGGGTTGAGTGTTGCATGCATGCATGCATGCATTCATTCATATTCAGTGCTGAGGTGTCTGCCTGTTTCTGATGCTGAGTGTTTCTATTACCTGATGAATGAACCTGCACCTGAAAAGTCAGTCTTATAATGTTATCCTATGCTGTGGTCCTTACATCTGAGGGTGTTCCAGGATCTTTGTCACAGGTAGGGGATGCTGGATGTGGACTTTCTGGCCTGCCAGGTTCAACAGCAAACTAGCCAGATTTTTCAGGGTATGGGGGTTCCTCTAGTGGAAGTAATTCAAATGGCTCTGGACTGGTCTAGGCAAATATGGTTCTCCGGCTTGAGTCTCCTGGTGAGAACTCTCCGTAGGCTCTCGCATTCTTTTTCAAAGGCCAATTTACCACCCTGCTTCAGAATTGCTAGCTTTAAAAGCCTGGCTGTTAAGCTCAAATTTTGAGGAACAGGGACATCTCTGAATTTGTCATTTCCATAGTGCGAAGGTCTTCCTCTAAGTTCTGTCACTACACATGGAGGGCACTACTGACTTTCACATAGAGTGCTTTCCAGACTCTGTGCTGTTTAAGAATAAAGCGAAGAAACATTTTCCGGGCCCAAAGACTCTAGCCACTTACCCTGTGTCTGAAGACTCACTTTGAGAGGCTGGTCTTGCCAAGCATCAGGAGCTACCTCAGTTGTTTTTGGTCGCTGGATGCCATTTAATTTTTACAGTTTCCTGCAGTTTCCACTACAGAAGTGATCAATGTGGTGGGGCTGACCAATAAAGTAACCTGGTATTTGGAGTGTGCATATGGCTCATTCTTTTATGCCAGACAGCTTCACGGAAGCATCTCCCCACTGCTGTCTCTGCTTGCAAAGGACCACATGCAACTTAAATTTTTGTTCTCTTCCTGCTGCTTGCCTACAGTGACTGTCACCTTTTGGCCATCTGATCCTCACCTGCTACCAGCTGTCCTGGTTTTGTGAGTAACTTTTGGCCTTGCTTCGTACCCTGAACTTATAAGTTGCCATACTGCCACGCTGACGCAACATGTATGATTCTAGACATGATGGATACAGTTCTCCTGTAATGAGTGCCCCCAGCTCACACTCTAAAAGCTCTGAGGTGCGCCTGCACTCATAGTGCTGACGCTACAGCCTGGAACCATGTTGCAGGCTGTTAACTGTGGCCAATTCCTCTTCCCTTTTGTGTAAGTTTTTTTACTTAAGTCCTGCAAGACTTTTTATATCCCAAATCACCTAGTTGTTTGCTGAATCTGAACGCTAGAGGCCACAACTGCTCTCCCGCTTTCTCCTACAGATTGATTCACCCTGATTTAAACCCTGTTTCGGGCTTCTGAGCCGTTGACCACTGAGACTGTCTAATTCTGAATCACTCCGGTCTTTGATGTGCTTGCTTGTGAGGCGTCATGGTCCACTATTATCTTGGGTCCTTTAGGGCACGTTCACACCACATGCAGTGCTTTTTTTTTTTTGTGCATCAAAAAAGCATGAAAAGAAGGTTATATGGGTTTCAACAACATGGTTCACACGCAGTGCGTGACAGTGCTTTTCAGTTCCAGAAAAAAGTACAACATGCTGCTTTTTTCCTGCTTAGAACTGTACTGGAATGTAGTAAAACGCATCAAAAAAGCATTAAAAACGTGCAGGCAGAAATGCATCTGGAACAGATCTGGAGGACTTTTTTGTGGTGTGAAGGGACAGGTTGAAGTTTAGGTATGATGTTTCTTGAATACATTGATCCAGTTTGTATCAATGTAAGTATGCTTATACCAGGGCTTGACAAAACCCAGGCGCCAGGCCGCAATGGTGACTGGAAATTGCATCTTGGTGCCTTAGCTACACCTCTGCAGCTGGGACTTTCCCCTCCGCTCCCTGCCTGTCAGCTCCTGATTCCCCCCCCCCTCCAGCTCTAAAAATAAGAGGTTTTTTTGCTTCTAACGTTCCCTCTGATATATACTAAGCTCCCCGTCCCCAGTGGATGTCAGTCATAAAAATATGCAGTATAATAGCTAACTTCAGAGAGCCGTACGGCGCTCACGTGACTGGCTGCCAGTCTCCTTTCCTCGTCTCGGCTGACGTCAGCGGGGGTTTCCCAGCACCTCCCCCTGCAGCTATCAGTTTGGGAGAGGAGACCAGTGGAAAGTCAGCTGAGCACTCTGAAGTAAGTTATACCACATATTTGTATAAATGACATGCACTGGGGAGCTTAGTGTTGTATATCAGAGGGAATTGTTTGCTTTGTCGCTCACCCCAGTTGAACTGCTGTTGATGTCCTGAACATTAAAACTATCTTTGTCCCTTCATAGATGTACTTTTGGTACCCGAGTTACATCCCTCTGTGTTTACGATCATGCTATCAGTACTGATTTCCTGCAAAACTTGATTCATGCTGGTAGTGGGCTGTTTTTTTGTTTTTTTTTGTTGTTTTTATTTGTATTTTTTGCCAGTGTCCCATCCTCATGTAGGAGGCAGTATACCCCAAAGCTTATCTTCTATTGTCCCTCAATGGACTCCAAGAAAATTTTTTACAGTATTTTTAAAAATCCTGTTTTGAGTTATATACAAATACCAATTCTAAAAAAGCACTGTAAAATCTACATAACAGAATGCACTGATATCCAAGTCTCATAAACCCATATTTTATTCACAATAAAAAAATATATATAATTTTTAACTGAGAAAAAATACAATTTAAAAAAAAAAAAAATGTAATTTTGAAATTGGCAGCAACACATTTTAAAACAAATATGGATGGGCAACAAAAAGCTGAAATAGTAACTGGAACTAACGAGGAAGAACATTTTGCAGCTAATTAGATTAATTGGCAACAGGTCAGTAATATGATTGGGTATAAAAATAACATCTTAGCGAGTCAGAGTTGTCTTAGAAGTAAAGATGGGCAGAGGTTCAACAGTCTATGGAAAGCTGTATCTAAATATTGTAAAACAATTTCAGAATAATATTCCTCAATGTAAAGTTGCAAAGACTTTAAATGTATCATCATCTACAGTACATAATATCGAAAGATTCTGAGAATCTGGAGAAATGTGTGCGCTAGGGACAAGGCCAAAAGACAATATTGAATGCCTGTGATCTTCGGGCCCTCAGATGACACTGCAAAAAAGCATGAAATTAAGGCATGAGTCTGTGATGGACATTATTGCATGGGGTCAGGAATGCTTCCAAAAGTCACGGTCTGTGAACACAGTTTGCTGCACCATCCAAAAATGCAAGGTAAAGCTCTGTCATGCAAAGAAGCCATATCTGAACATGATCCTGAACTGCTGCTGCCTTCTCTGGGCCAAAGCTCCATTAAAATGGTCTGTTGCGCCCTGGAAGGAAGACTTCGGTCACTCCATTTCACCTGTTGACTGGCAAAAGTGCTTCATTCTGACTCAAACTATCCTTAGCCTCCAAAGCTCAAGAAAAAGGGTTCAAGTTGTTGACCCGTTGGTACAGATGCCCCTCGACTTTGCACTGGATAAACCCAGCGCTCCCGGATACCTGCTGGCGTTGCTTGTCATCCAAGGGAACATTACTCCACATTTGGTGGGAATGCCCCCCTTTACGGAGGTTCTGGCAAAAGATCCTCGACCTGTATTGCAGACTCATGGCGACATCAATCACACCCTCTCCTGAGGTAACTCTGCTATCTATGATCCCTGGACCTCTTAAATCGGTTAAAAAAGACATTCTGCACCACTTTCTGGCAGCAGCTATAACGGTTCTGCCCAGACACTGGAAGTCGACAAACATGCCTTCCCTGGGGGAGTGGGCAATTGAAGTGGACCGAATCAATAGCTTAGAACGCATGCTGTCGCAGGAAATGGGTAAAGAGGAGCAATTCTCAAAGACCTGGACCTCATGGTCTGTTTCAATACTCCTCAGAATTTATTCCTTGGGCTGCAGAGGAATCCATCAACCCAACTATCTAGGCTAAGTGGAATGTCTCCCTCTTACTATCTACCTACCATACTGCCTTGACCCCTCTGTCCTCATCTTCATCCCCCTCTTCACTTCATATATTACAGTGCTATACGACCACCCAAAACATAATCTTTAGTCTCATCAGACGGAAATTGTGACACACATAGAGTTTCACCCCAAGAGAAATTGCGATTAGCACATCAACAAAAGCCCTAGCATATTTGTAATAAGTGGGTGCTACTCATTGAGTTGATGGTGGTGCTTACTGACCCTTAAAAAGTCATGAATGACGAAATAGCTACACAGGCTTGTATATCAAACTAGAATAATTGAAGCTAACAAACTCCATACTATATGAGATGTTTTGGCTGAGATCCTAAAATAATGTTTCTCTTTATATGTGTTACTGAGTGATATATTTGTGTACTGTACACTTTTCCTTTCTCAATAAAATAAGATTGAATTAAAATGGTCTGTTGCAAAGTGGAAAACTGTTCTGTGGTCAGGTCAAAAATTGACATTCTTTTTGGCAACCAATGGCACTGCATCCTCCAGACTAAAGAGGATTAGAGGGACTTCCTGGCTTCTTTTCAGTGCTCCGTTCAAAAGCCTGCATCTCTGATGGTATGGGGGTGCATTAGTGTTTTATTAAATGGACAGCTTACACCATCAATGCTGAAAGTTATATCCAGGTTTTAGAGCAGCATACTCTCCCATCCAGGTGGCGTCTTTCAGGGAAGGGATGGCATATTTCATAAGGACAATGCTAAACCACATATGGCATCTTTGACAACAGCATGGCTTCATAATAGAAGAGTCAGGCTGCTTAACTTGCCTGCCTTCAGTCCAGACCTTTCACCAATTGAAAATATTTGGCGCATCTGGAAATGGAAAAATACGACAGACCCAGGACTGTTAAGCAGTTAGAACACGAACTAGAACAGGCAATGAATTGGACTACATTATTTTCCCAAAACTCCAGCATCTGGTCTCCTCCGTTTTCTCCCCCGTTTGGGGGGATAACAAGTGTTATTAAATAAGGAGATGATGCACCGTGGCAAACATGTTCCTGCCCCAACTTGTTTGTGATGTGTTGCTACCATGAATTTCTAAATTGCCTTTTTTTTTATTAATTTTTTTTTAAATAGTACATTTTGTCAGTTTAAAATGGTTGTAAATGCTCAACCTTTTTTTTTTTTTTTTTTTTCTTTTTAAACAAACAGGTTATACTTAGGTGCTGTATGCAATGGTTTTGCACAGAGCAGCTCTTATCCTCCTCTTCTTGGATCCCATGCCAATGGCTCCTGCTGTTGTCTCTGAACTAGTCAAGAGGGAGAAAGTCTCTGCTCTCGTGCACATCGAAAAATTGCAAACTCATGTGTGCTCTGTCAGCTGGTCAGAGAGAGTGTGGGTAATTAATTACTCTTTGAACAGGAAGTCCATGTAGGATAGTTCGTGTGCAGCACAAGAATGTAATGGTGGTCTCAGGTGTGCTGACTGAGGACGACTGCTGTCTCGTAACAAGCTAGAAGGGGCTTTGCAGGAAACAAGACACAAAGGAGAGCAGCCATAATCTAAGTGCAGCAATGTAAAAGCATTTATTTCAAAGTAGACAATTTGGAACTCACAAGATCATAGCTTTATCAGCGTGACATTGTGCACATCTCTCAATCATGTTCAGGTAAGTATATGGGGGTTGGGGGGAGGAGCTGCATGCAGAAAGTTTTTTGCCTTAATGCAGAGAATGCATTAGGGTAAAAAACCTTGTTCCTTTTAGAATGTTTTCTATTGTGAATAAAATATAGGTTTATGAGACCCACGATAAATGCTTAGGGGCCCCCGCTCAGGCTAACAAGGTCCAATGAGTTGGATGCCGCTGACTAATGGGGGTGCAGGCTGAGGAAAGGTTTGTCCAGACCCAAAGGACACTGTACAAATCAAGAGAGCCCGGCCACCACACACCCCGTCTGGCCCAAGTGGACCTCCATGATAAAGCCCCGGGGGCGTGCCTGAATGAATTGAGCTGAGGCTGCTTTTACCTGCTGACCACTGGGGCGGGCGAGGTGTGTGGGGGCCGGACTATCTTTCTATTTGTAGAATGGGTTTATGAGACTCAAATCATTGCATTCTACATTAAAAAAAAAACAGATTTTACACAGCATCCCAACTTTTTTTGGAATTGGGGTTGTGTGAACTTCTCCATTCTGCAGTAGCAATGACAGTCCATACCCTTTCTGTGAAGTGGCAGTGCATTGGTTTTGTACTAGCCATGATGCACCTTTGGCAAAAGGTGGAGCTCAGTGTGATGGGAGTGAGATGAGGCACATCCAGGAGTCCTGAAATATTGTTTTTATTGATGTTGGTGCAATTTCATAACAACACCACAGACCGCGTTTAGAAAACACAAAAGGTATAGCATTGCAGAAAATGTGGAGTGCAAACTGTTGATGTACTGCACATAGCATAGGGGTAACCTAGCATGTGTAGCGCTGAGCAGATTTTATTTTGGATAGAGCTTGAGGGGCACAGCTAGCTTTTGGCTATAATAGGGATAGTCGGTGGCAAGACCGACAAGAGGAAGCTACTGTGGAACATGAGAGAGAACCCAGCGAATGTACTGTGAACAGCCATGGGATAGCTGCCAGAAAATTTTGCATATGTAATGGAGCAAGAGCCAAGCTGCCAGTAACCTTCTGTGGACAATGGCAAGAGACTTGCCAGAGATGCTACTGCAGACAGTGTGGCAAGAGCTACAAAAGAAGCTTGTGTGGACATAGGAAGAGAACTGCACTACAGGTACAGTGGTTGTAGTGGTCTGCACACTTTTAGGGAGTGGGTAGTTGGAGTTTGGTGATTGGTGAAGAATAAATGTCTGAGAGATGTTAGATGTAGAGATGAATGATGTTGACAGCTGTTCAATGAGTTAAATACTTTGATATTTACTTCCACAGACTTTGCCACTATCCACCAGTCTTTCAAAATCTATTTACACTTCTACGACTTCAAAGCCAGCTAACAAGAGCACAGTGAGATCAAAACCTTTAGATGTACAGGATGCGCTAAAAAAGAAACAGGTATAATTTATGATCTCTAACCTCTATACCCAATAATTACTATTGCAGTGGTGTACGCAATAGTAAAGAGTAACTGTTTTCTCTTACTTATTCTAAATGTGTTTGTGTTGTTGCTAACATATTCTATATTGTGCAGTTAATAACCAGTACCTTTTATTCTATGTGCTTTTAAAGCTGAACTCCAGGCAGATATTGAATCTCAAAATAAATCCAGTCATGTATAAAATACATATAATTTAAAGCCTACATTTAGCTTAAATAAAAACAAGCCTGCACAAGGCACAATAATGTACAGTTGATATGGTGTGTCCCTTGTGTTGATTCTTTTAGGAGGAATCATCCTCTTTCATAAAAGCTGTACTACAGCTCCTGTGTTATCTCTGTAGAAGCTGTAGCATGGTTTCTGTGAATGGTGAATCTGGCAGAAAAGAGCGGGCATAGTCGAGCTCTGCTGATGAGAGCTTTTGGCAGCCTTTTAGCTGTAATAACCCCCATCACACCGGAAGATTGGGGTGGGGCAGGACACAAAAAGCTTAATTCTAAAAGTAGAAGATTCAGCAAAATGGACACGTCATTCTAACTGTGTTAGTCCCTTGTGCTAATTTCTTTATCGTACATCATAGGACACAGAGCCTCAAGTAATTACTTGGTGGGTTATGGGCCTACCTTCAGGTGTTGACACTGGTATAACCAATACAGGAAGTTGACTCCCCTATGTAACCCCTCCTCCTTCCAGGAGTCCTCCGTTTTTTCGCCAGTGTCTAAGGTGTTGGTCACGAGTGAAGATGTGCTCTGAGGAGCTCCAGGGAGGGATCCATGCTGGATTTAAAAAACCTCCACAACCGGATCCATCCTCACCACTGAGGCCATAGGATGGTACCTGGACCTCGCATTGAAGAACGAGGTTTTGCCTGTAAGCTTCTCTTTGAGAGCTGGACCCTAGGAACCAGGACTCTTTTTGATTATTCATATTACATAAAGTTGTTCCTGAGGGGTGCTATACAGGTCCAAAGGAGCGGAACCCCTTTAAAAAGGGCCCCAGTCTTTGAAGGTTTAACTACGCTGCCCGCCGTGATAGGTGAAAGTTGGATCTGTCTGTTAAATCAGCAGTATCCTGCAGCGAGGATAAGGTAAGGGGAGATTTTTATATATATATATATATATATATATATATAAAATGTATAACTGTATGCCTTAAAATGTCTCCTCTAGAGGTAGTATAATACACTTACCTAGTACAATGCTTTTTCAGCAGCTCTGTGTCTGGCTATAGCAGCAGGTGTGGTCCCTGCAGCCAGAGGGGGGTTCTTAATTGAACAGATGGTGTTCCTCTTCTGAGGGATCTAAAGGGGTTTCAGCAGTAGTTTATGAACATACAAAACCGGCCATTTGCATTTTTTTGTATAAAGTGAAGTCTTCCTTTAAAACTAGGAGCTTAACAAACACTGCTGATAAAAATTCCCCTCCCCCTCCCCTCTCCTCCTGGAGAGGTGCGGTAACAGCTGACACTTATGTGTAATCAGGTTCTCACCTGAGGCTTAACATAGGAAATATTATGGTACTCAGCATCAAAAGCTGATCCTTATGGTGACATTGTTTTCTTTTGCTAAAACTATTGTTCAGCAAATACCATAATTTGCTAAAGTGCCTCTGCTATTGTGCTTAGCACATTTGATTTCCAGTGTACCACAAAGGTACCAAGGATTCCACCCCCAGGCGCTGGGAACTCCAGTCATGCCTCCACACTGTCATCCTCTCCGGAGATACCTGACATGGCAAGCCAGGGTGAGTCATTGGAAGCAATTGGTGGTGCAACTGCTTCTCTCACTTCAACCCCTGTGTATGTGACTGAAGATGCATTCTCCTCTGCCCTGTTGGGCTTAGAAGGAAGATTAGCGGCTTTAATCGCATTCTCCATCCAAGAGGATAGGAAGCATGCTAGATCCCCCTCCCCCACCTCAAACCCCTTTTTCCAAGGGAATAGTGGGCACAGGATGAGGTGTTATCCTCAGGTGATCACGGGGAAAAACAAGCCAAATTTTCCTCTGCGGAGGAAACAACAGTTGATGAACCTTATGCAACCTCAAATTCTGACAGATTGATGGTACAAACTCTTACAGAGATGGTTCATTCCACTTTTTATACTACTCACAGAGTAAGCTGAAAGTCTAGGTCCCTTCTTTGGTTTTTAAAAAAAAAAAAAAAACCTTTTACAGCGCTTATTTATGCTGAATGGGATCATCTGGATAAGCATTTTTCCCTCCTAAGAGTTTCTCAGTTCTCTATCTTAGAAGAAAAATTCACAAGGGTTGGAAATACCAGCAGTAGATGCTGCGATTTCCAGTATCAATAAAGATGCATAATTGCTTAAGCATCCAACAGATAAGGAGTTGGAATTTTTTTGTTAAAATCCTCCTACCATTGGCGCTATGTTTCGCCATAGATGCCATAAAAGACCCTATCTACCAGGCATCTCGCCTTGCGCTTGTGCTAAAAAACACATGCTTAGGATCCTGTGGTTAAAAGGGTTGGTCAGCCGAAGCATCTTGCAAAAAAGGGGTGTCTGACTAGTTTTCCTTTTCATTGGGGGAAGGTTTGATGAAATACATCCAAATGATTTCTAGCAGTAAAGCTCTTTTGTCCAGTCGAAGGTATAAATGTCCTTTTATTTAAAGTGAAGCCACAACAGCTCACAGGTTAAGTACTCTGACGGCCAGTGCAGCCATGGGAGACTTCCTGACAAACATGGGTTCAGATCCACATGTCGGCGTTCACTAGTGAAGGAGCCACTCCTCACAGGTTAACTACTCTAACGGCCAGTGTAGCCATGGGAGGCTTCCTGAAAGACGTGGGACCTCATCCTCATGTTGGCTCCTTGTGACCTTGGGCAAACAGATTCCTTCCCTTGCGCAGGGGCAGCTGCCTCTAGGCAGTGGTGACGGCCTCCACGTCAGACTCTAGGGCATGATTTCCAAGAAATACTGTTCAGATCTGTGCAACTTCAAGGTAGTCCCTGCACTACTTTGGTACCACTTTGATGCGACTTGAGGTCCATAAACCTCTAGAATACACAGGCATTGTTTCCTGTCGCATCAAAATCGCGCCCCGACGTATTCTCGGCAGCAAAGGATCACAGTAAAATCACGCAACTTTGGGGTTGCAATAGTGGAAACTGAGCCTAAGAGGAGAAAATATTCAGCCCCTGTATACATGATTGAAGATGCGTTTTTCCTCCGCCCTGCAGGGCCTAGAAGGAAAATTAGCGACTTTAATCGCATCCGCTATCCAAGGATGAGAAGCGTGTTAGATCCCCCTCCCCCACCTGAAATCCCTTATCAAGGGAACAGTGGGTAGAGGATGAAGAATTACCCTCAGGTAATCGGGAAGAAAGGCAAACCGAGTACTCCTCTGCAGAGGAGACAACTAGAGTTGAACTTTTTTTCAGCCTCGCAATCTGAGAAATTGCTGGTACAAAGCTCTTACAGAGATGATTTGTGCCTCTTTCAAGCTACCTCCAGAAGAGTCAGCTGATCTGTTTTTTCTTAGGTTCCTTGGAACCTTCACTGCCTTTTTCATGCGTTTCCTGTACATGTACAGAGCCACTCAGAAATTCAACAGATCCATTCTAGATCTAAAAGATTCTAAATCAGTCCCTGAAGATCCGCTCCTTTCTATGGAGTCGATCAAGTCAGTAGTTTCTATCCTGCAAGGAGGAAAACTTCTGGCGCCTATCGGCATCAGGGATGCATATCTGCATGTCCATATATTTCCCGCTCACCAAAGGTTTCTGCGGTTCGAAGTAGAACAGCAGCATTTCAGTTTATAGCCTTGCTCTTCGGGCTAGCTACAGCACCTCGAGTGTTCACAAAGGTGCTAGCCCCACCTGTAGCCAGGTCAAGGGCACAGGGTTTAAACAGTCTTGGCATACCTAGACGATCTATTGCTAATAGACCAATCGCTGTTCGGAGTAAGGTGTACGCATTACAACCAGTTACCTGGAAAGGTCTGGGTTGCATTCTCAACCTAGTAAAGTCTCCATTAAAATCGCTAAAAAAGGGCTGCAGTATTTGGGTCTGATCATAGATACAGGCCAGAAAAAGGGTCGTCTTGCCCAAAAAAAAAAACAAAAACACTCTATAAAAGAGTTGGTGCGGATGGTCAGGTCAAAAGGAGGTCCCTCCATTCACCTTTGCATGAGGTTGTTAGAAAGGATGGTGGCTTCATTCAGAAGCAGTTCACTTTGCCCAGTTCCATTCGAGACTGTTGCAAAACAGTATTCTATTTTCTTGGAACAAAACGATCCAAGCTTTGGACTTGCCAATGCGGCTGTCCCCAAGGGTGTCCCAAAGCCTCAATTGGTGGTTACTAAAGAATGTCCTAAAGGGTAAATACTTCAAACCACTTTTCTGGAAAGTGGTAATGACAGAGAAGACAACTGTCCAAGGACAGTGTTCAAGTACCGAAAGAGCCTTGCCCATTAACATCCTAGAGATTTGGGCAGTGCGTCTGGCTCTAAAAGCCTGGACTTCCAGGTTAAGTTATTGATCCAATCCATCAATGCCACGGCTGTGGCCTATATCAATCACCAAAAAGGGGGCACCAAGAATCTCTCAGTGCAGAGAGAAGTGAACTATATTCTAACTTGGGCAGAAAGAAATATTCCGTGCCCGTCAGCAGTTTTCATTCTGGGAATAGAGAATTGGCACGCGCACTACATGTGCCGCCAGCAGATTATTCCCAGGGGAATGGTCTATTCACCCTGACATATTTCGGGCTGTTTGTCAAGGATGGGGACTACGGATGTAGATCTTCTAGCATCCAGTGCAACATAAAGTTAGTCAACTTTGTGTCCACAACCAATGGATCCATTCACATGCAGAACAGATGCGTTGATGATACTGTGGGATCAGCTTTTACTGATCTATGCATTTCCCCCTATTCAGTTGCTGCCTTGATTTCTTTGCAGGATCAAGCTGGAAAGAAAACCGGTAATTCTGGCAGCACCAGCATGGCCCAGAGGGTCATGGTATGCAAAGGTCGTGAAAATGGCAGTGGAAGATCTGTGGTCCCTTCCACTAAGGCCAGACCTGCTCTCACAGGGGCCGATATTCCATCCTACTTTACGAAAGCTAAATTTATCGGCCTGGCTATTGAGACCCACATTCTGAAAAGATGTGGGCTTTCCAGGGCAGTTATTTCTACTTTAATGCTAGGAAGCCGGCTTCTAGAGCTATATATTATAGAGTCTGGAAAGCTTATGTTTCCTGGTGTGAATCCAAGGGTTGGCACCCTCGGAGATATATTAGAGGCAGAATTCTTGCCTTTCTACAAGTAGGCGTAGAGATGAAGTTGGCCCTGAGTACTATTAAGGACCAAGTCTCAGCCTTATCAATTTTATTTCAAAGACCACTTGCTACGCATTCTTTAGTCCGGGGTTTCATGCGAGGAGTGATGCGGATTATTCCGCCAGTTAAATCGCCCTTAAGCCCTTGGGACTTGAATTTAGTTTTGTCAGTGTTACAAAAACTGCCATTCGAACCATTACAGCATGTTCCCTTAGTCCTTCTGACTAGGAAGCTGATATTTTTGGTTGCTGTATCCTCAGCAAGGAGGGTTTCAGATTTGACTTCTCTTTCCTGTAAAGAGCCATATTTGGTCATTCATGAGGACAGAGTGGTGTTGGGCCCTCGTCCAGGTTTTTTACCAAAAGTGGTCTCCGGTTTCCACCTGAACAAGATATTGGCCTGCCGTTTTTTCCAAAACCATGTTGGTTATTCATGAGGACAGAGTGGTGTTACGCCCTCGTCCAGGCTTTTTGCCAAAGGTGGTTTCAGGCTTTCATCTAAATGAAGATATTGTCCTGCCATCGTTTTTTCTAAAACCATGTTCCAAAGAAGAAAAGTCACTACATTGTCTTGATGTGGTGAGAGCAGTGAAGATCTATTTAAAGAAAACTGCTCAGATCCGTAAGACTGATGTCTTATTTATTCTGCCAGAGGGTCCTAAAAAAGGACAAGCAGCGTCAAAATCCACTGTGGCTAAGTGAATTCGGCAAGTTATAATTTGAACTTATGATTTAAAGGGAAAGATTCCCCCTTTTCAAGTTAAGGTGCACTCTACCAGAGCGGTTGATGTTTCTTGGGCAGTGCGTCACCAGGCCTCCATGTCTCAGATCTGCAAGGCCGCGACTAGGTCTTCAGTGCATACATTTACAAAATTTTATCAAGTAGATGTAAAATGGAATGAGGATATCGCCTTCGGGCGCAGTGTGCTGCAAGCAGCAGTATAATTCCTCAAGGTCTGGGGGTGCCCTACGGGTTGTGTCTCTCTTTCCCCTCAAGTAGCATTGCTATGGGACATCCCACCAAGTAATTACTTGAGGACCTGTGTCCTATGATGTACGATAAAGAAAATAGGATTTTTAAAACAGCTTGCCTGTAAAATCCTTTTCTTGGAGTACATCATAGGACACAGAGCTCCCGCCCCTCTGTTTTATGGGGTGAGAGTATATTGCTTATATTGCTTGGATACAAAAACTGAGGACTCCTGGAAGGAGGAGGGGTTATATAGGGGAGTCAACTTCCTGTATTGTTTATATCAGTGTCAACACCTGAAGGTAGGCCCATAACCCACCAAGTACATACTTGAGGCTCTGTGTCCTATGATGTACTCCAAGAAAAGGATTTTACAGGCAAGCTGTTTTAAAAATCCTATTTTTCCTTTTTTTTTTATTTATTTATTTTTTTCATTTTATCTACACTTAGACTTTAAAATTACCCCTAATATTCATCTTGTTATCCCACTCCATAGTACCTGTGCATAGTGGCTGTTGTAAGGTCCCTCTCTCCCCTCATACTGTTCTAGCAATCACTTGATAGCAGCTGTGGAACTCTGTGCAAAATATTTTAATGACTAGCTGGAATTATTCTTTATTATTTTATTTTTATTTTTTCATTTAGGCTCACAGCTCAGTCAGCCAATAGAGTAAAAATAATTTAAGCATTTCTTGGATGATTGTTGTATCAGGTAGATTTACTATACAGGAATACTTTACATCAGGACTTGACTAATTTGCTTTGAAACTAAGTCCCCTTTCACACGATGGGCCCGCAAAGATCCACCTGTCCATTTTTTTTCAGGCAAATCTGAGTGGGCCACCCATTGACTTGTATGGGCAGGCGGTTGTCAGCGAAAATGTGTGTCCGCTGACACCTGCCATCCGATAAGATCCGCTCAAAACAGACTGATGGCGAACATATCGCTATCCATCAGTTTTCAGCGTATCTTATCGGATGGGATGAAAATGGGTAGGCTGATCTCGCCATAGAGGACAGCGGAACTCCGACAGGTCCGTCCCTGCACGTAGGCTCCCCAACACATGCTTTTACATTTATATATGTGGGGGGGGGGGGGGGGGGGGGGGATTGTGCTTGGGTGTAATTTTTTTTTTGTTTTGTTATTTTATTCCTCTTTTTTTTCTTTTTTTTTACAATCTAGAAGACAAAAAGTCCCGTATACGATGATTTTTTGGTCTTTAATGAGACAACCAATAAAAAACCCTGCATGTCTCCCCTGTGCTCCACTGAATGTAATGCACTGCAGGTGCATTACATTCTTTCCTGGTCAGTGGGGGCCATGGGAGAAGTGACATCATACACGGGATACAGAGTGGTCGGTGGGGTGGGGTTGGCGCCTGTGCAAGGTGTGTGGAAGCATTTTGGTGGCAGCCCAGGTGCCAGGATGCAATTTCTTGTCGCCATGGCGACCTGGCACCTGATATTTGTGGAGCCCTGCTCTACATCCTACTTATGATGCTGAAGTGAATTTTTTTTTTTACAGAGTTTTGCGTCTGCTATTTAGGGATTGATGGGAGAGATATGACATTGGACAGGTTCCATTAAAGAGCTTACGACCACCTCTATGCACTTAGATAGAATAGCAAGGGTAAATTCAAATTCAACTAGTTTAAATACCTTAATTTAATTTAAGTCTCTTGTAATCAACTGTAAGGCCCTGTTCACATTAGGAGATTTTGAAATGCAGGCAGAATCGCAGCAAATTGCGTCAAAATGAGCAACGAATGTTTGAGTGCTGTTGTTCCTAATGGCACCCAAAAAGCTGTGTAATTCTGCCGCGATTGTCATGCGTCTGTCATGTGTCAATATGTGCATTTAAATATTGTGCTAAACGTGTCGCCCAAAAAGGAGCCTGAGCTTCTTTTGGGTGACAGACTCACATAGGGCAGTCTATTTTAGTGAATGGACTGCCCTGTGTGCAACACACGGAAAGACGTGTAAATTGTGCTTTCAGATACGCAAGGGGGGAATTATTATTCCTGCAACGCAATATCTAAACAGGTCCTAAAACAGCCCTTAGGCTTGGAAAGAGGGTCATCACTAAAGTCTAAGGCTGGGTTTACACCTATGCGAATTGGATGCGGGTTTCCCTTGCATCCAATTCACATAGCAGGAGATTTTGACCGACTCTGTATGGAGCCGGTTCACACATCTCCACAGCAGATTTAGTGCGTTTTGCAAGAAAAACGTGTGGCTTTTTTGGTCCGTTTCAGGTCCGAATTCAGCCCAAATTTGGGCTGAAATCGGGCTTGAAATGGTGAACCAGGACGCACCGGACCCCTGCTGTGTGAGAGATGCAGCTCATATGTAAACCCAGCCTAATAAGGTTTTCGTGTACATTTCATGACCACATTCTGACAGAAAGCGAGAAGAGTTAACTCCTCCGTTTCAGGCGGTGGGCAGGGAAGAGACGTAGCAGTGAAAAGTCAGTTCACCAGGCTAGCTGGGCTGTGTATCTCATGGCTGGATGAATAGACATACAAATCCTTTGGCAGGTAAGACTGCTACCTGGAGCTAAGCTTTAGGCGTCATGCACACTGGGCATTTGGCCATCTCTCCTAGATGCCTTTTTCTCCTGGCAGCAGAGATTTAACAGAAATAAAACACTTGATGCTTGTTAACTTGTGCAACGCATTTACAGTGCATCTGGAAATTATTCACAGAGCTTCACTTTTTCCACATTCCACATTTTCCACATTTTGTTAAGTTACAGCCTTATTCTAAAATTAGTCAAATTCATTTTTCTCCTCAAATTCTACAAACAATACCCCATAATGACAACGTGAAAGAAGTTTGTTTGAAATATTTGCATATTTATTAAAAAGAAGAAAAAAATCACATGTACATAATTATTCACAGCCTTTGCCATGACACTCTCAAAATTGAGCTCAGGTGAATCCTGTGTCCACTGATCATCCTTTAGATGTTTCTACAATTTGATTGGAGTCCACGTGTGGTAAATTCAGTTGATTGGACATGATTTGGAAAGGCACACACCTGTCTATATGAAATCCCACAGTTAACAGTGCATGTCAGAGCACAAACCAAGCCATTAAATCCAAGAAAATTGTCTGTAGACCTCTGAGACGGGATTGTATTGAGACACAGATCTGGGGAAGGGTACAGAAATATTTCTGCAGCATTGAAGGTTCCAATGAGTACAGTGGCCTCCATCATCTGTAAATGGAAGAAGTTTGGAACCACCAGGACTCTTTCTAGAGCAGGCCTCCCGGCTAATCTGAGCGATCAGAGAAGGACCTTAGTCAGGGAGGTCACCAAGAACCCTTTGGTCACTCTGGTATTTCTCTGTGGAGAGAGGAGAACCTTCCAGAAAAAAAACAATCTCTGCAGCACTCCACCAATCAGGCCTGTATGGGAGAGTGGACAGACGGAAATCACTCTTAAGTAAAAGGCACATGACAGCCCGCCTGGAGTTTGCTAATAGGCACCTGAAGGATTCTCAGACCATGAGAAACAAAATTCTCTGGTCTAATGAAACAAAGGTGGAACTCTTTGGCCTGAATGACAAGCGTCATGTCTGGAGGAAACCAGGCACCGCCATCACCTGGCCAATACCATCAGTACAGTGAAGCATGGTGGTGGCAGCATTATGCTGTGGGGATGTATTTCAGCAGCAGGAACTGGGATACTAGTCAGGATCGAGGGAAAGATGACTGAAGCAATGTACATGGACATAAAACCTGCTCCAGAACGCTCTGGACCTCAGACTGGGGCGAAGGTTTATATTCCAACAGGACAACGACCCTAAGCACACAGCCAAGATAAAGAAGTGGCTATGGGACAACTCTGTGAATGTCCTTGAGTGGCCCAGCCAGTGCCCAGACTTGAACCTGATCGAACATCTCTAGAGAGATCTGAAAATGGCTGAAAACGATGCTCCCCATCCGATCTGATGGAGCTTGAGAGGTCCTGCAAAGAAGAATGGGAGAAACTTCCCAAAAATATGTGTGCTAAGCTTGCATCAAAAAGACTTCAGGCTGTAATTGGTACCAAAGGTGCTTCAACAAAGTATAGAGCAAAGGCTGTGAATACCTATGTACATGTGATTGATTTTTTTTTTAATCTGCAAAGATTTCAAACTTCTTTCACATTGTCATTATGGGGTATTGTTTAAAGAATTTTGAGGAAAATAATGGAACAAGGCTGTAACATAACAAAATGTGGAAAAAGTGAAGCGCTGTGAATACTTTCTGGATGCACTGTAGGTGCATCAAGCTCTTGGAAACTAATTTCTTTGGCCAGAATAATAATTTATTCTGGCCAATGAAATAAATTAACGCTCAAGTGCTAAACAGTTTACAAACGCTTAAATTCATGAAGTGCTTTTACTGCCCAAGCAATTCTGCTCCTAGACGCGGTGGGCGTTTTAGGGATAAAACATTTTTTTTATTTATTTTTTATCAATCAGATTCTTTATTCAAGATAACAAAGTCAGATACAATCCAGTAGTATCATTCCGAACAACATAAGATATAAAGGGAAAACATATTCCACAGCATTGTTTCACCATACATTATTGTAAAAAGAAGCCAGAAGTGTCAAGTAGTACTGCACCAATGAGATCATAATTATTACAGATACATCCTCATTTGGGTGGACACTGGTCAGAACAGTCAGGTCAGACCCAAATGGCCGCTATCTAGGTATGATCAAAACCATATGGGAGTCACGTTGGGCGCCCGAGGCACTGCAGTAACCGCATTTGAATGAGCTTGTGTGGACTGAGGCCAGGAGTGTCCAGCCATTTTTCAAATTTGCCCAGGCATCCCTTGTGCTGGTAGACATGCCTTTCAATTATAAGGGTATTTCCCATATGTGTAACCCATAGCTTGTGTGAAGGGGGCTCATGTGACTTCCAAAGTAAAAGAAGCGTTTTCCGGGCCTGGAAAAGAGCTTGATTAAACGCAACCCACGTAGGTTCCTCCAGGACAATATCACTCAAGATGCCTAACCAGCAATATTTAGGTTTAAGGGTTGAGTTTGGAATACCCCATTAAGGTTACCCATGACTGCTGTCCAGTAGTGGTAGAGCTTGGGACACCTCCAAACGAGGTGTATAAGGTCACCCCTGTCTCGTTAGCACCTGTAGCATAGAGGATCTGCAAGTAAGATTTCTGTGCAGCCTGGTAGGAGTATAATGGGATCTCAGTAATATATATATATATATATATATATATATATATATATATATATATATATATATATATATATATATATATATATATATATATATATATATATATTTGGGATCATTTTTGTGAATAAATTGGGGAGCTAGTAGCCACGGCCTTCAGTGCATCCTTACACTGGTCACCAGAGATCTGACCAAGGTCCCCCTCCCACCCTGCACAGGCCCTGAAAGGGTAGCCATCCAAATAGTTACTCGGTAGCATACTATAGCATTGGGATATAAGGCTTTTGGCATGCGCAACTGAAGAAATAAAGTGGGAAAATTGGGGTTGGCGTTAAGGTCCACACCGTGTCCGCTCTCTGGGCCCAAACTGCGTGATGCAATTGTAAGCAGTAAAACTGCATATACGAGGGAAGAGAAAACCTCTCCTGGAGAACTGAAAAGGGGAACAGGGTCCCATCCCGGAAAATTTTTGTCAAAAGGGTCATCCCAAATGCCTTCCATCTGTTACCCTGGGTCAGCTTGCCCAATTCCTCATAAGAACCGTTACCCCAAATTGGGCTGTATGCAGTGAACCCCTCTACCCGGTGTAACTGCTTCGATTTCCACCAAAATTTATGGAGGAGATTCTATGTGGGTTTTTTTTAGTTTGTCTGCCGTTGCCACAATGCTAAAGCATGATTTTTCTTTCTCGAACATCACGGGACACAGAGCCACAGTAATTACTGATGGGTTATATAGGGTATCACTAGTGATTGGACACTGGCACACCCTATCAGGAAGTTCAACCCCCTATATAATCCCTCCCCCTTGCAGGGATACCTCAGTTTTTACGCCAGTGTCTTAGGTGATGGACGTGTAAAGATGTCCTGTGCTGAGCTCCAAAGGGAATATCCTAAGATCCTATACTGGGGCAAGCCAGGCGAACCGGATCCATTCAAAGTGTCTTTTCATGGCCGAATTGAATGGTACCTGGGCCTCGTGTCCGAAGAAACGAGGTTTTACCCGTAATGCTTCTCTTTTTAGAGAGCTGGACCCCGCAGATCAGAAAATGGCTTTAAACTTCCTAATTTCTGGCGAGGTGCTTTACGGTCCCAGAACTGTTGGATCCCCCTACTGATGGGGGCCCCAGTCTCTGACGGTTTTTTCAAACGGAGCCCACCGTGAGAGGTGAAGATTGGGTCTGTGTAAACAGCACCCTGCGGCTGGATAAGGTAAGAGGAGATTCCACAGAATTTTTGAGTTCTAGTGGCTTTTCTCCTTTAAGGTAAATGCATGCTATGCCTATTGTGACCACCGGGGGCTGCCAAGAGCACAAACCTACACATGCTGACTGACTGTCTCAGGTGTTCAGTGCTGATTATGTCCCAGCATCTCAAAGCAGGCTGCAAGCAGGTAAGGTGGAAAGGGGGATTTCTCATGTTTGAATGTTCCCCCCAGGCTAGAGAGGGGCCACAGGGGTCTAGAAAGTGGTTATACCACCCGGGCTCTGCGGCCTAATGGCCACCATCTCTGAAGATAGCCGTTCAGGCATATCTTGTTACCAGTCTCCCCCCCCCCCCCCATCCCCAGCCTTTTCTCCAGAAGCATGACAGGAGAGTCGGCAGGGCGGGAAGCGCTCGTTTTTTTCAAAACTCGATGGGGGGGTTGGCGGTAGAGGAGGGGGCGGGACGTCAGCACAGAGTGTTTAGACTCCCACTCAGGCCAGCTGCAGGCTATTAAAGGCACTCTGTACAGGTGCACTCAGCCTTCTGAGAGACACAGAGCTGACGGTCGCATGTAAGGTGGGACACAGGCTTTCTCCTAGGCAGCATTTACTGAAGTAACACCAGACTGAGCATTGGGTAGCAAGGCTTTTAGCCAGACTACATCGCTCAGCGGGCAGTGTTCATTTGTATACCTCACACCTTGTTGTTTTGCACTATGGGTAGAAGAGGTTCAAGCACCCCAGGAACCAGAGACACTAGGGGATCTCGTTCAGGTTCTGAGGGCCCCCTGTCGGCAGCATCCTCCCCCCCTAAAGATGGGCCAGGGACGGCTAGCCAGGGAGAGCCATCGGGGTCAGGGGCTACACCTGCTTCTGGCACTTCAGC
Source organism: Aquarana catesbeiana (assembly GCF_042186555.1). Classification (NCBI taxonomy): domain Eukaryota; kingdom Metazoa; phylum Chordata; class Amphibia; order Anura; family Ranidae; genus Aquarana; species Aquarana catesbeiana. Next base: position 364,968,092 of record NC_133326.1, on the reverse strand, counting down.
CCCTGTATATATTACACAAGAGGTTTTTTCCTCAACCATTAATGGTCTAGAGGAAAGATTAATGGCCGTGATTACGTCTTCACTCAGTGGAAGAAAACGCACTAGGCTTTCCTCTGTTCCCCAAGACCCTCAGACAGAGGAGCTCTGGGATAAAGGAGATGAATCCCTTTCAGAGGATTGGGATGGGATGGATGATTCCTCTTCGGAGGATTCAGGTGGAGAGGGACCCTCTGCGACTTCCCAAGAGGAGAAAGTCTTAGTGCAGATCCTCACTGGATTGGTCCGCTCCACATTTAAGTTGCCCATACCTGAAACTGCTAAAGAATCCTCTTCTGCTTTGGGGGTCACTGAAACCTTTCCAAGCAGCACATGCTTTTCCTGTTCATACTTTACTTGAAAAGCTTATTTATTCTGAGTGGGATCACCCAGACAAACGTTTTTTTCCGCCGGGAAAGTTTTCAACACTTTATCCGATGGAAGAAAAGTTTATTAAAATGTGGGGAATACCGGCTATTGATGCCGCCATTTCCTCCGTAAATAATAGCCTGACTTGTCCTGTAGACAATGCTCAGATGCTCAAGGATCCTGTAGATAAAAGGATGGAATCCCTATTGAAGGATGTTTTCTCCTTAGCAGGATCAGTGGCCCAACCTGCAGTAGCAGCGATTGGAGTCTGTCAATACTTAAGAGACCATGTTAAGCAGGTCATCAAAGTATTACCTGAACAGCAGGCCCAGGGTTTGCTAACCTTCCAGCGGCCTTATGCTTTGTGGTTGACGCCATTAGAGATTCTATCGTGCAAACCTCCCGTCTTTCACTGGGGTTGGTGCATATACGTAGAATCCTATGGTTGAAAAATTGGTCAGCCGAAGCACCATGTAAGAAGCTACTGGCTGGGTTTCCATTTCGTGGTGCAAGGTTGTTTGGAGAGGACTTGGATAACTATATCAAGAGAATCTCTTGTGGGAAAAGCACTCTCTTACCTGTCAAGAAGAAGAGTAAGCGTCCCTCTTTCAAACGGACTCTTTCCCCAGCGCCGGGGGCTTCAGCCTCCAGGCAGTCTCGACGGCCGCCTCCATCGGGGTCCAGAGACAAGAGTCAACCCCAGGGACAAAAGAAGTCCTGGGGAAAGAAGCCTACTAGGCAAAACACTAAGACCTCTGCATGAGGGGGCGCCCCCGGTCACTCGAGTGGGGGGAAGACTGCGACAGTTCTCAGAGCTCTGGCACGAGGACTTCCAGGACAGATGGGTAGTCTCCACGGTAACCTTAGGGTACAAGCTGGAGTTTCAGGAATTCCCTTCTCCTCGGTTCCTCAGATCAAATGTTCCCAGAGACCCAGAGAAGAAGCAGTCGCTCCTTCTAGCGTTAGAGCGACTTTTGTCGCAGGAGGTCATTATGATAGTTCCCGCAAAGGACCAGGGATTGGGCTTCTATTCCAACCTTTTTACGGTCCAAAAGCCAAATGGGGATGTCAGGCCCATTTTGGACTTAAGGGATCTGAACCGATTCCTAAGGATTCAATCCTTCCGCATGGAATCAATTCGAACAGTAGTTCCCACCCTGCAGGGAGGAGAATTTCTGGCATCAATAGACATCAGAGATGCATATCTGCATGTGCCCATTTTTCCTGCTCATCAGAAGTTTCTGCGCTTCGAGGTAGGAGGGCGCCATTTCCAGTTTGTGGCTCTGCCTTTTGGGATAGCCACTGCACCTCGAGTGTTCACAAGGATCTTGGCTCCTCCTCTGGCCAGATTAAGGGCTCAGGGTATAGCTGTCATAGCATACCTAGACGACCTGCTCTTGATAGACCGGTCGGTAGCCTCTTTGAATGGAAACTTGAGGACCACGGTCAGGTATCTAGAACACCTGGGTTGGATCCTCAACTTAGAAAAGTCTTTCCTAAAACCAGTAAGAAGACTGGAGTATTTAGCTCTGATTATAGATACAAGCCAGGAGAAAATATTTCTACCCCAGGGAAAGATCACTGCTTTGAGAGAGCTGATTCTGACAGTAAGGACCAAGAAGGGTCCCTCAGTCCGCCTTTGTATGAGGCTACTAGGGAAGATGGTGTCTTCATTCGAAGCAGTTCCCTATGCTCAGTTTCACTCAAGAATGCTGCAACACAGTATTCTGTCGACCTGGAACAAGAAGGTTCAGGCATTAGACTTTCCGATGCACCTGTCGCATGCGGTGTGTCAGAGCCTCAATTGGTGGCTCATACCCGAAAACCTGCAGAAGGGGAAATCCTTTCTACCGGTTACCTGGATGGTGGTAACAACAGATGCCAGTCTGTCAGGTTGGGGAGCAGTTCTGGAACAGGCTGCGGTCCAAGGGGTATGGTCCAAGACAGAGAGGACCTTACCCATCAACATTCTGGAGATCCGGGCGATACATCTAGCTCTAAAAGCCTGGACTATCAGGCTACAGGGTTGTCCGGTCAGGATCCAGTCCGACAATGCCACAGCAGTGGCTTATGTCAATCATCAGGGAGGCACCCGGAGCCGAGCTGCTCCAAAAGAGGTGAACCAGATCTTAGTCTGGGCAGAGATGCATGTGCCATGCATATCGGCAGTTTTCATCCCGGGAATAGAGAATTGGCAGGCGGACTATCTAAGTCGCCAGCAGTTACTTCCAGGGGAATGGTCTCTGCATCCCAACGTCTTTTGGGCCATATGCCAAAGATGGGGGGTTCCAGATGTAGATCTCTTTGCATCCCGATTCAACAAAAAGATAGACAGATTTGTGGCAAGGACAAAAGATCCTCTTGCATGCGGGACGGATGCGTTGGTGATTCCGTGGCATCGGTTCTCACTGATTTACGCATTCCCGCCTATTCTGCTACTACCACGACTCCTTCGCAGGATCAGGCAGGAAAGGAAGTCGGTACTTCTGGTGGCCCCCGCTTGGCCCAGAAGGACTTGGTATGCAGAAATAGTAAGAATGACGGTGGGTTCCCCGTGGACCCTACCGGTACGCCCAGACCTGTTATCTCAGGGTCCAGTGTTCCATCCTGCCTTACAAACGCTAAATTTGACGGTTTGGCTATTGAGACCCACGTTCTGAAGAGTCATGGGCTCTCAGGTCCTGTCATATCTACCTTGATTAATGCAAGGAAGCCAGCTTCCAGGATGATTTATCATAGAGTCTGGAAGGCTTATATAACCTGGTGTGAATCCAGAGGTTGGCATCCCAGGAAATATGTCATAGGTAGAATCCTTGATTTTCTACAGATGGGATTAGAGATGAAGCTGGCCTTGAGTACCATCAAGGGCCAGGTTTCTGCTTTATCAGTATTATTTCAGCGGCCACTTGCTTCGCATTCTTTGGTCCGAAACTTTATGCAGGGGGTGATGCGTCTTAATCCTCCGGTTAAAGCGCCCCTAAACCCCTGGGACTTGAATTTGGTCCTGGCTGTGTTACAGAAACAGCCTTTTGAACCAATAAGTCAGATTCCTTTGGTCTTGTTGACAAGGAAATTAATTTTTCTGGTGGCCATCTCTTCTGCTAGAAGAGTATCAGAATTAGCAGCTCTTTCCTGTAAGGAGCCTTTTTTGATTATACACAAGGATAGAGTGGTACTACGCCCTCATCCTAGTTTTTTACCGAAGGTGGTTTCTGATTTTCATTTAAACCAAGACATTGTTCTACCTTCCTTTTTTCCAGATCCCTGTTCTCCGGAAGAGAGATCTCTACATTCGTTGGATGTAGTAAGAGCAGTTAAGGCCTATCTAGGGGCAACTACTCAGATCCGCAAGACGGATGTTTTGTTTGTGCTGCCAGAGGGCCCCAATAGAGGACAGGCAGCGTCAAAAGCTACCATTTCTAAATGGATTCGACAGTTGATCATTCAAGCTTACGGTTTGAAACAGAAGATCCCTCTGTTTCAGATCAGGGCACATTCCACAAGGGCTATTGGTGCTTCTTGGGCAGTGCATCACCGGGCCTCTATGGCTCAAATCTGCAACCTGGTCTTCAGTTCATACATTCACCAGATTCTATCAGGTGGATGTGAGAAGACATGAGGATATCGCCTTTGGGCGTAGTGTGCTGCAGGCAGCGGTACAGGGTCCTCAGGTCTGATTGCACCCTACTTGGTCGTGGTTCCCCCCCCTCAGGTAGCATTGCTCTGGGACATCCCATCAGTAATTACTGTGGCTCTGTGTCCCGTGATGTTCGAGAAAGAAAATAGGATTTTTTAAAACAGCTTACCTGTAAAATCCTTTTCTTTCGAAGGACATCACGGGACACAGAGGTCCCGCCCCTCTTCTAATACACTATATTTTTTGGCTACAAAACTGAGGTATCCCTGCAAGGGGGAGGGATTATATAGGGGGTTGAACTTCCTGATAGGGTGTGCCAGTGTCCAATCACCAGTGATACCTATATAACCCATCAGTAATTACTGTGGCTCTGTGTCCTGTGATGTCCTTCGAAAGAAAAGGATTTTACAGGTAAGCTGTTTTAAAAAATCCTATTTTTTCCTTTTCAAGTTGATCACTTGATAAAAGTACACCCAGTTTCTTTCTATGAGAAACCCAAGAAGTCTTTTAACCTTTTGGGTTATACTGCCACCTAAGGGAAGATTGGAGTCTGTCAAACAAAGAACTGTAAGCCAGTCCACTCCTACTACCAGCATGCCTCAGTGTTTTGCTGATGTCCTAGGCAGATGGACTTCTCTTTTTCAGCTCGTCTGGTAAAAGACTAATTTTATTATCTTAATCCTATAGTACAGAACACAGCCTTAGCAAGCCCTCTTGAGCCTAGCTTTGTGTGTCCAGAAGATACAGAACAGGGCTAGGCCCCACTCCCTTGTCGCTACATCTGATCGACAGCAGCGGAAGGCAATGGCTCCTGCATCTTGGACAGTGAGGAGTGAGAGCCTTGGCCCTCGTGCACATTGCTGGATTGAGATCTGGCTCAGGTATGTATTTAGGGACACTGCACAGGGAGCTGCATGCAGAAGGTTTCTTTTAACGTACTGCATGAAATAGCCAGGCTTCTTCTCCATCCCTAGTGGATCTACCTGCTCGCTGTAAAAAAGGAGGCAAACGAAAAGGACCCAGAGATGGTGCTAGAAGAGGCCACAGAAGATTTCTCACCCCCAGACTCATACTCCAGATACTAGAACTTTACGCACAATGCTTGCCAATGTATATATGCTCACCTCTTTAAATTAAAAAAAAAACAAAAACTTTGGCATAGCTGTTTTTGATTCTCCCCTGGGAATCATGACCAATCTACAGTGGGGAAAATAATTATTTGATCCCCTGCAGATTTTGTAAGTTTGCCCACTTAAAAATAAATGGAGGGTCTATAACTTTTATCATAGGTATATTTTAAATGATAGAAACAGAATATCAGCCAAAAATCCAGAAAAAAACACATAAAACAAATGCTATAAATGAAGTTGTAGTTCAGTGAGTAAAATAAATATTTGGTCCCCAAGCAAAACATGACTTAGTACAGGGGTCAGCAACCTTTTTCCACTTTAGTGCCCTTCAATGTATGTGAATGCATGAAAGGCTGCATTCACCTGCTAATAGATGATGATAATAATCCTAACATAGTAATAATAACAATACAGGTTTAACTCACTTTATGGTATTTCACTAATACAAATCCAGTTCCCCCTGAGGGAGCATATGGCTGGGGTTTCAGATTTTAGTGCCCCCTCCCCATCCTGGCACCCATAGTGGCCCCCATTGTGTACTCTGCACCCCACAGACACACAATCGCACACTGTGCAGGTAGAACTCTCCTACCTTACACAGGTGTAGAGCAGAGCGGCTGGTACCACAGGCTGAATGGAAGCGGGAAATGCTGAAGTTAACTTTTTACATTAACTGGCTGGTGATTGGTTGCTGTGATCACCCGGCAACCAATCACCTGCTGTTTAATGTAAAAAGTTCACTTCAGCAGTTCCCGTCCCCATCCAGCCCTGTGATATCAGCCAATCACTGCTGTGCTATTAATAGGACAGCGGCAAACATGTACGCGGGCCGGGTGCCCGTGAATTAATCACGGGCACTGATGGGCCTGACCATTAACGGTGGCGGGCCGAGTGTGGCCCGCCGACCCCTGACTTAGTACTTTGAGGAGACACCCTTGTTGGCAAGCACAGAGGTAAGACGTTTCTTGTAGTTGGTTACCAGGTTTGCACACATCTCAGGAGAGATTTTGGTCTACTTTTTTGTACAGATCTTCTCTAAATCCTTAAGATTTCTTGGCTGTCACTTGGCAACTCGAAGTTTCAGCTCCCTCCATAAATTTTCTATAGTATTAAGGTCTGGAGACTGACTAGGCCTCTCCATGACCTTAATGTGTTTCTTCTTGAGCCACTCCTTGGTGGTACCTTTTGGATCATTATGCTGGAAGACCCATCCACAACCCAGCTTCAGTGTTCTGGCTGAGGGAAGAAAGTTCTCATCCAAGATTTTACAATACATGGCCCAGTCCATTGGCCCTTTTTTTCAGAAGTGTTTTTGCTCCATGCAAACTACTTTTTGATTTGCGTGTATGGGGCATGGAACTTGCCCTTGGAAGTTGAGCAGGGGCTGTCAGTCCATAGGAGGATATCCTTCAAATTTTTCGTCACTCTGCTTCTAGGAGTGCGAGTTCAAATTTAGTGTTTCCCAGTTTAACAAAAATAATTTGGCAGTAAACAGGAATGAATGAAGAATGCAGTTCAGTTACATAGTATTGCCGAAGGGGGTTGGAAGATAATTTAATGGCAGAGTGTCCCTCTTATTTCTAAAAGATTGGCAATTTAATTTTTACATAAGCTATACATTCATAGTAGACACTTGAACACATAAACTTAACATGGTGTGTATGAATTGAACCTATTTGCAACTTTTATATATTTTATTTTTAGGAAGCATTAAAACTACAACAGGATATGAGGAAGAACAAACAAGAAATGTTAGAAAAGCAAATAGAATATCAGAAGGTATGTACATCTGGTTTTGGACCCATCAAGAGCAATTTCTACTTCGGTTATTACATTATTATAAAATTTGTTCTATGGCATAGCCTGTTTATAAAGGTGTTTAGGCTTTTAGGATTTCATGTTCACACTTTCATTGTGGGTTTTAGTCCCAGGACCATGTAGCACTCAAGAATAGTGCTAGAAAGGTGGTCTTTTCTGAAATGAAATCATTTATCCCTAAACACACAGACACACCTTAACCGCTTCTGGACTAGCCGCCACAGTTTCACTGCGGCAGGCTGGCTACCCTGTGTGAAATCACGCTACTGTACGTGATCTCACAGGGTCCGGATAGCAGGCGCGCGCCCGCTGCACAGCGGTGGTGCCGATGCTCGTGGCCGGTTGCGATGACTGCTGGCCACGAGCAATCATGACCAGGAGACACAGAACAGGAACGAGTGTGTGTAAACACACACTTCCCTGTTCTGTTCTGAGACTTCTGTTCTGACTATTAGCTAGGAACCACGATCTGTCACTTCCTGTAGTTAGTCCCTCCCCCTTCAGTTAAAATCACCTCCCAGGCAACACAGTTAACCCCTTCATCGCCCCCTAGTGTTAACCCCTTCACTGCCAGTGACATTTTTACAGTAATCAATGCATTTTTAATCGCACTGTATTAATGCCAATGGTTCCAAAAATTTGTCTAAATTGTCCGATGTGTCCGCCATAATGTCGCAGTCCTGTTAAAAATCGCAGATCGACGCTATTACTAGTAAAAAAAAAAAAAATAAATAAAAATGCTATAAATCCCCTATCTTGTAGACGCTATAACTTTTGCGCAAACCAATCAATATACGCTTATTGCAAAATTATGTAGAAAAATATGTAGAATAATACATATCGGCCTAAACAGAGGAAAACAATAGTTTTTTTATATATTTGTGGGGAATATTTTTTAGAGCACACAGTAAAAAATAATGCGTTTTTTTTCAAAATTGTCGCTATTTTTTTGTTTATAGCACAAAAAATAAAAACCGCAAAGGCGATCAAATACCACCAAAAGAAAGCTCTATTATTTGGGGAAAAAAGGACGTCACTTTTAATAGTAAATAGAAGCGTTTCCCAATGCCATTCCTGACCCAGCCCTCCCAGTGTTTTTTTTCTCGCTTACCTCATTCACATGATATTTAGAATCTTGTCAGTCTTGTATCTTTGAAGGGATTTTTAGATTACATCACTTCCTGTTGCTTGTATCAGCATTCACTACCTGTTCGGTCATCTCCCAGAAGCCATCACTTCCTTGTTGCATCACAGAAGAGGGCGTGATAGGGTGTGTTCACCACACTGGACCACACTTCCCTCATTACAATACCACCTTCCACCCGCTTCCTATACAATCTGATTGTAGAATGTCCTTTAGAGCACACATCAGCTATGTAGTACAAGGGCCTGTCTGATTTGCTACAAATTGAATGAATTGTTTAGGTGTGTTCTCTATTCCATAGTTCTGGTAAATCTACAGAGATTGTATAATCAGATTTCATAGTGTATGGCATCTTTATACAAGTACATAGGGGGAGTGGACGGAAACACTCAGTCATGAAGCTGATTCAGTCATGAAGCTGATTCATTCACATCTCCACCTAACAAAAAACTCACATTCCCGCATGCGCTTGTTTTGTGTGTTTTGGAGTGTTTTTCACTCGTTACGCATAGGGCAGCCCATTCACTTGAATAGACTGCCCTACGCGCAGCAATCGCCCCAGAGGAGCTCCAGAACTATTTTTGCAGCGGCACATGGTGAGTTACTGCAGTTTTCAGTGTGTTTGTTGCACTTGGGGATCCTCATTGTTCTTCTGTAAATGCACCAATTTCACTTTTAGGCCTCATTCACATCTAGAGTAGTGGGAGCGCATGTTTTTTGGCTTGTTATTCCAGTGATACACATAGGGCAGCCAGTCTGTTTCAATGGGCTGTGCACCACCTGGCAAAGTAGCTCATAGGACATTTTTGTAAATTTGTTACTGCATTTGTCACCTGTTTTTCATGTGGCAAGTGTGCTGTTAACAATTAATGACACTAAAAACGCAACTAGGTAATTTTATGTGTATAAATGTGGCCATACACTATACAATCTGATTACAATCTCCTCTAGATTTACCAGAACTATATAATAGGAGGAGATCCCATCAATCCAAACACTCTGTATCCAATCAGGCAGGCACTTGCACTACATCAGGGATGTCCCGTGGGCTGCATGTGGCCCAGGGAATTGAGCATGCACCCTGAGCCTGTCCAAAGGGATGCTGGGGAAGTCAGGCAAATTCACACATGGAGGAATACCAGGGGTGCTGTGAAAACTTAGTTGATGTGTGAAGGTGTGCTAATGAGGACAGCTGGTAAACTCTTCCTGGGTCATACTGGCTGGTCCGTCCTGTGTGTCTGTCCTCTGTCTACCAGGAAGTTTCTGAAGTGATCTGCAAACTACAGCCATGGATGGAGGTGAGGCCTGGTCTTCAAAACCAAAGATCATTTGTATTTTTGTGTAACAGAGGTACCGTACTGGTATATTAATACATAAGGGAGCTGGATTTTAGAAGGGAAAAAAAGGTGAACTTGGCCTTTAAAAAACATCTTTAGAACACCTTTTTTGAACAGTTCATGTCTAACTGTTGCTAAGAAATGTATGTGGAGATAGGGTCCTTGAAAACTTCTGCTACTTTGTTATAAATAATACCTTTTTATGTTTTCAGATGTTGATATCAAAACTAGAGAAAAACAAGACCATGAAGGCAGAAGAGAGGACAGAAATCATGAAAACACTAAAGGTACTCGACGAGAAGATCTCTCAGGTGAAAGATGAATTGAAGACGCTAGCTGCTCCATCAAAAGTGAAATCTAAGACTGAGGTATGTTTAGCAAATCTTAACCACTTCCCTACCACTGTATTGTTAAACTTCCACCTCCCCAGCATTTTTTTTTATTTTATTTTTTATTTGTGGAGTGCAGTTTATATATGGCACTGCAGAAATATAGCATGGGCAGCCAGTGCACCCATTACATGTCTGACTGAGATTAGACATAAGGCACAGAGTCATTCGGAGTGGCTCTGTGTCTTGTGATGGCCAATCACAATGATCACAAACGTAACCTCTGCTTGTCTTAAATGTGACTCTTCCTCCTCTGCTGCTGATTCTCACAATCCTCTTCTTTCCTCCTCTTTGACTTCCTCTTCTGCCCTCCACCCCAAACTTGCTCATCCGTGTCTTTATGGACATTTCTTTGTGCACTTGTGCGCAGTCATGTTGAAACAGGAAGGGGCCATCCCCAAACTGTTCCCACAAAATTCGGCGCATGAAATTGTCCAAAATGTCTTGGTATGCGGACGCCTTAAGAATTCCCTTCACTTGAACTAAGGGGCCAAGCCCAACCCATGAAAAAAAACCTCACACCATAATCCCCCCCCTCCACAAATGATTTGGAGGAACTTGACTGGCCTGCATAGAGTCCTGACCTTAACTCGATAGAACACCTTTTGGTTGAATTGGAGTGGAGACTGTGAGCCAGACCTTCTCTTCCACATTAGTGCCTGACCTCACAAATGCGCTTCTGGAAGAATGGTCAAACATTCCCATAGACATACTCCTAAACCTTGTGGACAGCCTTCCCAGAAGAGTTGAAGCTGTTATAGCTGCAAAGGGTGGGGCCAACTTAATATTGAACCCTGTGGACTAAGACTGGGATGCCATTAAAGTTCATGTGTGCGTGTGTAAAGGCAGGTGTCCCAATACTTTTGTGATATTGTGTGTGTGTGTGTGTGTGTGTGCGTGTGCGTGTGCGTGTATATGTACAATTGTGCTCAAAAGTTTGCTTACCCTGGCAGAAATTGTGAAATTTCTGCATTAATATTGAGAATATGACTGGTCATGCCGAAAAACTGTCTTTTTTTGAGGATAGCAATCACATGAAGCCATTTATTACATATTTTTTTGGATCCTTTTAAAAATCATAATGAGAACAGAAATCGCCCAAATGGCCCTGATCAAAAGTTTACATACCCTGGAATGTTTGGCCTTGGTACAGACACAGGTAAAATGACAATTAAAGGTTAGTTTCCCACATTTGTGGCTTTTTAATTGCTTGCCGACCAGCCGCTGCAGTTTTACTGTGGCAGAATGGCACTGCTGGGCGAAACGACGTTTCCTTACGTCGATTCGCCTTTTGGCCACTTTACAAGGATAGAAAAGGATATAAAAAGATATCCAAAGCCTTGAATATGCCAGTCACTACTGTTGAATCACTTATTAAGAAGTGGAAAATTAGGGGCTCTTTTGATACCAAGCCATGGTCAGGTAGACTAAGAAAGATTGCAGCCACAACTGGCGGAAGAATTGCTCAGGATACAAAGAAAAACCCAGAGTTAACCGCAGGAGAAATGCAGGCTGCTCTCCAAAAAGACGGTGTGGTTGTTTTTAAGGAGTACAATTCAACGATACTTGAACAAAAAAGAGCTGCATGGTTGAGCTGCCAGAAGGAAGCCTTTACTGCGCCAATGCCACAAAAAAGCCAATGAGGCATGTCGAGGTGGTGTTGGACATATTGTAACCAGGCTTTTTTGTGGAACTTGTAAAGGCTTCTTTCTGGCAATTTGACCATGCAGCTCTTTTTGTTCAAGTATCATATTGTGCTCCTTAAAAACAACCACACCATATTTTTCGAGAGCAGCCTTTATTTCTCCTGAGGTTACCTGTTGGTTTTTCTTTGTAATTCGAACAGTTCCTGTGGCAGTTGTGGCTGAAATCTTTCTTGAACTACCTGACCTTGGTTTGGTATCAAGAGATCCCCTAATTTTCCACTTCTATTCAAATGATTGAACAGTACTGACTGGCATATTCAAGGCTTTGGATATCCCTTTCTATCTGTGTAAAGTTTCATTACCTTGTTACGCAGGTCTTTAGACTGTTCTTTTCTACCTCCTCATGGCTCAGTATCTAGCCTGCTTAGTGCATCCATGTGAGAGCTAAGGATGAGCTCCGGCGTGTTCGCACAGCCCACGTGCAGAGTCCTCCAGGAAGTCGGCACTGCGCTGCGCTAATCACAGGCAGTGAGACATTGTCCCGATGTGCGGCTGCAGAGATCGGGAAATGTCTCACTGCCTGTGATCAGCGCAGTGCCGACTTCCTGGCGGGCTCTGCACGTGGGCTGTGCGAACACGCCGGAGCTCATCCTTAGTGAGAGCTAACAAACTCCTTGACTATTTATACACAGACAATAATTGTGATTTTAAAAAAAATGGCCTTTTAATTGCTATTTTAATCTGTGTGTCACCTTCTGTGTCTTTACCAAGGCCAAACATTCCAGGGTATGTAAACTTTTTTTTATCGGGGCCATTTGGGTGATTTCTGTTATGATGTAAAAAGAAAATCAAAAAACGTAATAATAAATGGCTTTGTGTGATTGCTATCCTTAAATAAGACGCTATCCTTTAATAAGACAGTTTTTTGGCATGATCAGTCATGTTTTCAATCTTAATGCCAAAATTTCACAATTTCTGCCAGGGTATGCAAACTTTAGAGCACAACTGTGTGTGTGTTTGTGTATATAGAGGGAGAGATAGATATAGATTGAGGTGGACTATAGTATACATAAGGAGGTAGATGGCACGCTTCGCTATTTTGCATTTGACTAGGACCAGACCAAAGTGGTCCCACACATATAGTCCAAAAATGAACAGTTACAGCACTGCAGTGTCTTTATTGATGATTTCAAATCGTGCACCACATGTGTAAATACCACCCTTTTTGGGCTTACCTCAGCCCTTCCTCTGGTATATTATCACATGTCTAAAAATGATTACAAAATATCGACTACTGCATAGATCACCATATAAGTATGCTTTATACTTCCAACCAATACCACACATAGGAACAGCAGCAACAGATAATAATACTTGGAGATCCCTTCGCTGCCAGTTTGGAGTATATTGGAATATTTATCGCCTCTTGATCTGTCATATTTCTGTCAAAGTCTGTCATAAAATGTAAAGAAATAAGCTAAAACCGAAAAACTGTAGAGGAAACTGTTCATTGTAGATCATTCTACCAATCAACCTAAAAACAAAATCTTTACAAGGTAACAAACTAGTTTCTGGTGCAGATATGAAGTTATAAAAACAAAGATCAAAGTTTGTGTTCAATTCCTGGAATTTTATTGGACCCAATTTATGTGTTCTTTTGGACCTCTTTTTGTTTAATTCACAGTTCCCTTTCCCTGCCATGTCTCAAAGGAGGTGCATGATCAATCCCCATATATTTTAATAGTGCTACTGTGCAAGACTTGGTGTTTTAGCCACCGAGAGTTCACATTTTCTATCTCTAAAAGAATATTTTATGGCATATTTATTAACTTTTTGAGTTGTCTCCCCCACATAGACCACGTGGGCACTTAAAAATATACACAGATCAGCCAAAACATTATGATCACTGACAGTTAACCAATTGACCTCCGGAAGATTTACCCCCCTTCATGACCAGGCCATTTTCCCCCCACAAATAGAGCTTTCTTTTGGTGGTATTTGATCACCTCTGCGGTTTTTGTTATTTTTGGCACTATAAACAAGAAAAGACGGACTGTTATGAAAAAAAATTTACATAAGCAGAGCACTGTTCTGTGTGTGTGTGCCGGCTGTGATCTAATGACCAGCATCTGCTGTGAAAATCACAGCAGTGCCGGGTCACCAGCGGCGCACGCCCCCTACCTGGAAACCAGATCACGTACTAGGTATATCTGTTATACGGTCGGCAAGCGGTTAAAGTGAAAACATTTATTACAAGTGACAGTGCAGTGCTCAGAAATTCTCTATACATATAATAGCGTGCATAAATGAAATGCTGGAATTCATAATCCTCAAAATAAACCAAAACAAACTATACATGTACTGAGGGGTAATCACCACTAGGTGGCAGTCATCCTTAACCACTTTTAGACCGGGTCTATTTTTCAAATTTGTTCTTTACAAGTTAAAATAATTTTTTTTGCTAGAAAATTATTTAGAGCCCCAAAACATTATATATATTTTTTTTCTAACACCCTAGAGAATAAAATGGCGGTCGTGGCAATACTTTCTGTCGCACCGTATTTGCGCAGCGGTCTTACAAGCGCCCCCCTTTTTTATAATAAGACAACAGTAATGTTAGCCCAATATTTTTTATTTTATGAAAGATGATGTTACGCCAAGTAAATTGTTACCCAACATGTCACGCTTCAAAGTTGCGCCCGCTCGTGGAATGGTGACAAACTTTTACTGTTAAGTCTCCATATGCAGGGGCGTGGCCTGACAGCGCATGGAGTAGGACGCTTTCACAAGGAGCTCCGTCCATTACTCCTGCAATACCGCTATCCTGTGCCTATAGACGATCACCTACACGTTGACTTGCCTCTTGCACACCCTGCAGACACTGTCACAATGTCTCCCTCGAAGGCACAGAAGTCTGCAGCCGCAGCGAAGCTAGCCCAGTACCGCTGACAGGAGGGAGAGGAGACGGAGGAAGATGGCGCCGCGGAGAAGCCTGAGGGGGAGCGAGCAGCGGGAGACACAGAACGGCTCCTAGTGGCAATTACCTTCTGCCGGAGGTAGCCTCCTCAATCTGAGCTCACGGCTCAGATTGAGGAGGTCAAGGTAGACATATCCCTCATCAGGCAGGACCTGCACAAACTCCAGGACCGGGTCAAAACTGCAGAAACCAGACTGAGCTGTGTGGAGGATGCCATCCCACCCCTGCAGGAAGGTTCTGACCGCATGCAGAGACGGATCCAGCAACTGTTCTCCAGGCAGGACGACATGGAGAACAGATTGAGGAGATGTAACCTGCGATTCATCGGCCTCCCTGAGGGTGCAGAGGGTAAGGACCTCACCACGTTTCTGGAGCAGCTGCTCATTACCACCTATGGAAGGGAGGCTTTTTCCCCCATGCTGACAGTGGAGAGGGCTCACCACATGCCTGCTAGACCACCCCCGCAGGGAGCCCCCCCACGCACCTTCATAGCTAAGCTCCTTAATTATAAGTACCGGGATGCGGCCCTGAGAATGGCTAGAGAAAAGGGCAATATCACGATGAGAAACAGTAAAATCGCCATCTTCCCGGATTTTTCGGCAGAGATCCAATGCCGTAGACAAGGCTTCATGGAGGCAAAACGCGGGCTGCGAACCCATCACATCAAATATGCCATGCTGTTTCCAGCACGCCTTAGGGTGGAACAAGATGGGCGAGCCTTCTTAAAGATGCTGAAGAGGTGATAACCTGGCTGGAACGTCGAACAGCCCCTGAGAAAGCCAACTGACGCCGCTGTAAGTACCTGTACTGATGCAATTTTTCACGAATGCCGCAATGTGCCCCAATTATTTTCTGTTACCTGGCTGATTAGGGCCCTTGCGCCATGTTTTAGGCGCTTAGTTGCACACGTGTGGATTCATATTTCCTGTTTAAGCCGTACTTACTACTGGTCCCCTGCGATGCAGATCGTACCTAACACTGGAGCAGATGTGAACTTGGGACACAGTTACTTTGCTACAAGAGTCAAGTTAGGACTTTAACTTTTCCTTGTCAAAAGAAGTTTATTGAGTATACAATGTTATAAAGATACATAAAGTGAGTTTACAAGGATCTATAAAGTAAGCTCATTGTTTTACAGTAGGGTTTATATAGGTAAATATCATGAAATTTCAAATATTAAACATTGGGTTCACGTAAACCTAAATTAAAGATGTATATCATTTCCTTAGTTACTTTTGTAGGTATTTAAATGATTTATACCTACTATACATATTGTTTACAAGTAGAGTGTATATAGGTCAAATAAATTCTGATAATGAGCTTTAATCGTAAGGTGGAGAAAAGGAAAGAGAAAGAAGAAAAAGGGTTGAAAGGTAGAGGTATGGTCCACAAGGTTGTCCCGCTCGTCAGTTTATTATTCTTTTTAGTTCTCTTTGAAGCCTTAGAATGGGTGTCTCTGTAAGTCATTTAATCTGTTACCATGGCAACAGGACAGAGTCATTTGAAGTTTGACAGGAACTGTTGTTTTATCCAAGGATGCCAAAGTTTTTCAAATTTTGGGATTTGATTTTGATCGATGGCTACCATCTTAGCATGGGACATTGTATTCTTCATTCTGTGAATTGTTTCTGCTAGTACCAATGTAGGAGATTTCCATGTCTTGGCCACTGTTTGTTTTGCAGCCGTTATTAGTTGGATCATAAGTTTGAATTGAGAGAGTGTTAACCATTCCGGTTTTAGATTAAGTAAAGATAAATATGGATCTGGTTGTAATATTTTTTTAAATATTTTAGATGCAATCACGAAGACTTCCTTCCAGAAGGTTTGGATTACTGGGCACGTCCACCATATGTGTAAATATGTGCCTATTTCTGGGCATCCTCGAAAACAAAGAGCTGAGGTATTAGGTGAATATTTTGCCACTCTAGCGGGTACAAGGTACCAGCGAGTTAGGACTTTATAATTTGTCTCCAGTGCTAAGATGTTGGGTGAAGATGACTTAGATGTGAGCCATATGTTAGACCAGTCCGTGTCTTCTAAAGTTCGTCCCAGGTCCTCCTCCCACCTCTGAACGTAAGAGGGTCTATTAAGATTTGCTACTCCATATAATTGATTATAAAGTGATGAAATTGTACCTTTAGCAAATGGATCTTTTGTACAGATTGATTCAAAAATGGATAATTGGGATAATGGTGTATCCCCCTTTAGGAATGGTGTATAGAAATTTTTGATTTGGAGATATCTAAATATCTCAGAGTTTGGTAGATCATATTTTTCTCTAAGCGATGGGAATGAAAGGAATGATTTAGATGCTATGAAGTCATTTAGTGTCTGAATGCCTGATGTTGTCCAAGCTTTAAAAGAATTTGGGTAGATCCATGCCGGATAAAAGGCCGGATTTCTGATAAAAGAAAGGAGAGGATTGTGTGGAGAATGTAACTGATATTTGGTTTTTAGTTTATCCCAGAGAGATAAGAAGTGTTTAGTTATGGGATTATGAATTTTAAAGCGGTCTTTAGGATCAAGCCATAATAAATTTGATATTAATAGAGGGTCATTTTCTGAAGCCTCTATAAATACCCATAATGGGATTTCCTGTTTTGCATGGTATTTGGACAGACTGGCCAAATGTGCTGCTCTGTAGTAGTTAGTAAAATTAGGGTATCCCAGGCCTCCTTTATTTTTGGGAAGATGTAGTGTGTGTATAGGTATACGTGGTTTAGAAGAGCCCCATATAAACGAAGTTGCTCTTTTTTGTACTATTCTCAAAAAATAGGAAGGAATTGGAATAGGGAGGACTCTGAATAGATAAAGCAATTTGGGTAGAATAGTCATTTTGATTGCATTAATCTTCCCTATCCAGGATAAAGGAAGTTGCGACCATTGTTTTATTAGATTTGTGATCTGTCTTAATACAGGAGGATAATTGGTTGAGAATAAGTGAGAATGAGATGCTGTTAAATGAATTCCAAGATATGGGATTGATTTTTCTGCCCATGCGAATGGGAGTGCAGCCCTAGCCGGGATCAATTCCATGTTTGTGAGTGAAATATTAAGCACTAGGCATTTCTTAGGATTAATCATAAGGCTGGATAGGGCTGCAAATCCATCAAGAGCTGGTATTAAGTTAGGACCAGAGACCTGTGGTGATGATAGAAAAAGTAATATATCGTCTGCAAATATACATAATTTGTGTGTAATACCTCCTACTTCAATGCCAGTTATAGTTTGGTTTGTTCTGATGTATTGGGCCATGGGTTCGAGTATAAGGGCAAATAATAAGGGAGATAATGGGCAACCCTGTCGGGTACCTCTTTCGATATTAAAGGCTTCAGATTTGTATCCAGCATATTTTATATAGGCTTTGGGTTTATTATATAATGCTTTGATCCATGTTAAAAAGTGGGGTCCAAAACCCCATTTTTGTAATGAATATTGCATATATTGCCAGGATACTGTGTCAAATGCCCTCTTAATATCGAGAGATAGAAAACATAAAGGGATTTTCCGTTTTTTAGCAATATGTGCCAATAACACTGCCCTGCGTATACCATCGCCTGCCTGTCTATTTGGCATGAAGCCTACTTGATCTCTATGTATTAATTTTCCTATAATGCTATTGAGGCGTTTTGTTATTATTTTTGCTAATAATTTAATATCGAGGTTTAACAGAGAGATTGGCCGATAATTCACACAGGAAGTATCATCAGAAAGGGGTTTTGGGATCATACAAACACTTGCCATTAGTGTTTCTTGCCGAAAAGAATGTCCATCTAGAAGTTTGTTAAAAGTTTCAGTGAGAATGGGAGAGAGTATTTCTGAGAATGTTTTATAGTATAAAGCCGAGTAGCCGTCTGGGCCTGGTCTTTTGTTAAGTTTTAGGTCTTTTATGGCGTTAGCAACTTCATCTATAGTTATAGGCTCATCCAAACTGCTTTTTTGATTCTGAGATAACTCAGGTAAGGTTATTTTTGAGAAGAAGGATTCAGCCTCTGTAGGATTAAATTCATTGTTTGTCTTGTATAAAGTTGCGAGATGTGAGTGAAATTTATGGACTATTTTAACTGGATTACAAGTGTAAACATTTTTTGATAATTTCAAACGTATTGGTTTGAAAGATTTGTTAGTTGAATTTAATGCCCGAGCCAAATATGTACCTGGTTTGTTTGTATTCATGTAGAAATTGTGTTTGGAGCGTTTGAGGGATTTATCAACTGACTCAGTGAGAAATAGATCGTATTCCAATCTAGATTTTTCCAGATGAGATTTTGTACTCTGAGATGGATTATCTTGAAATGATATGTAGGCTGCATTAAAATTGAGTTCTAGTTTTTTTGCTAGATTTTTGCGTTCCCGTTTAAATAGTGCCATTTGTCTTTGTATTGTACCACGCAAGACAGGCTTATGAGCTTCCCACAGTGGTTTTTTTTGGGAGATGTCTGTTGTATTATTAATTGATATGTATTCCTTTAAAGCTTGTTCAATGGCCATCTGATGTAGTGGGTGTTTGAGCATTATGTCCGGTAAGTACCACGTTGGGTCATGCGCTTTTGGTATGGCTGAGGCTATAGTAGTGTATACTGCATTATGGTCAGACCACGGAATCGGAATTATATCTGATGCAATAATTTCTGGTATCATTCCTATTGTTAGAAAAATATGATCTATTCTGGTGAAGGTTTGATGAGGGTGCGAGAAATAAGTGAATTTCTTTTTCATTGGGTTACTTTCTCTCCACGAATCTACCAGATTGTATTTGGAAAGAAGTTGAGAAAAAGGTAATCTAGAGGTTATTTTGGATGGAGTAAAAAGTGATTTATCTAGAAATGGGAGGAGGACCTGGTTCGAATCCCCACACATTATCACTGTTCCTATTTTGTGTGTATTAATCACTTGTAATATATGTGAGAGGAATGGTGTAGGTTGTTTGTTAGGAGCGTAGTAGGAAATCACCGTGATTGCTGTATCCATTATATAACCCATGAGTATCAGGTATCTACCTTCTGGGTCTTTAATTTCTGATAAGGTGAATGGTGTGGATCGGTGAAATGCAATTAGAGTTCCCCTTTGCTTGGTGAAGTGTGTTTCTTGGAGGCATACTATGTGAGCCTTCTTGTTATGGAAAGTACAGAAGGCTTTGGTCCTTTTTTGAGGGACATTTATTCCCTGAACATTCAGGGAAAATATATTCAGTGGTGCCCTGGCAACAGGTCAAATAGTTTTGACTTACTTTTTGTTATGCAGTGCTGACTGCGCAGATCAACCTGTGTGGACTGAAGAGATGAATAGATAGAAAAGAAACCAGTGAATTCTGGAGTAAAGAGTAAACAAAAAACATATGAGATTAGATGATACATTGTATAAATTATTTTTTGCAAGTAATCACAATTTACCCGTGAAAGAGAATAAATATCTCTCTCAGGGGAATAAGTGCCTTCGTCACACATCCCACATAATATGGTTGGGAGAATGAGGAGGGCTAATGGGGGTACACGGATCTTCCGCTTACAGTAGAGAAGTGCTATGTCAAAAGACATCAAAATGATGTTTCATTAATTGGAGTGCAGAATATAGTTTTTGTTGAAATTATTTATTCCAGGGTGGTTGTATATGGTTAGTCTTGCCCTAGGCTAAATAATTCAGTTAGAAAGGTACTGTTAATAACTTTGGTATTGATGAAGATAGTTTGAATTATTTTGGGATTTTAACCCTTTTAGAGTAAACAATTACATATTTTATTCATATGTAACTGTTTAGATATGTTAACTCATAAAATTGAGGTTGTATTGCTTCAGATTAGAATAAACAAAAACATAATTCTAGGAACTAGTTAGGTAATAATATATTTGTTTTAAGAAAAGAAAGAAAAAGCTTCCATTACTTCTGGATTATTGAACATATTTGTCCTAAAAAGTAATAAATCTATTGTTATTACCTGATAATATATAACTGAACAAGAATTTCCTTATTTCACTTATATATTCTAAGGCTATATGAATCAGAAGTAATAAGAAATATAACTGGAATGTAACATGATCCCACACAGTGTGTGACTATCAGAATGCAGTTACATTCAGTTATAAATACAGGTTTTTTATAGAGAACCATCTTAGTATAATAAATGAAGAGATATCAGGAATTAGGATGTCAGTCCATTGAATCTTCTTGGTCCATGGATGATGTGGCATAACGGCCTCTTTTGTGAGAATGATGATTCCCATTTTGTTCTGAAATTTTCTGGGTGCTGCCTGAAGGTGAAGATGATGCCATTCTTCTGCGTGTGGGAGAGTTGCTGCTTGTGGGTTCTGTCAGATTTAATTTTAAAAGGGTTTGTTGTAGTTCATCTGCTGATCTGCTTCTGTAAATTGTACCTTGGTAGTTAAATCTGACTGAAAAGGGGAAGCCCCATTGATACATAATATTGTGGCGTTGCAGTTCCATTAGTTGGGGTTTCATGGATCGTCTTTTAGTAATAGTAAGTTGGGATAGGTCAGCAAAAATTTGATAATTGTGTCCTTGAAAATTAAGTTCCTTTTTTTCTCTTGCAGCAATTAGTATTTGTTCTTTCGTTCTGTAATAATGAAATTTTGTGATTATATCACGTGGGGGTCCATCTTTCTTTTTGGCTGTGAGGGCTCTGTGTACTCTGTCCAGTTCTAAACGTTCAATAGGGATATCTGGCTTTAGTTCTTGTAATAGAGCAGTAATAGTAGATTGCAGGTCTGTCACAGTTTCAGGTATTCCCCTTATGCGCAAGTTTGAACGTCTGGCTCTATTTTCGTAATCTTCGAGCTTAGTTTGAAGTATTAAATTCTCTTCTTTTAATTGTTCCAATTCTGTTATATTTACTTGGGTTCTAATTTCAATTTCATCCATTTTTATTTCTAAGGCTGCGGTGCGGTTTCCCAGCTCTCTTATTTCTTTGGTTAGGCTTTTTGTTATTTGGTCTGAGGTTTGTTTTAAAGCCTTATGAAGCATCTTTTCAAATTGAAATAATATTACTGGGGATGCTGAGGAGGCTTGTGGAGAAGTTTGTGAGAGGATTTGTTCTGTATCTGACTCAAATGGAGAGTCTTGCTGTGACATTTTCTGTCTGTGAGAGCGCCCTGATGCTGTATCTTGTGAGGTGACTGGAGCTGCTTTAGTTGCAGTGAGTGCCTGTGAGCTCTTTGTGAGGTGATTTTTATTTCTGCCACGGTTTCCTGCCCAAACTTTCACAGTTTGTTCCCTGGGGCAAAAAGTTTCAAATGGATACCTTTTGAGCCTGCAGGCTCCGCTTTGTCCTTCTCTTCTCTCCTCAGCGGTGCGGAGCTCTAACAATGCATGTCTGCTCCGCTAGGCTCCGCCCATCTCCCCCATTAGGACTTTAACTTTAACCGCTTTTCCTTTCATATGGTCCGAAGTGGCCCAGTACCCTGCATTGGAGGTCGGAACCTCGGGAGTGCAACGATCCTACTCCCTAAATACAAAGTGCAGCAAGACTTTCCCCCACTAAGCACTAGAGAATACTCCTGGGATGCTGGAAGCTGTGCAAAGCACAAATATGTGTCACTCACTTAATGGGGGGCTTGCTCCAACACTGCTCTGCAATGCAGTGGCTTCAAATGCTTACCATTCTCTTTGCTTACCAAGTAACTTTATGTTTTCTCTTGTTAGAAGTTTTCAAATGGTTTCGGGATGATGCCCACAATAGTTGGAAGGGTTGTAGGGCGGGGTGGGGAGGGAATGTTTATTCATTGAGTAATTTTGTGTACGATGTATTCCTAACACAGATAAAGCAACAAAAATTAATACTGGTTCAGGTACTAAAAGCTATACTTCACTTAATTCTATTTATGTTGGACAGGTTGTATGGGTTCCCACGAAACTTGAGTAATTGAGTCAAAAGTCCCAGCTCAGCTAGACCTTGTTATTTCATAACTGATATCTCATGGCGTCCTTAAAATTCCTCACCTGGAATGTGAGAGGCCTAAGGTTCGGCAGCTCTCGCATTTCTTAAAAAGCAATGAGCTGACGTAATAGTGCTTGTTGAGACTCATGTGGAAGGGAGATTGCAGATGGCCTCCGTCGCCCGTGGGTGGGGTGGGCATTCCACTTGACCCACACACCCCACGCATGAGGAGTCTCCATACTTGTAGCCAAATCTGTACAATTTGAACTCAATGAAGCCTCCACAGACCCACAGGGACGATATGTATTCCTGTCTGCAAGGTTATACGGGGAACCTTTCCTCATATTAGCCTTCTATGTCCCTCCCCCATTCTCCATGCCCATAATCCTAGAAGGGTTTGCATTTATGGCATGGCATCCCACAGCCCAAGCAGTTTGGCTGGGGGACTTCAACACCACACTAAATCCCTCTTTAGATAGACTTCAACCCTCAAATCCCACTTCAGGAGCAAATAGGGACACTAAGTTCTCCAAACTGGCTTCCTCCTTCCACCTTGTGGACTCCTGGAGACATAGATTCCCTCACAAGCGAACATATTCTTGCTTCTCCTCTACACACAACTCCATGTCCAGAATTGATCTCATTCTAATATCACAAGGCCTCACACCACGGCTGTTGGAGACAGCGTTCTGTCCCAGGATGCTGTGCGATCATAGTCCCTATTGAATCACAGTAAGCATTCCCATGGACAAGCCAATGCGGGCCTGGCGCTTAAATCCATTCTGGCTCTCACTGCTGCCTGAGGACGATGATCTTGCCGAATGGAAATTATACTTCAGAGACAACTCTGCCCATATGGCGGTGTAACGAGCCCCTTGCTCGCTCGGTTCCACTCTTCCGACACTCCTCTGCTGCTATTGAATCAGATTGCAATGTCTGATGGTTCGGTCATCCAATGCTCCAGGATTAAAACTACAGCTCTGTGCCGTTCTAACCAAGTTGTGATAGCTCAGAACAAACACCAGGCAGGTTGTATGTAAGTTCAACCAGGAACCTCCCTTTATTGACAGGAATACAGTCTTATTTATACAATAAAAGAGGAGGCGCAGACTGCTCATATTACTCTAACAATACAGCTGTAACCTAATTAACATGAGCTAATTAACTAATCCCTTTAGACATTCTAGATGACTCAGACATGACCTTTAGGCCAGACTGGCCGTCTTGTAGTTCAGAACATCCAATCAACATTCTCACAATAGCAGAGTTAATTAACACAAACAAAAATGGGGATCTAATGACTCTTAGATCCCATACTAGAGACTTATTTACAATACACATTTTAGCAGACAACATACAGACAGGTGCTGGAATTTACATCAGCATCTCCTAACAGTATCTGTCCCAGCATTATGAATCAGCCACTATTCCAATATGGCAAATCCAGGGTCCCCAGAGTCTGTGTGTCCTGGGGGACCAGGACCCGAAACCACAGTAATACCACCTCAAGGGTCCCCAGGCATACATCTCACAAAGAGCACCGTTCCCCCAAATGCAAGGGCCCACGATCGATCGGCAAGAGGCTAGCATACAGTCCCCTCCAAAAGTCTCTGTCACAGGCCGCAATCTGGAAGTCATTCAAATCCCACGTTCGCTTGACCCTCACCTCACGCATCAATAGAGTCAAATCCGACTCTGCTGGGGCGTTTGACAGAGCAGTTGCAAAGTTGTCCCTCGCGGAACAGAATTACATGACCGACCCCACTCCCATAAACGCGAGCACACTTAAAATCCAGACCAGAGTGCTGTCTCAACTTCAGTATGGTAAGGCAAGACAAAAATCATTCTTTGCTAAACAAAAGTTGTTCGAGCATGGGGAAAAGGCTGGCAAACTCCTGGCATACCTGGTTCATTGTGAGGATAGGCCCCCAGTGGTAATTTCTCTGCATGGTCCTGATGGACTACCCATTACTGACCCAGATACGGTGACCTCTATGTTTAGGGACTTCTTCGCTGACCTCTATGTTTAGGGACTTCTTCGCTGACCTCTATACGTCCAAAAGTCCGGAGGATATGGGTCCGATGAACTCCTTTCTGGAAGAGGTTGCATTACCTCAATTGGCTCAGGATCAGATCAGCCTCCTTGAGGCACCTCTCACCGTGGAGGAAATAGCGGAGGCCATCGCCGGATTTGCCAGATCCAAGTCCCCAGGCTCCGACTGCCTACTCGTAGAATTTTACTCCCAATACAGCGAGACCCCGATCCCTAAACTGTTAGCCTTATATAACCACCTATTCGAGACATTCATGCTCTCCACTTCTATGAGAGAGGCGACGATAGTCCTCATACCCAAACTGGGTAAGGACCCTGGATACCTCGAATCCTATTTCCCCATTTCCCTCCTACAGGTGGATGTTAAAATTCTGGCCAAGGTCCTTTCTATCCGACTTAATCAGGTTATATTTTTACTGATACACACAGATCAGGCAGGATTTATGCCAGGACGCAATACCTCATTTAACTTGCGTAAATTATTCATTAATCTACAGGCCATACATGAAAATGTAGGTTCCAGGGTGATTGTGACGCTAGACACGGCGAAGGCATTTGATTCACTGGAGTGGAGCTACCTGTGGAGGTGTCTGGAAAGTTATGGCTTTGGCCCTAGGTTTCTCAAGTGGATCAAGCTACTCTATCAGGCTCCCACAGCCAAAGTGGTGGTGAACGGATGGCCGTCTCAGGTGTTTGACCTTAGCAGAGGCACGAGACAGGGCTGTCCACTCTCACCACTCTTATATGCCCTAGCCGCAGAACCCTTGGCCATGTCTATCCGTGCAGACCCCGAGATCCAAGGCCTACAGTTGGAACCCCTAACCGAAAAAATAAGTTTTTTACGCAGATGATACATTATTATATCTTGCTGACTCAGGTCCTTCACTCCACACTGCTCTCCGGTTGATCGAACGGTTCGGAACATTTTCCGGACTGAAGATCAATTGGGAGAAGTCCCAAATCGAACCCCTCTTTCCACTAGTCAGAGCCAAAATACATCTATGGGCCCACCTGCCTTTGGGGATATGGGGCCGCATAAACCTAAAAAAAATGGTTCTCCTCCCTAAAATCATTTATGTACTATGGCACACCCCAATTTACTTACCACTAAAATATTTTAAATCACTTGAAGCCCTCCTTACACCCTTCGTTTGGGGAACCAGTCGGCATAAACTTGCCTGGCAAGTACTCAAAAACCCAACAGATATGGGAGGCACGGCCTTACCAGATTTCCATCTCTATTATATTGCATCTCAATTGTCCCAACTGTTTCACATAGACAGACAACGCACGTTTCCGAATCCTACTAGGCTCACGAGGAGCACGGCTCACTGGAGACTCGCTATATACAATATCAGCGGGCTCCAGAGGGGCTGATTCGAGAGGAGATGCGAAGTGCCTCGTATATCATTACAGACGTATTTGGGACATCGCCTCTACTAAATTAGGTATACCCCAACATAACGATTACACACCAATATGGCACAATAAGGACCTGGCAGAATTTCTACACATCCCGGATCCCGAGTTGTGGGAAACAAAGGGTATATACTATCTGCATCACTTACTCTCAGTTGGAAACCTAAAAAGTTATACTATCCTTAAAGAGGAAGTCTCACTCCAAAATCACATTTTCTTTAGGTTTCTGCAAGTAAGACATGCGGCCCAAGCGCAATTTCCACATTCCTATCCATCACCCACTCTTCACCCTATCATGGCCATAGTCAAAAATACCGATTCACGCGGATTGATATCCACAATCTATAACATGCTCTTGGTTCCCACCTCTACCAACATAGCATTTGACCTGAAGCCTCGTTGGGAAAGGGAGGTGGGACCCATGGAGAATGAGGAATGGGAGGAGGCTCTAGAGTCCTGTAAAGTAGTGTCCCCAAAGCTGTCAGACTATCCCAGATCTATAGAACACATAGGGCATATCTCACCCCTATTCGCGTAGCCAGATATAAGCGCAACCAGTCCACTTTGTGTTTACTGTGCAGACAGGAGGTCGGCACGTTTTTCCGTTTATTATGGACCTGCGCAAAAATACAGGAGCTATGGAAACAAGTTGTGACCTTTCTGCATGATGTCATGGGCTCTCCTGTAGCGCTTGACCCAAAACAATGTCTACTGGGGATATTCCCTGACACAGTGGACAAATTCACTAAAATCATGCATGAAGCATTATTTTCAGTTAGGAAAATAATCGCTAGAAAGTGGATGAGGCCACCCCCCCTAGTTTTATGGAGTGGCAGACGGAAGTCAACATATCCTTGCCCTGTAAAAAATACATATACATTAACAGAGGCTGCTCAGCCAAATACAGTAAGATCTGGGACCGCTGGTTACGGGAACCAGAGACTTGCAGTTAACCATAAACCTGACCAGTAACATAAAGGTTCGAACACATAAACGTAAGACTTTATTCCTGTAGTATTTTGTGAATGCGCTTTTATAGTTGTACACCAACATATCAAATTGTATAATATTTGACATGCCTGTATTGAATACGTTATTTGTTTTATTGAACTCAACGTACAATTTATGTATGCATATGCTACGCTATGTATGAGTACATTGTTTTTTTTTACTCAAATAAAAACCTTTGTTCATCGGGAAAAAAAATTCTCCATATGCGACGTTCTACAGGTTGCATGCTTTTGAGTTAGAGGCGGTCGAGGGCTAGAATTATTGCTCTAGCTCTAACGATCGCGGTGATGCCTCACATGTGTGGTTAGAACACCGTTTTCATATGCGGGCGCTACTCACGTATGCGTTCGCTTCAGCATGCGAGCTCGGTGGGACAGGGCGTGTTTAAAAATATTTTTTTCTTTTTTCTTATTTTACCTTTTTTTATTTATTTTTTTATTTTTACACTGTACACTGAGCTATGGGCGGAAGTGACGTTTTGATGTTGCTTTCACTCTGCATTGGTATGGAGCTGGGTGGGGGCCATCTTCCCCTCACTCAGCTCCATACCACAGAAGACACATGATCTGATCGTCTCCGCCGGTAAGCGGCGGAGGGCACCGGAGAGCGGCGGGGGGGGCACTCCCGCCGCCGATACGTGATCTTGCGGCGAATCCACCACAGAGACCACTTTTATCTGAAAGTGGACCGCCCACTGAAGAAGAGGATACCGGGGATGCCATGACAACGATATTCCTCTTCAAAGTACCGCCGTATAATGTGGGCGGTCCGGAAGTGGTAAAAAAGTGCTACTAAAGTCCCAAAAGTGCAAAGATGAATATCAATCTTCCCCCTAAGAAAGTGCTAATAGTGCAAACAAAGTCCCAAAAATAAGTGCAGAGATGAATATCAATCTTCCTCCCTAACCGCTTGCCGACCAGCCGCCACCGCCATACTGTGGCAGGTCGGCGCGATCCTGCGAGCCGTCGTAGCTGTACGTCGGCTCCTTTAAGCAGGGCAGCAGGCGCATGTGCCGCCGCAGTCGCGTGCCCGCTGCACTCGGGGGGGGTGTGCTGATGCTCGTGGCCGACGGTCGTGAGCGATTGCAGGCTCGAGAGGCAGAACAGGGACGTAAATCCTTGTTCTGTGAGGAGAGACAAATCGTGACTTCCTAATAGCTAGGAACCACAATCTGTCATTTCCTCTAGGTCAGTCCCCTCCCCCTACAGTTAGAAACACAGGGAACACAGTTAACCCCTTGATCGCCCCCTAGTGTTAACCCCTTCCCTGCCAGTGACATTTTTACAGTAATCTGTGCATTTTTATATTATTATAGAACTGATCGCTGTATAAATGCCAATGGTCCCAAAAAATGTGTCAAAAGTGTCCGATGTGTCTGCCATAATGTCGCAGTCCCGATAAAAAAAACCACAGATCGCCGCTATTACTAGTAAAAAATAATAAAAATGCTATAAATCTAACACCTATCTTGTAGACGCACTTTTGCGCAAATCAATTAGTATACGCTTATTGCGATTTTTTTTTTTTTTTTTTTTTTTTTTTTTTTATAAAAATATGTAGAATAATACATAGCGGCCTAAACTGAGAAACAAATTTGCTTTTTTTTAAAAAAAGATGGGCATATTATAGCAAAAAATACAAAATACATTGTGTTTTTTTTTTTTTTTTCAAAAATGTCGCTCTTTTTTCTTTATAGCGCAAAACTACCAAAAGAAAGCTCTATTTGTGGGAAAAAAAGGACGGAAATTTTGTTTGGGTGCAGCGTCGCACGACCGCGCAATTGTCAGTTAAAGCGAGGCAGTGCAGAATAGCAAAAAATGGCCTGGTCATTCAGCAGCCAAATCTTCCGGGGCTTAAGTGGTTTATTAATGCATATGCAGTGTCCCCAAGTGCATAAATAATCCACGTTGTCACCAACAGTGCACCGCCCCACCACCTCTGCACTGTACTCACCAGATAGATGAAATGTATAAGCAAATACACCTCCAATCCATATATCGCCCGATATTTATCAGACTCCAGCTCAGGTGCTGGTGATCCTTTCCCTGCATATAAAGCTCACACCATAGAGCCCAGACAGAAAAAGTATATAGTGTAGTATTTTATTAAAATATGACCAATAGTACGTAAAATAAGCAATCCACATGGAAAGTTTTATACAATTGCAATAAACTCACTCCAGAGGCTGCCAATCCCACTTGTGGACTCGGCAGCGTGACATCGGCACGTACAGGCCCCACCCAACACGTTTCGTACGCACACACGTTCTCAGGGGATCCACTTTTGGCTGATGTCAATGTGTCGAATAGCCTGCTAGCGCAGGAAAGAGGCAATAAGAGCAGGAAATGTAAAATATAAACATTAGGTACCATTTACCATATGGACTCCATTAATAACCAATAGCACATAACATAAGCAATTAAATGCCTTTTACAATGGCATCTGGAAATGGGTGGGATATGTTAGGCAGCAAGTGAACATGTTGTCCCTGAAGTTGGTGTGTTTAAGCAGAACAAAAATGGGCAAGCGTAAGGATTTGAGCAACTTTACCAAGGGTCAAATTGTAATAGGTGGACGATTGGGTCAGAGCATCTCCAAAACTGCAGCTCTTGTGGGATTTTCCATGTTTGCAGTGGTCAGGACCTACCAAAAGTGGTCCAAAGAAGGAAAACCAGTTAACCAGCAACAGTGTCCAAGGCTAATTGAGACACCTGAGGAGCAGAGGCTTGCCTGTATATTCTGATCCAATGGATAAGCTTGTATAGTTCAAATTGCTGAAAAAGTTAATGCTGGTTCTGTTAAAAAGGTGTCGGGACACCGAGTGCATCACAGTTTGTTGTGTATGGGGCTGTATAGCTGCAGACCAGTCAGGGTGCCTATGCACGTGCTCATCAGAACTGAACCACGGAGTGTTGGAAGAAGGTGGCCTGGTCAGATGAATTTTAAGAATGGTTTGAGGAACACAACACTGAGTTTGAGGTGTGGACATGGCCTCCAAATTTTCCATATCTCAATCCAATCGAGCATCTGTTGGATGTGCTGGAAAAACAAGTCCGATCCATGGAGGCCCCACCTTGCAACTACAGGACTTAATAGATCTTATACTGACGGCTTGGTGCCAGATACCAAAGCATACCTCCAGAGGACTCATGCCTTGATGGGTTATGGTGGGTGGTGATAATCTTTTGGGTGATCATCGTACAGTATGAGTAAAGTAATTATTGATGTTGATCTGGTAAACCCTATGTGGATGGGAGAAGGATCTGTCTTTGTATTTGAATAGTAGATACAGTAGGAAAACCACCTATGCTTTTAGAGCTTAAAAACATTTTGCTTTTTTCTTTATCTTACATTCCACGTTCAGGATATCCATATTTCCATTATGATAGGGTTATGCTGCCACCTTCAGATGTTCGGACACTGCAAAATAAAGGAGGAAATGCCCTCCTAGGCACAACCTTTCCCCGTTAGGCAAGGCTTCAGTTTTTTGCCCCCTGATTCACACCTATGCAGGTTGCAGTTTGCATATTGGAGGTGCATTTTGTATTTTTCTCGTTCCAATTATTTTTATTGAAAAGCATTTTTCAGACAGAGGTTCTCCATAACATACAGTGTCAACAATAGATGGTGTTGGGTCCATTTTGCATTTTTCAATGCATGCTTTTGATCCATTGAAGTCTACGGAACCAAAAAACCAGAAAAAAGTCCCTGGCCCTTTCCATAAAATGCAGATGTGAACTACATCCATAGGAAAACACGTTAAATGGCCTATATTGTGTTTCTGCAAAACTGAAAATGCACTAAAAAATGCATAGGCGTGAACCAGGCCTTAGGTGATGAACATGTCTGCACGAAAACTTAGCTAGCTTCTCAACGGTTCCATCTGGGATTAAGAGACCAGCTCTTTCTGAATCCATTTTCTTTTGGCTTTTTTACAGATGTTGTGCTAGGGCCCTGCTCTGGACATGTGGGGACAGCCTGTAACATTGCTGGTTGCCTCTGGATCCTGCAGAACAGGACCATGCTGAATGATCTATTGCCTTGTGGACCATTCGGGTACTATGCAGGTCCAGGGCAGTGATCCCCAGCTGGGGAGTAGACTCCCTAAAGGCCCTTATGACATTTTCCACAGTTATAGCTGAAGGTTGGACCCCCCAAGGGGGAGTTGAGAGCTTTGGCAGCAGCCATATTGCCTGCATGCATTATTGGCAGTATAGGTTCTGGGGATAGTTAGTCTAGTGGGACTACAGGTCGCAAGAAGTGGGGTACCATGTGGGACTAAAAGTTGCAGCAGAGCATTCCTTGTGGGACTACAGGTTGCAGCAAGTAGTGAGAGATCACACCACTTTCCCTTGTGGGGCACTATCATCGGGCACTCCAGGGGTAACCAATGCACTGGTGCTTATTGGCCCAGTGTCCTCTTGATGGACTTGGACCGCTGCTCTAACATGCACACACTAACACACATATATACACAAGTACACGCACGCACACACACACACACACACACACACACACACATATATTACGCAGTATCTCACAAAAGTGAGTACGCCCCTCACATTTTTGTAAATATTATATTGTATCTTTTCATGTGACAACACTAAAGAAATGACACTTTTCTACAATGTAAAGTAGTGAGTATACAGCTTATATAATGGTGTAAATTTGCTGCCCCCTCAAAATAACGCAACACAGACATTAATGTCTAAACCGCTGGTAATGAAAGTGAGTACACCCCTAAATGAAAATGTCCAAATTGGGCTCAATTAGTCATTTTCCCTCCCCGGTGCCATGTGACTCATTAGTGTTACAAGGTCTCAGGTGCGAATGGGGAGTAAGTTCAACGTGACACCTCCTGGCAAAGAACTCTAAGGATCTGAAAAAAAGAATTATTGCTCTACATAAAGATGGCCTAGGCCAGTGATGGCGAACCTTGGCACCCCAGATGTCTTGGAACTACATTTCCCATGATGCTCAATTACCCTGCAGAGTGCATGAGCATCATGGGAAATGTAGTTCCAAAACATCTTGGGTGCCAAGGTTCGCCATCACTGGCCTAGGCTATAAGAAGATTGTGAAGACCCTGAAACTGAGCTGCAGCACGGTGGCCAAGTCCATACAGCGGTTTAACAGGACAGGTTCCACTCAGAACAGGCTCGCCATGGTCGACCAAAGAAGTTGAGTGCATGTGCGCAACGTCATATCCAGAGGTTGTCTTTGGGAAATAGACGTATGAGTGCTGCCAGCATTGCTGCAGAGGTTGAAGAGGTGGGGGGGTCAGCCTGTCAGTGCTCTGACCGTACGCCGCATCAAATTGGTTTGCATGGCTGTCTTTCCAGAAGCCAAGATAAACGTATTTGGTTCAGATGGTGTCAAGCAAGTGTGGCGGCAACCAGGAGAAGAGTACAAAGACAAGTGTGTCTTGCCTACAGTCAAGCATGGTGGTGGGAGTGTCGGGTCTGGGGCTGCATGAGTGCTGCCGGCGCTGGGGAGCTACAGTTCATTGAGGGAACCATGAATGCCAACAAGTACTGTGACATACTGAAGCAGAGCATGATCCCCTCCCTTGGGAGACTGGGCCGCAGGGCAATATTCCTAAATAACAACCCCAAACACACCTCTAAGAGGACCACTGCCTTGCTAAAGAAGCTGAGGGTAAAGGTAATGGACTGGCCAAGCATGTCTTTAGACCTAAACCCTATTGAGCATCCTCAAACGGAAGGTGGAGAAGCGCAAGGTCATCCACCAGCTCCGTGATGTCGTCATGGAGGAGTGGAAGAGGACTCGAGTGGCAACCTGTGAAGCTCTGGTGAACTCCATGCCCAAGAGGGTTCAGGCAGTACTGGAAAATAATGGTGGCCACACAAAATATTGACACTTTGGGCCCAATTTGGACATTTTCACTTAGGGGTGTACTCACTTTTGTTGCCAGTGGTTTAGACATTCTCTGTGTGTTGAGATATTTTGAGGGGAAAGAAATTTACACTTTTTTTACAAGCTGTACACTCGCTACTTTACATCGTAGCAAAGTGTCATTTCTTCAGTGTTGTCACATGAAAAGATATAATAAAATATTTACAAAAAATGAGGGGTGCACTCACTTTTGTGAGATACTGTATATATAAATGGGGCCTGTTTCATTAATAGTAGGAAGGAAGGGATGTAGGGGGTTAAGGGTCCCAAATACCTTCTATAGGTAGGGAGGAACCTGGGTACAGACCTGTGACTATATCCCCTGGGGGGGGCAGTGTGTTTGCGGCTCGGGTTCCCTCCCCCTATCTGGTATTTTTCTAGTCGTCTGTCCAGGAGCGCCCTAGAGAGAGGCTCCACCTCTGGAGGCAGGAAACACAAAGGGTTAAATCCATAAAGGGCGGCCTCCTTTCCTCTTCCCCAGTCTTTTGTGTTTACTCCACCGGAGGAGAAGGCTGGATAGAGCTCATGTTCCCCCAGAACCTAAGCAGGGCTGCTTAGGGTGGGAGGGAGGTCTGCATGTACCTTATGGTGGGTATGGCAGATCCTGGGTCCCCCCGGTCAGGCTGCAGGAAGCTGGAACCGGCGCCTTCCTCCACATTAACCCAGGGAGGGCTGGCGCTCCCTGCATGGGTCTCGCGGGGGGGGGGGGGGGGAGTGATTCCTCCACTGGCCGGATACTGTGGTATCTCAGCGTGAGTGCGGCATTGGGTGGGTGCAGGCCTCAAGTTCCGGCCTTTGGAACGCAGAAGGAAGGCGGGGGACTTCTGGCGTGTCCCTTCCGGGTCTCGCGAGGAGCATGATAGCCGGGACTATGGTGGTTTATTTAAATGCCAGCCACCATCAGCTGGTGGTCCCGGATCCACTACACAAGTGCAGCGGCGCAATGTTACAGGAGGACGACATGTACCGAGCAGCGTGGCAGTGGTGCCGGCCCAGCTCAGGTAGGCGAGCACTGGGGTGGTTGGCCTATGGGGCTGGGTATTTTTCCCCAGGAGGGGTGAAGCCCGCCCCACCCCCTTGGTGATTCTGGTTCCGGGCTAAAGAGCCTTGCGGAGCCTTGTGTATCTGGTTACGGCTGGCGAGGGTGCACGTGTGTGGTGGAGGTGCACTCTTTGTTTGGCAAAGTAACTGATGGCGTCACAGGCCTTGGTTTTCCACACTGATATGCCTGGCGGCAGAGCCCTCCCCTTCATGCTGCCTGGGAGGGAAGATCTGCTGTCTCAGGGTTCGGTCCTGTTGTCAAAGATGCAGAGCCTGAAATTGTCAGCATGGTGTCTGAGGAAAGCCTCCTGAAGGCTAAGGGGCTCTCAGACAGGGTCGTTAATACGATTTATATCCAGTAGCAAGGTGACCCAAGCAATTTATATTAAACTTTGGAAAGTCTTCTGTTCATGGTTGGACACCAAGAAGGTGTCTGCAGGTATTCCGGCCGTCTTGGCGTTTTTTACAGGATGGCGTGAACCAAGTGCTGGCCATTAGTACATTAAAAGTTCAGGTGGTGGCCTTGTCTGTTTTTTTGTTTGTTTTTTTTAAAAACAACCCCTGTCATTTTGACCCGCTAGTCATCAGGTTCTTTAAGGGGTTAGACATAACTAGGCCAATTCCGTTTAGGATTCTGCCAAAATGGGATTTGTCAATAGTATTGCAAGGTTGGTGAAAACGTTCGCAAGAGGAAGATCTGTCGTTAAAGTGGGCCACTTTCGAAACAACTTTTTTGATTGCGATATCATCAGCCAGTCGCATTAGCGAGTTGCAGGTGCTTTCTATTAAAGAGCCTTTCCTGCCAAATTTTGAGGACAGGCTGATAATGCATATGAACCCGAGGTTCTTGCCTAAGGGGGTCTCTAAATTCTACAGGACGCAGGAGATCAATTTGCCTTCCTTCTGTACGTCTCCAACTAATCCAAAAGAAGCAGAATTCCACCAATTGGACGTGTGGGGCCTGTGTCTTGCGTTACTTGGAATTGTCCGAAGGCATTAGAAAATCGAATGCTCTATTTGTTTTACATTCTGGTAAAAAATTGGGGTTCCAAGCTTCGACATGCACAGTCGCCCGGTTGATCAAACAGGTAATTGTGGAAGCTTACAACATCTGGAAGGAGTACACTTTTTCCCCAATGACTCTTTCCACGCAGGCACTGTCTGCTTCTTAGGTGGAGCGAGCTGGGCGACACCAGAACAAGTTTGCCGAGCAGCAACATGGTTAAGCTACTCGACGTTTATTAAACGCCATAGCCTGGACCTTATCTCAGTGCAGGATCAAGCGTATGGGAGAAAGGTCCTCCAGGCATTAGTAGTCGCCCCCCCCCCCCCCAAATGTGACATGTCTCAGAAGATTGCATGGAGGGAGTTGGGAGAGGTGAACTTCTGCTCGGCGCTACGGCGCTAGGAGAGGAAGTGGAAGCTGGGTACCCACCCCACCCCCCCCCAATAAAAAAAAATGACATGCCAAGTATGGCATGTCAGGGGGTCACCGGTGCTTTAAAGCGGAAGATCCATTTTTGGGTGAAACTCCGCTTTAAAAAGACCCGTGAGTGTCCAGTGGATGAGGTACTGGTATATAACTAGTTACGAACCACCCGGTTGTCTCCCCTGCACGAATCGCTGTCATTGTACGTTGGGTGCGTACACAACGATTTTGTGGGCGCGCACCCATTCACTAGCGGGGGACCCAACCAGCGGGTCCAGCAGGCTCCATGTCCGCCGGCCACCCGCGATCGCTCCAGAAACAGACAGAATGGGGATCTGTCAGTGTAAACAAACAGATCCCCATTCTGTCAGGGGAGAAGAGAGATATCTCTGTTCCTAGTGATTAGGAACAAGATTTCTCTCCTCCTCCATTCAGCCCAGCCCCCATACAGTTATCAACACCTCCCAGGGAACACACTTAACCCCTTGATTGCCCCCTAGTGTTAACCCCTCCCCTGCCAGTGACATTTATACAGTAATCGGTAGCTATTTTTAGCTCTGATCACTGTATAAATGTCGATGGTCCGCCAAAAAGTGTCAAGTGTCCAATCTGTCCGCCTCAATGTCCCAGTCCCGCTAAAAATCGCAGATCGCCGCCATTGCTAGTAAAAAAATACATTTTAAAAATGCCATAAATATATCCTCTATTTTGTAGCTGCTATAACTTTTGCGCAAATTCAATTCAATATATGCTTATTGCGTTTTTATTTTTATTTTTTTACCAAAAATATGTAGAATACATATTGGCCTAAACTGATGAAGAATTTTTATTTTTTTTTAGCAAAAAGTAAAAAATCTACACTTTTTTTTTTTTTAACCAGAATTTGTCTTTTTTTTTGTTTTTTTTTGTTTATAGCGCAAAAAAAAAAAAAACGCAGATGTGATCAAATACCACCAAAAGACAGCTCTAATTGTGGGAATTCGATTTTGTTTGTGCAAGGTCGCACGTCCACACTATTGTTGGTTAAAGCGACGCAGTGCCGTATTGCAAAAAGTGCCTGGTCATTAAGGAGGCAAATCTTCCGGTCCTTAAGTGGTTAAAGATGCCATGGACAAATCCTTGAAACCCTCCAAAAAGCCTGGTCTGGGCAGTGTCTTGGGTCTTTCCTAGAAAAAGAATTCCTCACTTCTAGTTCCCCACCTGATCACCCTTTTTAAGGCCCTCCAAAACAAGTACCTATCCCTTGCTTATGTCCTCTCAGGCATACGAGTGATCCTTAAGAGCCCAAACGAGGCGTCAAAGCCTCAACATTTTAGACCCGTGTCTCCTAAAGGTTGAACTGAAATTGCTAGGTAAAGTTCTTAGCTCCCAGATAAACAGATACCGCTACTCTCTTATTCATAGAGACCAAGTAGGTGATTCATCTCATTCACCGTGAATTCCCTGTTAGTTCTTGGTAACCTCTCACGACCCTCCCGAATTTCCACCAAATTATTACTCAATTTCCACAACTTTCAGACCTTAAAGCAGACCTTCAGTAATTTTTTTTTTATCTTTCCATCTATTAAATCTTCTGCCCTTGTTTTAACTTTGGATAGTAAAACATTTTTTTTCTGCCAGTAAATACCTTATACAGCCCACTTCCTGTTTCTTGTCTGGTAAAAAGCCTAGGCTTATGACATCATGCACAGCTCTCTCGCTCTCATGAGAGTTGGCCAGGAAGGGAGGGGGGATGAGTAATAAGAGGGCAGTGAGAGCTGCAGAGCTGGAGGTGTGTTTGTAAATTCTGGAAGTGAACAGGCAGCAGTTTCAGCTGCCCACTGTTAAAATAGTTGCAGCCAGACCCGGTGGAGGGAGATTTCTGCAGCATATTCGGAAAGTAAAGAGCATCAGTGTGTGTGTGTTTATATATGTATGTATGTATGTATATCTATATAGTGTGGTTGGAGGGAAGCTTCAGAATGGCAAAGATGTTTTTATTACAAATTATGTGAGCATTATGAGGGCATGTATTCAAAAGCTTGCCAGCATCCATTCACCTGAAATGACTAGCCTATTAGCCAGGATTTACAAATACTCATCCTGTGTACTGTACTCAAAGATGTGGAATTTTTTTTTTTTTCCTCACAAGTTGCAGAGCCTGGACCTTCCTCCTCTGTTCACATTTTCAAAATGTCCTTTACTGTACAAATAAGATCTGGAATTTTGACACGCCTGTAAATTCTATATCTTTGAGTATGGGACACATGTCCTTTCCCCACTTCTCTGTCATAGCCCTACTACTTGCTAGATAAAAGAAAAAAAATGGAGCCTTAGGTGGTCCTAGTAAACTTTTTGCCAGTGTCCAATCACATAAAGGTATTTGCGTAGAACCAGTTCCTGTGTCCTGTACTGTACACCAAGATATGACATTTTACAGGTAATCAAATTTCCAATTTTTATTTATGCAAGTTCGAAGAATCTATGCTTCTTTTCTATGTTTATAGGCTCAGAAAGAACTGTTGGATGCAGAAATGGATTTCCACAAACGTCTGTCCTCAGGTGAAGATGCAACAGAATTGAGAAAAAAGCTGAGTCAGTTACAAGTTGAGGTGAGCCTGTGTGTAACTTTAATATAGCAATCTGGGTTGTTTTTAGTATGGGAACTATCTCACGTTCTATTACTTAACATATTAAAAAATACAACCTGCCAGCAGAGTTATATAAATTTCAAAGCATCAGAATCAAATCGAGGACTTCAATCAAATCTTGACAACATTAGACGTTACATTGAGTTCAGTGATCCTTATGGAAGTCCCTGACTCAAATGAAAAGATGGGGAGGATTTAAAAGTGGCCACACATTTGTCTTTTCATGATTGATCTGAAAAATAGTGCTTAATTGTGTCCCAGACAAGCGTGTCTTAAACCTCAACTCCAGGCAGATAAAACTGACATAAATGAATCAAGCTCTATAATCATTAATACATTATTTTAAAGGAGAATTACAGACATGGCGATATTATACATAGTTACTTTGGACTTTGTATACACATTGAGGGAAAAAAGTATTTGATCTGCTGATTTTGTACGTTTGCCCACTGACAAAGAAATGATTAGACTATAAATTTAATGGTAGGTTGTTTTAACAGTGGGAGACAGAATGACAAAAATATCCAGAAAAACACATTTTAAAAAGTTTATAAATTGATTTCCATTTTAATGAGTGAAATAAATATTTAATCCCCTGGCAATTGGCAAGATTTCTGGCTCCCAGGTGTCTTTTATATACAGGTATCGAGCTGAGATTAGGAGCACTCTTAAAGGGAGTGCTCCTAATCTCAGCTTGTTACCTGTATAAAAGACACCTGTCCACAGAAGCAAGCAATCAGATTCAAATCTCTCCACCATGGCCAAGACCAAAGAGCTGTCCAAGGATGGACAAGACCACCGCCAAGCAGCTTGGTGAGAGGGTGACAACGGTTGGTGCGATTATTCGCAAATTGAAGAAACATTAAAATAAATGTCAATCTCCCTCGGTCTGGGGCTCCATGCAAGATCTCGCCTCCATGGAGTTTCAATGAGCATGAGAACGGTGAGGAATCAGCCCAGAATCTTGTCATTGATCTCAAGGCAGCTGGGACCACAGTCGCAACAAAACAGTTGGTAACACACTACACTGTGAAGGACTGAAATCCTGCAGCGCCCTCAAGGTCCCCCTGCTCAAAAAGGCACATGTAAGGCCCCTCTTAAGTTTGCTAATGAACATCTGAATGATTCAGAGGAGAACTGGGTGAAAGTGTTGTGGTCAGATGAGACCAAAATCAAGCTCTTTGGCATCAGCTCAACTCCAGCATGTTTGGAGGAGGAGGAATGCTGCCTATGACCCCAAGAACACCATCCCCACCATCAAACATGAAGGTGAAAACATTGGGTGTGGTTTTTTGCTAAGGGGACAGGGCAACTTCACCACATCAAAGGGACCATGGACGGGGCCATGTACTGTCAAATCTTTGGGGAGAGCCTCCTTCCCTCAGCCAGGGCATTGAAAATGGGTTGTGGATGGGTATTCCAGCATGACAATGACCCAAAACACACGGTCAAGGGAACAAAGAAGTGGCTCAAGAAGAAGCACATTAAGGCCCTGTAGTTGTCTAGCCAGTCTCCAGTTTTTAAATCCCATAGAAAATATGTGGAGGGAGCTGAAGGTTCAAGTTGCCAAACTTTAGTCTCTAAACCTTAATGACTTGGAGAGGATCTGTAAAGAGGAGTGGGACAAAATCCCTCCTGAGATGTGTGCAAACCTGGGGGCCAACTACATGAAACGTCTGACCTCTGCGATTGCCATGAAAGGTTTTGCCACCAAGTACTAAGTCATGTTTTGTGAAGGGGTCAAATATTTATTTCACTCATTAAAATGCAAATCAGTTTATAACTTTTTTGAAATGTGTTTTTTCAGGATTGTTTTGTTATTCTGTCTCACTATTAAAATCTACCATTAAAATTATAGAGTGATCATTTCTTTGTCTGTGGGCAAATGTACAAAATCAAGCAATGTGGGGAATAGGGAGCTCTGGATAATAAGGAGACTTTAACAGACAGTACACAATTGGCTCTTGGAATGTGATTAATGCACCACAAAAGCATTTCAGAAGAGGGAAGCACACTCTAAGAAAAACAAAGCAGAGCAGAAGGTGCTTCTAAGTGCTGTAATAAAACACTTTAATGACAAGGAAGGGTTAAAAACACTTACAAGATTGAAGTGAAAAAGAGGCATATCAATGAATTCATAACGTCCAGTCGGAGGATGCCTCCTGGGAGTAAAGACAGCTGCAGGTGGAAGTTCCAGCCAACCAGCGGTGGTAAACACTGTGTCTAGGATCCAAGATGGAGAGCCGTGCTGTCAGGACCAGCATGGAGTCCAGGTAACCAGAAGTGACATCAGAGTGCACGGGACATGTTTCGGAGCATGCCCATTCGCTCTTTCTTCAAACCAAATCGTCAGGGAATAAAATATTTTTTCCCTCACCGTACCAAACCTGGCCGATGGCGCTGAAAAGTAGACACCCCTACTTCAGTGAATCCCACTTTCTTCCGGTCCAGTGCTGAGCGTGCCGGTCTGATGCATTGTGAACACAGGAGGATGGCCGCTCAGCACAGGCGCCATTGAGCAAATATTTTGCATCACCTAATTGAATGCAGAGCGTTCTCTGATTGGACAAGGGGGAAATTGTGATGTCACCTCTCTGCCTCTTCCAATCAGAAAACGTTTTCCGGACCGGCACCCTATACAGTGGAAGCAGTTTGTGCAGCCTTTATGGAGCCGTGAGGCTCTCACCTTGAGCAGTGTACATTTGTGTATATACTTTTCTGGATAGCTGTTCACTCATTGACTTCACATTTTTCCTGTAGTTTGTTAAATGTATTTTAAACTTGAGTTATTTCTCTTTCAATATATATAGGCTGCTCGGTTAGGAATATTGCCCGC
Source organism: Aquarana catesbeiana (assembly GCF_042186555.1). Classification (NCBI taxonomy): domain Eukaryota; kingdom Metazoa; phylum Chordata; class Amphibia; order Anura; family Ranidae; genus Aquarana; species Aquarana catesbeiana. The sequence continues at coordinate 364,927,383 of NC_133326.1, read as the reverse complement.
TGGACGGGGCAAGTCTGTGCCTACCCAGATCAGAGGGCGAGGTCGTGGAGGAAGGGGTAGAGGGTCGTTAAATCATATGGTTGTGGATCATCGACCCAAAACTATATCGGTTTCTGGTTTTTATGAGAAAGAAAAGGATGAGTTGCTGCAACATTTTGCTGTAAGTAAAACGTTATTAGGTTTTAATGAATCGGCTTCTTTCTATAATCTGTGGGTCAAGTAATTTGCAAGTTGTGCTCAATATCTGTTGTTACCCTTCCACTTACCTTACCCAACCTTTTTTTCTATTTTTCTTTATTTTCTATATATATTTATATTACAATACTTTTTATCCTTTCCTGTTTGCTTTTGTAATGGTACATCAAATTATAGGTTGTAAAAGTACAGGAATTATGCACTTGTTTCTGCTTAAACATCCCATCAGGTTTATCCTGTACAATCAGTATCCATTACACATATGGTTACAATACATCTATAGACTGTTCTTGAAGAGGCCAAGATGCACACATACTTCAAACAAAAAAAAAAAACTATACTCAACCTGTCCTCCATGAGATAAAGAGAAAATGTAAAGTCATTAAACGCACAACAGTAAAATCAGTCTGTATATGCAGTAAAGCATGCTTGTTATACTCACTGTGGAACCTATGGGGTTAATCCTCTGCATTGTATAAACAGGCTGCTTGATCTTGTCTTCTCTGATCCCTCCCCTTCTTCCACTGTCCCCAATCCATCTCCTGATAGAACAGAGGCTAAGGGGACAAGCTACACATGCTCAGTTTGGTGTGTTTTGCTAGAGAGTTTTTTTCTTTTTACTAGAGCGTGCATGTGATCAGCACAGGGCCTATCAGCACTGGCCAGACAGAGGATCAGGGGTCCTGCAGCCTTATAGGACAGTCAGAGTAGAATTAAACCCTTCCTACAAGCTTTAACCAGACACTGATAGAAGTCAAAAGACTGCTCTAACTGCTGATGAAAAAGGGTATTTAGCGGTTTATATTTACTAAAACGATTGCAGTTCTATGTACTGTGGGAGAACAGGTATAGTGAATGCAGGGATAGCAAACAAACACTCCTGCGCATTAGTGTGATGGCCGGGCCATCAATAACTCAAGGGATAGTGTCTTTGGTCTTGCTGCCCTCCTGGATAGGGGGTATCCTAAAAAGAAGATGGCACACCAGCCTTGTGCATTATCCCAAGATAATTTAATAATAAAAAACAATAAAATACTACTCACAAAATGTAGTGAATAAAAGCTTGTAGAAATCACTGGAATATGGCAATCAGTCCTAAAACCAACCGCCTCCCAGGAAACAGGAGGACCTCAGAACGCTGCTGGCTGACGAAGCTCTTTGAAGGAGTATTTTCTTCAGAGCTTCTACATGTTTGTGAGTAGTAGTTTGTATTTTTATTAAATTATCTTGGGATAATGCACAAGGCTGGTGCGCCCTTTTCTTTTTATCTTTTATAGTGAATGCAGGGTCCTGGTGTTTAGTAACATATTAAGGAAAAAAGGGAGGTACCTGTAGAAGTGGATGTTGGCATGTCCATTGTTTACTTTAAAGTGTAACTATGGCCAAAAATGACATGTACAGTGGATATAAAAAGTCTACACACCCCTGTTAAAATGTCAGTTTTCTGTGATGTAAAAAAGAGACACAGATGAATCATTTCATAACTTTTTCCACCTTTAATGTGACGTATAAACTGTATAACTCAGTTTAACCATTTCAGCCCCGGAAGTATTTACCCCCTTCCTGACCAGAGCACTTTTTACAATTTGGCACTGCGTCGCTTTAACTGCTAATTGCGCGATCATGCAATGCTGTACCCAAACGAAATTTGCGTCCTTTTCTTCCCATAAATAGCGTTTTCTTTTGATGGTATTTAATCACCTGCGATTTTTATTTTTTGCGCTATAAACGGCAAATTTTGAAAAAAAATTATATTTTCTACTTTTTGTTATAAAAAAAAAATCCAATAAACTCAATTTTAGTCATACATTTAGGCCAAAATGTATTCGGCCACATGTCTTTGGTAAAAAAAAGTCAATAAGCGTATATTTATTGGTTTGCGCAAAAGTTATAGCGTCTACAAACTAGGGTACATTTTCTGGAATTTACACAGCTTTTAGTTTGACTGCCTATGTCATTTCTTGAGGTGCTAAAATGGCAGGGCAGTACAACCCCCCCCCCCCCTCCCAAATGACCCCATTTTGGAAAGTGCTGAGAGGCATGTTGAGTCCATTGAATATTAATTTTTTTGTCCCACGTGATTGAATAATGACAACAACAAAAATTACAAAAAGTTGTCACTAAATGATATATTGCTCACAGAGGCCATGGGCATATGTGGAATTGCACCCCAAAATACATTTAGCTGCTTCTCCTGAGTATGGGGATACCACATGTGTGGGACTTTTTGGGAGCCTAGCCGCGTACGGGGCCCCGAAAACCAATCACCGCCTTCACGATTTCTAAGGGCGTAAATTTTTTATTTCTCTCCTCACTACCTATCACAGTTTTGAAGGCCATAAAATGCCCAGATGGCACAACCCCCCCCCCCCCCCCCCAAATTACCCCATTTTGGAAAATAGACACCCCAAGCTATTTGCTGAGAGGCATGGTGAGTATTTTGCACCTCTCATTTGTTTTTGAAAATGAAGAAAGACAAGAAAAAACATTTATTTTTTTTCAATTTTCAAAACTTTGTGACAAAAAGTGAGGTCTGCAAAATACTCACTATATCTCTCAGCAAATAGCTTGGGGTGTCAACTTTCCAAAATAGGGTCATTTGGGGGGGTTTTGTGCCACCTGGGCATTCCATGGCCTCCGAAACTATGATAGGCAGTGAAGAGTGAAATCAAAAATTTACGCCCTTAGAAAGCCTGAAGGCGGTGCTTGGTTTTCGGGGTCCCGTACTCTGCTAGGCTCCCAAAAAGTCTCACACATGTGGTATCCCCATACTCAGGATAAGCAACAGAATGTATTTTGGGGTGTAATTTTACATATTCCCATGGCATGTTTGAGCAATATATCATTTAGTGACAACTTTGTGCAAAAAAAAAAAAAAAATGTGTCTCTTTCCCGCAACTTGTGTCACAATATAAAATATTCCATGGACTCGACATGCCTCTCAGCAAATAGCTTGGGGTGTCTACTTTCCAAAATGGGGTCATTTGGGTGGGTTTTGAACTGTCCTGGCATTTTATGCACAACATTTAGAAGCTTATGTCACACATCACCCACTCTTCTAACCACTTGAAGACAAAGCCCTTTCTGACACTTTTTGATTACAAGAAAAAATTATTTTTTTTGCAAGAAAATTACTTTGAACCCCCCCAAACATTATATATTTTTTTAAAGCAAATGCCCTACAGATTAAAATGGTGGGTGTTTCATTTTTTTTTTTTTTTCCACAGTATTTGCGCAGCGATTTTTCAAATGCATTTTTTTTGGAAAAAACGCACTTTTTTTAAATTTTAATGCACTAAAACACACTATATTGCCCAAATGTTTGATGAAATAAAAAAGATGATCTTAGGCCGAGTACATGGATACAAAACATGACATGCTTTAAAATTGCGCACAAACGTGCAGTGGCAACAAACTAAATACATTTTTAAAAGCCTTTAAAAGCCTTTACAGGTTACCACTTTAGATTTACAGAGGAGGTCTACTGCTAAAATTACTGCCCTCGATCTGACCTTCGCGGTGATACCTCACATGCATGGTGCAATTGCTGTTTACATTTGACGCCAGTCTGGCGCTTGCGTTCCCCTTTGCGCGAGAGCAGGGGGGTACAGGGGTGCTTTTCTTTATTATTTTTTTTGCTTTTTTATCTTATTTTTAAACTGTTCCTTTCATTTTTATTTATTTTTTTAATCATTTTTGTTATTTCAAGGGATGTAAATATCCCCTATGATAGCAATAGGTAGTGACAGGTACTCTTTTTTTTTGAAAAAATTGGGGTCTATTAGACCCTAGATCTCTCCTCTGCTCTCAAAGCATCTGACCATCCAAAGATCGGTGTGATAAAATGCTTTCCCAAATTCCCAATGGCGCTGTTTACATCCGGCGAAATCTAAGTCATGAAATGCTCGTAGCTTCTGGTTTCTTAGGCCATAGAGATGTATGGAGCCATTCTGGTCTCTGATCAGCTCTATGGTCAGCTGGCTGAATCACCGGCTGCCATTCTCAGGTTCCCTGTTGGGACAGGAGAGCCAGAGAAAAACATGGAAGACGGGGGGGGGGGGGCATTCCCTCCCACTGCTTGTAAAAGTAGTCTAGAGGCTAATTAGCTGCTAGGATTGCTTTTACATGAAAGCCGACCGCTGGCTGAAAGGAATGATACCAAGATGATACCTAAACCTGCAGGCATCATTCTGGTATAACCACTCAAAGTCCAGCAACATACCAGTACGTTGCTGTGCTTGTTGGGCATATGTTGTAAACTTTTTTTTCATGCAGCCTGTGGGCTGAACGAAAAAAAGAGATTGATCTGTGGGTATGCCCACCATTAGAATACCTCCCTTCATCCACCCACTTCTAATGATAGGCATACATGCACCGTATATATGCCGAAGCATGGGGGCATCCTCCCGCAAAAGTTAGGAGCAAATCGCTCCTCTGCCCTCTGCTGCCCCCATGCTTCGGCATATATGCTGAAGTATGCAACTGTGGTGGTGACATCACCTCCGACAGCGCTGGAGTCATGGCTTTATGTATCGTGGGAGCAAACGCTGTTGCTGTCAAGATAAATAAATCCGCTCTGCAGCTGAAAAGCAAACATGGTAAAACATAATAACAATAAAACATTGCAAAATAGAATACAGTAAAAAGAGCAGAACAATAGAGAGAGAATAGAGAGAGAGAGAACAATAAAACAACTTTTTGTTTTTTTTTACTTTTACACTTTTTTTTTGTAACTATAACTTTTGTAACTGGTACCAGGTTCGGGTCTCTCAAAATGCGATGGCATCTTGGGAGACCCTGTGTTAGTGTGCCTAGTCTGTGCAGTGCTGTACCCTACGCTAATACTTAACTAGTGAATGGTAGCGTTCAAAACATTCACCAATGCAGAGACCAGGATTGTCAGGACAGGAGGGACAATAATACCGTGTGTCACGCCTATTTCCGCGCTTGCTGCAGACACGACATCTTTGGGGGGCTCGTTGGGTAGGGGTACTCGGGAGGACATACGGAAAATGCCTCTCATGCAGCTGGCTTACTGCATTTGGTTGGGGAAGGTGAGGTGGAGCACCGTCTGGAAACAGAAGGGCTTTGACGATCTCTTCCTGGAATTTAAGGAAGGATCCAGTCCGTCCTGAAGCTCTGTATAGCACATGAGCGTTCAGCAAAGCCAATTGAAATAAATAAACAGACACTTTCTTGTACCAGTGTCTGGCCTTATGGGCAATTAGGTACGGCGCCAACAACTGGTCGTTGAGGTCCCCACCTCCCATATTTTTGGTTATATTCGTGGACACAGAGGGGTTTATCCACAACACCGGTCACCGTAGGAATTTGGACCGTCGTGTCTGCATGAAGGGAGGTAAGAACGAAAACATTCTTATTATTATCCCTCCACTTCATAGCGAGCAAGTTATTACACTTGAAGCAAGCTCTCTCCCCCAGCTTAAGACGGGAATCTGCAAGCCACTGGGGAAAGCCCCGGCGATTAGGTCGCACGGTGCCACATGCTCCAATCTGTTGATCAAAAAGGTGACTAAAAAGTGGCACGCTCGTGTAATAATTGTCCACGTACAAGTGGGTACCCCTTTCCAAATAAGGGTGACACCAAGTCCCACACAATCTTGCCAGCGCTTCCTATGTAGTCAGGGCAGTTTGTCGGCTCTACGTGACTTTCTTTATCGTACATCATAGGACACAGAGCCTCAAGTAATTACTTGGTGGGTTATGGGTCTACCTTCAGGTGTTGACACTGGTATAACCAATACAGGAAGTTGACTCCCCTATATAACCCCTCCTCCTTCCAGGAGTCCTCAGTTTTTTCACCAGTGTCTAAGGTGTTGGTCACGAGTGAAGATGTGATCTGAGGAGCTCCAGGGAGGGATCCATGCTGGATTTTAAAAAAAACCTCCACAACCGGATCCATCCTCGCCACTGAGGCCATAGGATGGTACCTGGGCCTCGCATTGAAGAACGAGGTTTTGCCTGTAAGCTTCTCTTTGAGAGCTAGACCCTAGGAACCAGGGCTCTTTTTGGTTTTTCATATTACCTAAAGTTGTTCCTGAGGGGTGCTATACAGGTCCAAAGGAGCGGAACCCCTATTAAAAAGGGCCCCAGTCTTTGAAGGTTTAACTACGCTGCCCGCCATGATGGGTGAAGGTCAGATATGTCTGTTAAATCAGCAGTATCCTGCAGCGAGGATAAGGTAAGAGGAGAAGCCTAGGAATTGTAAAAAGTCCACCTATGCCTTTTTCTCCAAAAAATACATATATATATATATATATATATATTTATTATGTATAACTGTATGCCTTAAAATCTTTGCTCTAGAGAGAGTATATTACACTTACCTAGTACAATGCTTTTTCAGCAGGTCTGTGTCTGGCTATAGCAGCGGGTGTGGTCTTGCAGCCAGAGGGGAGTTCTTAATTGAACAGATGGTGTTCCTCTTCTGAGGGATCTAAAGGGGTTTCAGCAGTAGTTTATGAACATACAAAACCAGCCATTTGCATTTTTTTTGTATAAAGTGAAGTCTTCCTTTAAAACTAGGAGCTTAACAAACACTGCTGATAAAAATTCCCCTCCCCTCCTGGAGAGGTGCGGTAACAGCTGACACTTACTTGTAATCAGATTTTCACCTGAGGCTTAACACAGACGCTCTCAGTTCATATGCTGAAGACAGAAGTCTGTCACACTAAGAGACACAGGAGCGCTGGGCATGTAAAGGTGTGTAAACAGGCATTTCCAGCACAGGAAATATTATGGTCTTTCAAGCTACCTCTAGTAGAGTCATCTGATAGTTCTCTTCCTTGGAACCTTCACTGCCTTTTTCATGCATTTCCTGTACATGTACAGAACCACGCAGAAATTCAACAGATCCATTCTAGATCTAAAAGAATCTAAATCAGTTCCTGATGATCCGCTCCTTTCTATGGAGTCGATAGTCAGTAGTTTGTATCCTGCAAGGAGGAAAACTTCTGTCGCCTATCGGCATCAGGGATGCATATCTGCATGTCCATATATTTCCTGCTCACCAAAGGTTTCTGTGGTTCGAAGTAGAACAGCAGCATTTCAGTTTATAGCCTTGCTCTTCGGGCTAGCTACAGCACCTCAAGTGTTCACAAAGGTGCTAGCCCCACCTGTAGCCAGGTCAAGGGCACAGGGTTTAAACAGTCTTGGCATACCTAGACGATCTATTGCTAATAGACCAATCGCTGTTCGGAGTAAGGTGTACGCATTACAACCAGTTACCTGGAAAGGTCTGGGTTGCATTCTCAACCTAGTAAAGTCTCCATTAAAATCGCTAAAAAAGGGCTGCAGTATTTGGGTCTGATCATAGATACAGCCCAGAAAAAGGGTCTTCTTGCCCAGAAAAAAAAACAAAACAAAACACCACTCTATAAAAGAGTTGGTGTGGATGGTCAGGTCAAAAGGAGGTCCCTCCATTCACCTTTGCATGAGGTTGTTAGAAAAGATGGTGGCTTCATTCGAAGCAGTTCCCTTTGCCCAGTTCCATTCGAGACTGTTGCAAAACAGTATTCTATTTCCTTGGAACAAAACGATCCAAGCTTTGGACTTGCCAATGCGGCTGTCCCCAAGGGTGTCCCAAAGCCTCAATTGGTGGTTACTAAAGAATGTCCTAAAGGGTAAATACTTCAGACCACTTTTCTGGAAAGTGGTAATGACAGAGAAGACAACTGTCCAAGAACAGTGTTCAAGAACCGGAAGAGCTTTGCCCATCAACATCCTAGAGATTTGGGCAGTGCGCCTGGCTCTAAAAGCCTGGACTTCCAGGTTAAGGGATTGTCCCGACAGGATCCAATTTCGTCAATGCCACGGCTGTGGCCTATATCAATCACCAAAAGGGGCACCAAGAATCTCTCAGTGCAGAGAGACGTGAACCATATTCTAACTTGGTATAAAGAAATATTCCGTGCCCATCGGCAGTCTTCATTCTGGGAATAGAGAATTGGCACGCGCACTACATGTGCCGCCAGCAGATTATTCCCAGGGGAATGGTCTATTCACCCCGACATGTTTCGGGCTGTTTGTCAAGGATGGGGGACTCCGGATGGAGATCTTCTAGCATCCAGTGCAACATAGTCAACTTTGTGTCCCCAACAAAGGATCCATTCGCATGCAGAACAGATGCGTTGATGATACTGTGGGATCAGCTTTTACTGATCTATGCATTTCCCCCTATTCAGTTGCTGCCTTGACTTCTTTGCAGGATCAAGCTAGAAAGAAAACCGGTAATTCGGGCAGCACCAGCATGGCCCAGAAGGTCATGGTATGCAGAGGTCGTAAAGATGGCAGTGGAGGATCTGTGGTCCCTTCCACTAAGGCCAGACCTGCTCTCACAGGGGCCGATATTCCATCCTACTTTACGAAAGCTAAATTTATCGGCCTGGCTATTGAGACCCACATTCTGAAAAGACGTGGGCTTTCCAGGGCAGTTATTTCTACTTTAATGCTAGGAAGCCAGCTTCTAGAGCTATATATTATAGAGTCTGGAAAGCTTATGTTTCCTGGTGTGAATCCAAGGGTTGGCACCCTCGGAGATATATTAGAGGCAGAATTCTTGCCTTTCTACAAGTAGGCATAGAGATGAAGTTGGCCCTGAGTACTATTAAGGGCCAAGTCTCAGCCTTATCAATTTTATTTCGAAGACCACTTGCTACACATTCTTTAGTCTGGGGTTTCATGCAAGGAGTGATGCGGATTAATCCGCCATTTAAATCACCCTTAAGCCCTTGGGACTTGAATTTAGTTTTGTCAGTGTTACACAAACTGCCATTCGAACCATTACGGCATGTTCCCTTAGTCCTTCTGACTAGGAAGCTGATATTTTTGGTTGCTATATCCTCAGCAAGGAGGGTTTCAGAATTGGCTGCTCTTTCCTGTAAAGAGCCATATTTGATTATTCATGAGGACAGAGTGGTGTTACTCCCTCGTCCAGGCTTTTTGCCAAAAGTGGTTTCAGGCTTTCATCCGAATGAAGATATTGTCCTGCCATAGTTTTTTCCAAAACCATGTTCCAAGGAAGAAAACTCACTACATTGTCTTGATGTGGTGAGAGCAGTGAAGATCTATTTAACCACTTCCCTACCAGGCTAATTCTGACATTTCTCTCCTACATGTAAAAATCATCATTTTTTTGCTAGAAAATTACATAGAACCCCCAAACGTTATGTATGTTTTTTTTTAGCAAAGATCCTAGAGAATACAATGGCGGTTGTTGCAACTTTTTATCTCACACAGTATTTGCGCAGGAATTTTTCTAACTCTTTTTTTTGGGAAAAAAACAGTTTTGTGTTTAAAAAAAAAAACAAAACCGTAAAGTTAGCCCAATGTTTTTACATATTGTGAAAGATGAAGTTACCCCGAGTAAATAGATACCTAACATGTCACGCTTCAAAATTGCACACGCTCGTGGAATGGTGCCAATGTTCAGTACTTAAAAATCCCCATAGGCGACGCTTGAAATTTTTTTTACTGGTTACATGTTTTGAGTTACAGGAGGTCTAGGGACAAAATGATTGCGCTCACTACAACGTTCGCGGCGATACCTCACATGTATGGTTTGAACAATGTTTTCATATGTGGGCGGGACTTACGTATGCGTTCGCTTCTGCGTGCGAGCACACGGGGTCAGCGGTGCTTTAAAAAATTTTTTATTTTATTTAATTTTTTTTATTTTGACACTTTTTTGAAAAAAAATAAAATTTGATCACTTTTATTCCTATTACAAGGAATGTAAACATCCCTTGTAATAGGAATATGACATGACAGGTCCTCCTAATAGTGAGATATGGGGTCAATAAGACCCCATATCTCACCACTAGGCTGGGAAGCCTGAAATCCAAAGAAAAAATAAAACGATCACAGCTTCCCAGTGGAAGCGGCGCCGTTTTTTTGAATGGAGAGACCGGACGTAACGTCATAACATCGCGCCCGGCCTCCGATGATCATAGAGACTCCGGCGACCATCTGGTCCGCCGGAAATCTCTATGATCTACATCCGGAGCCGGTGGATCTGCTCTCCGTCTCACTGATTGCAACGGTGAGTCGGAACAAGCACCGGAGGGCAGCTGGAGGGGGGGACGTCCCCTCTCGCCTCCCATAGGAACGATCAAGCGACGGAACGGCCGCTATGATCATTCCTATGGTGTAGAGATTCGCCAGCTGAAACTGGCAATATCTGAATGATGTCTGTAACTACAGGCATCATTCAGATATACCCGCTCAAAGCCCAGGACGTCATATGACGTGGGCGGGAGGGAAGTGGTTAAAGAAAGCTGCTCAGATTCGTAAGACTGAGGTCTTATTTATTCTGCCAGAGGGTCCTAAAAAAGGACAGGCAGCGTCAAAATCCACTATGGCTAAGTGGATTCGGCAAGTTATAATTCGAACTTATGATTTTAACCACTTGACCACTGGGCACTTAAACCCCCTTAATAACCAGACCAATTTTCAGCTTTTGGTGCTCTCACATTTTGAATGACAATTACTCAGTCATGCAACACTGTATCTATATGAATTTTTTGTCCCTTTTTTCACACAAATAGAGCTTTCTTTTGGTGGTATTTAATCACCGCTGGGTTCTTTATTTTTTGCGCTATAAAAGAAAAAAGACCGAAAAATCTGTAAAAAAATTAATGTTTCTTCGTTTCTGTTATAAAATTTTGAAAATTAGTAATTTTTCTTCATATATTTTGGCCAAAATTTATACCGCTACATATCTTTGGTAAAAATAACCCAAATTAGTGTATATTATTTGGTCTTTGTGAAAGTTATAGCGTCCACAAGCTATGGTGCCAATATCTGAAAATTGATCACGCCTGAAGTACTGACGGCCTATCTCATTTCTTGAGACCCTAACATGCCAGAAAAGTACAAATACCCCCCAAATGACCCCTTTTTGGAAAGAAGACATTCCAAGGTATTTAGAAAGATGCATGGTGAGTTTTTTGAAGTTGTCATTTTTTCCCACAATTCTTTGCAAAATCAAGTTTTTTTTTTTTTTTTTTTTTTTTTTTTTTTTTTTTCTTTTTTTTTTTTTCACAAAATTGTCATATTAGCAGGTTATTTCTCACACACAGCATATGCATACCACATATTACACCCCAAAACACATTCTGCTATTACTCCTGAGTATGGTGATACCACATGTGTGAGACTTTTACACAGCGTGGCCACATACAGAGGCCCAACATGCAGGGAGCACCTTCAGGCGTTCTGGAGCACCCAGGCCAATTCTGACATTTCTCTCCTACATGTAAAAATCATCATTTATTTGCTAGAAAATTACATAGAACCCCAAAACATTATATATGTTTTTTTAGCAAAGACCCTAGAGAATACAATAGCGGTCATTGCAATTTTTTATCTCGCAGGATATTTGCGCAGCAATTTTTCAAACGCGTTTTTTTTGGAAAAAAAAATGTTTTTTGCTTTAAAAAAAAACAAAACAGTAAGGTTAGCCCAATGTTTTTGCATAATATGAAAGATGAAGTTACGCCGAGTAAATAGATACCTAACATGTCACCTTTCAAAATTGCACACGCTTGTGGAATGGCACCAAACTTCGCCACTTAAAAATCCCCATAGGCGACGCTTTAAAATTTTTTACTGGTTACAAATTTTGAGTTACAGAGGAGGTCTAGGGCCAAAATTATTGCTCTCGCTCTACCGATCGCAGCGATACCTCACATGTGTGATTTGAACATCGTTTTCATATGTGGGCGGGACTTACGTATGCGTTCGCTTCTGCATGCGAGCACACGGACAGGGGCGCTTTAAAAATTTTTTTATTTTATTGTTCATTTTACTTTTTTTAGTTTGACACTTTTTTCCCAAAAAAAAAGTTTTTGATCACTTTTATTCCTATTACAAGGAATGTAAACATCCCTTATAATAGGAATATGGCATGACAGGTCCTCTTTACAGTGAGATATGGGGTCAATAAGACCCCAAATCTCACCTCTAGGCTGTGCCTGAAATTAAAAAAAAAAAAAAAAAAAAAGATCCTGGCTTCGATCGTAGCGGTGAGTCGGTAGAAGCACCGGAGGGCGGCGGGAGGGGGGACGTCCCCTCTCGCCTCCCGTAAGAACGATCAAGCAGTGTAACAGCCGCTATGATCGTTCTTATGGTGTAGGGAATCGCCGGCTGAAAAAGATGATATCTGAATGATGCCTGTAGCTGCACCCATCATTCAGATATCCCCGCACAAAGTCAAGGACGTCGTATGACGGAAGGCCAGAAGTGGTTAAAACGCTTTTTTTTTTTTTTTTTTTTTAACACAAAGTTGTCCATTTATACAATATTTATAACACATAGCATGTACATATCAAAAATGACACCCCAAAATAGATTCTCCTACTCCTCCTGAGTACGGCGATACCACATCTGTGAGACTTCCACAGCCTGGCCACATACAGAGGCAGAGTATGGCTGGTTATGGCTGAGCATGGCTGAGCATGGCTGAGCATGGCTGGGTATGGCTGAGCATGGCTGGGTATGGCTGAGCATGGCTGGGCATGGCTGAGCATGGCCGAGTATGGCTGAGCATGGCTGGGTATTGCAGAGTATCGCCGAGTATGACTGGGTATGGCAGAGTATGACTGGGTATCACCGAGTATGGCTGGGTATCACTGAGTATTGCAGAGTATGGCTGGGTATCACTGAGTATTGCAGAGTATGGCTGGGTATGGCAGAGTATTGCGGGATATTGCGGGGTATTTCAGGGTATGGCGGTGTATTGCGGGGTATTTCAGGGTATGGCAGGGTATGGCAGAGTATTGCGGGGTATTCCAGGGTATGGCAGAGTATTGCGGGGTATTCCAGGGTATGGCAGAGTATTGCGGGGTATTCCAGGGTATGGCAGAGTATTGCGGGGTATTCCAGGGTATGGCAGAGTATTGCGGGGTATTCCAGGGTATGGCAGAGTATTGCGGGGTATTCCAGGGTATGGCAGAGTATTGCGGGGTATTCCAGGGTATGGCAGAGTATTGCGAGGTATTCCAGGGTATGGCAGGGTATGGCGGGGTATTGCGGAGTATGGCGGGGTATTGCGGAGTATGGCGGGGTATGGCGGGGTATGGCGGGGTATGGCGGGGTATGGCGGGGTATGGCGGGGTATGGCGGGGTATGGCGGAGTATGGCGGAGTATGGCGGAGTATGGCGGAGTATGGCGGAGTATGGCGGGGTATGGCGGAGTATGGCGGGGTATGGCGGAGTATGGCGGGGTATGGCGGGGTATTGCGGAGTATGGCGGGGTATGGCGGGGTATTGCAGGGTATGGCGGGGTATTGCAGGGGTATGGCAGAGTATTGCAGGGTATGGCAGGGGTATTGTGGGGCATACCAGAGTACTGTGGGGCATTGCAGAGGGCATTGCAGGGCATGCATAGTAGTGGGGATGGCTGAGCATGGATGGCTGGATGTCTCTGTGCAGCGCTGTGGGCACTACACATGCAGCCCACAACGCTGCAGCCATCCATCCATCCCCCTCTCCGCTCACAGTGTACCGATCGGTACACAGAGGGGAGGAGAGGAACCGGCGTCATCCGATGACACCGGTTTGTTTACATGTGATCGCTCCGTCATTTGACGGAGCGATCACATGGTAAACGGCCGCGATCAGCGGCCATTTACCGGGATCTGTGATGCGCCGGGTCCTCTGGACCTGGCGGTCACGGATGCTCTCGAGTGCGCGCCCTAGGGGGCGCGCGAGAGCAAAATTCTGGGAGGACGTCCCTGGACGTCCTCCCAGAGTTAAACAACCGCCCTGTAGCCGTCATTTGGCTATGGGCCGGTTGTTAAGCGGTTAAAGGGAAAGATTCCCCCTTTTCTAGTTAAGGTGCACTCTACCAGAGCGGTTGGTGTTTCTTGGGCAGTGCGTCACCAGGCCTCCATGTCTCAGATCTGCAAGGCTGCAACTTGGTCTTCAGTGCATACATTTACAAAATTTTATTAAGTAGATGTAAAATGGAATGAGGATATCGCCTTCGGGCGCAGTGTGCTGCAAGCAGCAGTATAATTCCTCAAGGTCTGGGGGTGCCCTACGGGTTGTGTCTCCCTCCCCTCAAATAGCATTGCTATGGGACATCCCACCAAGTAATTACTTGAGGCTCTGTGTCCTATGATGTAGGATAAAGAAAATAGGATTTTTAAAACCGCTTACCTGTAAAATCCTTTTCTTGGAGTACATCATAGGACACAGAGCTCCCACCCCTCTGTTTTGTGGGGTGAGAGTATATTGCTTATATTGCTTGGCTTCAAAAACTGAGGACTCCTGGAAGGAGGAGGGGTTATATAGGGGAGTCAACTTCCTGTATTGGTTATACCAGTGTCAACACCTGAAGGTAGGCTCATAACCCTCCAAGTAATTACTTGAGGCTCTGTGTCCTATGATGTACAACAGAGTTCATTGTTGTTGAAGTGCATGAACCGCAAAATCTGCTCGTATCGTGCCCTGGTCATGGAGGCAGAGAACAAGAGCATATGGTGAATTGGGTCAGTGGACCAATATGACCGCAACTCACTCTTTTTAGTTATGCCCATGTTGAGGGAAAGGCCCAGAAAGATCTTAAATTCGGAAACCGTAATTGGTTTCCAATCTCTGGCAAGGGGGGACTGGGGAATAGTGGCGATGTGTTGATCAGCGTACAAATTGCTTTGGTCCACAATAGATCTATAGAGATCTTCGGTGAAAAACAGTGAATAAAACTCAAGTGACGTGAAATCAACTGTTTCCACCTGAATGCCGGCTTGGCCAGTGAATGGGGGAAGTACGGGTGCTGCAGAAGTGGTGGGTTCCCTATTAGGATTGGCGAATGCAGCAGGAAGGGCACGACGGGCCTGTGTTCATCTTCTTGGTGGCAGCGGGACACTACTTGTGCTTGCCACCTCGCCAGCTTGAACTGCACGTATGGGACTCGCCACGTCACCAAGTGTTACTGCAGTGCTGGATGTACGACCAGGGTGTACTAGGCCGCTGGTGCTTGCCAGTTCACCAGAAGGAATAGCGGCGCTAGTACTGCTCTGCTCCATAGGAGGGACCTGCGATTCTTGCACCTCAACAACAGCAGAAGAAGATCGGGGTCTGGTACGCCTGACCTTGGCAGGGACCACAACTCCGTCGTCAGAGCTATCTGTCATGAAGCCGCTGTACTTGAACCTATATACTTACCGCCCTAACTAGCGTCACCTGTGACACTAATACAGCAATCAGAAAAACTATCTCTTAGTGACACTGGCGACGGGGGGTGATCAAGGGGTTAACTTTTATTAGGGGGGGTTAGGGGGCTACCACTAACTGCTGTACCACTTATAACTGTCACAAACTGACACCAATGCAATAATCAGAAAAAAATAAAAATTGCTATTGGTGTCACTGTGATGGGGGGTGAAATGTGTGCCTAGCGTGTTCTACTGTTAGTGTAGTGTTGGTGCAAACTTACTTGATGTCTTCTCTCCTCGGCGCCGGAACGAAAAGACCGGCTCGATGAGAGATTACATCACTTCCTCTGCCGCTGTTTACATTACAGCAGCAGAGGAAGATTGTCATTGGCTGGGAGCGATCGCGAGGGGGTGGCCACGAATGGATGGCCTCCCCCTCACCTCTTATCGCTCAGGGACAGACGAGGACTGCCTCGGGCACCGGGGCGGGGGGGGGGGGGCGGGGGGTAGGTACCCATACGTTACTTTGCCTGCCCATGCCATTCTGCCGCAGTATATCTGCGTGAGGCGGTCGGCAAGTGATTAACAACAAACTGAAATCTTTTAGGTGGCGGGAAGTAAGAATAAATAACTAAAATAATATGGTTGCAGAAGTGTGCACACCCTTAAACTAATACTTTGTTGAAGCACCTTTTGATTTTATTACAGCACTGTCTTTTTGGGTATGGGTCTATCAGCATGGCACATCTTGACTTGGCAATATTTGCCCACTCTTCTTTGCAAAAAACACTCCAAATCTGTCAGATTGCGAGGGCATCTCCTGTGCACAGCCCTCTGAAAATCTGTGGGGTTATCTGAAATCTGATTCAGGTCTGGGCTCTGGCTGTGCCATTCCAAAACTGTAATCTTCTTCTGGTGAAGCTATTCCTTTGTTGATTTGGATGTATGCTTTGGGTTGTTCTCATGCTGAAAGATGAAGTTCCTCTTAATGTTCAGCTTTCTAGCAGAAGCCTGAAGGTTTTGTGCCAATATTGACTGGTATTTGGAACTGTTCATAATTCCCTTTTACCTTGAGGCCCCTGTTTCAGCTGAAGGAAAAACAGCCCCAAAGCATGATGCTGCCACCACCATGCTTCTCTGTGAATGTGGTGTTCTTTTGGTGATGCGCGGTGTTGTTTTTGCACCAAACACGTCTTTTGGAATTATGGCCAAAAAGTTCAACCTTCGGTTTCATTTAGCCGGGCTTGGATGTTTTTTTCTTTGTAAGAAAAAAGACTTCCGTCTTGCCACTCTACCCCTTAGCCCAGACATATGAAGAATACGGGAGATTGTTGTCACATGTACCACACAGCCAGTACTTGCCAGATATTCCTGCAATTCCTTTAATGTTGCTGTAGGCCTCTTGGCAGCCTCTCTGATCAGTTTTCTTCTCGTCTTCGTCAATTTTGGAGGGATGTCCAGTTCTAGGTAATGTCACTGTTGTGCCATATTTTCTCCACTTGATGATGACTGTCTTCATTGTGTTCCATGGTATATCTAAACCTGTACCCTTCTCCTGACTGATACCTTTTAACAACAAGATCCCTCTGATGCTTTGGAAGCTCTCTGCAGACCATGGCTTTTGCTGTAGGATGTGACTAAGAAAATATCAGGAAAGACTTACTTGAACAGCTGAACTTTTATTTGGGGTTAATCAGAGGCACTTTAAATGATGGCAGGTGTGTACGGACTCCTATTTAACATGGGTCTGAATGTGA